>NC_044550.1:12711230-13336230 GCF_007565055.1 Rhinopithecus roxellana
CTGCTCCTGTTAAAAAATTTTTTTGATCACAGACTTTATTTCATTTAGGCCACCAAAGGATTTTCATTCTTGGTCTTGACATTGTTCGATTTTAAGATGAATTATTCCATCATAGACCACATGATATGCATTTTAAAATGTGATTAAAAAGGTGTGATTCACAATATCTTACTTAACAAAGATTCTTGGTGAATGTGTCTACATAAATTCATATCCTATTAATAAAAGATCGTTCTGAAACTATCATGGCTTTTAACATTTAAAACATTTTAGAGGGGAAAAAAAACTTTCTGAAATGTACTTTATGTTTTCTATATCTGTAACAAAGAAATCAGTTAATTGAAATTTTCTTGATGCTTCAGGATCATCAGTATGAACGTACATTGTTATTTTGTGCCCTAATTCCTTAAGATCAGTCATTACACATAAACCTGCTTGGTGATATTTTAGGATCTATCCCTATACTAATGAATTCCAGATTATTGTGCTTTTAGGCCTCTTTAACTTTCTTTGTTTTCAGCTGAAACCTATTTTTTGTTGTTAGTTAATGAGTCTGTAACTTATACCTTTCCAAGCTTGTTAAATTGCAAGTAGATTTTTCCATATCTGTAACTCAGTCAACTTTAGAATGACTGAGGGTGGCTTAATTCTATACTCTGGATACAAATGTCCCATAAGTTTATTTAGCAGGTTTTTCAGGTTATCCTGGGTTGACTGGAGCATGTCTGATGGTTGGTCAATTGGGTCCTTCAGGGAGTTGACTGATTTAGGAGGGCAAGAAGTTTATTGGAGGGTATACCAGGAGGGAAGAAAGCAGGTTGGACAATGAAGGCCCAGACTGCAATGCAAATATAACAAATTCTGGGCCAACCCAACAAGGAGCTCTTTGCTCTGAAGCAAAGAACACCATTACAGAATTCTTTTGTTGGTCAGCAATAGCTGGGCCCTAATAGCCTGGCCAGTAAGGCTGGAGACTTCCTGGAAAGAGTGTGGCTTCAGATTGACTGACGAGATGGATTCTGAAGCCAAGGACAGCTGGGGGCTGTCAGCTGACTGCATTATTGCAGCTGGAAGGCAAGTTCTTTCCTTTTTTTTTTTTTCTTTTTTCTTTTTTGAGATGGAGTCTTGCTTAGCCACTCAGGCTACAGTGCAGTGGCGTGACCTCGGCTCACTGCAATCCCTGTCTTGCAGGTTCAAGCGATTCTTCCGTCTCAGTCTCCCAAGTAGCTGGGATTACAGGCACCCACCATCATGCCCGGCTAATTTTTGTATTTTAGTAGAGACGAGGTTTCACCATGTTAGCCAGGCTGGTCTTGAACTCCTCACCAAGTTATTTCTTAAAGAGAAGTTCAAACATGCGCCCCTTCTTGGTTGCACTAATACATATGCCAACAGGAAATATGTCTGAAAAGTGAGTTATTTCTAATATTTTCTTGTTTCAAGCAATGCAAAATAAAAAATATTTCACAGAAACCATTTTTATGAGTGTGAAGATATCTGTTGGATAATTTCTGACAAATGAATAAAATGTTTAGTATAGATGTGATTTTGTAGATATTGTCAAATTGTTTTCAATAGGGGTTGGCTTAATTTGTAATCCCATCAGCAGTTTGAGTGTCCATTTTCTCACAATCTCACCAACAAGTGTTTAGAGAAAAACATATTTAGGGTATTACCAAACTGGAACATAAAAATTGTTATCTAAGAAGTTTTAAATTTTTACTCTTGTTATTATTAATAATCTTGAGCATCTCTTCCTATGGGTCCCACTATATAAAAAAGGTGCCATCTGTAGGGATTGGTAAAATAAACTGTGTGGCATACACTCATTGGGATTTGTTGTAGCTGTAAAAAAGTGAGATAACCACGTATTTGGAAAGCTACCCATGATATATTTTCAAGTAACTAGATAAGGTACAGAAAAGTGTTTATAGTATACTATCACTAGTGAAAGAAAGTTGAAGGAACATAAATATATATATATTTGCCTAATGAGATAATGGATGCATACAGATGCAACTAACTTAAGTGGTTTTTTAATAATGGGTGAGAAGGGGATAAGTAATTGACAGTGTTTACACAAAACATCATTCGGATTATATGAATATGAGAGATGAGAATTGTTATCCCAGAAGCTTTAATTTTCACTTCTGTTATTATTGATCTTCAGCATCTCTATATGTAGTAAGACCTATTTTCATTTATTTTTGATGAATCGTCTGTTCATTTTCTTAGCTTACTTTTCACTGTTTTTTTTTTTTGTTTCTTACACTAAGATTTAAGAACACTGTAATATTGGGGATATTAGTGCTTCTTCTGTAGAATGAGTTGTAATATTTTTCTTGTCAGTTGTCTTTTAACATTATTATTATTATTATTATTATTATTATTTGCCATGCAGAATATTCTACTTTCATGTAGTAAAATCAACCAGTCTTTTCTTTTATAGAGCCTGGATTTTAAATAATAGTTTAATTGGCCTTGCCTCTCCTAAGGTTGTAATAGATTTTTCCCAGATTTTTCTTCTATAGTAGATTTTTCTCAGATGCTTATCATTTCTTTTTTTTTAAATTTTTATATTTAAATATTTATGAATTGGGGAATATCTTTATGCATGTTAGCTATTTATACAAATATGTGTTGTTCCATATCCTAATTTTACTTAATAAAAAGATTTTAAGATGCAGCCTTTAATATATACTAAATTCCTATATGTATTTGCTTCTCTTTCTGGATTTTCCATTCTGTCCTATTGGACTGTCTGTGTTTTCATGTATTTTCTTTTCATTATTGATGCACTGTATTATAATACTATGTTTTAACGTTTGGTAGGACTAGTTTTTATTTAAGCTACTTATTTTAAGTGTGTTCTTCATTTTACTTGGTTTCTTTTTATTTATGATAGAGTCATCTTTTCTATCAAAAAAGTAGATTTTTTACTGTAATCAGATAAAATACATTGATTAACTTAGAAAGAACTAACATCTTTATAATGCTGAATCCAAACCAGGCACATAAGTGTTTCTGCTTGTTAATACAATCTCTATGTATTTCAAGAATGTTTGAGATATTTTCTCCTGTATATTTTGTATTTTGTATTACTATATCAAAATTGTACATGTTTTGGGTGTACATGTGATATTTTGATACATGTATACAATGTGTAATGATCAAGTCGGAGTAACTGGGATATCCATCATCTCAAATGTTTATCTTTGTGTTGGAGACATTACAATTCTTCTCTTCTAGATATTTTGAAATATACAATGAACTATTGTTAACTATAATTTTCCTACTCTACTATTGAATACTAAAATTAATTCCTTCTATCTACTGAATTTTGGTACCCATTAGCCAACTTATCTTCATCCCTTCTCTTTTGCATATGTCTTATCAAGTTAATTTCTAGACATTTTTAATTGGTTTTCTGTAGGCAGTTTTCTGATCTAGCAGATCTTCTGTTTAGAGGCTTTTATATATACATGAAGGGTAGCCATTTGTGAATATTTTTAATATCCCCAACCTTATTGAATTCTCATGTTTTTAGTTATCTTGCATTTCTAGTTTTACAATTATTTTTCTTAAAAAGTAATAATTTTGTCTTTTTTTCAACTTTTATATTTCCAATATATTTTTCTTGTCTAGTTGCATTGGCTTGTAACTCCAGTACAATGTTAAGTACTAGTAGGGATAGTCAATATCTTTGTGTTTTCCTCATTTTAGCAGGAATTTCTCCATTATATATGATGCTGGCTTTGGGGATGATTATATGTAGACACACAAATTAAAAGAAAAAAAAAAAAACCCTTGTTAATTATCTTTCAATTCCTATTTAGCAAGTAATAATTCTTACTTATCAAAATAGCTTAAGTTCTGTCAAATGTCTTCCGCATCTACAAGATGGTCATGTATTATGCTAATATAGTATATTCTATTAATGGATTTCTTAATATTGAAATATCCTTGTTTCTGTAAAATGAACTCCTCTGTTCAAGTTTTTTGACTCTTTTTGTAGCCTGATCAATTCTATTTTTTATTTTATATTGACTTTTTAAAATTTACATGCATAAGAAATGTTTTTCTGTAGTTTTCATGATGAACTATCCCTGTTCAGATTCAATGGCAAATTATATTCGCTTCATTACAAAAAAGTATTAGAAAGTTTTTCTGTGTTTTCTACATCTAGAAAAAGGTTAAATAGCATTCAAATTAATTACTCATTAAAGTTTGATAGAATTCCACAGTTAAACTGTCTAGACATGAAGCTTTTGTAAGATTAATCCTTTGACAACTATATTTGTGAAAATGCATGTGCACTTTTCTTTCTCTTCTGGGTCAGTTTGTAAATTATATTTTCCTAGAAAATTATCCCTTTCATCCAATTTCATATAACATTTGTATAGCATTTTAAAAAATTCTTATATTCTTTGTTATTTCTTATTCTAGATATGTGTTCATTATTGCTTTGTGATTACACTAGGTTGTTATATATTATCTATTAATAAATTTGCTTGTTTACATATTTGTTCTACCATTTAAATATCTTGTAATTCATTAAGATTTGTTTTTATATTTCTTAATTCTTTTTTCTACTTTCTTTTTTTATTTTCATTTTTCTAAATTCAGAATCATATGATTAATTTATACTTCCATGCTTTAATTTTTATTGATAAAAGAATTCATAACTACAAGCTTTATTTTAAGCAAGGCATTCATTGTGTTCTACAGTTTGTCTCCATTTTTTTTAACTTGCTGAATTTAAAAAGATAGACATTTTACAGTTTCTATTTTTCTGACTTTGTAACTGATATATTATCCCATCCTATGGCATTTAAAAACTTGTTTATAATATTTTTATTTTTTTAATTTATTGAAGTTTTATATTTTGAGGCACAGAATACTTACAATATTTATAAATGTACCTTTGACCAGTGAAAATAAGCGTTCTCTGTTATTAGGGTATTAAGTCTGATAGTCGTCAGCTTTATCTTCTTGCTTATGACATTTAACATTTCTGAACCCTTTCTTTTATGGGCAGTTCTCTCTTTCACCAATCCTTTCTTTTGTGGGCAGGTCCATATAAATGGCTATGCAAACTTAAACTGTGTAAAACGATTTTAATAATCAATTGGACAAATTATATTAGTGAATGACCTTAAAAATTTTTGTCAAAACGTTATGAAGTTTCTTACCATAAGTTATAAATGTTTTGGACTGAGAGAAGTAAATTAAAGCCTCATATCATTTGTGTATTTTCCTTTTTTCTAATGTTTTCTGCAATGTCTGTCTATGAAACTTCTTACTATTCACAGATACAGTCATGGCACACTGCAACCTGGAACTCCTGGGCTCAAGCATTCCTCCCACCTCAGTCTCCTGAGTAGTTGGAACTGTGGACATGTGTCACCACACCCAGCTGAAATTATTTGTATAGGTCAATTAATCCTATTTGTATTTATAGAAAGGAAAGATATGTCGCAATGCATTAATTATTAACTTAGAGCAGGGTTTTCTTCAGTTGTATCAATTATTGTAATGCCTTTAATGCTTCTTCTCTGGTCAGTGACAGCTTCTCAGGGCAACTATGATAATAGTTTTTATTAAAGTGATATAATTACAGCTGAGATTTTGATTAGCATCGTTAAAATTCCAGTCAATATTTTAGCTATGGATCTTAAGATTATTCTGAAACTGATTATAATTCTGATCTTTAATTCCGACATTAGAGATCATGATGCTTGTTTCATCTTTCAAGAGAGGTCAGCTATTGCTGCTATAAGAGTTTCATTTTTGCAATATATGGTTTTCAAACTATAAATTTGTACTTTAGGTATTTGTGCTTAAAACATGCATCATCAGCTACTAAGAGAAATGTTATAGTATCAGAATGCCTATTCTAAAAATTTTGTAAAAAATAAGTTTGATATTTGAAAAAAATAAGTTTGATACTTGAAAAAAAGTTTGATATTTGTAAAAAATAAGTTGATATTTGAATTTGATATCTTCTAATACCTTTTTTCTTTGCTCTTCTCTCTCCTAGAAATACCAATTTCCTCTCCTGACCCCACTCTCCCAGTCATACTGTTTCCAGGCTGCCCACAACCTCCCACTGTAGGGATCCATTCTGACTTTTATTAAAATTTACTAGTCTACTACTCCAGGGCCTGCTCTCCCTTTAAAGTAATACTGAGTATTTGGTAATCGACATCGTACTTCTAACAAATCATTCATTTGCATTTTATAACAGAATTTACAAGATTAAATTTTAATGCAAAGCATTCACCACTTTGGAATGAAATGTTTGTGTTGGTAATTCACTTTTTAAAATTATTTATTTCCATAGGTTTTTGGGGAACAGGTGGTATTTATTTACATGAGTAAGTTCTTTAGTGGTGATTTGTGAGATTTTGGTGCATCCATCGCCTGAGCAATATACACTGAACCCAATTTGTAGTCTTTTATCCCTCACTCCCTTCCTATCCTTTGCCCGAGTCCCCAGAATCCACTGTGTTATTCTTACGCCTTTGCATCCTCATAGCTTATGAGTGAGAACACACAATATTTAGTTTTCCATTCCTGAGTTACTTCACTTAGAATAATAGTCTCCAGTCCCATTCAGGTTGCTGTGAATGCCATTAATTCATTCATTTTTATGGTTGAGGATATTCCATTGTATCTGTAGTCAATGATAGTGTATTTTACACTTAAGAATTTATTAAGAGGTAGAACTCATAGTAACTTGTCTTACCACAAGGAAAACTTTTTTTTACTTTTATAAGATTATGAAGAAAGAGCTACAGTGTTCAGAAAAGGAGTTACTGACTCGCTGAAATAATAAGAAAGATTTTACCTGGATCTCTATGAACCGAGTTCTGAAGAATGAATGAATAAGAGTGTGCTAAAGTAGAGTTAGTCTCTACACATGCTGATGGTGGGAAAACTATGGAGAAGGCACAGAGAGGGGAAAAACTAGTGAATGTAAGGTAATGAGGAGTTTGACTGGGCTGTCCCACGGGGCACATTGATGACTGGACACCAAGAAAGAAGGCCACAAAATCATTTTTGCTTCAGATTATAAATGTTCTTTTATGATTTTTAAAAAATTTTGAGTTTCTTCTAGGTAATGGAGAGTCAACAGAGATTTTTAAGGGGTAATATGGCAGGATAGGTTTGTTTTTTAATAAAAGATAAAATGGGAATGAAATATGAAAGATGGACTGGAGGAAGGAGAGTCCTGTGAGGAGGAGGCCAGTAAAGAGGCTGTCTCAGTAGGTCATAAAGAAGGTGAAGAGTGCCTAAGGGAAGAGACAGGTCACGATGAAGAGAAAACTTAAAATTGAATTGAAATCATCTAGAGACTGGAAATAATGTAGTACTCCAGCAAAGGAAAACATGTGAGCATATTCTCTGTTTCATTCCGTTAAAGAGAAAAAAACATACTTTGGGAGGAAAAAAAAGAGAAAAATTTAAAAACTCAATTTTCCACAGAGCCTGACTAGAAACTGTTATCTCTCACAGGTAAATATATAGTCAGTCCATTTGCAAAGGCTAATGGATGACTTAATTAAGGCCTGACAAGATTTTCTGGGACAAGAGATAAAGGATAATTCCCATTTAATAGCCCCCTTTAGATAAGATGATAGTGATATTATTAATAATTTCTCCAGGCATTTCCCATCTTAATGAAGAATTAACACAGGAGCTCACCTTAACATTTGGAACATCTTGCCAAATAGTACAATCTGGAGTCTCTATTTTTGTTCAGTCAGAAAGCTTGATAGTTAGCCGTGGCAGGTTATTAATCTTTGTGTTGACTGCAAGCATAATATCAGAGTGGTGACTTGGCTGGGAGGTTTGTCAGAATGAATTGTTTTCTGAGATAGCAGATGGTTTGGAAATCATCCTCCATGACAGACTGAACAGACTAGAGTTTCAATTCTCTGTTCCTGAGGTGGTGATGAGAAGGACACACACAGGAAATTAACTCTCCTGGTTTAGCTGAAAACGACTATGCACTGGACGGTCAGAGCACAAACTAGCAACAACGATGAAGGATAAATAGAGGCAAGTGGAAAGTTCCTAATTAACTCCCATCTACTTCAAGTTAATTTCCCTAACTCAACATTATTGCACATATGAGGAAAGTCAATTTATGCATATCAAGACTTGATTTTATAATTTTGCTCTTGAAAAATGAGATAATCAACAACAGAAGGAGTATATTAACTAGGGACCCGGATCACAGTGATTCAGAGTGAGGAATCAGGTAATTGAATCTAGTCAGTTTATTCAGAGCAGGATGCAAATAAGTAATTTAGACATCTTGAATGAGCTCTGCCAAGTTAAAAGCCTCATGAAAATTTTGTAAATAGCCATACACTTTAATGTAATCTGAGAATAGAGGGTGGTTTACAATAATTTCAGATTTCTATTTAGCTATTATTATTATTATAGTTTTTTAAATGTTTCCCCTGACATCCTTCCTGTGTAAATGAATATGTCCCAGGGACACTCCAGTAAATGAGATGAACTAATGTAAAATATTAAATAATTCATGTCCTTGGAAGCCACTGAGACTTTGCTCATGTTTTTAGGTAAAGCAAACCAATGTTGTGATGCAGAAAAAGACATCTGCATATGAAAATATCTCAAGTATTATCTTTTAAGCCTAAATGTGTACTTAATTTAAAAAGAAGAAAAGGAAGCATGTTAAAGAATGCATCAGGCACCATTTAAAAATAGTAGAGATCACTAACAGGATTTTGATTTTTTTTTTTTTTTTTTTTTTGCAAGGGGAAAGGGGAGCTCTTTTTACTGCCTTTGGCATCATTTCTATGGTTATGAATTAAACTGGAGTGTAACAATGAAGTCAAGTGAAATATGGAGAGGAGCCTGGGACAAAGGAGGCAGTATTGTGGAGTAGGGGATAGTATGAAATTAATAAGGCCTGGGATATTTGTGTTCTTAGTCCTATTCCCATCAAAGTCTGACCTTGGGGTTGTTATATAACCTCTCGGGGATAGTGGGTTCTTGTCTGTGAAATGAAATAATAATAACATCAGCCTCATAGGGATGTTATCAAAATTAAATGTACAAGCAGAATTAAGTGTCTGTCACAGAGAAGGCACAGAAAATTTAGAAATTACCTAACTACTCTGTTTAGGAAAGGACTTTATACTGTCAGCTTTGCCCAAAAGCAAATTTCTAGACATTTCTAGACATCCCTTCAGCAGTGACAGGGATAAACTAACGAGATTGTGGGTTAATTTGGAAACAAATTCCTTGGTTTTAAATTCTAACTCTGCCACTTAGCAGTTGTGTAACAGCTCTTCATTAAACTTCTCTTAGTATCAGTTTCCTCATCTATATAATAAATATAGTAATAATACACGTATTGGATACTTGCAGGAATTAAATGAAATAATCTGCATTAAGAACCTAGTACAGTCTCAAGCACAGAGCAGGGACTCTAAATGTTACCTTTGATTATCTATTTATTAGCCCCACGTAAGTATAGCCAGGAAAATTTTATCTGCCATAAGGGACAAACATAGAGAATGACTTTTCTGTCTAGTATATCATCTTGCTATGAAAATGTGACATATGTGGTTTGAACCAAAAGGAACTCTTGACCTTTTAGCAAATAAGTCTGAGTGATTTCAATCACTGTTTGAGAGATGATACTTAAAGTTATTAGTAGCTATGCTTTCAATATTTGAAGGCATTAAAGAGTAATTGAAAGTGATCAAGTATTGAAGGAACATCAACTCTTAAAACAAGGAGACTACTGGGTGAGCTTGCATTTGTACAGTTTTTCTCTTGTGGGAACACCCCAGTCCTTACTGTGTGGCAAGGCTGAAGATCAAGGAAAAGCCATATTGTTACTGGCTTGATGAGCCAAAGGACAGAATTTGGAACTGCCAGAGTGGCTAGAAAATAAAAGGAAAAGTGAAGAAAAGCTTTTAATGCTGTGTATTATCTGTCTAGGTCCTGAGCTGAACCTTGAACTCCATATACATGAAGGAGACATCAAAGAGAATCTGAAGACTATAGCTAGAAGGGTAAGATAAATGAGTCAAGATTTCAACTGATACCTACAGCAGGCATTACAGAATTCAGAGTTTGATTGCAGCCAAAGACAATTTCTTGTTAAAATCAAGATAATCATTCTTTAGCAGCAGATTTCAGAATACAAAGTATCTATATTATTTATAATATTCAGCATATAATAAAAAAATCACTAAACATGTGAAAAACAGAAAATGTGTCCCATATTCAAGAAAACAGCAGTTAGGGGTGGGTGCGGTAGCTCACACTTGTAATCTCAGCACTTTGAGAGTCCAAGGCAGGTGGATCGCGAGGTCAGGAGATCGAGACCATCCTGGCTAACACGGTGAAACTGCGTTTCTATTAAAAATACAAAAAATTAGCCAGGTGTGCTGCCGGGTGCCCACGGTCCCAGATACTGAGGAGGCTGAGGCAGGAGAATGGCATGAACCCCAGAGGCGGAACTTGCAGTGAGCAGAGATGGTGCCATTGCACTCTAGCCTGGGCGACAGAGCTAGACTCCGTCTCAAAAAAGAAAAAAAAAAAGAAAGAAAGAAAAAGAAAACAGCAGTCAGTAAAACTGACTCTGACAGATTGGAATATATAGATGAGGACTTTAAAGCAGTTATTATAAATATATTCAAGGATGGACAAATAAAATATTATAAAAATCAATAAACAGATGGGAAATCACAGCAGATAAATGAGAACTATTTAAAAACAAATCAAATAAAAATTCTAGGAGTTAAAATTATAGTGTCTAAAATGAAAATGTCAGTAAATTTGAAGACACATTGAAAGAATCGTCCAATCTGATAAAACAAGGTCACAACATATATGTAATTGAAATTTTATAAGGAAAAAAAGAGAGATAATAAGAAAAATATCTGAAGTACTGATTATTAAAAATATCCCCAATTTGACGATAAACAACAATTTATAGATACAAAAACTTAAGTAAATCCCAAGCAAGTTAAAAACAAAGAAAACAACAATCCATATCACAGACAAAATCTTGAAAATCAAAGAGTTATGTTAAAGTAACAAAATGTCGAAAGCAGCCAGAACAAAATGACTTATTACATAAAGGAAGAAGGTGGTAACATTGATGACTGACTTATCAGAAAGAACAAAAGCCATAAGACACAAAAACATCTTTAAAGTGCTGAAAGAAAAGGAAAAATAACTGTCAACCTAGAATTTTATATTCGCAAAAATATCCTCTGGAAATGATGCCAAAATAAAGGTATTCATTAAATAGACAAAAATGAGAATTTACTGCTAAGTAAATTACATCAGGATGCAGAGAAATGACAACAGATACATATGTGAACCTATAGGAGGTCAAGAAGAGCAACAGATATGGGAAATATGTAAGAAAATATACTTTTTAAATAATTTCTTTTAAAGATACATGCCTCTTTAAGAAAAATGGTGTAATACCCTACTATGGAGTTTATAACATATAGATATCATGTATACACACAATATATGACACTAGTACAAAAAATGGGAGCAGCAAATGGAACTATATAGCGGCACAATTCTTATGTTTTATGTGGTACAATACTAACACTTAGTAGAATGTGATAGGTTAGGATTTATATTGTAATCCCTACAGAAAACACTGAAAAATGCTAAGATGTGTAACTTAAAGTACAATAGAGAAATCAAAATGAAATATTTAGAAAACTATTAACTAAGAGAAGGAAGTAAAATGAACTAAATATTCATATTGAAAAGCAATGTTTTTAAGACTGGATAAGAAGTAAGACCTAATTATATGTTTTATAAAAGAGATGTAAGCTAAATATAAAGGAAAAGATAGGTGTAAAAGGAATGAATAGATGGGAAATATATATATATATATATATATATATATATATATATATATATAATTTGAATAGTAAACATAATAAAAATGGAGTCATTATAACAGACAAAATAGACATCAAATAAGGAGTATTGCCAGAGAAAGAGTGGATCATTTTATAATGATAAAATAATCAGAAGGGTATAGATGTGTATAAGCCTGAATATAGAATTTCAAAACTTGAATTAATTGAGATATCTAGAAAGAAAAGTAAACAAATCTTCATTATATCTGGAAATTTTAACATCCCTCTTTCACTAATTGGTGTAATAGTAATTGATTATAATTAATAGAACATATAGATAAAAAATCAGAAAGAATGTCTGAAGAAGACTGGAACAATGCTATTAACCACTTTGACTTAATTCACATTTATAAAACATTATATGCAACAAATGTATAAAATAATTCTTTTAAAATGTACAGGACACATTCACAAAAAATGTTATGCTGTGTCATAAAGCAAGTCATAATAAATGTCAATAAATGTTACAGAATATGCATTTTAGTAAAAACAAATTAGAAATAAATAAGTCATGAGATATGTAGAAAAGCCCCAAATATTTGGAAATAAGTAACAGTTCTACTAGTAGGTCAGAAGAAATTACAAGAAAATTTAAAATATTCTGAAATTCATCATATTTTAATACATGTGATGCACCATATGATGGTTAATTTATGTGCCAATTTGAGCTAAGGGATGTCCAGATAGCTAGTAAAACATTACTCCAGGTGTGTCTGTGAGAATATTTCAGGTAGAGATTAGCATTTGAATCAGTAGACTAAGTAAAGAAGATTCAACCTTACCAACGTGAATGGGCATCATCTAATCCATTAAGGGCCTGAGCAGAACGCAAAGGTGAAGGAAGTGCTAATTCATCTCCCTGAACCAGGACATCCATCTTCTGCCCTCTGACTGCATTCCTGGTTTTCAGATTCAGACCAGAACTTACACTATGGATGCCCTCATCATCAGCACTACCAAGTTCTCAGACTTTCAGAGTTGGACCAAGACCTACACCATTGGCTTCACTAGTTCTCATGGCCTTCTATTTTGGGACTTTCTGGCCTCCATAATTGTATGAGAAAATTCCCATAATAGATGTTTAGTTAAATTAATTAATGAGTTTATTTATTTTTAATATATTTTAATTATGAGGTCTGTTTCTCTGGAGAAACCCAAATTCATAGCTAAAGCAGACCTTAGAGAAAAATGTGTAACTACTTATATAATCAATATTATCTATAAAAGCTAGAAACAGAGGAATAAAAGTCAACTTTAAGTAAAAGTAGAAGGAAGGATAAAAATGAAGATATTAGAAATCAGTGAAATAGATAATAAAAACTAGATAACTGACAAAGTGAAAACTTTGTTCTTTGAAAAGATTAATGAAATCAATAAAGCCCAGGCTATGATAATTAAAAATAAAGAGATAAAACAGAAATTTAAAAAATTATGATAAACTAGTATCAGAAATAAATTAATATGCATTTTATTATACAATAGCAAAATATTAGGAACTACTTTATGATTTAAGTAGACAATTTTCTTGATGTATACAGCTTACCAAGACTAACCTGAGATGAAATTTTTAAAAGTTCATAGTTATATTTATTAGAAAGGTCAAATTGGTTATCAAACACTTTCTCACAAAGAAAACTTCAGGCTCAGATGACTTCACTGTGAATTGAACAACACATTTAAGGAACACATAATACCAATATTAACAGAACTCTCTTAGGGAATAGAAAAGGTAGGGGCACTTACAACTTCTTTAAACAGAATAGAAAACCCTGACACTAAATTGATGAATACAGTACAAAGACCTAGAATTAATAACCAATATCATTTAATGTAGAGGCACATTAGCAATTTAATCCAACAATATATAAAAAGGTAGATATATTGGGACCAAATGGTCTCTACACCAGGAATGTAAAGATTGGTGAAACAAGCTGGGCATGGTGGCGCATGCCTATAATCCCAGCACTTTGGGAGGTCTAGGCGGGTGGATTACCTGACGTTAGGAGTTCGAGACCAGCCTGGCCAACATGGTGAAACCCCATCTCTACTGAAAATACAAAAATTAGCCAGATGTTGTGGCACATGCCTGTAAACCCAGCTACTTGGGAGGCTGAGGCAGGAGAATTGCTTGAGCTCAGGAGACAGGTTGCAGTGAGCCGAGATTATGCCACTGCACTCCAGCCTGACTGACAGAGTGAGACTCTGTCTCAAAACAAACAAACAAAGAAGACTGGTGAAACATTCAAGTGCGTCAAGCAATATAATTCTCTATACTAACTAAATTAAATAGATGAACCAAATGATTAACTCATGGAGTTGACACATACATCTAAAGATACAGAAAGATGTAGAAAAACCATTCGGCGAAATTCAACACTCCCTTATGAAATGAAATGAATGAAAGAAAGAAAGAGAGAGAGAGAGAGAGAGAGAGAGAGGAAGGAAGGAAGGAAGGAAGGAAGGAAGGAAGGAAGGAAGGAAGGAAGGAAAGAAAGAAAGAAAGAAAGAAAGAAAGAAAGAAAGAAAGAAAGAAAGAAAGAAAGAAAGAAAGAAAGAAAGAAAGAAAGAAAGAAAGAAAGAAAGAAAGAAACTTCCAATTATGAATGGGAAGCAACTTCTTTAATCCAGTAAAGTACATTTATTAAAAACAAAAAAGCAAACACACATATTGAATGATAAAAATCTAAAAAGTTCCCCTTTATATTCAGAAAAAAGAAAATGATATCTGTTCTCACTGCTTCAGTCAGACATTTTGCTAGTGGATTCAGAAATAAAAGAAGTAAAGGGCATGAAAACTGGAAAGGAAGACAAAATTTTCTCTTATTGTAGGTGACATGATTGCTTTCAAAATCTTAAGGAATCTACAAAACAATTTCAAGAACTAACAAGTGACTTTAGCAATGTCACAATTACAGAATACAAAATTTGATTGTATTTCTATATTCTAATAGAAAACAGTGGGAAAAAGGAAAATTTTAAATTCCACTACAATAATATGAAAACCTAAAATAAGATAAAAAGTAACAAATATTCCAAGATAGCTGCACTAAAAGCTATAAAACAATGCTGAAAGAAATTAAGACCTAAATAAGTATATAAACATGCTCTTAGAGAAGCCTCACTATTCTCAGTTCACCCAAATAGATCCGCAGCGGTAATCTGCAAGCACCTTTTGTTTCAGAATCCCCCAAACACCTTTGAAATTATTGGGAATCTCCAAGGACTTTACTTTTTGTGAGTTATATCCATCAACATTTACAGTATTATAAATTAAAACTGAAAGAATGTTAAATACTAATTTAGTAATTTGTTTAAAAATAACTATAAATCTATTACATTATCTTAAGTATGTTTATTTTTTAAATCTACATTCTCTAATACAAAAGTAATCTAGGAGAGTGGAACTGTTTAAACTTTTGGAAAATCTGTCTGGCTTAATAAAAGACAGAAGATTCTTATATGCCTGACGTACAGTTAATTGATGTGACATGTTGTTTTACTTGCAGTATATGAAGTAATACTGGCCTCATATAGATAAGTAGTTGCAGAAGGGAAGGGTATTTACGTAGGCTTTTCACATAACTGTAGATATTCTTCTTTGATATTATACTAAAACTTGATGAGAAAATAAAGGCAGCAGTTACAGTGCACTCTGAAAGGGATATGGCAAGGATAATGCATGGTCCTGTCAAAGTACACCGATAGGACCACAAATTAGGACAGGGATATCAGAGAAGACTCTATAAAAAAAATGATGGTTAAACTGAAACGAGAAGATTAAGGAAAGAGTATCCCAGGAAAGGAAAATACTCAAGTGAAGACATGATAGATGCACAGATTCAAAAAGACTTGTGATGATCTCAGCTTAGTAGTTACACTGAGTACTGAGGTGGGGTGGGAGGTTGTTAGGAAGAGTAGCAAAAGATTAAACTGAAAAGATAACCGAGCTTATATGTGAACGCTGTCCCTATGCAAAGTTAATAACTTTAGTCTTTTCTATAAAGATAATGAGAATTTATTGAAGGATTTAAGCCAAAGAATGACAGCTCATAAAACGTGAAAGTTTAAAGAAAAATTGATGAGTCAGTGTGCGAGCTACAGTAGAAAGGTCCGATACAGTAGTCCTGCCTTATCTGTGGTTTCATCCCACTTACCCATGGTAAACTGCAGTTGAAAAATATTAAATGGAAAATTCCAGAAATAAACAATTCATCAGTTTTAAATTGTGTGCCAGTCTGAGTAGTATCATGAAATCTTGTGCCATCCCACTCCATCCTGTGCAGTATGTGAGTCGTTCCTTTGTCCAGCATATCTATGCCTCTGTTACCTGTCTATTCATCTCTTAGCCACTTTCTCAGTTATCAGATCAACTGTTGCAGTATCACAGTGCTTGTGTTCAAATAACCCTTATTTTCCTTAATAATAGTTTCAAAGCACTGGAGTAGTAATGCTGACATATTGTTATAACTGTTCTATTTTATTATTAGTTATTGTTGTTAATCTCAAAGTGCTTAATTTATAAATTAAACTTTCACATAGTTATGTATGCATAGGAAAAAACATAGTATATACAGGGTTCTGTACTATCTGCACTTTCAGGCACCCCTTGCAGCATTTTGGAACATATCACCCACAGGGAAGGATAAACTACTGTAATATAAAGTCTTAAATACATACATTGGTTTTGGCAATAACAATATTGTTTGTGACTTAATTGAGGAAAAATGGCAGATGAGGCTATGTTGCAGTGAGTTGAGGCACGAATGGTGAGGGTAGGCTTAGCTTTCAAGAAGCTTGTCTGGGAGCAAAAAGTGACAGGGCAGAAAGTAGAAGTGACTAATGGGAGGAAGAGGGTGAAGGGAAATAGCCAGTGTACCAACAAACATTAAAGCTATGAATCTGGAAAAGGACAAAAGATGAACCTTACATGTGGTAGTATGCCAGATCTACTCTAATAAAAGTAAAGAAGGATTGAAATTTATGCATTAATTATTTTTGAAATTATTTTCTTTACTATGTTCTTTTAAACAGCCCTCATATAGGTTGTTTCATTTTCCTCATTTTGCTTAGTCAACTTTTATCTCCCAGAACGTGTATAAGTAAATCATGGTTGAATACTAAATAAATAATTTTTAAACTTCAAATTAATCGTGTCTGAATTGCTGAGTTTTTATTTTATGCCAAAATCAGGGAGTGTTGCAAGCAACATGACTGCTATAAACTCTAGTCAGCCTCATGCTCCTGAGTTGCCAACTGATAAACTCAAATGGTTTTCATTAGCCACATGGTTATCAAGGAACATTCAGCCAGTCTGCTTGTATTCCTCACTTAACTGCTACAGCAGGAAAATTTCAAATGATAGGCATCTTCACAACTACAAATGGTGGGGAAACAGATTATAAAACAAATTACACTTCAGTTTTAGGCAAGTTAATGATATTAAAGATTCTTTGAATTTATTTGATAAACTGGTTCCAAGTGATTTTATCCATTTTACCAGTATTAAAAATCACTACTCTGGAATTTGTAACCAGCCGAATTTTTATATTATAAATCCACAGAAACAAAAAGTCCACAGAAACAAAAAGTCCAAATCCTCTCATGTTTTAAAAGCATGGCCACATTCAGAACCGAATCTACTAGGACATTCATGTGAGTCCCACTGAAGTCCATACCTCACAAGTGACATATGTACCTTATTTGTTTACTTCTTTTGCTGAGAGGATTTGGACTTTTTGTTTCTGTGGATTTATAATATAAAAATTCGGCTGGTTACAAATTCCAGAGTAGTGATTTTTAATACTGGTAAAATGGATAAAATCACTTGGAACCAGTTTATCAAATAGATTCAAAGAATCTTTAATATCATTAACTTGCCTAAAACTGAAGTGTAATTTGTTTTATAATCTGTTTCCCCACCATTTGTAGTTGTGAAGATGCCTATCATTTGAAATCTTCCTGCTGCAGCAGTTAAGTGAGGAATACAAGCAGACTGGCTGAATGTTCCTTGATAACCATGTGGCTAATGAAAACCATTTGAGTTTATCAGTTGACAACTCAGGAGCATGAGGATGACTAGAGTTTATAGCAGTCATTTCTCTCTTGTACTTCTCTGGGATGAACAAATAAATCTTTTCAGAAAGCTTGAAGCTATAATAACTGGAGGCATTGCCATAGAAACAAAGCAAGAGCATCAGTAAATCAATAAGAAAAATATTTCAAAATACAGAATAACTGGTGAAAGCGTCCCAATTTTATAAAATGCTATATATTTTGATCCAGATGTATATGTGAGTATATAAGATATTTTGAATAGAAAACAATTACATTACATTCAAGTGTTATAAAATAGAAGATTAGTTTGATATGTGTGATTTTATTTCCACAGGTTTTTGGGGAAAAGGTGGTATTTAGTTACATGAGTAAGTTTTTTAGTGGTGATTTGTGAGATTTTGGTGCACCCATCACCTGAGCAGTATACACTGAACCCAATTTGTAGTCTTTTATCCCTCACTCCCTTCCTGTCCTTTGCCTGAGTCCCCAGAGTCCATTGTGTTATTCTTCTGCCTTTGCATCCTCACAGTTTATGAGTGAGAGCACACAATGTTTGTTTTCCATTCCTGAGTTGCTTCACTTATAATAATAGTCTCCAACTGCTGTGTCAATCTAGAGTAAACCAAGGCAGATTGATTTACCATGTATGACAAATTATACACTGGAGGCATTTGTTCTTAGGAACCAGTGATTGTGCCAGCTGATACTAAGTGCACCTCAGAAAATGAAGACCTGCGTGTCAAAAACAAATAGGAAACACATTATTGGTATATGCTTTCAGAATTTGATTAAATAGATTATAGTATATTTGGGTCAATGGCTATAACACACTGAATTTGGTAGATATTTAGTTTGTGTGCCATTTATATTCACAGTTACATGTTTCAGACTCTTTATTTTTAAAAGTTTGATTTTCTGATGAATTCATTACTCACCACCATGAAATTGCTCCCCACTTGCTGTGACCAGAAGGTAAGTAAAAATCATCATGTTATTACCATAATAATTATAGAGTTTTACATATTAGTTCTGTACCTAAAATGCTTAAATTGCAAAGATGAAGAAAAACTTTTTGTGTATTTAACACTGAAAGGATTTATTTTTTGGGCTTCCATGTTCCAGGAGATCATTTTTGTGTTATAATCTCTATTTTTTGTGTGATGTGATTGTTGTATTCAAAACTGCAAAGAGCCTTAGCTCCTTTCTGTAGATTTATATTGTCTTAGTTCAAACCCTTGGGACTCCAATTTAGTGGATAATCCTTGCTTTCCCACTTGCAAGCACCCTGTTCCCAAGGAAACAATAAGATTTTAATAAAGACTATTGGGCAATATGACAGCCCCAAAAAGACAAGGCCTCACAAACTCATGGCCACTTTGGAGCATAATTCAGTATTTCTCTTCCTTTTCCAACAGAAAATATTTTCCTAAAAGCATTAGCAAAAGCAAAAGTTTTACTTTCAGTTGGGGAACAAGATAGAAAATTTTGTATCATATATTAAATAGCAACATTCTATATAATCACAACTAGATGTCTTTATTTCTCTTTTATTCCACTACTTCATGTACTATGGCGTCCTCTTTATTTCCTTCCTTGTTCTCTCCTTCTCCTAGCCTCCACCTCCCTGCATTGTCTAAAATTGCATCCTTTAATAGGATAACAACTAGCCACACACAGCTATTAAGGCTAATTGAATAAAGTAAAACATTTCATGATTTAGTTTCTAAGGCACATAGCTACATTTTAAGCAAGGAATAGTCACATTGAAGAGCAGCTACCACGTTGGACAGCACAGATAATGCTGATCTAAAACAATTAAAATCTTGCTCCTAGCTTAGTATTTTATTTTTCCAAAAATGTAGAGAGAGAGAATGAGAAGAAAAAGGGTGAGGATAGAGGGGGAGAAGAAAAAAATCCATGTTGCTATCTATCCTTACTCTTGGAAGAAAGCAGTTGAAGAGCTCCTTGTTCCAGTAGAAACACAATAGTAACTTAATGCCAAATCTACTCTCTTCTCATCCTGGAGGAGGTGAGGGCAAGGGGAGCCTATAAACTACGTCTTCAGTGAATCTAAGAGACAGAGAAAATTTGAAAACTACAAATTGCCTGTGTGGGCAACAGCAAGGAAAACCAGCAAAATCTGCACGGAAAGCTATAGCGGCACGGTAGAGAGAAGCGTGGAGGACAAAGGTGGTCTAGAGTGGACAGATCTCAGAAACGAGCAGCAAATATGAACTACTATAAGGAAAAAGTCCCTCTTAAATAGAAACTGTTGTGACAAGGCTGAGGACTAAAAGAGCACAATCACTGCAGCTGCTGTGACCTAAGATACTGAAAGCCCTCTTGGATCCTCTTGGTGTAAGAAAGCACCATCTTTTAAAAGACAAAAGGATACCTCGGAAGCAAGGACTATGTTCTTAATAGGAGTGTTTAGTAAAGCTAGGTCAGAGGAGCATCACAGGCATGGCTATGCAGAGAAATTTCATTATAATGAAACAATCCATCTCCCTAGCCCCAGATTCCTAGCAAACTGTCTCACTCCCTAGATTCCTGCTCTGACCCCCACAAAAGTCTCCTGCCAATATTTTGTCTGGAAATTTTAATTCATTCAAATATGAGTAATAGTAAACCCTACAGCATGCTGTAAGGGTTCAAATGTGTTCCCCAAAAAGTTGTGTTGAAATCCTTGTCCTCAATACCTTGAGATGTGACTGTATTTGGAAACAGGGTTGTTGCAGATGTGTTTAGTTAAGATGAGGTCATACTGGAATAGGGTGTACTCTTAATTCAATATAACTGATAGATTTATAAGAAGAGAAAAGACATGGAGACACAAGAGAGAACACCATGTGATGAAAAAAGGCAGACATTGTAATGTTCCAGCTGCAACTGAAGAAATGCTAAGGACTGCTGGCAAACTACCAGAAATTAAGACAGGCAAGGAAGGATTCTCTCCAATGGCTTTCAAAGGGAGCATGTCCCTGAAAACATTTTGACTTCTGACTTCCAGCCTCCAGAACTGTGAGACAGTACATTTCTGTGGTTTTAAGCTATCCACTTTGTAGATTTTTTGTCGCAGCCTTAGGAAGCTGATACAATCCTTTCAAAGATACCATAAAATAGGAAATAGCAACAAAAGGTATTTGTTTAATAAAAGAAAAAAAACTTACCAGAAAAAAATGTTGCCACAAAAAGATACAAGTTGCAACACAACCTTTCACCAACAATATAGATACAATTACAGCCAAGAAGGAAATACCAGGACTCAGGATAACATGACTGGACAAGAGAAGCTGATGTCTAGACATATGCAGTAAAACTGTAGGATTTAGGGGAAACTATAGGATTTAAGGGAAAATGGAAGAAAAAGAAAATTAGAAATAAAGAATAAATTACAGAATCAAAAGAGATACTTATACCATAGAAAGCACAATAAGAGATGTAGGTGAGAAAAATGAGAAAATCAAATGAAAATTAATAGAAATAAAGATATAGAAAGTATTGGAAATAATATGATGAGTAAAAGGTAGGCCAAAGACATCCAAAATTCACATAATTAGGACCGCAAAGAAAATCAAACAATGAAAGAGAAACAATATTTAAAATTTTAATTCAAGAAAACTTTCTTAAAGAATATTCAATCTGATTATTGAAGAGAAAGCTATAAACCAGGGAAGGGGTACATTATAACACAGGATTGTCAACATTGAGACATAATCTGAATAAAATGTTTAATTTTAAAGATAAAGAATCTTTGAGCAGCAGAAGGAAATATCAAAATAATTTTAGGTGAAAGAAAATCAAGCTGGTCAGACATCCCCCAGCATTTTTTTTTTTTACTAGAAGACAGTGAAAAAAATATCTCCAAGGAAAGAAAGAAAAACACTCAAGAAAAAAATTGTGTCAAAGTTTTTATACTTAGTCAGACTGTCCATTGAGCATAGAGGTTGTAAATAAATAAAACTTTTTCAGGTGCATCTGCAAGAACCTAAAGAGCATAATTCACATAAGCCCATCCTATTAAGAGACAAAACTCAACTAAAATATAATTTTAAAATAGCAAGAAAAGGACAGGTGGTAAGACTTTAATATACTTAAGATATATTTAAGATAAAAGCAAACTACATTAAAAGTGGTAAAATGAAAAAAAAAAGTAATATGCTTCAAATTACTGACTAGTTTGAAAATGTATAGCTATTATCAAAAACACAAATAAAGGAGAGAAAAAAGTTGATAAGTGGCCTAAGCTCACCAATACTTTACCTGGAATAGCTACAAATTAAAAGACATCATTCAAAAGTGGCAAATGACAGAAATCTAACGCAATTGCCCATTGGTCTACCCAGTTGAACCCCACCGATTTTGCAAGATGATAGAGTGACACGAAGAATTTTACGCAAGACTACCTGCAAAAGAGTACTGATTACAATAGAGCAAGCAATAAAATGGGGACATTTACATATCAGAAGTCTATCATTTATTTAATCAAAGTTAAGCCTTGACATTCCAAGATTAATTGGTGTCATTTTCCCTTATGCTCTCTCTGTCTCTCTACTCTCTCTGTCTCTGTCTCTCTCTCTCTGTCTCTCTGTCTCTCTCTCTCTTTCTCTCTCTCACACACACACACACACACACACATTCTTTAATACAGAGACCACTAATAATGGACACTATGTACATCAGTCTGAGGTCAGAATATTTCAAGTAAAATTGCACTTTGGCTACATAAATCGTTGTCCAAGAAAATGGACCAATCTTCCAGTCATCATAGCAAAAGAAATTTGCAAAGAGAAAGGGAATGCATAGGAATAGCTCAAGTAAAGGACGAGGCTGTGGAAGGACAAAACTCAGCTCTGGGGAATCTGCATAGAAGGAACTGGTAAACAGTCTTTTCAGGGTGCCACCTTTGAGGGGAATGAGCCTTAACTCTTGCAAGTATTTTTGATGCTGTTCTCAAAAGTAAATTTCCGAGAAATTGTATGGATCACATGCTATAACACCAGATTGTATGCAATAGGTAAAATATAGCACCCCAAATGGAAGAAAATTTAGCAGGAAAAGGTAGAATAAATGCTGAGGTCTAAAGCAGCAGGTGTCCATTAGGAGGTGTCCTTTAGCAGGTGTCCATGGTCTTTATGCTTACACTGGTGGGTTGGGAGAAAGGGACCGACAATTTATTTAAATCTCACAGATGTTAGAGAAGCTAAAAAGTAGAGAAGCACTGATGAAAGCACAAGACATAGAAACAGTTGATGGGGGCTTTTTCCTACATATCTCCACCTCCTGCTCACTATTGTTTTTCCCAAACATCTTCCTCATCCCATATAACTATTCTGTATTCACATTCACTCTTGCTTGTTCATGTCTTTCTTCCACTGGCATTTCATGACTCCTGCCCAAGGATGTAAAACCTTTCCATTTATCTCTACTTTCTGTAATTCTGAGATAGTCCCTTTAAGATAATGTACCTGAATTTGCCTATATTTCTCATGGCATTAATGAGTAGTAGATGTCTATGAAAATTATCTGTTACCTTTCTAGGTACCTGCATTCATTTATCTGAAGGCTGTCTTGGATATTTGAAACCTTCACCTCAAAAGAGTGTCTATGCTTATGAAAATGTACTAAATCCCCTTAAGTCAGAAGAACCACTGTTCAGAACCACAAGCTCCAAAGAACCACTGTTGGTTGGGAAGATACTGCCAAACCCATAACCAATGTGTCCAAGACCCAATAAGTTGGCAACAGTTTTTTCAAAAGTTTCACAATTTTATTTTCCGATTTGATAGTGTAAAATTTCCATCTGCTTTCACTTTGGAGCAGTTTGGAAAATACTAGAAAAAAATTAGGAGGTAACCAAATCATTCTTAGGTGGAATTTTATTTTTGTGATGACACAATTTGGAATTTAAATAAATAAAAACAAAAACAACACAAACAATATAAAGGCTGCCATATAAGCCATCTGCTACTAAAGGCCTTTGGCTAATCTTTTCCATATTTACTGCCAAGGGAGGTCCCTAACTTATTACAATTTCAAGTTTAGGATTCCAAATGGCAGCCTTTTAAATAGCAGCAAAACAGTAGCAGTGGAAACACAATAACACATACTTGTCATTTACAGGTTTGAATATTTTTATATTTGTAATAAGTATATTTTGAGATAAACACATGAAGATGAAAGAGCAGAATGACATTTTCATCATTCTTAAGCAGGAAAAAGATAACTTTTTTTTTTTTAGCATGGAAACTTTCCACTTTTAGTAAGAGGAGATTGAGAGAAGGCAGAGTACACTGTCAGGTTCAATTAATTGTTGAAACCAAACAAAAATAGCTTCTCATGGTTCCCATTGTTCTGCAGCTGTTGGCTTCATAACGCCTGTTGTCTCCTTCCTTATGACTAATCATCATGGTTGCCCAGTTTCCTTCTTGATTTTCTGCCAGAAGTTGTGATGTGTCATAGAAAGAAAGAGCAACCCTCCAGGCATTTCTTTCCAGGTCTTTTGAGCACATCTATCCTGAAGCATTTGTCTTTTTCTTCAAATTGCTGAATTTCTTGACCTCCCTGGACTGAGAAGCTATGTTTGTGAATGTGCATGCTTCAGTCATCTGATAAGGGAGCCTAAGTAGCTTCCTGCTTTAAAGAAGTCAAAATAATGGGGGTACTGAATGGAATGTGTGCACAAGTCTTCAGCCTAATGTGCTTTTCTTTTTCAGAATCTCATCTTGCTTCTTGTTACTCTGTTGAGCAGTTCTAGATTGCTAAAAGTATCAACTGCTTTCTGAGTTTAGCGATTTCTAAAAGGTTTATATCATGAGCACTTAAAATCCCATTTAGTTGAATATCAAAATTTTAGCCACTTAACTTTTCAGAACACAGAAAAGAACTTCAGAGTAAAAGGAAAAGACTGCTGACACAGTTGTAAAATCTTGATGCCCTAAGACTTAAGTACTTTTAGTATTAAGAAGAGTCTTACAATTTTGAACACTGTCTGGTGTATATTAAACATTATCTAAGTATTGATGGCATTATTGGAACTTAGGTTAGCTATTTTTAAATGTAAATCTAGCAAACTTGGTTATTACGTTTCTGAGGAAGAAAGAAAAAGATTACCAATAACATTTTTGAATTATGGCAGAAGACAACAAAATGAGAATGTTTTAAGAATCTACGGCTGATATCTAGCTATAAAAATGTGACCCAAAAATTACAAAACACAATTGCAGTAATTGGTCCATTTGACTTGCCCAAGGATGCAAAATAAATTAGATCACCCTTTAGAGACACCAACCTAATGATCATAGTAACTACCATTAAATTATCAAGGAAAGGTCCAATTAGGTTTCATTTATGCTAAGAAAGCAATATAAAGTAAAATAAGAAAAAAATAAAGTTTCAAGGGGGCAGACTGAAGCACTAAGGATTTTCATATCTTGGAAAATCTACTTAAACAGGGCAGCTCATTCATCAAAGATTTTAGTTCTCAATGGGACCTTGCTGTATTCACTGATGCTGTCAGATCTGAAGATATCCTATCGCACAGTCTCATGCTTTACAAAGCAAAAACATTAGGGTGAACACAATCCCCTCTCCTCATGTTAGGCCATGTCTGGCTCTCTTAAAAAAAAAAAAAGCTGTCTGAACTTAGAAAGCCTCTAACCTGCCTTCGAGGAGAGTGCAACTCCTTTGCTCAGAATGAGTCACTCAGTCTCTTTGTGCCCCACCTAACTGGTGTGGACGCTGGCCTTGCTTCCTTATAAGTTCATGAGGCAGCCTGGCTGGATTTATGATTCAGAGTAACCTTTAGTCCATCTCCTGCCTATGTGTGCTTCCTACAAGTTCTCTCCAGGCCACCAGTCAGTTTTTCCTCCTCTATCATCATCAAAACCACTCATGGCCACATTGTACCTCACACTCATGCCCCAGCAGCTTTATACATACCCAGATCTTTTACCTCCAGGCCGTCATCCCCAATGTGCCCTCTCCCTGACAGGCAGCTTTCCCTTTCTAATAGCCCCAGTCACCTCCCACCACCTTTTCCCCCAGCTCAGTAGTTCTCAACTTTGGGCAATTTTGTCTCCCAGGGGACATCTGACAACACCTCAAGACATTTTTGATGGTCATAACCTGAGGAAAGACACTGCTGGCATCTAGTGGGTAGACACCTGGACTTCCATCCAACATTTTCCAATGTACAGGCCAGTCCTCCAAACAAAAAATTATCTAATCTAAATTGTCAAAAATGCCAAGGCTGGGGATGCTGCAACCTTCTCAGTCCTCATTCTTAAATCTCAGACCAAATCTCACCTCCCTTGAAACCTTCTCTGAACATTATTCCTCACTATAGGAGAAGGGTTATCTATCCCTACTCTTTTCTCTTTTAGTACTTGATATAATATCCATTCTTGAGGTCTCTATACCATAACAAAATTACCTTTGTCTATGTTCCCCTCCAACCCTCGACACTAAATTGTTAGCTCCTTGTGAACAGGGGTGGTGTCTTTTTCATCCATATCTATCCAGCACCCAGACTAGTGCCTGGCTTATTGTAAATGTTTTTAAAAATGTTTGAGTGATTGAATTTAAAAGATTAATTTTGTTTGAAACTTTATGCCTTTGCTTTTTTGCTAGTCATTTGGCAACATTAGAGACCCCTTGCTGATCCCCAAGAATCTTCTGATTCATTAAGGATCTTTAAATATAGAGTAAGTGATCCTCATCTCCTCACATTTCACTATGTCTGTGTTCTGGAGTTCCTCAGAAAGGATGGCATCTTTGAGGATAATCTTTGAATGTTGATAACAGTGCATTTAAAGTTAACTGAGAGGCCATTTTTAGCTGATAATAATCTGCTGAGTTGGATTGCTTATCTAGTTAACAGCATAGTCACTGAAGCCAGATTACTTGGGTTCAAATCTAGGACCTGCCACCTACCACCTGTGTGACCTTGAGCATATTAATTAAACATTCTGTGCTTCAGTTTTCTTTCTGAAAACAAAAAATAGGGATGATCATAGTATAACACTCATAGATTTGTTATGAGAATTACCTGAGGTAGTATTTGTAAAATGCCTAGGACAGTGCTTGGTACTCAGTAAGCGGTTGTTAAACAAGGTTGGAAGGAGAGGCTAGTGTCAACCCTCTGCTACTTGTGATGAATGCATCAAGCCAGGTAAATACATATCATTCTAAAATATAACTCTAGTTTATTGCATTCCTAAGGAGACTTGGATGAACACATGTTAAAAGATAAGACAATTAAGGGTTACCCATTATGTGTCTTAGACCAAAATAACCCTCCAGAACTTGTCAAACTTTTCTATAGGCAGGTGACAGAATGTCTCATAATCCCGGCATAAATACAAAAACCACTGATAATCTCTGATGGCCACTGCTGCTGCATTCTAATTTCCTGCTTCAAACTGGCATTTTAATCATTCTGCCCATAGCAACTAATGTCCTTTAAATTAGCATTAAAAATTCATTATTTTGGTTTATCCTTCCTGAATCAAGCTAATTAACTATCAGCTCAGAGCCCTTTACATTATAACCTGAATGTGTTACATTTTCTAATTTATAATGCCTTATCTAGGCAAATTGAAAACCCAGAAAAGAGTGAATTAATTAATGTTAATTAAAGAGAACAGCATGGAACAAATGCCAGGTCAATCTTTGGAGTGTGCTTGGAAAGCCATTGTTGGGACTAATTTGCCCTTTGGCAGCATAGAACTTTGGACAGAAGGCTTTTCTGTGGTGGTTTTGTAAGGAATTAGAAAAGGAAGCCAGAGATAAGACTAGAAGTACCAATGAACACAGGTATTATACATCTGTATTTATACATACTGCATATGTAATATTTCATATTCCTATAATAAGAAACCAAATAATCAAATCAGTCCCTGAAGCTTTTCACATTTTTTTCTAGGCTTTTTAATAGAAATTGCCTTTTATTTTTAATCAGCAAGTATTTCTGAATGCCTCTAACATACAAAGTTTTATGTAGGGAAATACGAAGATAAGAGGATTGTAACCCAAAGAACTTAAAAGTATAGAGCGGCACCGTTCAGTACCGATCTCTGATAATGAAATGTTCTATATCTGCACCATCCAATAAAGTTGCCACCTGTGCATATTCAGTACTAGAGATGTGGCTTGTTATTGAGGAAATAGGTTTTTTAACTTTACTTACATTTAAATAGCCACATGTGGATACTAGTTGTTGTATTATATGTCTCAGGTTTATAAGGTGAGAGAAACTGCATAATGTTTATTTTTGTCACTTAAAATTTTTCAAAGTTTGTCAGTGTTTCTTTTATGCCACACTATTGTGTGTCTCTCTTTCTGTGTCTTTGTCTCTGCTTCTCTGTCTCTTTCTCTCTCTCCCTCGCTCTCTGTCTCTCTGTGCCTCTCTCACACACACACACACACACACACACTAACACATACACACATGCACATACCTCTCAGAGGGATGGAGTATATCAGAGTTACTGGAGGGCAAAAAAGAAAATGCCTGCATAATCAGTGTTATAATTTTATAATTAAAAATGAGAAAAATATTTATACATATTATAGAAAAGTAAAATGGATGGATGATTTAAAGAACACAGTTTTCAAAAGAAAACTGTACCTGTCCCCAAGGTGAAGTATCAGAATCTAGGAAGGGGTAGAAGAGATGCAGTGAGATTGTTATGTTGAACAAATAGGCACATGGGTTTACAAACTTTAAGAAATACTAAATTAGCTTAAAAATAATTAAAACATATTGCCCTAAAGGGCCAAAGGGTCCTTTCACCACATAAGACATTATATATAATCATTATTTCAACAGACATCAGAAATTCACTGAGCATTCTGGAGACCAACTGCCTTAATTCACCCAGAAGTGGTCCCTGAGTCTTCCACAAAGTTGCTGACACAATTCCTAGTTGTAGATATTGGGCAGTATAATTTGGATTTTGCCCTAATATTCCTAAATGTGAACAAAGATATTAGGAATGTAGCTGTGAAAAACTGATTTAATACAAAGTTTAACAAACCACCATACATAAACAAAAATACGTTCAAAATACAATAACATTTTTTCAGGACATATAATTTTGACTTTTGAAAAAAATCCAAACCTATAAGTCAGTGGGGGGTATTTTGTAAGTAAGGGCTAAATTCCAGAAGATTTGGTAAAGTTATTTTATGTTCATCAAAGCTGGATTTCAGATTCAATCATTTTCTTCATTGCGCTATTAAATTATGTTGCCTTACTCACCCCCATCTTTTTGTGCTTGACTTGCACAATACCAATATTGCCACCTATGGGTCAACATAATGTTGTGGGATGTTTTACATGACCACGATGAGGAAGAAAAAAAAGTACTTGGGGAATGAATCATTTTGGATAGTTGAGTTAGACAGCTACATAGGATCCATGCTTTTATATATATTTTATTTAGTAGTTTCAGATACAAAGCCCCTTCAAAGATACTACACAAGTCCCTAACGTCCTAGCTACTGCACTGAAAATAATTAACATTTTTGATGACTACAGATAATTATCATCAATATAAATTGCTATGCTAGATCAGAGATATTTCTCAAGTGCAAATTTGACCCTAGGCAGAAGCATCTCAGACTGTTGTCTCCTTTGAGTATTTAACTCAGTAGAATATTCAGTCACATGTCTAGACTCCCTGTTTGCTTTTCACTGCCCATAGTACATAATTCTACTTGTCAATTCCCACCCTTTCATATGTTGATATCAATTTTCTATAGTTATAAACCAAATAACGATCCTAGTTAGAGTTGTTTACAAAATAAGGGTAATTGGAAACTGAATATGTGCCTGGAATTTAGAAATCTTACTATAGGGATTTCGTGACTCTGATTTTGTCTCCTCACATAAAATTTTTGTAACTTCCTTTATGATACACAGCTGCATTCCTAACAGGTAATGTAACTGAATAACATCCTGGATAGGTGACTCATTCATTACTTCTCATTTGAATTTCTTGTTATCGCTTTCCATTGTTTGAACGACTTGTCATTATTAGTGACTTCTCTCTTCTTTTTACTTAATTTTTAACTTCATATGTTGTAATTCTTCATATGAGAAATAAAGTATCAATTTTTAATAAAAAAAGTATGATATTAAAAAGATGTGAAAACCTATTATTATCCCTAAATAATCTAATTCAGTTTCCATATGCCATGTAACAGTTGCTAACAAATTTTTATCTCCAGATTAGCAGAATGTATTATTCTGAGCAAGAGTTAATAAACTCTAATTAATTTTTATCTCACTGAAGTTTTAGATAAACCACATCTCGCAATCTGGCAGGCTCTTAAAAGTTAAATCTCTCCCAGACTTTAAACTTAGAAGTACCATAGTCAGGTGGTATAGACAAAGCCTTGGACACTTCTTTAGAGTCTCAAAGAAATTTGAAGTAAGCCTCTTAGTCTATCTGCCACCATATACTTTAACATTCATCATTAAAATTCTAATGTATAACTTTTCTGAAAAATAGAGCTTCATTTAGACATTCATGATATTTATTTAGAAAAGTTCTCACTTATTATCTCTCTGCATCAAACATTTTAATGAATAATATATAAACTATCCTATTAAATAAAGATAAATTAGATAAGTTGAAGAGGGGCTCAGAAAGTACCCATGAAATCCATCTTGGAAAGAGCACCAAGCAAAGAATGTTTCTCCAGATGCTATGTGAAGAAAAAAAGTTCCACAGTTTAATGAATTTGGAAAACACTTCATATTATAACACGTTCTTAGCTATTCACAATCCACTTCACAGCATTAAATACTAACAATCACACAATGAAGAAATATAGTTCAATTTGTTTGACTCAAAGTTTTCAAATGTACTGGACTATAGAATCATTTCTTTTCCAAATGTCCTTTAGTGTCCAACTGAACTGTGCCCTGGTACATGCTAGCCACCTACAGGCTACTCAGATATTTGCTTCTCCCCTCTTGTGAGGCCCATTATAGATTTATACCTCTTCACATCTTCAACAGTTAGGTATCACCAGATGACATGCATTTGCCCAGATGAATGTAGCAGATGTGACCTGTGTCACTTCTAGGCCAAAGGTTTAAGGGCCACTATGTAATTGGCTACATTCCATTTTCCCTGCCTTGGGCAACTTGAAAGCATATGTCAAGGTGTAGCCTGGGTCAGCCTGGGGCAGTGAGTGACTATAATGAGCAGAGCCCCATGGCAGACCTATAAGAGGTGAAAAATGAGCAGGAAATAACCTTTGTTGTATTAAACCTGGAGGTCTGGGGGCTACTCGTTATGGCAGCGTAATGAGCTCATTCTGAAAAATATATTGAACTGGCCAGCAAAAAACTTAAAAGTATCAACGGACTTATAAGATATACAAAATAAGTTATAGTACCAGAAACAAATTTTACTGGGGTTTTTATAGTAGCTTGACTTCTTTAAAAATCTCAGACATTTTAATAAAGGAAAGCTGGCTACATGAATAAGGCTCTCTTGGTGAAATTATAATTGAGCCAGAGGGCCTCTGTTCATGTTTGGGCTGAGTACTGTAAAACTCTTGCAGGCATGCAAATACAAGAGAGTAGTTATTATACATGCTATTGGCTCACCTCCCCTGATAACATTTCTCTTTGCACACCATTCCCTCCAGAGCAATTCTATATTGTTCTTGCTACTCTTATAGGATTATAAGTTCATAATGTATAAGTCAGTCTATGGACTTGATAAAGAGGCCAATTTAATGTTGTCACTGTTTTTCCTGAAAAACTAGCTTTCCTCATTTGCTTTCTGGACATTGATTAAAAGACTACTTTTTTTTTTTTTTTTTTTTTTTTTTTTTAATAATTTGTGTTCCAGGCCCAAGTGGGAGTTCCAATTTCTTTACTGAATAAACTAGAAGTAAATGAACTTCTTTACTCACTGACTGAAGAAAGGAAAATTGATGTTATGTGTAAAGACATAAAATAGCTCCTCTTTTAGGCCAGGAATCAGGTTCCTAAATAAAGAAAAGTTTAAATCAGTTTACACTTACATTTGGTACAGACCTTTACTAAAACCATATTAAGAAAAAAAATTAACATGAAATTATTTCCCAGTTGTCAGAATCACATTTCTGTGATCTTTCCAGGCCTCCTCAATCTTTAATCCCTATATTTTTTGTTTTAACCTCAGAACCCTGGAAAAACTGAATCAGTAACATAATTTAGATCAAACTGGAAGAATAATAGCTTATTTTATATTGAAGTAGTAAAGCATTCCCTTGATTTGTTAGGCCCTCCTGCATAAACATTCAATTTTTAACCTTTTAGCATGTATGCATTCCTTTATGTAAGAATCACTAAATACTGAATGTATATTGGGCATTGAAGAAGGCAGTCAATACATCTCTGCTTTTAAAACAAAATACTGAACTGTACTTACTAACATGGTAGCCACTAGCCACCTATCATTATTCATGTTAAATTATTTAAAATTAAATAAAAATAAAAATTTAATTCCTTAGTAACACTAAACCTATTTTAAGTGTTCAATAGCCACATGCAGCTAGTGGTTACCATACAGGACAGTGCAAATATAAAAAATTCACATTATTTCACAAAATTCTATTGAACAGTAAAGATATAGAACATTCCCAACATCACAGAGCAAAACTGCTACTCTATGTCCCTTACTTAAGATTGAGTTTGAGACCAGCTTGACCAACATGGTGAAACACCGTCTCTATTAAAAATACAAAAATTAGCCAGGCATGGTGGTGTGCATATATAGTCCCAGCTACTCGGGAGGCTGAAACAGGAGGATCGCTTGAACCTGGGAGGCAGAGGTTTCAGTGAGCCAAGATTGTGTCACTGTACTCCAGCCTGGGTGACAGGGCGAAACTCCGTCTCAAAAAAAGGAAATAAGATTGTTATCAAATATTATTGTTCATAAACATGCCAGTTTCATTATCTAGAGCCTACACTATTGAATAAAACTTTCTATATGCAGTTTATCCTGGACAATGAGACTTACAGGCAGAGCTAGCTTGGAGACCTAGAACCAGTCTGCAAGTATCATTGCTAGATGCCACAGCCTTCTCCCCTGAGGTCATGGGGCAATGGGGTCCTCTCTGCTCCATGCCCAGGCAAACCGTCAGGCAGTTGGAGAACTCACTACCTGGATCAGCAGCCTGAGTCACCTCACCCTTCCTGTACACAGACCATGGTGCAGCAGGGCCCTCTCTGCCCCATACTCATGCAGATGTCCAAGCAGTTGGAGCATCTGTTCACCAAGGTCAGCAGCCTGACCTGCAACACACTTCCTACACAGAGATTGTGGTGCACGGGACCCCATTCTGCTCCAAGATCAAGCAGATCACCAGGTATTTGGAGCACCCACTTTCCCAGATTTGGAGTTTAGGCTACCCCCTTGTCCAGTGCAGAGACTTGAGGACAAGAAGATTACCTAGATCCATGCCTAGGCAGACCTCTGGGCACTTGGTGGCCATGCACTGGACACCCTCACTGGGCTAGTGCTTGTGCCAGTAATTGACAAACCTAGAATCAGGCCTGCCCAGTCTAGTACCACTCATCTTGGCCCTGCCAAAGGGGCTGAGCAGGGAATCCAGACCTCTGTGCAATTAATGGATCATCCAATTGCCTGAAGCAACAGAGAGTTCCTCCCAGTAAAAAAGATATCAAGTGCATACTCAGCTGTGTTAGCCACAGATGACTCTTACCCATAACCATCATCTACTGATCTGTACATAAAACTGCAAAGTCCTGTTTAAAACATACTGACAGAAGTACGTTGAGCTGTAAAAGCAAAGTCAAAAGACCCTACCCAACATACTCTACCATCACTTTCCCTAGGAGGAAGTTAAGGGAAAGAAAGAAAAAACCAATAACAATATAAAGAAAGAAAGAAAAAAATCATGTTTGCATGAAATTAACTACAAAAATTAGTAGTGCCAGTATTGCTAGATGAGAAGAAACCAGTAAAAAAATTCTGCTACCATGAAAAATCTGAAATTGTGACACTATCAAAAGATCACATTCGCTCTCCAGCAATAGTACCTAAACCAAAATGAAAACTCAGAAATGACAAATGAAGAATTCAAAGCATGGATTGCAAAGAAGCTCAATGAGATCTAAGATGAGGATGGAAATCAACACAAAGAAAAACTTCCAAAGAAATCCCGGAAAGGAAAGAAAAGATAAACATCTTAAAAAGAAGTCGGTCAGAGCTTCTGCAATTATAAAACTTACTTAAGGAATTTCAAAATACAATTGAAAGCATTATCAATAGACTGGACCAAGCAGAAGAAAGAATTTCAGACCTTAAAGACCTGCCTTTTAAACTTACCCAGTCAGACAAAAACAGAGAAAAATTAATTTTTAAAACTGATCAAAGTATTTGAGAAAAATAGCATTATGTAAAGTGACCAAACCAACAAATTATTGGCATTCTTGGGAAAGAATGAGAAAAAGTAAACAGCCTGGAAAATATATTGGAGAAAATAGTTCAAGAAAACTTTCCTAATCTTGCTAGAGATGTAGACATCCAGATAAAACAAATCCAGAGAACACCTGGGGGATATTATACAAAATAAATATCACCAAGGCTTATGGTCAGCAGACTATCCAAGGTCAAAACTAAAGAAAAAAATCTTAAAGGCAGCTAGAGAAAAAGGTCAAATCACAAACAAAAGAACCCCCCATCAAGTTAATAGAAGACTTCTTAGCAGAAACTCTGTGAGCCAGGAGAGACTGGGATCAATTTACAACATTTTTAAAGTAAAGAAATTCCAACCAAGAATTTCATATCCCATGAAACTAAGCTTCATAAGGGAAGAAGAAATAAAATCTTTTCCAGACAGCCAAGCACTAAGGGAACTGGTTACCGCCAGACTGGCCTTCAAGAGATCCTTAAGGGAGTTTTAAAATGGACTCAAAAGGACAATATATGCTACCACAAAAACACATGTAAGTACATAGCCCACAGATCCCCAAAGCAATCATGCAGTAGAAACTACAAAGCGACCAGCTAAAAACCTCATAATGAGATCATAACTTCATGTATCAATGTCAATTTGCCAGCATACATTTTTGTTTGCATTTATTAGTCAAGCAATTTCATACTTATTCCTGTCAACTACTATAAAGTGTCAAAATTTAGCATAGGGGTTCCAAAACTATAAACCCAGCCCAAAACAGAGTAATCTTTGCTTGTGCAGTCTCTAATAAATAAGACATTGATAATGCTTCAATAAAAGTAGCTACATTTTAAACTTAGTAAGATTACCATAACTTTTAATCTTGTGGCTTTAAGCAGTCTAGTCCACAGACAGAAAGGTTTGTTATTGTCTTTGTTTCAAAGCTAAACTATAAGCTCTTCCCAAAATTAGTCTGGCCTATGCTCAAGAATGATCAGGGACAGCTTGGAGGTTAAAAGCAAGATGGAGTCAATTAGGTCAAATCTTTTTCACTGTCTCAGTTATAATTTTGCAATGACGTTTCTATAACTTTAAATGATGACTACTACAGTTTTCATAAATAATCTAGGTAAACTATTAAAATAAAATAATTAGATAAATGTAATAGGATAAATACTTGTAGACAATATCATCATAATTTAGAATCTAAAGTTATATTAAGTAAATATTTCATTATTTGGATATTTTCCGATAAAAATATATTTATATGAAATCATTCTTTCTTTAAAAAAGGTGTGTCCTTTTTAAAAGAGTGAACAATTTTTGTCTAATTCAAAACTTATTTAAAGGTTATACATAAAGCAAAATAAAAGGAACCAGGGAATGAGAAAGATGTAAAGAAAGTTATAAAAATTAAAAGGTTTTTTGATAATAAAGCTTAAAGAGAAATAATTTTATATGAGCAAGGATATTGTATGGTAAATTTAACCCTAGAATAAAATGACTGGTTATTTAAAAAAGAGGAATCTTCAGGACAAATGAGAAACTCCAACCATGTCATGAATGGTCGGTGTAAGTCACAATAGCAGGATATACATTAAAAAAATGTATATGATCAAGTTGTCATATTATTACTAGGTTTTGATTTGCTTAAGAAAAAAACTGGGATTAACTTTTTTTTTTAATTAAGACTATTACATTCATTTATCTCTCTATATATGTGCTTTTAAAGTACTTGTGACCTTGAGTTACAGGGCTTTGACTCCTCAGTCTAAAAGGACACCAAGTCCTGCTAAATTTTAAATACAAATGGCAAGTAAAGCCTCATCTTCAGGCCTGGTAGAAGATGCCAGTCAAAACAAACTGCATTCCTGAGACACAGAGTCAGAAAATAAAGCTACTGAATTCCTCAAGACCCAGTGACTATCATGGAAGAGGTGGTTGCGTGATATTGTGAGGGCCAATTTTAAGAGATAAAATAAGTTCAACCTCTCTATAAATTAATCATTAATATCAAAAGCACACTGATGCAAGACCAACATATAGGCCCCTGTGTTAGCATTAACTGACTCTTTAATAAATGTTATAAAGTTTATAAAAGGTTTATGGAAGTTTTGTCTTATGGTCAAGATTAAAATTTTATATAGTGTTTATAAAATTTTGAAAAACAAATTTAATTGGTTTAATGCTGTTTTTATTAGGGCTTATTGTCTGGAAAATTAAGTGTCTTCTCAAAGAATGAAGGTTTTTGACTTTTTTTGAAGTTCTTGAGTTACCACTTTGGTCAAATAAATGACTTTATTTTACAATAACCTGTAATATCAAGTGTTTTAAATCTTTAATATTTGGCAAACTTTCCAAAGCCAATTAATAATTAAAATCAAATTATAAATGATGTCTTTTTCTGACCTAATTCATCCTTTAAAATATTAGTTTCCTGAAGGTCCAAAATGACATAATTTGGCTTAGTTGGTATAGAAATTATACAGAAAGCATTGTCAAATATGAAATGGTGTTTGGTTTTCTTTGGACTGTATTTGTTTGTTCGTCTGTTTGTTTGTTTGTTTGTTTGTTTGTTTTTTGAGATGAAGTCTTGCTTTGTCACCCAGGTTGGAATGCCGTGGTGCAATCTCGGCTCACTGCAGCCTTCACCCTGCTGGGTTCAAATGACTCTCATGCCTCAGTGACTGTAGGCACACAAAATGCCTTGCTAATTTTTGTATTTTTAGTAGAGACAAGGGGTTGCTATGTTGGCCAGTCAGGTCTCAAACTTCTGACTTCAGCTGATCTGCCTGTCTTGACCTCCAAAGTGCTGGGATTACAGGCATGAGCCACCACACTTGACCTGGGCTGTATTTGTATAAATGTTATTGGTATGTGTTGCAAAATCATGGGAAACTCCTATAATTCTAATATAATTTAGTGTACATTATCAGTAATAATTACAATTATTATGTTAAATTATTGTGTACCACAGAGATAACAAATTTCCTTGTCAATTGTGTCTTTGACTATGACTGCCCTCAAATTTTCTGTCAACCATGAAGAATTGTTGCCTAGTTTTGGTCCTCTTTAGAAGATATTTTTATAATCAGCTATAAAACTCTAACAGGTGCTCTTAAATGCAGGTTTCTGATAACTTTGGAAATTGTAATATCAGAATAGAGAAAAAGCTTTCAGGACTGATGGAAAGCTGAAACATTCATGAATATCAAGCAGAATAGGAATTAACTGCATGAACTGAACTCATAAAAGACTGAAGGAATCTTTTTAACTTTTTGCTTAAAACATTGCTGATCCTTTGTTTTGTTTTTTCAGAGACAAGGAAACTTTTCTTCTGAACTATTAACAACTTTTAACAAGTTAGTGTATGCCTACGAATGAAACTTGGAGCATATTTTTTCTCTCTACCTGATTTCTCCAGAATTTGAAAACTGTTTGTGAGTATTCTCAATTGCAGCAATACAGTTATTTGCATAAGCGAAATAGGAATCTATTTTCATTTGTAACAGGACACAATTATAATAACTGGTTATTCCACCAAGGCTTTAACTGGAATGGTGTGCTTTCCTGTAAGGAATTAAACTTGACTTAGGGAACCAATACAAGCCCCTTGGAAAACTGGCCTCATACTTTGTCTACAGTCCCTGTACAGGGTTCCTCACCTGTGGTAAGTAAAGCATGTCACTTTCTGACAAGCCCAGAAGCCCCAAGTTTATCTTGGGACTTTAAGAGGAGAGGATCACTCAACTCACAGGTATTTAACAGTACAAATCCAAGGCTGGGCTCAGCTTTAAAAATGTCTTATCTAAGATTCCTTCTATGGAACAAAACTCCATCAAAGCCAATTTAAAAGTATATGTAAAAAAAATTATTATTCTTGCTGCACTATATACAAATAATCAGGCCATGTATAATAATGCAAATCAGCCTAGCATGATTTGTCTTTAGTAAAAGTGGAAAACTGAAGAGAGAAAAATTATGCTTCTAAAACTATAGTACACCTGTTGTTAGATTCTAGTCTTGACTAATACTTTTTCGATTTTTATTATTTTCTACAGTTTGGACTGAGTTCTAATTCTTCTTGGCTACAAGTCTTCAAAATAGTCTTTTCAATTATTTTCCTTCTTTTTTTCCCCACATTTTTTTCTAATTTGGAGTCACTGAAAACTAAGCTGTGCTTTTGTAAAGTCCTGTGAACTGAAGCTGAACAACTTAAACTTCAGAAGAAAATAACAGCAACCTATTGACATACATAAGCCACTTTCATATCTGCCTACTGATGTATGGACTTTGGAGTAATGTGGCCTATTTCAGTTTTCCAGGATTGATCTTTTGTTTATCGTTGTTTTTCTCCCTTCTTCCTCCTATTTTCTCTTCATAGGACATAAGACTTCAGAGCTTTCTAAAAATGAGCTTTCCTAATAACTCAGGACCTACCCATCTAGGAATAAATCATCCTAGCCATAAAATATGAGATAAAACCTGAGATCAGAGACTAATTGTCTTCTAAAATGCTTTCTGCCAAAGATTTTTGAAAAGAAAAGGGGAAAAATGTGAATGGAAAATATCTTGGGGCCCCAAAATCACTAAGCTAAAAGAAAAAGTCAAACTAGGAACAGTTTAGGCCAAACTTGCCTCCCATTCTATTCAGTCACCCCTCTGCTCATGGAGATAAATGCATATCTGATTGCCTCCTTTGAAGAGGCTAATCAGAAACTCAAAAGAATGCAACCATGTGTCTCTTTATCTACCTATGACCTGGAAGGCCCCTCCCCACTTAGAGTTGTCTTGCCTTTCCAGACTGAACCAATGTTCCTCTTACATATGTTGACTGATGTCTCATGTCGCCTTAAAACGTATAAAAGCAAACTGTATTCTGTCCACCTTGGGCACATGTCCTCAGTACACCTTGAGGCTGTGTCACAGGTGCATGTCCTCAATCTTGACTAAATAATTGTTCTAAATTAACTGAGACCTGTCTCAGATCTTTGGGGTACACACCAAGTAGATATCCAAGAAAACATAAGTCATTTAATCAAAATGACACATTCCCTCATATGTTCATTGCAGCACTATTCATTATACTAAAGGCATGGAATCAACCCAGGTGCCCATCAACAGTGGGTTGGATAAAGAAAATGTGATACAAATATACCATGGAATACAACACAGCCATAAAAAAACCAAAACGTTATTTGCAGCTGCATGGATACAACTGGTGGCCACTGTCCTAAGCAAATTAATGCAGGAACAGAAAATCAAATATCACAAGTTCTCATTTATAAGTGGGATCACATGTCCATTGGGTACACATGGATATAAACATTGTAATAATGGATACTGGAGACTACTAGAAGGGGAAGAGATGGGAGTGGGACAAAGGCTGAAAAGCTACCTATTGGATACTATGCTCACTACCTGGGTAAGAAGATTATTTGTACCCCAAATCTCAGTATCATGCAATATTCTTATGAAACAAACCTGCACATGGACCCCCTATATCTAATATAAAAGTTGAAATTATTAAGTAAATAATAAAACATTTAAAAACTGAAAGTCAAGGCAGTTTGAATATTAGTGGTTGATCACTTGGCTCATGGTTTGATGAGTTGATTAGAATTAATATGAATTACAGGACACATTGTTTCTCAATCTTTGAATGCACTTGCATACCTGGGTTCCTCCTAGCGTTAAAAAAAAATCAAAGAAAATAAAGAAATGTTTGCATATTAAAATAAATCAAGAGATTTCACTACCTACAGATCCTTAAATATTAATTAAGGGATATACTTAAGGAAAAAGACAAATTCAATCCAAGGGAAAATTATGATGTACAAGAATGTTGTCTACAACATTGAAAAATATGTAAGAAATTTAATTACCTATTCACTATAAAAAATAAACTATAAGAAAACTACAGACTATTTTATTAACTATGTACAATCCAATATTTTGTGATAAAAATAAAATTAAGGACTTCTAGCTTTCAGACTGGCATATACGGAATTTAGAAGTTGCTACTCTGTCGTAATTAGTAAAGCTGAACAAACTGAAACTCAACAATGCTTCTTAGACTTGTCAGAATATTGAAATTATAGGACAAATTGCTGCTCCATAACCAAAGAGAGTAGAATATACAGAGAATCACAACTAACCCAAGCAGAAATCTACAAACAAAAATCTTTGTGGGAACCAGTACCAGCCAAAGGAAATCAGAATTGTAATTGACTAATTGCTGGAGGTTCAGTGTGGAACACATCTTGGAGACAAAATCTCCAGAAAGATATAATCATGTAAAGCTGCTGAACTTTTGTGAGTTTTACTTACAAGAGATTTATCAGGCTCTTACAATGAAGATCTGGGGAAAATCTTCTCATGCTCTGCCAGGAGGAAAGGAAAAAGAACCATTTGGAAATATGCCGAAGCATTCTGTTCTGTTTAACAAGGTTTGCCCTCAGGGGAAACTATCTAACCAGAGCCTAAATGACTGGGGTTTTATCAGAGCCTAATTGACTTGAAAAAAGGGAAATAACCAATTCCAGCATCCTTCCATATGAGAGAAGTTTGACACCTAATCCCAACTCAGGCTAACCATTTTGTCCTACCTAAGGTAGGGGAGGGTACAAAGAAGTATGTGTGAAGTTCACAGTCCAGGGTCACAGTCTCACTACAAGTCTGAAACCTAATTATAGAACTATAGAATCTTCCCCTATTGCCAAATCTTACTACCTCATGACTAAAGGCTTACTTGCTCTAATTCCTATTACCCAGTACGTCATGTCAGGCTTTCAATCAAATATTACAAGGCATAATAAAAGGCAAAAAGACACAGTTTGAATAGACAGAGTAAGCATCACAACCAGACTCAGACATGGCAGAGATGTTGGAATGATCAGACTGAGAATTCAATACAATAATGATAAATACGCTAAGGGCCCTCATAAATAAAATAGACAACATGCAAGAACAAATGGGTAATGTAAACAAATAATTTAAAAAATTTTAAATATAAATGCTAGATATCAAAACACTGTCACAGAAATGAAGAATGCCTTTTACAGGCTTATTAGTAGCCTGGAAACAGCTGAGGAAAGAATATCTGAGCTTAAAGGTATTTCCACAGAAACCTCCAAAAAAGAAAATCAAAGGGAAAAAAGTCTGAAAAGAAACCCACAAGACAGTATCCAAGACCTGCAAGACAACTACAAAAGGTGTGACGTATATGCAATGAAAACACCAAAATGGGGAGGGAAAAGAGATCAAGGAACAAGGGAAATATCAGAAACTATAATGACCTAGAATTTGCCAAATTAATGCCAGACACCAACCCAAAGATCTAGGAAGCTCTGAGAACATCAGCAGGATAAACGCCAGAGAAACGACACCTAGGTGTATCATTTTCAAAGTACAGTAAAACAAAGATTTTTAAAATCCTGAAAAAAGGCAGAGGAAAATAACAGTTTACCTATAGAAAGGCAAAGCATGACATCGAACATCTCAGAAACCATGTAAGTAAGAAGAGAGTGGTGTGAAATATTTGAAGTTTTGAGAGAAAAACCCACCAACCTAGATTCTGTACGCTGCTAAGTTAACCTTCAAAAGTAAAGTAGAAATAACGGTTTTCCCAGACAACAACAATTGTCTTGAAATAAATGTTAAAAGAAGTTCTTTAGAGAGAAGGAAAATAAAATAAGTTAGAAACTTAGATCTACATAAAGGAAGAGCAATGGAAAAGGGATAAATGAAGGTAAAATGAAACTTTTATTTTTCCTATTAATTGATCTCACATAACAATTTGTTCAAAATAGTAATAGCAATATTGTATTTAATTGTATATGTTTATGTGTGTGTGTATACATATATTTACATATATATTCTTGTGTATGCTGGTATTTTACCAAAATGAATTACATCAATTATAAAAGGGATGGTAGGAAAAATTGGGATTATTTTGTTATTATGAGGCACTCACACTACCTGTAAAGTCATGTAGTGTTATTTGATTTGATTTGATTTTTTTTTTTTTTTTTTTTTTTTTTTTTTGAGACAGAGTCTTACTCTGTGGCCCAGGCTGGAGTGTAGTGGTATGATCTCGGCTCACTGCGAGCTCCGCGTCCTGGGTTCACGCCATTCTCCTGCTTCAGCCTCCAGAGTAGCTGGGACTACAGGCACCTGCCACCACACCCAGCTAATTTTTTGTATTTTTAGTAGAGACGGGGTTTCACTGTGTTAGCCAGGATGGTCTCGATCTCCTGACCTCGTGATCCTCCCGCCTCTGCCTCCCAAAGTGTTGGGATTACAGGCATGAGCCACCGCGCCCGGTCCATATAGTATTATTTGAAAGTGGACTTAGATTAGTTGTAAATGTATATTGCAAACTCTGGGGCGACTACTAAAAAAAAATGTTTTTAAAGGTACAAATGATATGCTAAGAAAAGAGAGAAAATTACATTTTATAAAATGCTCAATGAAAAACACAAAAAGAATAAAAAATAGAAGACAAAATAAGAGCAAAGAACAAGGACAACAAATAGAAAGCAGTAACAACTATGTGACATTAAGCACATTACATTAGTAATCACTTTAAACATCAATGGTCTCAATGCACCAATTAAAAGGCAGAGATTATCATAGTTAAATAAAAAATAAGATCCAATTATATGTTGTATACAAGAAACCCATTTTAACCACAAATACACATATCGGCACACCTTGTTTTATTGCCCTTTGCATTATTGTGCTTCACAGATATTACACATTTTTAGAAATTGAAGGTTTGTGGCAACCCTGTGTTGAGAAAGTCTACTGGTACCATTTTTCCAATATTATGTGCTCACTTTGTGTCTCTAGGGAACATTTTGACAATTCTCCCAATATTTCAGACATTTTCATTATGATTATATCTATAATGGTGACCTATGAGCAGCAGTCTTTGATATTACTCTCATAATTGTTTTGGAACACCCAGAAGGCAAACTTAATCATTAAATGTTGTGTGTGTTCTGACTGCTTCGATGACGAGGCATTTCACTGTCCATCTCTCTCCCTTGAGCCCTTGCTATTTTCTAAGAACAACCATATTGAAATTACACCAACTCATAATCCTACAACAGCCTCTCAGTGTTCAAGTGAAAAAAGAGTTGCACATTTCTCACTTTTAATCTCAAGCTAGAAATACTTAAGCTTAGTTAGGAAGGCATGTTGAAAGCTGAGATAGGCTGAAAGCAAGGCCTCTTGTGCCCAATAGTTATCCAAGTTGTAAAAGCAAAGGAAAAGTTCTTGAATGAAATAAAAAGTGCTACTCCACTGAACACATGCATAATAAGAATGCAAAACAGCTGTATTGCTGATATGGAGAAAGTGTGAGCAGTATGGATAGAAGATTAGACCAGGCACAACATTCCTTTCAGCCAAAGACTAATCAATAGCTAGATCCAAACCCTGTTCAATTCTTTGAAAGCTGAGAGAGGTGAGGAAGCTGCAGAAAAAAAAAAAAAAGTTGGAAGCTAACAGAAGTTAGTTCATGAGATTTAAGTAAAGAAAAATCTCTCTCCATAACATAAAAACACAAGGTGATGCAGCAAGTACTGAAGGAGAAGCTGCAGCAAGTTACACAAAAGACCTAGCTAGGCTAATTGATGAAGGTGGCTACACTAAGCAACAGATTTTTAATGGAGATGAAACAGCCTTCTATTGGAAGAAGATGCCATCTAGGACTTTTATATGTAGAGAAGTCAATGTAGGGCTTCAAAGCATTAAAGGACAGACTGACTCCCTTATTAGGGACTAATGCAGCTGACAACTTTAAGTTTAAGCCAATGCTAACTTACTATTTTGAAAATTAAAGGGCCCTTAGGAATTATGCTATATCCACTCTGCTTGTGCTCTATACATAAACAACAAGGCCTGAGTGATAGCACATCTATTTGCTGTATAGTTTACTGAATATTTTAAGCCCACTGTTGAGACCTACTGCCTAGGAAAAAAAGATAACATAAAGAAAAAACAATCACAACTTCTGGAAATAGAAGACATACTAAGAGAAATACAAAATGCACTTGAAAGTATCAACAACAGACTACAACAAGTAGAAGAAAGAACTTCAGAGTTCAAAGACAAGGCTTCAAAATTAACCCAATCAGGCAAAAAAAAAAGAGTCAAAAAATGAACAAAACTTCCAAGACATTTCAGATTATGTTAAGCAGCCAAACCTAAGAATAATTGGTGTTCCTGAGGAAGAAGAGAAATCTAAAAGTTTGGAAATTTTATTTGTGGGAATAATTGAGGAAAACTTCACTGGTCTTGCTAGAGGTCTAGGCATCCAAATACAAGAAGCTCAAAGAACACCTGGGAAATTCATGGCAGAACAATCATTACCTAGGCACATACTTATCAGGTTATTTTAAGTCAAGATGAAGGAAACAACCTTAAGAGCTGGGAGACAAAAGCATCAGCTAACCTGTAATAGAAAACTATCAGATTAACAGCAGATTTCTCAGCAGAAGCCTTACCAGTCAGAGGAGATTGGGGTCCTATCTTTAGCCCCATGAAACAAAATAACTATCAGCAAATAGTGTTATATCCAGCAAAACTAAGTTTTATGAATAAAGGAGTGATAAAGTCTTTTTGAGACAAACAAATCCTGAGAGAATTTGCCACTAGCAAGTCACCACTACAAGAATTGCTAAAAGGAGCTCCAAATCTTGAAACAAAACCTCAAAATTCCATCAAAATAGAGCCTCCTTAAAACATAAATCTCACAGGGCCTGTAAAACAATAACACAATGGGAAGAAAAGGGATTTAGGAAGCAACTACCATGCAGAATAGTACCTCACATATCAATACTTACATTGAATATAAATGGCCTAAATCCTCCACCTAAAAGATACAGAATCGCAGAATGGATAAAAATCCACCAATCAATTATCTGCTGTCTTCAAAACACTCACCTAACACATAATGACTCCCATAAATTTAAGGTAAAGGGGTGGAAAAAGATATTCCATGCAAATGGAAATCAAAAGTGAGCAGGAATAGGTATTGTTGTATCAGACAAAACAGAATTTAAAGCAGCAACAGAAAAAAAAAAGGCAAAGAGGAACATTATATAATGATAAAAGGATTAGTCCAACAGGAAAATATCACAATCCTAAATACATATGCACCGAACACTGGAGCTCCCACATTTATAAAACAATTACTACTAGACTTAAGAAATGAGATAGACAACAACACAATAATAGTTGGTACTTCAATACTCCACTGAAAGCATTAGACAGATCATCAAGGCAGAAAATCAACAAAGAAACCATGGACTTAAACGTACGTACCCTAGGACAAACGGACTTAACAGATACTTACAGAACATTCTACCCAACAACTGTAGAATATACATTATTTTCATCAGCACCTGGAACATCTGCCAAGAGAGGACATATGATAGGTCACAAAAAAGTCTTGGTAAATTTTCTGATTCTACAAAACAGTAAACTTAAACAACTAAACTATTAAGATTCCCATTGCTTACAAAATGATTTTTCTTTACATTCTCATCATGAATGCTATTTTAAGCATCAAATGCAACCATTTATAATATAAAACTTTGACCACAAGCTCTTGATTAAAAATTTAGTAATATTTCATCTACTTATTAAAATAAATCATTTCCCTTTGGTTGGAGGGGGAGTGGTTTCATACAATTACAAAGCCATCTTTAGCATATTGCTTATGTCTGGAGCCATGTTACTGATGGAAAAGACATTCTCAGTTGATGTATTTTTTCATGCATTCATATGCATTTCTAAAAACTAATGCATGTTTATCTAATAATTTTCACTTTGTATGAGATGCCATGTGAAGAAATTGTGGAAATGTAGAATAAAGTTATAGCTGTCAAATTTCTATTAAACTCTTAAAAACAGCTCATGTTTGTCCTCTTGTTTTGTGGCCTAGCCTAATTGCAATATAATGAACCTACAGGGTTCTCATATAGCTAAAGTGTTCAGGGCATTTCACGTGCTATGGAGGTGGGTGCTCTAAACAGGCTTCTCTTCCTGTTTTCAAAATACTTCAGCTTGACATTCGGACAGATTCTGTCATTGTTTAAACTGAGCAAAAAAACATGCAAAAGTCATGTAAGAGATAACAAAGGAGAGGGAGAAATCTCATGTGAATTTTCAAGTTTCAGTTCATTTTCAGTGTAAGATTTTCATTTAAGTGAAAGTCACAGCAGAAAAGGAAACTTTTTGGAGTTTCTGAGAATGCCAAACCATATTTTTATCACTCTTCTTTGAAAGTCAATGCCTTTGCATAGAAAATCAAATTCAGGGACCACAAATAATTTTCAGTGGGAACATCTAGTTGGAGATTGTTTTAACTGTATTGTGTTGTTTTAGATATTTTTAAAATCTCTTTAGTGTTTGTTTGATCTTTTTTTTTCTCTTTAAACTTTTAATTTGGTCTGAGAAAAGCTGAATGTTTGGGTGTGATGTTGACTGAGATGGTTTGGGGCTGCCTGTGGACATGATTAAACAGGTGGTAGGCTTCAGCAATATCCAGTTTTAATCACTTGCATTTTGCACAGAATTTTGAGTAACAGTGAAAATTGTTGTCTTTGGAAAGCACAAAAGAAACCTGGAAAGGCCGTTTGGCTCAAGTAGCTACACATACACATAATGCATAATTTTCACTTCAGAGCTGACTGGAAGGAAATGCAGTCAGCTCCAATTATTACTGTTTACATACCCAGATAACCAAGAAACAGATATCCTTTCATGGCCTTGCCTTAGTCAGAGGCCTTTTTCTCTTGTCCTGAACCCCCAGGTATGGGTGACATTGAAAATTACTAATCTATTGGCAATCAGTTCCTGACATAGTAAAGTTTGCTTTCATAACTGCAGCAAAGGGCATCATCTCACCAAGTCACTGCTGTCATGTGTGTACTGTACTATTTTCAGAAAAAATATCATAGTTTGAGTCCAAGTTATCTTGATTTAAAATTGATAAAGGAAAGAAATTATGAAGCATGTTATATAACAATTAACAGCGTTGCACTTTCTATATATAAAGTCAATGTTTAAATAGCTTATTTTTCTCCAATGCTGTTCTTAAAAAAAATGTAAGTAACTGTAATATACCAGTACCAATATATTCGTGCACAACAATATGTTCAGCGCAAGAAAGCTGTGTATTATTTTTAAATTTTTAAAAATTATTGTGATGATTTATTTATCATAAAGAGAGGTGGACAGAAGAGTTTTCCTGTGTATTGAAACTTGTCTATAATTATGTCTTGTATATAATTATATCTATGCACCTAGAAAAAAAAAAGTAAATTTCTTCAGCTGAACAAAAAAACTTGATTAACTTCAGAAAAAAAAATTGTATCAAGTATCCTCTCAGACCACAGTGGAATATAACTGAGAATTATCTTTAAAAAGAACTGTCAAAACTATACAAATACATGGGATTTAAATATTCTGTTCTTAAATGATCTTTGGGTCAAAAATAAATCAAGATGAAAGTTAAAAAGTTCTTTGAACTGAATGATACTAGTGACACAATTTATCAAAACCTCTGAGATACAGCAAAAGTGGTGCTAAGAGGAAAGTTCATAGCATTAAGCCTACATCAAAAAGTTTGAAAGGGAGCAAATAAACAGCTAACATCACATCTCAATGAACTGGAGAAACAAGAATGAACCAAACCCAACCCCAGCAGGAGAAAAGAAATAACCAAGATCACAGCAGAACTAAACGAAATTGAAACAAAAAAAGACCCCACAAAAGAGAAATAAAACAAAAACTGGTTCTTTGTAAAGATAAACAAAATTGAGATTAGCCAGGAAAAGCAGGGAGAGGATCCAAATAAGCTGCATTAGAAACTAAATGGGAGATATTACAACAAATACCACAGAAATACAAAGATTGTTTAAAACTACTATGAACACCTTCATGCACTTAAACCAGAAAATCTAGAGGAGATGGATAAATTCCTGGAAATATACAACTCTCCTAGATTAAACCAAGAAAAAAATAGAAACTCTGAACAGACCAATAAGAAGTAGTGAGAATGAAACAGTAACTTAAAAATTGCTAACAAAAAAAGTCTAGGATCAGATGGATTCATAGCTGAATTCTATCATATATTCAAAGAATTGGTACAAATCTTACTGAAGCTACTTCCAAAGATAAAGAGGGAATCATTTGTAAATCATTATATGAGGCTATTATTACTCTAATACCAAAGCCAGGAAAAGATACAACAAAAAAAGGAAAACTACAGACCAATATCCCTGATGAACATAGATGCAAAGATCCTCAATGAAATACTCACTGAGTCCAACAGCATATCAAAAAGATGATACACAATGATATAGTGGGTTTCATACTAGGGATGCAGGGATGGCTTAATATATGCAAGTAATAAATGTGATATATCATGTAAAAAGAATTAGAAACAAAAATCACATGATTATCTCAATAGACACAGAAAAGGTATTTGACAAAATCCAGTATCTCTTTATGATTATAGTCCTCAGCAAAATTGGCATGGAAAGGACATACCTCAAGGTAATAAAAGCCATCTATGACAAACCCATAGCCAACATTATACTGAATGGGGAAAAGTTGAAGGCATTTCCCCTGAGAACTGGAGGAAGACAATAATGCCCATTTTCATCACTTCTATTAACCATTGTACTGGAAATCCTAGACAACAATCAGACAAGAGGAATAAATAAAGCATATCCAAATCAGTAAAGATGAAGTCAAACTGTCGCTTTTTGCCAATGATATAATTGTACACCTAGAAAAACCTGAAGACTCTTCCATAAAGCTCCTAGATCTGATAAACAAATTCAGTAACATTTCAGGATACAAAATAAATGTACACAAAGTCAATAGCACTGCTATACACCAGCAACGACCAAGATGAGAATCAAATCAAAAACTCAGTCCCTCTTGCATCAGCTGCAAATGAAAATAAATAAATAAAATACTTAAGAATATACCTAACCAAGGAGGTGACAGATCTCTACAAGGAAAGCTACAAAACACTCCTGAAAGAAGTCATCAACAACAGAAACAAATGGAAACACATCCCATGCTCATGAATGGGTAGAATCAATATTGTGAAAATGACCATACTGCCAAAAGCAATCTACAGATTCAATGCAATTCCCATCAAAATACCATCATCATTCTTCACAGAACTAGAGAAAACAATCCTAAAATTCATATACAACCAAAAAAGAGTCCACATAGCCAAAGGACGACTAAGCAAAAAGAACAAATCTGGAGGAATCACATTACCCGACTTCAGACTATACTACAAGGCCACTATACTACACCAAAATAGCATGATACTGATATAAACACAGGCATATAGACCAATGAAACAGAATAGAGAAGTCAGAAATAAAGCCAGATACTTAGAGCCAACTGATCTTTGAGAAAGCAAACAAAAACAAAGTGGGGAAAAGACACCCTATTCAACAAATGGTGCTGGGATAATTGACAAGCCACATGTAGAAGAATGAGACTGGATCCTCATCTTTCACCTTACACAAAAATGAACTCAAGATGAATCAAAGACTTAAATCTAAGACCTGAAACCATAAAAATTATAGAAAATAACATTGGTAAAACTCTTTTTGACATTGGCTTAGGCAAAGAGTTCATGACCAAGAACCCAAAAGCAAATGCAACAAAAACAAAGATAAATAGATGGAACTTAATTAAATTAAAAAGTTTCTGCATAGCAGAAGAAATAATCAGCATAGAAACAGACAACCCACAGATTGGGAGAAAATCTTCACAAACATGTGACAATGGACTAATATCCAGAATCTACAAAAAACTCAAACAAATCAGCAAGAAAAAACAAACAACTCTATCAAATAGTGGGCTAAGGACATGAATAGGTAATTCCCCAAAAAAGATATATGAATAACCAACAAACATATGAAAAAATGCTCAACATTATTAATTACCAGGGAAATGCAAATTAAAACCAAAATGAGATACCACCTTACTCCTGCAAGAATGGCCATAAATAAAAAATAAAAATAAAATAGATGTTGGCATGAATGTGGTGAAAAGAGTACACTTTCACACTGCTAGCGGGAATGTGAACTAGTACAACCACTAGGAAAACAGTGTGGAGATTCCTTAAAGAACTAAAAGTAGAACTACCATTTGATCCAGCAATTCCATTACTGGGTATCTACCCAGAGGAAAAGAAGTTATTATGTGAAAAAGACACTTGCACGTGCATGTTGATAGCAGCACAATTGACAATCGCAAATTGCAAAAATATGAAACCAGCCTAAATGCCCACCAACCAACAAGTGGATAAAGAAAATGTGGTACCATTTCATGGTATATATATATATAAAAATATATTATACATAATATATTTTTATATAATATATAAATATATAAAACATATAATATATTATGCATAATATATTTTATATTATGTATATAATATATTTTATATAAAATATAAATATATAAAATATATAATTATATAAAATATATGATATAATCATATAATATACAATTATATATGTAATTATATTTATATATAAATTTTATATTTTATGTATATTTTATATATAATATATATTTGTATGTAATAATTTTATATAAAATATATATATATTTTAGAAGCTATTTTTACCAAACTTGTATATAACCCTATTTTTTATAGCTCTTTCAGAGTCTTTAAGAACAGAGAAATTGGTAAAGCTTTATTTTACAAGGCTAGAATAATTTTGATGTGAGGCCATACAAATAGAACAAAACATTATAAATAAATCTTACATATAAACATAGATGTAAAATCTTAAAATATTACTTCAAAAATTCAAAAATATATAAGAAAATGAACATACCATTATCAATTTTTAACTATTTCAAGAATTCATAGATCATTCAATATCTTTTCATAGCCCTTGCAGAGTTTTTAAGAATAGAGAACTCCATAAAGGTTTGATTTATTTTACAAGGCTAGAATAATTCTGAAGTGAGGCCATACAAATAGAACAAAATATTATAAGTAAATCTTACATATAAACATAGATGCAAAAATCTTAAAATATTACTACAAAAATTCAAAAATATATAAGAAAATGAATATACCATTATCAATTATTAACTACTTCACAAATGTATAGATCATTCTATATCAGAATATTCATTCACACATTAAACCAGACCAACAAATTAAAAGAGATAAACAATATAAAAATATCAAATATTTTGGAAAAGCTTTCTGCAAAAGTCACTTCTAATAAAAAGACAAAGAATGCTTATGAAACAGATAGGGAAAGAACATTTCAAAACTTGTGAAACAAGATTTGTCAGATATCTACTGCAAACATATTTAATGATGAAATTTTAGAAACATTCTAAACAAAGTTAAGAGAAAGATAAAGATAGCTTCACTGATTGTATTCCACATATTTAGGAGATACAGGAGTTGCTTTGGTGGTTCAGTGGTAGAATTCTCGCCTCCCACATATTTTGGAGATCCTAGTCAATGTAACAAGAAAATAAATTAAAGAAATTAAAAATTGAAAATAAAGAATTTAAACTTATTTTGAATGCAGAATATTTTATTGGTAATGAAGAAATTACAAGTAAATCCAGAAATATAATGTTAGAACCAAGGAGAGAATCTATAGTTTGCCAGGAAAACAAATAACACCCAAGAACCAATAGTGTTAATATATGCAGTTAAAAACATTTTGGAAGACGTACTAGAATAAAAGACATAATTCACAATGGGAATATATATATATATATATATATGTATAAAACATGTAAATATACATTATACATATATAGACATACATTTGCATGTATGTCTTTCTAAAAATAGTTTCAAACATCTTCACAGTGCTCAATCACAAACTCACTATCAGTTTATCCTATGTTCTACATAACTGAAGACTCACTAGACATGATATATTCTCACCAGTAGTGACTACAGCACACAGCTAAACAGCAGCTGCAGTTTTATTATACTTTCTTCATACAGTATTGTTTTTACCCTTTTATAAGGTAAAACCTTTATAAAACTGTTTTATTATACTGTACCCTTTTACAAATTTAACTTTACATCTGATTGTTCTATATAATTTGTGCCCTTTCATAAACTTGCTTTTATATCTAATTGTTCTAAAGTAAAACTTATTTCCTCTTCAGGCCAGTTTTCAAAGGAATTTTATCATTCAATTTTTTAAATATTCAGTTATTCTTGATGATGGTGTTATTCATCTCTATGTCCAACTAAGCATACAACCTCCAACAAATCCTTTACTACTCCAAATAGCAGTAGATGTGATATTTGATATTAATGTGTTAACATTAAGCATCTATTAATAATAAATTATTATTTTCCCTCAATCTCAGAAGAGAAAGTATCCCTTTCCCATGTATTGTATATAATTTTAGGGAATAACTTTCTTGACCTGAATTAGTCCACACCCACTTCAAACATATCTCTTGACAACTGAGGACTTTCTGTGTAGTAAAAGTCTGCAGACTACATTTAAGAAGTTGCAAGACTGTTTTTTCATTTTTTAATTAAGGTATAATTGACAAATAGAAATGGCAAGCATTTATAGCATACAACATAATGTTTTGATGTGTATGTTGTGAAATGATTAAATCAAGCTAACTAAAATACCCAGCACCTGTCTTAACTTAGCATTTGTGTGTTTGTGTATGTGGTAAGAACATTTAAGACCTACTGTCTTAGAAATTTTCAAGTATACAATACATTATTAACTATAGTCACCATACTGTACAATAAAATTTCAGAACTTATTCATTCTGTGTATAACTGAAACTTCATGCCCTTTGACTAACATCTTATCCTTTCCCCAACTTCCCTGGCAACCAGCATTCTACTCTCTGCTTCTGAGTTCAGTTTTGTTTAGATTCCACATAGAAGTCAGATAATGAGGTATTCATCTTTCTGTGTCTGACTTATTTCACTTAAAATAATGTTCTCCAGATTTATCCAGGTTGTTGCAAATGGAAGGATTTTCACCTTCTTTATGGCTGACTAGTATTTCATCACATATTCTGTATCCATTCATACACTGATGGGCACTTAAGTTGATTCCATATCTTGGTTATAGTGACTAATGTTGCAATAAGCATGGGAGTGCACATATATCTTTGAGATATGGATTTCAGTTCCTTTGGGAATGTGCCCAGTGGTAAAATTGTTTGGCCACATGGTAGTCCTATTTTTATTTTTTTGAAGAACATTCATAGTGTTGTCCATATCATAATACTAACTTCCATTCTCACAAAAAGTGTACAAGGGTTCCCTCTTCTCCACATTCTTACCAACATTTTTTGTCACTTTTTAATAGCCATTCTGGCAGATGTGATGTGGTATCTCATGATAATTTTAATCTACATTTAAGTTTCTTGTATATTTTGGATATTAACCTCTTAAATGGATGGTTTGTAACTATTGTCTCCCATTCCAGTGGTGGCCTTTTTCTTTTGTTGATTTCTTCCATTTGTGTGCAGAAGCTTTTTAGTTTGATGCAATCTCATTTGTCTGTTTTGGCATATAATCATCTCCATTGCTAGAGGAAAAAAATTGACAAAATTCACCACCCTTTTATGATAAAAACAACTTCACAACAAATTGGGTATGAAAGGAATGTACATCAACATAACAAAGGTTATATATGATAAGCTTACCACCATCATCATACTCAAAGGTGAATAGCTGAAACCTTTTTCTCTAAGGTAAGGAATAAGATAAGGATGGCTAGTCTTACCATTTATTTCAACATAGCAATGGAAATTTTAGCTAGAGCAATTAGGCAGAGGAGAGAGTGAGAGAGAAAGGAAGGAAGGAAGGGAGGGAAGCAGGGATGGTGGGAGGGAGGGAGGGAGGGAGGATGGAAAGAAGGAAGGAAGGAAGGTAGGAAGGAAGGAAGGTAGGAAGGAAGGAAGGAAGGAAGGTAGGAAGGAAGGAAGGAAGAAGGGAGGGAGGGAAAGGAAGGAGGGAAAGAATAAAAGGCATCCAAATCCAAAAGGAAGAGGTAAAATTGTCTCTTTGGAGATGACATATTACATATAGAAAACCCTAAAGACTCCACAAAGAAAACTGCTGGAACTAATAAACCAATCCAGTAAAGCCGCACGGTGCAAAGTCAACATACAAAAATCAGTAGCACTTCAATATACTACACTAACAATGAGTTATCTAAAAAATAAGTTTTCAAAAATCCCATTTATAATAGAATCAAAACACACTTAGAAATAAATTTAACCGGGGGGGCGGAGCAAGATGGCCGAATAGGAACAACTCCAGTCTCCAACTCCCAGCGCGAGCGACACAGAAGACCGGTGATTTCTGCATTTTCAACTGAGGTACTGGGGTCATCTCACTAGGGAGTGCCGGACAATCGGTGCTGGTCAGCTGCTGCAGCTTGACCAGCGAGAGCTGAAGCAGGGCGAGGCATCGCCTCACCTGGAAGCGCAAGGGGGAAGGGGATCCGTTTTCCTAGCCAGGGGAACTGAGACACACAACACCTGGAAAATCGGGTAACTCCCACCCCAATACTGCGCTGTAAGCATACAGGCATTCCAGGAGAATATATCCCACACCTGGCCGGGAGGGTCCCACGCCCACGAAGCCTCCCTCACTGCTAACACAGCAGTCTGCCGCGATCTATCCGCAAGGCAGCAGCGAGGCTGGGGGAGGGGCGCCCGCCATTGCTGAGGCTTAAGTAGGTAAACAAAGCCGCTGGGAAGCTCCAACTGGGTGGAGCTCACAGCAGCTCAAGGAAGCCTGCCTGTCTCTGTAGTCTCCACCTCTGGGGACAGCGCACAGCTGAAGACCAACAGGGGAAGTAGCGGGAGCCGGTGCAGACGCGAACGACTCTGTCTGACAGCTTTGGGGAGAGCCGCGGATCTCCCAACGCGGAGGTTGAGATCTGAGAACGGACAGACTGCCTGCTCAGGTGTGTCCCTGACCCCTGAGTAGCCTAGCTGGGAGAAATCCCCCACTAGGGGCAGTCTGACACCCCACACCTCACAGGGTGGAGTACACCCCTGAGAGGACACTTCCAAAGGAAGAATCAGACAGGTACACTCGCTGTTCAGCAATATTCTATCTTCGGCAACCTCTGCTGCTGATACCCAGGCAAACAGGGTCTGGAGTGGACCTCAAGCAATCTCCAACAGACCAACAGAGAGTCCTTCTGACTGTCAGAAGGAAAACTATCAAACAGGAAGGACACCTATACCAAAACCCCATCAGTTCGTCACCACCATCAAAGACCAGAGACAGATAAAACCACAAAGATGGGGAAGAAGCAGGGCAGAAAAGCTGGAAATTCAAAAAATAAGAGCGCATCTCCCCCTGCAAAGGAGCGCAGCCCATCACCAGCAACGGATCAAAGCTGGTCAGAGAATGACTTGGACGAGAGGAGAGAAGAAGGCTTCAGTCCATCAAACTTATCAGAGCTAAAGGAGGAATTACGTACCCAGCGCAAAGAAACTAAAAATCTTGAAAAAAGAGTGGAAGAATTGACAGCTAGACTCATTAATGCAGAGAAGATCATAAACGAAATGACAGAGATGAAAACCATGACACGAGAAATACGTGACAAATGCACAAGCTTCAGTAACCGACTCGATCAACTGGAAGAAAGAGTATCAGCGATTGAAGATCAAATGAATGAAATGAAGCGAGAAGAGAAACCAAAAGAAAAAAGAAGAAAAAGAAATGAGCAAAGCCTGCAAGAAGTATGGGATTACGTAAAAAGACCAAATCTACGTCTGATTGGGGTGCCTGAAAGTGAGGGGGAAAATGGAACCAAGTTGGAAAACACTCTTCAGGATATCATCCAGGAGAACTTCCCCAACCTAGTAGGGCAGGCCAACATTCAAATTCAGGAAATACAGAGAACGCCACAAAGATACTCCTCGAGAAGAGCAACTCCAAGACACATAATTGCCAGATTCACCAAAGTTGAAATGAAGGAAAAAATCTTAAGGGCAGCCAGAGAGAAAGGTCGGGTCACCCACAAAGGGAAGCCCATCAGACTAACAGCAGATCTCTCGGCAGAAACTCTACAAGCCAGAAGAGAGTGGGGGCCAATATTCAACGTTCTTAAAGAAAAGAATTTTAAACCCAGAATTTCATATCCAGCCAAACTAAGTTTCATAAGTGAAGGAGAAATAAAATCCTTTACAGATAAGCAAATGCTTAGAGATTTTGTCACCACCAGGCCTGCCTTACAAGAGACCCTGAAGGAAGCCCTAAACATGGAAAGGAACAACCGGTACCAGCCATCGCAAAAACTTGGCAAAATGTAAAGACCATCGAGGCTAGGAAGAAACTGCATCAACTAACGAGCAAAATAACCAGTTAATATCATAATGGCAGGATCAAGTTCACACATAACAATATTAACCTTAAATGTTAATGGACTAAATGCTCCAATTAAAAGACACAGACTGGCAAACTGGATAAAGAGTCAAGACCCATCAGTCTGCTGTATTCAGGAGACCCATCTCACATGCAGAGACATACATAGGCTCAAAATAAAGGGATGGAGGAAGATCTACCAAGCAAATGGAGAACAAAAAAAAGCAGGGGTTGCAATCCTAGTCTCTGATAAAACAGACTTTAAACCATCAAAGATCAAAAGAGACAAAGAAGGCCATTACATAATGGTAAAGGGATCAATTCAACAGGAAGAGCTAACTCTCCTAAATATATATGCACCCAATACAGGAGCACCCAGATTCATAAAGCAAGTCCTTAGAGACTTACAAAGAGACTTAGACTCCCATACAATAATAATGGGGGACTTCAACACTCCGCTGTCAACATTAGACAGATCAACGAGACAGAAAGTTAACAAGGATATCCAGGAATTGAACTCATCTCTGCACCAAGCGGACCTAATAGACATCTATAGAACTCTCCACCCCAAATCAACAGAATATACATTCTTCTCAGCACCACATCGCACTTATTCCAAAATTGACCACATAATTGGAAGTAAAGCACTCCTCAGCAAATGTAAAAGAACAGAAATTATAACAAACTGTCTCTCAGACCACAGTGCAATCAAACTAGAACTCAGGACTAAGAAACTCAATCAAAACCGCTCAACTACATGGAAACTGAACAACCTGCTCCTGAATGACTACTGGGTACATAACGAAATGAAAGCGGAAATAAAGATGTTCTTTGAAACCAATGAGAACAAAGATACAACATACCAGAATCTCTGGGACACATTTAAAGCAGTGTGTAGAGGGAAATTTATAGCACTAAATGCCTACAAGAGAAAGCAGGAAAGATCTAAAATTGACACTCTAACATCACAATTAAAAGAACTAGAGAGGCAAGAGCAATCACATTCAAAAGCTAGCAGAAGGCAAGAAATAACTAAGATCAGAGCAGAACTGAAGGAGATAGAGACACAAAAAACCCTCCAAAAAATCAATGAATCCAGGAGTTGGTTTTTTGAAAAGATCAACAAAATTGACAGACCGCTAGCAAGGCTAATAAAGAAAAAAAGAGAGAGGAATCAAATAGATGCAATAAAAAATGATAAAGGGGATATCACCACTGACCCCACAGAAATACAAACTACCATCAGAGAATACTATAAACGCCTCTACGCAAATCAACTAGAAAATCTAGAAGAAATGGATAATTTCCTGGACACTTACACTCTCCCAAGGCTAAACCAGGAAGAAGTTGAATCCCTGAATAGACCAATAGCAGGCTCTGAAATTGAGGCAACAATTAATAGCCTACCCACCAAAAAAAGTCCAGGACCAGATGGATTCACAGCTGAATTCTACCAGAGGTACAAGGAGGAGCTGGTACCATTCCTTCTGAAACTATTCCAATCAATAGAAAAAGAGGGAATCCTCCCTAACTCATTTTATGAGGCCAACATCATCCTGATACCAAAGCCTGGCAGAGACACAACAAAAAAAGAGAATTTTAGACCAATATCCCTGATGAACATTGATGCAAAAATCCTCAATAAAATACTGGCAAAGCGGATTCAGCAGCACATCAAAAAGCTTATCCACCATGATCAAGTGGGCTTCATCCCTGGGATGCAAGGCTGGTTCAACATTCGCAAATCAATAAACGTAATCCAGCATATAAACAGAACCAAAGACAAGAACCACATGATTGTCTCAATAGATGCAGAAAAGGCTTTTGACAAAATTCAACAGCCCTTCATGCTAAAAACGCTCAATAAATTCGGTATTGATGGAACGTACCTCAAAATAATAAGAGCTATTTATGACAAACCCACAGCTAATATCATACTGAATGGGCAAAAACTGGAAAAATTCCCTTTGAAAACTGGCACAAGACAGGGATGCCCTCTCTCACCACTCCTATTCAACATAGTGTTGGAAGTTCTGGCTAGGGCAATCAGGCAAGAGAAAGAAATCAAGGGTATCCAGTTAGGAAAAGAAGAAGTCAAATTGTCCCTGTTTGCAGATGACATGATTGTATATTTAGAAAACCCCATCGTCTCAGCCCAAAATCTCCTTAAGCTGATAAGCAACTTCAGCAAAGTCTCAGGATACAAAATTAATGTGCAAAAATCACAAGCATTCTTATACACCAGCAACAGACAAGCAGAGAGCCAAATCAGGAATGAACTTCCATTCACAATTGCTTCAAAGAGAATAAAATACCTAGGAATCCAGCTTACAAGGGATGTAAAGGACCTCTTCAAGGAGAACTACAAACCACTGCTCAGTGAAATCAAAGAGGACACAAACAAATGGAAGAACATACCATGCTCATGGATAGGAAGAATCAATATCGTGAAAATGGCCATACTCCCCAAGGTTATTTATAGATTCAATGCCATCCCCATCAAGCTACCAATGAGTTTCTTCACAGAATTGGAAAAAACTGCTTTAAAGTTCATATGGAACCAAAAAAGAGCCCGCATTGCCAAGACAATCCTAAGTCAAAAGGACAAAGCTGGAGGCGTCACGCTACCTGACTTCAAACTATACTACAAGGCTACAGTAACCAAAACAGCATGGTACTGGTACCAAAACAGAGATATAGACCAATGGAACAGAACAGAGTCCTCAGAAATAATACCGCACATCTACAGCCATCTGATCTTTGACAAACCTGAGAGAAACAAGAAATGGGGAAAGGATTCCCTATTTAATAAATGGTGCTGGGAAAATTGGCTAGCCATAAGTAGAAAGCTGAAACTGGATCCTTTCCTTACCCCTTATACGAAGATTAATTCAAGATGGATTAGAGACTTAAATGTTAGACCTAATACCATAAAAACCCTAGAAGAAAATCTAGGTAGTACCATTCAGGACATAGGCATGGGCAAGGACTTCATGTCTAAAACACCAAAAGCAACGGCAGCAAAAGCCAAAATTGACAAATGGGATCTAATTAAACTAAAGAGCTTTTGCACAGCAAAAGAAACTACCATCAGAGTGAACAGGCAACCTACAGAATGGGAGAAAATTTTTGCAACCTACTCATCTGACAAAGGGCTAATATCCAGAATCTACAAAGAACTCAAACAAATATACGAGAAAAAAACAAACAACCCCATCAAAAAGTGGGGAAAGGATATGAACAGACATTTCTCAAAAGAAGATATTCATACAGCCAACAGACACATGAAAAAATGCTCATCATCACTGGCCATCAGAGAAATGCAAATCAAAACCACAATGAGATACCATCTCACACCAGTTAGAATGGCAATCATTAAGAAGTCAGGAAACAACAGGTGTTGGAGAGGATGTGGAGAAATAGGAACACTTTTACACTGTTGGTGGGATTGTAAACTAGTTCAACCATTATGGAAAACAGTATGGCAATTCCTCAAGGATCTAGAACTAGATGTACCATATGACCCAGCCATCCCACTACTGGGTATATACCCAAAGGATTATAAATTAGTCTACTACAAAGACACATGTACACGTATGTTTATTGCGGCACTATTCACAATAGCAAAGACTTGGAATCAACCCAAATGTCCATCTGTGACAGACTGGATTAAGAAAATGTGGCACATATACACCATGGAATACTATGCAGCCATAAAAAAGGATGAGTTTGCGTCCTTTGTAGGGACATGGATGCAGCTGGAAACCATCATTCTTAGCAAACTATCACAAGAAGAGAAAACCAAACACCGCATGTTCTCACTCATAGGTGGGAACTGAACAATGAGATCACTTGGACTCGGGAAGGGGAACATCACACACTGGGGTCTATCATGGGGAGGGGGGAGGGGGAAGGAGGGAGGGATTGCATTGGGGAGTTATACATGATATAAATGATGAATTGATGGGTGCTGACGAGTTGATGGGTGCAGCACACCAACATGGCATAAGTATACATATGTAACAAACCTGCACGTTATGCACATGTACCCTAGAACTTAAAGTATAATAAAAAAAAAATAAATAAATAAAAAAAAAAAAAAAAAAAGAACCATGTTTATCATATTACCAGAAAAAAAAAAAAAAAAAAAAAAAAAAAGAAATAAATTTAACCAAGATGAAAGATCTGTATGCTGAAAACTGTAAAACACTGATGAAAGAAATTAAAGACACAAATAAGTGGAAAAATATACCACGTGAATAGATTGTAAGAATTAATATTTTTAAATGCCTGTATTATATAAAGTGATTTATAGATTCACTACAATCCCTATCAAAATTCCAATGGCAGTTGTAAAATTAATATAGAACCACAAAAATCCTTGAATAGACAAAGCAATCTTGAGCAAAAAGAACAAAGCTTAAAGCATCACACTACCTATAGTATGTTTCAAAATATACCACAAAGCTATAGTAATCCAAATAGCATGGTGCTGGCAAGAAAACAGACATATGGACCAATAGAACAGCAGAGAGCCCAGAAGTAAATCTACATATTGCAGTTAATTGACTCTTGACAAAGGTGCCAAGAACACACAATGGAGAAAGTATAGATTATTTGATAAATAGTGTTGGAAAAATTGTATATCCACATGTAAAAGAATGAAATTGTTATTTGTTTTACACCATTTACAACAATCTGCCCAGGTGTGGTGGCTGATGCTTGTAATTCAAGCACATTGGGAGGCTGAGGCAGGGAGATCTCTTGAGAATAGGAGGTCAAAACCAGACTGGGCAACACAGCAAGACCTTGTCTCTAAAAATAAAAATCTGAAAAATCAGCTGGGTGTGGTAGCACATACATGTAGTCCCAGCTACTCAGGAGGCTGAGGTAGGAGGATCACTTGAGCCCAGAAATTCAAGGCTTCAGTGAGCTATGATCATGCTGCTGAACTTTAGCCTGGGCAATAGAGCAGGATCCTATCTCAAAAAAAAAAAAAATCAACTCAAAATGGATTAAATGCTTAAGCATCAGACCTGTAACTACAAAAATCATAGAAGAAGAGGTAGGAGAAAAGATTTCTGAAATTGTCCTGGAAATAATTTTTTCATATAATAAAACACAGGCAATAAATTCTGTTTTGTTCTTTTAGGTTAGGATTGCTTTTGCTATTCAGGCTGATTTTTGATTCTATATAAATTTTAGAATAGTTTTCTTTTTCTAATTTGTGAAAAAAGACATTGGTAGTTTTATAGGAATAACATTGAATCTGTAGATTGTTTTGAGCAGTACGACATTATAATGATACTGATTCTTCCAATCCATGAGCCGGAAATGTTTTCCAGTTTATTTGTTTTAGCTGTGACTTCATTCAGCAGTGTTTTATTGTTCTCCTCTTAGGGATCTTTTACCTCTTTGGTTAGATGGATACCTAGATATTTTGTTTTGCTGTGTGGTTATTGTATATAAGATTGCATTATTGATTTGACCCTCAGCTTGAATTATATTGATGTATAGAAATGCTACTAATTTTTATGCAATGATTTTGTATCCTGACACCTTATTGAAGTTCTCAGTTCTAGAAGATTTTTGGCAGAATCTTTAGGGTTCTAGATATAGAATTAGAGTGTCACTGATGAGACATAATTTGACTTCTCTTCCTCCTTGGATGCCTTCTATTTCTTTCCCTTGTCTAATTGCTCTGACTAGCACCTCAAACACTATATTGAATATGAGTGGTGAATGAAAATGCCTTCTTGTTTCAGTTCTCAAGGGGAATGCTTCCAGCTTTTATCCATTCAATATTATGTAGGTTGTGGATTTTTCATAGATGGTTCTTATTGTGAGGTACTTCCTTCAATGCTTAGTTTCTTGATAGTTTTTAGTATGAAGGTATGTTGGATTTTACTGGAATCTTTTTATGAGTCTATTGAGATGTTCATGTAGGTTTTGTTTATAATTTTGTTTGTGTGGTGAATCACACTTATCGATTTGCATATGTAGAACCAAACTTGCATCCCAGGAATAAAGCCTACTTGATCATGTGCTGCTGGATTTGATTTGCCAGTAATTTGTTGAGGATTTTTGCATCTATGTTCATCAGGGGTATGGCCTGTAGGTTTCCTTTTTTGTTGTGTCTCTGCCAGATTTTTGTTTGTTTTAATGCTTGCTTCATAGAGTAGATTAGGGAAGAGTCCCTCCTTCTTGTTTTTTTGGAATAGTGAGAGTAGACTTGGTACCAGCTCCTCTTTGTACCTCTGATAGAGTTCGACTGTGAATCCATCTGGTCCAAGACTCTTTTTGTTTGGTAGTTTATTCTTGATTGAATTTTAAAACTCCATATTGGTCAGTTCAGGGTTTTAATTGCTTCCTGATTCAATCTTGGGGGGTTGTGTGTTTCCAAGAATTTATCCATTTCCTTTAGATTTTCTAGTTTGTGTGCATAGAGGTGTTCATAGTAGTCTTTGAGGATCTTTTGTATTTCTGTAAGATTGGTTGTGATGTCACCTTTGTCATTTCAAGTTGTACTTATTTGGATCTTCTCTTTTTTTCTTTGTTAATGAATCCTCTTTTTTTTTTTTTTTTGAGACGGAGTCTCGCTCTGTCGCCCGGGCTGGAGTGCAGTGGCCGGATCTCAGCTCATTGCAAGCTCTGCCTCCCTGATTTATGCCATTCTCCTGCCTCAGCCTCCCGAGTAGCTGGGACTACAGGTGCCCACCACCTCGCCCAGCTAGTTTTTTGTATTTTTTAGTAGAGACGGGGTTTCACCGTGTTAGCCAGGATGGTCTCGATCTCCTGACCTCGTGATCCGCCCGTCTCGGCCTCCCAAAGTGCTGGGATTACAGGCTTGAGCCACCGCGCCCGGCCTGAATCTTCTTTGTCTTTTAAACAAACAACTTTGGGGTTTGTTGATTCTTTGTATAGACTTTGGGGACTAATTTCTTTCAGTTCTGCTCTGATTTTAGTTCTTTCTTTTCTTCTTGCTTTGGGGTAAGCTTTCCTTTCTTTCTTTCTTTTTTTTTTTCCTAGTTCCTCTAGGTGTGATGTTAGATTGTTAGTTTGAGGTTTTTTTTTTTTTTTTTTTTTTAACTCTGTGAGGTAGGAATTCAGCACTATAAACTTTTTGCCATGTTTTTGCCTCTATTTTCATTTATTTTAAAGAATATTTTGATTTTTGCCTTGATGTTTTTGGTTAACCAAAAGTCATTCAGTAGCAAGTTGTTTAATTTCCATGCAATTGTGTAGTTTAGAGAGATGTTTTTGGTATTAATTTCCTTTTTATTTCACTACGGTCCAAGACTATGATTGGTATCCTTTTGATTTTTATAAATTAAATTTATTGATCCTTCCTTTATGGTTGAGCATGTAGTCAATCTTGTAGTATAATTCATGTGCATGTGTAAATAATGTGTATTCTGTGGTTGATGGGGTGAGTATGCTGTAAATGGCTATTTAGGTCCAATTGGTCAGGTTTTAAATTTAAGTCTAGAATTTCTTTGTTTTCTGCTTCATTGATCTTTGTACCACTGTCATTAGGGTATTCAAATCCCCCATATCATTGTGTGGCTGGTTAAGTCTTTTTGGAGGTCTAGAAGTTCTTATTTTGTGCATCTGGGTGCACTAGTGTTGGGTGTATATATATTTAGAATAGTAAAGTCTTCTTGTTGAATTGAACTCTTTATCATCATGTAATGCCCTTCTTTGTACTTTTTTCTGTTGTTGATTTAAAGTCTGCTTTATTTTATATAAGAATAACCAGTCTTGCTCTTTTTTGTTCTCCATTTCTGTGATAGGTATTTCTCTGGCCCTTATTTTGAGCCTATGGGTATTGTTGAGTGTGAAATGGATCTTTTGAAGACAGCAGACAGATGAGTCTTGTTCTTTACCCAACTTGCCACTCTGAGCCTACTATGTGGAGGTATTTAGATCATTTACATTCATGGTTAATATTGATATGTGAGGTTTTGATTCTATTATGAAGTTTTTTAGCTTGTTGCTTTGTAGTTTCTATTGTGTGGTTGCTTTATAGTGTCTGTGGGATATGTATTTATCTGTGTTTTCATGGTAGTATGTATTGCTCTTTTGATTCCATTTTTAAAACTCTTTCAAAGATTTCTTATAAGGCTGGTCTAGTGGTAATGAATTCCTTTAGTGCTTGCTTACCTGGAAAATATTTATTTCTCCTTCACTTATGAAGCTGTTTGGTGGAATATGAAATTTGTGGTTGTAATTTCATTTTTTTTTAACATTGCTGAAAATTGGCACCTAATTTCTTCTGGCCTGTGAGAAGAAGTTGTCTTTTGCCTAATAGGGTTCCTTGGGTACCCTGGGGTGATCTTTTTCTCTAGCTACCTTACAAAATTTTTGTAGCTTTGACCTTGGATGATCTGGTGACTACATGACTTGGTGATATTCATTTTGTATAGTATCTCACAGATGTTCTCTAGATTTCTTGTATCTGAATGTCTACTTCTCTAGCAAGATTAGAAAATTTTGTCTTGAATTATTTCTTCAAGTTTGCTTTCCAGATTGCTTACTTTTTCTTCTTTTCTCTCAGGAATGCCAATAATTCATAGATTTGGTCACTTTATATAATCCATATTTCTCACAATCTTTGTTTATTCTTAAAAATTATTTTTTATCTATTTTTGTCTGGCTGACTTACTTCAAAAGACAGGATTTCAAGGTCTGAAGTTATTTCTTCTGCTTGGTCCAGTCTATTGATACTGCTTTCAATTATATTTTGAAATTCCTCAAGCCTTACAATTCCAGAAGAATTAATTGATTTATTAAAGGTGTATAGCTCTTCCTTCATTTCCTGGATTGCTTTAGAAGTTTCTTTGTGTTGATTTTACACCATTGAGTGGATCTCATTGAACTTCTTTGAAATCTGTGCTTTTAGTTGGTTATTTGTCATGTATGAGTCTTCGTTTTGGTTAGGGACCATTGCTGGAGAGATAGTGTGATATTTTGATGGTATCACAACTTTCAGATTTTTCATGGTTGCAGAATTCTTGCATTGATTCCTTCTCATCTGGGGTTATTTGCACTACTAATTTTTGTTTGTCTGTTTGTTTTGGAAATTGATTCTCACTCTGTTGCCCAGGCTGGAGTGCAGTCACATGATCCCAGCTCACTTCAACCTCCACCTCCGGGGTTCAAGTGATTCTCCTGCCTCAGCCTCCTGAGTAGCTAGGATTACAGGCACCTGCCATCACACCCAGCTAATTTTGTATTTTTAGTAGAGACAGGGTTTCACCATGTTAGCCAGGCTGATCTCAAACTCCCACTGGGAGGCCAGTGATACACCCACTCAGCCTCCAAAATGCTGGGATTACAGGTGTAAGCCGCCGCACCTGGCCACACTACTAATTTTTATAACTATTTTTATGTGGTTAGAATTTTTTATTTTTCTTTCTTTCCCTATATTTTTATTATTTTAAATTTCCCTTTCACCTTATCCCTCGGGGTGTAACTATAGAGAATGTTGGGTAGGGTCTCTGGAATTTGCTTCCCTAGGCACTTCTGCCAGCAGGTTTTACACTAGGCTGTGTGGTTCAGTCTGCAGGCCAATAGAAGGTGCTTAAAAGTAAGATCCTACTGTGGGCAATGTGGCTGGGTACATACTTGGTCCTTGTTTACTGATAAAAGCTCTCTATTTCCTCAGGCAATGGGCTGATCCGTGGAGTGACAGTGGTCTGAGCTCCCTGCTTAGCCCTGGGGTGGTGGGGGGAAAGATGGGTAAGGCAAGATTGGGCAGAGCTGCCTATAGGTCTCCTGATGCCAGACACAAACACTAGCACAGAAGGAGAATCCAGTGGGTGGTCACCAAGTGCCCAGAGGAACACCCAGGCGTGAACCTGGAAAACTTCCTCAGCCCCAAGTTCTCTGCATGGTGGGGATGTGGGGGTGACCTACTGAAACTCCTAATTCAGAAGAGTAGGTGCTCCAAATACCTGGATATCTGCCTAGGCATGGGATGTAGATGACCCCACTGCACTCCTATCTCTACAGAGGGAGGGTGTAGTAGCTCAGGCTGTTAATTTAGGAGAATAAGTATATTAGTTCATTCTCACGCTGCTTTAAAGTACTGCCCAATCCTGAGTAGTTTATGAAGGAAAGAGGTTTAATTGACTCACAGCTCTGCATGGCTGGAAAGGCCTCAGGAAACTTACAATCATACTGGTATGAGAGCCAAGCAAAGGGGGAAGCCCTTTAGAAAAATCCATCAGATCTCGTAAGAATTAACTTACTATCAAGAGAACAGTATAGGGGAAACTGCCCCCATGATTCAGTTATTTCCACCTGCTCTCACCCTTGACATGTGGGGATTATTACAATTTAAGGTGAGATTTGGGTGGGGACACAGAGCCAAACCACTTCAGTGGGCCTTCTGACTGCCTGGTGATCTGCCTGGGCTTGTAACAGAGAGAACCCCTATGCACCAGCATCTCTGCACAGGAAGGGTGCAGCAGGTCCAGCAGCTAATTCAAGCAGGCAGGTGCTCCAAATACCTGGAGAGCTGCCTGGGCAAGGAGAGGGGAGGGCCCTACTACATCATGATCCATGCACAGGAAAAATAGGTCAACTGAGGCTGTTCTAGGTGAGTGGTGCTTGAAACACCTAGAGATCCACCTGGTCATGGAGTGGAGAAGGCCCTGATGCACCACAATCTCTGTATTGGAAGGGAGGGATAGCACAGGTGGTGAATCTGGCTGAGCTGGTGTCCCAAATGTCTGAAACTCTGCCTGGCCATAAACCAAAGAGGACCTCCCTTGTACCAGGATCTTTGTACAGGAGGCATGGAGTGACAGGCTTCTGAGTCAGGCAAGTGGGTGCTCCAAGTGCCTGGAGATCTGTTTGGACATGGAGTGGAGAGGGCTCGTTTGCACTTGGATCTTTGAAAAGTGGTGGTGGGGTGGCTTAAAATGCCAGTCTGGGCAAGCAGATGCTTTGAATGCCTGGAAACTTTCCTAGGCATGGAGCAGAGAAGGCCTTACTGAATCACAATCTGTGCACAAAAAGGATGATGCAGCTCAGAATGGTGATCTAGGTGATTGGGTATCTCAAATGCCTGGAGACTTGCCTGGATGCGGAACAGAGAGGGCTCTGAGCACCACAGTCTCTGCACAGAAGGGTGGGGCAGTTCAGGCTGCTGGTTCAACCAAGCTCCTCCAAATACCAGCATTTCTACCTGTGGGTAGAGCAGAGAGGTCCCTGCTGCATCACAATCTCAGGGAGCAGGCTGAAGCACCCAGCAACACATTCAGACCAGTTCCAGGTTGAAAAGCTGGCCCTGGGTACAAGTCTTATAATCCAGAAGAAACTGCAACAGGGAAGAGCACAATTCCAGCACACACTGCTGAAGAACTTTCCATAAATCTGGCTATCAAGGCCTCTACTCCACTCCAGAACGAGCACTGCAATCTCTGGCTCGAGATTAAACTGTCTGCATGGTATGCTGCCAGGTTGCCAAGAAATGACTGACTTTGTGTACAGTTAGATTAAAAATGTAACCCTGCTCTTGGTCCAGGATCTAGAAAAGAGACTGCAGGTTTTCCTGGTGTTTCTCTCTCTGAGCATTTCCAAGCATCTTCCCAATTTAGCTCTAGGTCTTGAGAGAAACAAAGTATTCTCCCTTGGCCTAGGTTGCTCAGATCCCCAGTGGAAAAGTGAATCACACAGAGAGGCTCTCTGCCTATCATATAAAGGACTTTGCTCAGTTTTATCAGCTGGACACCATCACTGGCTCTTTCCGCCCATGTTCTCCTCCCTGGGATTTGGGACATCCTTCATGATTCTGGTGGATTCCTGTTTTTTTTTTCTTAAATTAAAGCTCATGGAGTTAATCTTTATGCTATTTCCAGGTGGCCGAAGCATGCTAAAAGCCTCTAATCTACCACCCTGGAGAAAAGAAGAAAAGAAAGAGGTTAATTAAGACACAAAAGTGCAAATTCCAGAATTAAAGATTAAGAACATTAACCATGTCAAAATGATAAACATCTATAGAGCAGATGCTTTCATAAACAAAGCAAAATCCACAGAGTGGGAGAAGATACATGCAATGCATGTAATGAGTGTGAAACTTGTCAGAAACAAAACAGAATCACTTGTGTCAAACTGACAAATGGAGCTGGGGAAGTCCACGAAGAAGGGTGCTCACTCATGTTACCTGATAACAAGAGCTATTATAAAAGACTGCAAAAACCATGATTTTGCACAAAAACCACTGCAACCTTACACAAAATAATACTCTGTGAGGACATCTGCCCAGCTACTTCCTGTCCAAACTTGGGCTGACAACATCCTTGTTATTGATCCTTGTAGACAAAAATAATTATCTCAAAACAACCTGTGTACTCTTCCTCATTTTTCCTTTAAAAATCTTTACGTCTCTGAATATATCCATTGAATTCCCATTGCAGTGCTCAATCACAAATTAATATCATTTTCTTTTAGGGGACATCTCTGTCTGTTATTTAGGTTGATACTAGGAAAAGATTAGAATTCCTCCAAATCTTTAAAGAACTCCTACAAATTCCTACAAAGAAAATCACTTCTATGAATTGATAATCTGATCGAAAAAATGACAGAAGATATAAATAGATTCTTCAAGATAAAATCCAAATGTCCAATAAATATATGTAATGACTCTCAATTTAACCTCAACAGTAATCAAAGCAATGAAAATGTGATACTATTGGCAAACATTACAAAGTTAGACTATGCTGAGATGTTGGTGAATATATGAATAAACAAACTGGTACAACCATGTTGAAAACAAATTTTAATTAAATTTGTTGCAAATGTCCATACCTACAGCCCATCAATAACACTTCTAAGTATATATTCTTAAGAAACTTGCTCATGTGCACAGGGAAATGCACACAACAATGCCCATTATGAGATTATCTATAATAGTGAGTGTCTTAAAATGATTTAAATGCCCATCATCAGTATGATGGATAAATACATTACAGTATATTCATAGAATGGTTTAGAAGACAATTCTATATGCCCAATATACGGAGCTAATGTTGAGTCATAAAGCATAAGCAAATCTGCCTCTTGGCAGCTAAAACTGAGATAGCAAATAAGATGCCAATAATAAGTCAATAAAACCTCAAATTTACTGATCACATCTGTACTTGTGATATTTGAAATGTGCTCTTTCAAGGACATCTGTCAACATGTCACAAAGAATAAAGCAAATATCAGGTCAACATTTCTGGATCTCTGATATAAATGTTCCAACTTAAGGTATGATTGCTAATTAAAGAGTTTAATTTTTGCACTGCTTCTTTAAACCTCGACTTCATTGCTTTTTAACGTTCCAATTTATTATATCCCTTCTGCCTTCAAGTGTTCTCTTTCTTATTACAATTTAGCATAGACAATATATCTCCTGACCACTGAAGTATTTCCCTGTAAGACTCGGTTAACCCTGTTGTTGATTCTAATATTGGAATAAGAAAATGCACTCATCAAGGAATATAAAAGATGTTATTCCGCCGGGCGCGGTGGCTCAAGCCTGTAATCCCAGCACTTTGGGAGGCCGAGACGGGCGGATCACGAGGTCAGGAGATCAAGACCATCCTGGCTAACATGGTGAAACCCCGTCTCTACTAAAAATACAAAAAACTGGCCGGGCGACCTGGTGGGCGCCTGTAGTCCCAGCTACTCGGGAGGCTGAAGCAGGAGAATGGCGTGAACCCGGGAGGCGGAGCTTGCAGTGAGCTGAGATCCGGCCACTGCACTCCAGCCAGGGCGACAGAGCGAGACTCCGTCTCAAAAAAAAAAAAAAAAAAAAAAAAAAGATGTTATTCCACTTGTAGCCATTTCTTGACCTGGGAAAGAACTTACATCACACAATTTACTTGCGTTCATTCCTAAATTTAGACATAGGTAACTTTTTATCATCTGTGACTAAAAAAAAAAAAAACAGAAAAAAATAGGTTTTTTTCATTGTGATTAAATTATATTAAAAAATATCAAAGAACAATAACAGGAAATATTTTCCAGGGCACTTCATAAGTCTCTCTCCTCTTCCTCCTCCTCCTCCTCCTCCTCCTCCTCCTGTATCCCTCATTAATATTCTTTACCTTCAGAGGTAAGTAAAATCCAGGTGTGACGCTTGTAATACTCTAAAGACCTCAGGGTAGATTTGCTCCATCAGGCTGGGTAGCTGTTTTATCTCTTTATTCCTGAACAGTTCTATGTTCATCCCATACAATTTCTGAACTTCTAGAAGCATATTATTTGCAAAGGTAATTCCATGGAAACAAGATAAGAAGTGTCCTTGGCCCCTGGTCCTAGACCCATAGTTTGTCTCTAGTCATACGACATTCTGGCCTAGCCACTTGTCCTTGAAAGTTTTATTGTTAACACATATAATACAATGAGGTATGAAGTTCTTGCCCACCAGTCTCCTTACTCAACTCTTCTGTATCAAATAGACTGGATTGATTGGGTATGCAAGCCTGATTACAAAGCAATGATCCATAGAACTAACATATAGAAAGGAAAAGGGGTTTTGATCCAAGATCAAATTATGCCATAAGTTTGCATGCACTGAAAGATGTTAGATCATATAATATTTGGAATTTGGTACATTTCATAATTCTATTGAGAAATAGGGCAGTGAAGAGTAGGAATAGGGTCCAGTTCCTGGGAAATAGGTCTGGGGGGAGTAAAACAGAGAGCAGATTCTCTGGTTGACTTGAGTTTTAAACTTTTAAGCACCACTATTTCCTAAACCCAAGCAGAAAGTGACCCAATCAGAAAGGGACTGGTTTCCCTACAGAGTTATACTGCCCTTTTGCATCAAGGAAGAACTTTATATGCTATCTGTATTAGTCACGGCAAATTAACATTAGCTGCTGTAATGAACAATCCTAATTAAAGTGGTTTAACATGTGCAAAAAGAAAAATAAAGATTAAAAAAAAAGTTTATTTTTTTGTTTTTGACCCAGCTCCATGTAGGTCAGGCCCTCTCCTGAGAAACATTCCTTGAGAGAAAGACTCAGGAACCAGCCTCTTTCCACTGTGTTCCTTTTAGTTATCTTGGAGCTCTGTTTTTCCAGTTACATAGAGGAAAGAGAGAAGACGTGCACAAGAGTGCGTGAATGGAGATCACGTAAGTTGTTTGAGAGGCCAGATCTCCAGGGAGGATACATCACTTTTACTCTCATTTTGTTGGCCAGAGCTCAGTTCATGTAGCCTCAACCTTACTGAAATGGTGATTGTGAAACGTGGCTTTTCTGCATGTCTAAGAAGAGGAAGTAGGATGGTTGAGTATCTAGCAAGCGTCTGACACTCTATCTTCTGTGAGACAAATAAGAATTTTTCCCATTTTGCCAATACATGCTGTAAAAGCTCCTGGTAAACTAACCAGCAGCCTTCTTACTGTTTCTAGTCACAAAAAAACTGGAGGCTCAGTTAAGTCAAATCTAGTTGTTGCTTGAAGTTTCAGCACACCCAGTCCTCTGAGACCAATCCCATTTCTTCTTAAGTTAATTTTAGAAATCTAGGTCACTAAATAAGTTATCAGCAAGAAGTCAAGTTTTCTTACACTACTGCTGTGATCCTGTGACCCAGTTTAAAATGGTTGGCCCTGGAGACAGACTGCCTGGTTTGCTTTCTGAATTGCTATCTATGTGCCTTTGCGCAAGTTACCTCATTTTCCTTTTCTGTAAAATTGGAATAATGTTATACTTAACTTGCTGGGCCTTTATGAAAAGTAAATTTGAAACTCTGTAAAAAGCAGCACAATGCCTAGTTTCCAAGCTATTATTATCATCATTATCAGCATCAGCATCATCATCATCATCATCATCACCATCACCAGTATTTGCCAATGTTGGATCACACTATAATGGGGCACCTGTCGTATTTCCCCAGAGCCTGAATGACTATCAATATTTATCTTAGAATATGTCCAGGGAAAGTTGCTCTCTAGCTTTGGGCGAGAGGGCGGATAGGGGAGGTGGTCTAGAGTGAGACCAAGAGTGAAATGGTAACAAATAGAGTCTCCCAAAATAAAAGATCTTGAGCTGCTTAAGCCAAAAGTCGATGGACAAGAGTGGATCAACAGAAGATATTCCAGGAAAAATCCAGTACTCATAGTTAGGCTCCAATATACAAAGATGCACTGCTGAGCCTGTGTGCATCAGGATTGAACAGACTCAAGAGAAAGACAACCTGTGGCCATGTCAGGTCAGGTATCCAGAGATAAATGAACACCATGACTCTGTTCCAGTAGTGTGTGATTGGGTAGAACAAACAAACAAACAAACAAACAAGAGAAGAGTAGTTAGTAGGAGGGCCAACAGCAAGCAGAAAGAAAATACTTATACAGGATTCAAAATGATTTTGCTGAAGCTGCTTTTTACTCATATTTGATGTGCTGGGCTGTCACTTTTGCAAGTCTCTACTTTACTTTGCCATTCAATTTTCTCAAGAATAGAATCCTGCCTTGCCCTTTTCAGTAATCATACCCTTCCACTTCAGTCTGTGAGATGATTACCCTCTAAAACTGCCACATGTCTCCTGGGTCTGTTGTCTTCCTGGACCTTGGTTTGTTGCCATTTTAAATCCATCACTTCTTGGTTCCAACCATGCAGTGGTCATCTATTTGATTATGCACCATAATTTCTTTCCAGTACCTACTTTTTGACCCTTGAAAAGGCTATTGGTTTATCAGATCCTAGACTTTCAGGGCCTGGCTAGCGTTATTACCATTCACGTTCTCATCTTGCCTCTGCTTATATTTGGAAAATCCTCTCTCTAAGGAAGACACATCATATAAGATTTAGCCACATCAAGAGTTCAGTCAATAGGAGAAATTTTACTTTATTGAAGCTTGTTAGATTTTGTTAAATTTGGGTTGAAGTTTCTTTTAAATGCTCTGGTATCTTCAAAAATAAATATTATTAGGTTGACGCAAAAGTAATTGCAGTTTTTGCTATTACTTTTAATATATTTTCCTTTAAATAAAGACAATTGTATTTATGCATAGATATATTGCTGGTAAATGTAAAAATTAGTATTACCTCCAAAGACAACAATTTGGCATTATATATCAAAATTAAAAATTTCAGACTGGATGCGGTGGTTCACGCCTGTAATCCCAGCACTTTGGGAGGCCGAGGCCGGCAGATCACGAGGTCAGGGGTTTGAGACCAGCCTGGTCAACATAGTAAAACCCCTGTTTCTACTAAAAATACAAAAATTAGCTGGGCATGGTGGCATACGCCTGTAGTCCCAGCTACTAGGGAGGCTGAGGCAAGAGAAACGCTTGAACCCGGGAGGCAGAGGTTGCGGTGAGCCGAGATCAGGCCACTGCACTCCAGCCTGGGCAACAGAGCTCTGTCTCAAAAAAAAAAAAAAAAAAAAAAAAAAAAAAAAAAAATTCTGCATTCTTTGAAACTACAATTTCACTTTTAGAAATTTTCCCTAAGGATAAAGTGGCTCTAGGATTAATGATGCATGTACCAAAATGCACATCTCAGCAGAGTCTATAAGAACAAAAGACCAGACACTATTTAAATGTCCGTTAATAGAATACTGACTTAACACATTTAATTAATTACATACAATACAATACAGTTATCAATAGTTATCAAGTATAACATATTCATTTATTGAATAAATTCAAATATTTATTGTGTAATTACTATATGCCAGGCACTGTACTGGGCATTAATAATGAGTGCAGTGAATAAAACAGTTGAAATTATTTAGTCTCATGTAGTTAACATTCTAGTTGGGGGTCAGAGACAATAAACAAATAAATAATGGTAGTTAGTTCTGTTTTTTTTTTTTTTTTTTTTTTTTTTTTTTTTTTTAAGCAAGTAAGAGAGATAGAGAGCATGGAGTGTTGAAATGTTATATTAAAAAAGAGAGGAGGTTTTTAGTACCAATATAGAATAATTCCTATTGTATATTATGTGAGAAAAGGAAGGTATATAACAGTATGTAAAACATACAAAGGTACACCCACAAGAGTATTTGCTTATATAAAATATCTCTGAAATAAACTAATAAACTGATAACATTGGTTATCTCCACAGAGGAATACTGGGTGAACAGGGGCAGGAGGGAAAATTTCATTTTATGCTTTCAAAATTTTGTATCATGTAAATGTATTTATTTTAAATAGCAAATTGATACAAAAACAGATTTAAATTCCATATACTTCTAATGTCCTAACATCAGAACAGTTGTACTACATCTTTGGAAAATACGAATGGTTTACAGTTTTGGGTAACTACTTCTGATTATAAATATCTTAATAATATGAAAAAAATTATTCACACTTCTTTTACAAGTTTGTTCTACAGAATGACTTGATGTAGTTAGTCCCCATTCCAGAAGCCATAAGGATGAAGTCAAAGGGCAGGGATGAGTGTGGTTTGAGTAACTGTTTTACAGGGTCTTTGCTGAACACTCGTAGTGACTTGAGTTAGTACTGTCATTGGCACTTCAAAGATTTGAAATGCTATTCAACATTTGTATGGATCCAGTCCAATCATATAATGCATTTCAGGATTTGTGGAATTGACAAGTAGTATGAAGGTGAGTTCTTTTATTTTTATTTTATTTTTTTATGATACTTTATGTTCCAGGGTACATGTACACAACATGCAGGTTTGTTACATATGTATACATGTGCCATGTTGGTGTGCTACACCCATTAACTTGTCATTTACATTAGGTATATCTCCTAATGCTATCCCCCACCCCACAACAGGTCCTGGTATGTGATGTTCCCCTTCCTGTGTCAAAGTGTTCTCGTTGTTCAATTCCCAACTCTGAGTGAGAACGTGGCATTTGGTTTTCTGTTCTTGCGATAGTTTGCTGAGAATGATGGTTTCCAGCTTCATCCATGTCCCTACAAAGGACATGAACTCATCCTTTTTTATGACTGCATAGTATTCCATGGTGTATATGTGGAACATTTTCTTAATCTAGTCTGTCATTAATGGACATTTGGGTTGGTTCCAAGTCTTTGCTATTGTGAGTAGTGCCACAATGATAATACGTGTGCATGTGTCTTTACAGAAGCATGATTTATAATCCTTTGGGTATATACCCAGTAATGGGATGGCTGGGTCAAATGGTATTTCTAGTTCTAGATCCTTGAGGAATCACCGCACTCTCTTCCACAATGGTTGAACTAGCTTACAGTCCCACCAACAGTGTAAAAGTGTTCCTGTTTCTCCATATCCTCTCCAGCACCTGTTGTTTCCTGACTTTTTAATGATCACCATTCTAACTGGTGTGAGATGATATCTCATTGTGGTTTTGACTTGCATTTCTCTGATGGCTAGTGATGATGAGCATTTCTTCATGTGTCTGTTGGCTGTATGAATGTCTTCTTTTGATAATTGTCTGTTCATATCCTTTGCCCACTTTTTGATGGGGTTGTTTGTTTTTTTCTTGTATATTTGTTTGAGTTCTTTGTAGATTCTGGATATTAGCCCTTTGTCAGATGAGTAGACTGCAAAAATTTTCTCCCATTCTGTAGGTTGCCTGTTCACTCTGATGGTAGTTTCTTTTGCTGTGCAGAAGCTCTGCAGTTTAATTAGATCCCATTCGTCAGTTTTGGCTTTTGTTGCCATTGCTTTTGGTGTTTTAGAAATGAAGTCCTTGCCCATGCCTATGTCCTGAATGGTATTGCCGAGGTTTTCTTCTAGGGTTTTGATGGTTTTAGGTCTAACATTTAAGTCTCCAATCCATCTTGAGTTAATTTTTGTATAAGGTGTAAGGAAGGGATCCAGTTTCAGCTTTCTACTTATGGCTAGCCAGGTGAGTTCTTATGAGCTGCAATGGGGCAGGCACATACCTCTCACAAACTAAAGATGAGGAAACAGAAAATTCCATGGACATTCCCACAGATATTGTGGGCTGAGAAATGTAAGACTCCTTTGGCTTAAGAAAGAGTTTTCACTAAAATTAAACAGTAGCTGCATTTTGTTCTTTTTGTTTCTTTCCCTTTTCTTCTGAAAGTAATATTCCCCCTTTAATCTATTCCTTCCATTCTTGACTTTGTAGTCTTCCAAGGTCTTGAATGTGTAATAGACTCCTGGTGGGAATGAGATTAAGTTGCGAAATTCTGCTTTGAGTTACCAGTGAGATAGCTGGTGTCTTTTTCTTAGCCATTTAATACTCCACTACGCCTATGCTTCTGAATTCTTAACAAGCTCCTCTGCTGCTACTCAAGCAAAGCTCCTCATATGCTCTCAGACACAGAAAAGTGTAATTCACGAGTAACTGATACGTGTTTAAACTTTCCAGCTTCTGAAGCTTCATGTATGGCTTTTCTTTTGGCTGCTTATGATCGTGCAAACAGAATCACAAAACTAAAATCCAGAAGGAAGTTTATGTATCATTCAGTGCAAGTCCTCAGGTGAGTGAACTAAGGTCTAGGAGAACTAGCACAACAGCTTGCTCAGGAATCCACAGTAAGGAGCTGAGTCAGGGCTAGAGCCAAATGTTACCTCCGGTCAGTTGCTTTCAGGCATAATTCAGGTCTCAACCTTACCATGCATCTGCCAGCTCTCTTGCTTTCTTCTCACAGGAAACATAAGGTCCCTGGCTATTTCTTTTGATCTCCTATGCCTAGAATTACCTCAATTCATAATTCTGGTCATTTATGCCTCTGTGGATTAATCTTCTCACTGATATACTGGGAAGTGTATAATCAAAAACAATACCATTTCCTGTAGTTCTAGCTGGGGAAAAAGTTGTCTTGATTTATGCTTTACCAGACATTAGCCTTGATTCCCAGTCATTGCTGGGAGGGTAGGGAGGGAGTAACTTCATTATAATACCTTAAAAATAGCATGGCATCCAAGACATAATAAACCTCTTTGTGCCTGTGAAGTTTTTACCGCAGTGACAGCTAGATATGATTTTAGGTTCTCCAGAAGAAGACAATGAGACAAGAGTTTGTGTGCAAGTGATTCAGTACAGTTGGAATCAGTATAGTACTGTATAGGAGAAGCCTGTGAATGGATGAGGGACAGAAGGAAGGAAGGAAGGAAGGAAGGAGAAGACTAGCAAGAGTATAATTTCAGGTAAACGTTCAATCTCAGGTTCATCCTGCTGGGGAGCTCTGGAACCTAAATTAAACCTCAGATTTGTTCCTCCTTGGGCAAGGTTGCTGAGATTTTATAATCTGTGCCTGTCTGTCCTTGGTAAGGGCTATCCTTGAGGGCATGTTACCGCCATGGATGCTGGCTGACTGTGCATGCAGGCACCATGGTGCCAGTAGCCCAAGGGCAGTCCTTCAAAGAGACTCAGAGATGCCAGTCTCTAGGAGCCAAGCATGTTGAAGCCAGAGGATGGGCACACAGAAAGAGTTAGAAGAATCTGAGGATAATTGCTGGAGTACTGATAGCATCTGCTTGAAATATTGCTATATTATCTGTCCAAAATAGAATGGGCAAAAATATAATCAATTACTGAAGCCTGTTATTAAAAACCAGTTATTAAAACTTTGCTTTCTATTTAAAACAAAGACTCAGCACCATATCTATATTTTTTTCCAAAATGCTTACATCTATTTCTAGAATATATACACAAGCATACACACTCATATATAAATATATATATATACACACACACACTAGGGTTACATATATTTGTTTAAATGTATTCATATAAATAAAAACATTACTCTTATTCACAATCATAATATTTCATGCCTCTAAAAATGTTCCTTAGGGATTTATTTTTCTCCCTTTAAGTCTCACCAACTCATTTAAGATCCTGATGACTTTACTAGAACATGTTGGAACTATTATTTTATATACCTTTCAATTTACAAAACAATAAACAGACCAGATGACCAGTTTTTTCCTTTATCAGGCAAGTAGCAGTCATGGCTTGTTTGCATCTGTCTATTCTTTGACATGTAGTTAAAATGCTTTCTCTCCTCAAAAGAAAAATTAAACAAAAGGGCATGCTTTTATCAAATATTTACGCATTGGAAGATTAAAGAGTTAGAGAGATCTTCACTTCTTAGCAACCCTATCCCCATATTTTGCCTGTTTAATGTTGCCTACATTGCCGCTCAGGATTATCAACAATGAGAATAGAATATGTTTAAGAGCAACAGGTCCCCTGTGGCACTGTTTACTTATTTCTAATGTAAAATTTCCAAACTTCAGGATATGTAAATAAATATCAAAAGCAAAACACCATGTGAAAATCATACATTTACTTGGGGCATAGACACATGGATTAAATAAAAGAATTTTTAAATAAAAAATTCTTTTTTAATAAAAGAATTATTTTGTCTGGCCTAAAAATCACATGAACCCAATATGAAAATACTCATATATATTGCTCAAAAGCTCTGTTGGCAGTTATATCTATTTGGTTAAGAGATCAATATATGCAAACAGTTATTAAATAATTAAATTTATTTAGTTAGACCAATTATCTCAAAACATAAGCTCCATGAGTGAAACATAATAGAAGACAGTCTGGCTAAAAAGGTTGAGAACATTTTCATCCATCTCCTCCCCATCTCTAAGGTGGTTTAAATGTCTAGGACTGGTCATTAAGTTATCAATAATCATGGTCTCTATATTTAATATTCACGCAAAACCCCCTGTAGACTTATTCCAGTGCTGCTAGCCATTTCACATCTTAATATTTAGAGCTCCACATACCCTTGTAAAGTATGTGAATTGTGCAATGATGCCAGGCTGCAGGGGGGGAGTGGGGGCTGAAATCCACCCATGCCCAGGAGCCAAGCTGTGGCCCACAGGGATATACCTTCACGGAGGGGGTGCCTTTTCCTAATTAGCAAACGACACCACAGAGACTAAGGGCATTTCTGTTCATCTTGGTAACGTAAATATATCCAACCAGATATTCTTCTCTGTGGGTCTAAAATGTTAGCCTTCAGCCTAGAAAGAAACACTCTCAACAACCTAGAAATCAAATTACGAACAACTAATTATGTCATTTTCAAAATATTCCAAACTTGGTTTCAAGATACCAAGTAAAAACTGTACATCTACACATACACACACACGCACATAGACAAATATGCAGATATGTTTGTGTATAGGTGAAAATATACTTAGCTAGAGAACAGATTCAGATACAGGAAAAAATATTTTCTTATATGGGTCAGGTAATTCATTTCAACAGCCGCATTCCAGGATGAGACATTTTGTCATACAAAATGGGAATACTCACAGGGTCAGAGAAAATGTAGCCTTTTTAGATTCTGTAATTTCCTTAGATACATTCAGTACACCACCAGGATCCAACGTTGGCTTTCATGACCTAAACAAAATTATCCCTCTAGGTTCCAAAATTAACCTAACTCTTTCACCAAGTGTTTATCACTAGTGTTTTATATTCATTAAATCCAAATGTCACAATGTATTTTTTATAGATAGATATAAATAATCTAATCCTTAAAATATCCAAACTGTCCTTCCGTGTCCTCAGGGAGCTTGTACAGTTTCTATAGTTATAAAATGTGGACAAGACAAGACTGACTGTCAAGTGTTATATCTTTTCATTTACCATTTTCTAATTTATTTCCACCTCTTCATTTATTAGATTCTGTTCCAAAACTGAAAAATATTACACATAGAAAATTGTTCCCATTTTTTAATCTAAATTTGGCTTTTCTTCTTTGATAGAAAAAAAGGAGTTTTATTCAATTGATAATTACTCTATCGGCTGATGGAGAACTGTCAAAAGTTTAACTCTTTCTTTTCTGAGCAGTGATCTTACTGTCATCCAAATAACAGCCAGTCCTGTAATCTTTCCATTTCTCTCACCCCTCCCATAGCCTGCTTAAACACAAAGACACAAACACACTCACACTTGTACACTCACATAGAGGGGCTAGAGAGAAAATCTACTTCTTTATTAGATATACTTATCCATCTATTGCTCTTGCAAAGACAGGACCGAGGTTTATAAAAGTGTTAATTATTAGAGGAAGATGTAGGTAAATAATATAATGATACTATGAAGAAATAGTCTGGAACCATGTGAAAATTCTGAAATGAAAATATTATAGGAATGAAAAATAACTAGTGAGTAATTAACATCACTTACTATGCCTTGCACTAGGCTACTTCTTATAGTAAATACAAAAATAATATAGTCACATCCCTAGGCATCATGCAGCTTGCCATCTGCTTAAGGAAATAATGTAATAGCACCTGAAATTATTAGAGAATATGTTAGTACTACTAACATATTTGACTAAAAGTCAAAACAGAATTCAGACATTCAATGGTTTGCAGTGGTCAGGAAAATTTTCATGAATGTGAAGGAGCTTGAACTGAGTCTTCAAATGAGTAATATTTAGATGAGGGGAAGATTGGAGAAAGCAGTCAGAGCAAAGGACAAAGCAGAAGCCACATGGGGAGAGAGAGTTGAAGAAAACATGTGGGGCAGGATGGGGAAGTCGAGGGAGAAGACTAAAGGGACAGAAATAGAGAACATTCTAGAATATAAGTTTGCACTTTTCAGGTAGATGCTGAGCTGTATGACTGCCTGCTTATTAGTCTTACAGTTGGAATTAGAGTATCCTCATTTATAACTACAGATTTACACATTTTCACAACTGTTCTTTGATGGAACGGTCCACCTCCAGGGCAGTCAGCTATTGACAATTGCTCAGGGAAGTAGGGGAAAAAAATATTTAAATAATTCAGTACGCGTTTCACAGTAGAATTTTTCAAAACTGCAGCTTTAAAAATATAAACACGAAGCATATTATTCTTCCTTCCTCCCTCAAAGGACAATAGCCATGCTGTGTAAGAACAGGAACAAGTTTATCTAGCTTACTGACTGTGGAGGCAGCAAACACCGCTAGTTCTCCTGAGAATTAGAAGCAAACTATCACAAGAACAGAAAACCAAACACCGCATGTTCTCACTCATAGGTGGGAACTGAACAGTGACATCACTTGGACTCGGGAAGGGGAACATCACACATCCGGGCCTATCATGGGGAGGGGGGAGGGATTGCATTGGGAGTTATACGTGATATAAATGATGAATTGATGGGTGCTGACGAGTTGATGGGTGCAGCACACCAACATGGCACAAGTATACATATGTAACAAACCTGCACGTTATGCACATGTACCCTAGAACTTAAAGTATAATAATAATAAAAAAAAGAAGTTAAAAAAAAAAAAAAAGAAGAAGCAGCCCCAAGCCTGAGTTAAGTGGTATCTGTGAAGCACAAGTTAAATCATGAGATTTACATATGAAAAGCTGTGTGCCTTTCACCTCTGAGGGATATCAGAGATAGACTCAATTTCCTGGTTCTAAAGGCCAACTTAATATGCCTATTACAAGCAGATACTCACGCTTTACCCTGTGAACAAATTCCATTTCAGTCTCCAAAGCTCAGTAATAGCCCCCTCCAAAAGCATGCAACAAAGGAGTAATTCTCACTGTGTGTACCTTTCTGGAGCTGATGCAGGGACAAGGTGACATTTGTTCTGTTTTAGTCCTCACGTTACTGACAATGACTCCTGTATTTTGTGTGGGCTTGACTAAAGCCACTGCATGCGAAACGTTGATGCTAATGATGACTATGGAGACTCCTGTCATTTACTCTCTAGTCCTCTGGCATTTCTGTTTCCACTTTGATTTCTTTTGACTCACACTCTAAGAGAGGTTTTCTTCATGGCACCCTGCTTGGCAGGAAAATCTTGTCTGACCTGGAAATAGTGACATTGTGTTCTGGAAAAACCTCTGCAGGGAGTTGAATCAAAGGAAGAAATAAATGCAATACTCTGCAAAACCTGTCTGTTGGCACCAGAGATGCTCCGTACAGGGACTTTTCAGTAGAAGGGATCCCAGGCAGATGAGTGCTGTGCTGCACAGTGTTTATGCATGTCATCTACTGGTGTGCACAAAACACACAATCCAACATTTGACACAGCTACATTCCAGTTCCAGATTACATGTGAAACCTGACAAACTCATAACCTGATTAGAATAAACAGTACCCACCGCTGCTGTTTTTACAGTTACTATCATGTGTCACTTAATGATGTGGATTCATTCTGAGAATGCATCACTAAGTGTTATGAGTACCTCACAGTCCATACTTACACAAACCTAGATGGTATAGCCTATGGTAACACACCTAGGCTGTATGGTAATAGCCTATTGCTCCTAGGTTAGCAACCTGTACAGAATGTTACTGTACTGAATACGGTAGGTGATTGTAAAACAATGACAAGTATTTGTGTTTCTAAATACAGCTAAACATACAAAAGGTACAGTGAAAATATAGTATTGTAATCTTATAGGACCACCATTGTGTAATGGTCATCATTGACCAATATGTCATTATTTTGGCACATGATTATACCTAAATTTCAATAATGTCTTTCATTTCTTTTCCTTTGAAGGGGAATGATTTTTTAATATGTTGGTTTTGTAATGGTTTTTAGAAATGGTGCCTGAATTATGAACAAAGTGGTATGAAAGAGGTACATAAAATTGTTGTATAAACTCCATGGGAAGGGAAGAAAACTGGTTGGGTTTGGCAGTGAAAGGGCACTGGAAGACTGCAGAAGAGAGAGGCCAGAATATTTCTTCCCTGACTCCTCCCTGTTTTGAGGCTGTACCTCTGGCAGTAGTTCCATCCCTCCATACACGTCTCTGACTAGAGCCCTCCAGGTGAAGCCTCAGTCAGAATCTCAGCACTCCTTGGGCTCTAATGACTCTGTTTCCTCACCTCCTCCTTCAAATCTAGGGTTAACAAAAGCCTCCCACTATGCTAGTTCCTGAGCACCTCATCATCATTTGTTTGCTCAAAATTCTGAAAGTAGTCCCCTCATTGCAGTCTCTTTATTTGAACCATCTGAATAAAATTCTGTACCCTGCCAGGAGCTTGAACTGATAGGCCATCAGAGAGTGTTAGAACTTGGAGGCATCTTAGAGAATGGAGTGCAGTATCCTCATTTTTAAAACAAGGGAGCCAAGTTTCTGAGAAGTAAAGTGACTCACCCAAGGTCTCACAACAAGCAACTAAATGAGTTGAAATAGACATGAATTTCAGGTCTCCTGACTCTTGGCCTGGCTCTCAGTTCCTTCCACAATGCCAGATTAGTTCCTGTGTTGTTGGCTTGTAAAAAGGGAGAATAAACGTAAGCATGTCAATCACATTGCAATGCAAATTTTATGTGTAAATTAATTTTTATTTATTGATATTTACAGAGAAGGACTTTGGTATATATATTAAGTAGATAGATGGCAACTGAAGACACAGAGCAGAGAGTTTTGCTATTGTTGTATAATTTCTGTGGTGCTGATGTTACAGTTCAGCAGTCTTATTTCTCTACTCCAAATATAACACTTTTTTAAATGGCTCAGATACCTAAATTATCACATATTCTAATTTGATACAAGTGTAATAAAGTTTTTTAAAATTTATTCTTGTGCCATTTGAATAAAAATTAAAGGGTGGAGGAAGCATTTTTCTTCAAATGGGCTCAAAAGTGATGAGAGCAAATCTGAAGGCCTGAGTTCTAGCCCCAGGCCCATCGCTGACTCAATAGCTTCTTTCTCTGGGTGTCAGTGTACACACCCTAACCAAAATTTATTTGAACCAATTAAATAAGTTTATCTAAAGAAATTAATTCTTATGTTTTTTTCCATCTCCATTATTCAATAATTCTATGAAAGAGAAAATAGACTCAAGAACCCCTTCTCAAAGACTGCCATCAATAAAACATGGAAAAAATTTCAAATAAAATTTTTGGCTTGCCTTTCACATTATTTTTATTTATTTAATTTTATAAGTACAAATAAAGAAAGAAAATGTGATACTATTTCTTTATCACTGCTGGAATTCATGGAAAATATAATGCGAAAAAGTGGAATTCTGGTATCTCTTTGCTATGCTATATAATTGCTATATAATTGTGGAACAGTGTTGCTTTTAATGTTTTTTGGTCATTGACTACTTTCAGGGACTTTTATGGGTTGTCTACAGTTTCAGGGGTCCACAAAATAAGTCTTCCATATAGTCACCATCAAAAATTCCTTTTTACTAGTATGCAAATAATGATACATTTTATAATCACATTCCCATTTTCTTCTTTGCCCCAGTGGTCTTTTCTTGTAACGGTGAAATACTTAACACAGATTTCAGTGTGAAAATAGGGGTTATGTCCCAGTTTTTTTACTGCCCACCTGAGTCGGTCTGACAAATTACTTAATTCTTTGTGTCTCAGCTTCCTTATCTTTGAAATAGAGCAAACATTTTGTTATTATGAGATAAAATTAGGTAATATGTGGAAAACAGCTCAAAGTACAGTAAAGTACTTCTCTAAATTGGTTACTATTTTTCTACTACATAACATAACACCTGACCAAGTAGGTGCTCAATAAATATTTGAAAAATGAATACAGTAGATAAATAAAATGGTGACTGTTTTCCTTCAAATTCTCTGTTAAGATTTAGATTGTTACCATGAGAGTTTATGTTTACTGACCTAGGTCTTCAACTTGGAAGTGTTGCTCATGATCTTAGTTACCTCTGTGTTAAAAAAAAAAAAAAAACATTATGTTAAAAAATGCTAAAGGCTGTATTATACTACGAAGCAGTAAAAAAAAAAAACACAAACAAACAAACAAACAAAAACTATTGAAAACTATAGCTTGAATCCTTTGGGTCAAGAATGAAGAATATCATTTTGTTATTCATAACAATTTGTTGTTATGAAATTACCTCACAGAAATAGTAACAGTTTTCTTTCCTTTCTTCTCTTCCCTAGAGAAGCTCACAGTTTTGTAAATGCATCAGTCGAATCAGGTTAACTTCTACCGTGGTAAAAACTAATTCTTAAAATCTCAGGGTCCTAAAGTAACTGAAGTTTATTTCTCACTCATAATCTATGTTTCTTATGTGTCTCTTAAGACCTCTGTTTTTTGTAATTAATCATGGGCCCGGGCTGATAGAACAGGTATCGTCTCAAACATTTCTAGTTGCTGGTCCAGGGAGATACAGTTCTGGAGGGTTTCATATAAGCAATCAGATTTTCCTGCCCAGAAGTAGCATACATCTCATCTGCTCACAGCTGTTGGTCAGAACTAGTCACACAGCCAACCATAGTGGCCTAGGGAGTGCAATCCTACCATATCCCCAGAATGCAGAGCACCAGAAATTTTTGGCAAGTTGCACTAACGTCCACCATAGTAGGGGTATAAACTATTATTGTTTTAGATGATCTCAGTCTACACTTAACTCATTCACCCATTCAGAAATAATGTTCCAAACCAAGCAAGATCTTCTCTGTGTTTTCTTTCTGTAGAGAAAGAGAAGCAGGAGATTGGGGAGAGAAATAGGAAAAATGGAGAAAAGAGAAGAAGAGAGACATAAAAGAGAAAAGTCAGGCAGAAAAGGAGGGAAGTAGGAAGGGAACAAATCAAAGAAAATATAATTATTCCAGAATATGTGTAATGCAATGAAAGGATGTTGGTAGCTACAGCATTTTAGAGAACCCCAACTTCCCTTAGAAATTTTCAGAATCACTAGAGTTCTTTGGAGAGCTTTTCTGTTTTCTGTTTCCTAATCAAATAATTGTGGAAGAAGTTAATATATGATCATTTATTTTTAAAATGGTTTCACTGACATCATCCTGCAAGATTATTATCCCCATTTTATAAACACCAAACCTAAGGTCCTGAGGAGTTCAATGAAAAGTTGTCCCACTGCTGAATGATTCAGTGGTTATGTGGGTCATCTGGTGGAGGAGTATCGTGTTCAAAGGGGAAAGGGTCAGAGTGAAGAGAATTAAAGGGGAGAGAATATGGGCCCAAGAAAAGAATGCAGGAATGAGAAAACCCTAACTCCTAAGCTAGTCTTACAATGTGGCAAAGGAGTTTTTGTTTGTGACTTTCTCTGGCCTCTTTTGGGCATGACCTCTTGCACTTTGGATGACATTTGAGATTATTTTAAAGCCATAACAATAATCAGAGAGAGTGGTCAAAAAATGGTAATGTATGAATTAAATTTTCCCAGAACTTGTTCAGAACACAGGGCACAGGAAAGAACGTTTTGACAGAGTCACCTGTGCCAACTCCCTGCTGGTGAGCTCTGGGAGACGAGGTTTTGCAGAAGGACTTCAATCTGCAGGCTTGGTCACTGCCAAGAGCAGCAGATGGCACTTGCTGGACATAGTTGCCTGTTATCCTGGGGCACCTACCCATATAGCCTGACAGTATACACGAAGTTCAGCTATTCTGGACAGGCCCAGGAAGTCTCCAAAGGAGGAAAATATTATATTAGGTTCAGTATAGTTTTCCCAGTGCATAGAAGGTACATAATCTCCTGATACATGTTTTTTGAATCTGTATTCTATTTTTATATATCTACTTTTCTTACAAAGGGGTATATTGTAATGTTACCCTGCAATATTCACATTTTTAAAGTATTGAAGGACAACTATTATTTTGAAGTTGAGATTTCAAATTTTTCCTGGGAAGAATAAAACTTTTCCTGGGAAGAAGTTTTTGGCAACTGGTCCCTTGACAAGCATCCAAAGAGCCAATTATTGCACATAATTTTAAAAGCTGAAAAACTAATGATGATTTTATGGGTTCATTAACCTCATAGCATTGTTGATATGTTCTCACAGAACTCTGGAAGAGGGTGGAGAGGTTGGAAAGAGTGTTCCTGTGAGTATCCCACTGGGAACATCTCTGTGTACATTTCTCCTTGGATTGTGTTAATAACAGCCCAGCGCAGAGCCACTGCTGGCGCAGCACATGGAAGGAGTTCCTGCTCCATCTCTCCTCTTGAGCCCAACCCATCTCTACTCCTGCTGAGAGCCCTGCCTCAGGTTGGCAACCCCTCTATGTGACTGTCAGAGAATCATACTTTTCCCACCCCTCAGGGGCACCACCCACAGGACTGCCATCTGCTTCTGGGTCCAGGAAAGGTTCTCTGCCTGCAACTTTGGAGCACAAATTCTCTGAAGATTCTATGGCCAAATTTTCATGGAGCATATTGACTTGGGGACAAGGTTTTAGAAACTCTCTGCTCACTTCCCAGCAGTGTGTAACAGAAAAGGAGCAGATGGGTGGGCATGTAAAATGTCACTGTTATGTTGTGGCCAATTTCCTCGTACTCATGAGACATTAAAGAGTAGAGAGCCACAATAATGTGTGGTGACCTATAAGGGCCTGGAGCTCAAAGTAGAAGCACATATTTAAATTGATGCCAACTATATATATATATATGCAAAGATGGTGAGATACACTAGGGCATTGCTAATCAAGTGTGACCCTGGAACCAGCAGCAAGAGCATCACCTGGCAGCTTGTTGGAAATGCAGAATGTACAGCTACTTAGTCCAGATTTATGGAATCAGAAACTATATTTTAGCAACATTCCTAGGTGATTTATAGACACATGAAAGTTTGAGAAGCAAACTGAGACACATTTGTATCCTTTGGACTATATGGTACAATTGACAGAACAAAGAATTTGAAATCAAAAGATGGGTTCAAGTGCTTGGTGAGGGTGATGATATAAATATAGTTACAGATAAGTTCCCCAGGTGAGGGAGAGAAAGGAAAGCAAAACAGGAGCAAGCAAAAGAGGGTCTTGGGCATGTTTCTGCTATTCTCAGTCAGTATTCCTATGGTAGCAGAAATTAAATTTTCTCAAAATTTACTACTGTGATCCCAATTTAAGTTAATTTAATTTATTTAGCAAACACTTATATAGCACCTACTATATGCCAGAAGAGCTCTCAGCACTTTACACATATTAATTCACATAATCTCCATAACAAGTTTAGGGGGCAAGCATGGCTAGTGTGAGCCCCATTTTACAGAAAAGGGAACTGAGACACCTCCCTAGAGACACAATGGGGTTAAATAATTTGCTCACAGCCACACAGTCAGGAAGGAACAGAGCTAGGATTCAAACCATAGAAGTCTGCTTAAGGCTGGGTCTTAAACAGTAAGGTCAATTGTTTCATAAATGGCAGAGGTAATTGGAACCTGATCCTAGGCATTCTAAATGTGACTTTTGTTGGAAAGCCTTTGTTGTATTAGGTTGTTATATTTGCCATTAAAAATAATGGCAAAAACAATTGCATTTGCACTAATATTTATATTTAAAAATTGGTGCCACTTTTGCTTTCTGTTTCATCATATATTAATGCATATTATAACATAAAAATGATTCTTTTATTTACCTTTTATTGGCTAAAACTGATGTTTTCAGCCTCAGGCTTCACATAAATATTATAGTGTGGGTAAGCCTACATGAGAAGCAGAGACTTAAAACTTTCCCAAGGACCATCTGCAGCCAACAACAGCCACAAAGCCAAGCCCTGGGCCAAGAACATAACACCCTGAAGGTTCTCCTAGGCTGAAGGAAAGATTTCCAAACCACAACTTCCATTGGAAATCATAGTTAAGTTAGATAAGATAATCATAGATAAGAAATCATAGTTAAATCATATATGCAATCTGGTGGGGTTGTATCTAACTTGGGGAAGCTTGTAAAATACAGTCTCGGTTGACATATTGTTCTTGTTCATAAAATGAACTGTTACTTTATACCTAGAGTATTCTTGTAGATCCTGCTTACCATTTTCTTTTCTCTCTCTCTCTCTTTTTTTTTTTTTTAGATGGAGTCTCTCACTCTGTCACCCAGGCTGGAGTGCAGTGGCACAATCTCGGGTCACTACAACCTCCACCTCCCATGTACAAGCAATTCTCATGCCTCAGCCTCCCAAGCAGCTGCTGGGATTACACTCGGGTAATTTTTGTATTTTCAGTAGAGACGGGTTTTCACCATGTTGGCCAGGCTGGTCTCAAATTCCTGACCTCAGGTGATCCACCCATCTTGTCCTCCCAAAGTGCTAGGATTACAGGCGTGAACCACCGCACCTGGCCCTGCTGACCATTTTCAAAGACAAAAGATAAGTTTACACATTATGATCTACCCATTTGGATAGCAATAATTATTTATCCAGTTATTATCAAACATTCAAATATTTAATGTGAACCTCAGCTATACACAAAAACCAAATAATGGCTGTTGTCAAAGATTTCAGAAGATCTTATGGAACATTTTTCTTCTGAAGTAGAAAAATACACACAATTCTCCATGTCTTTTCTTGTAAATACAGTCTCATGAAACAGTTTGGTTTGGTGATATGTAATTCAATTGTAAGCACTAAGCACAGCTGAGTGTATTAAAATTTCTTTTTTTTTTTTTTTTGAGACGGAGTCTCGCTCTGTCGCCCAGGCTGGAGTGCAGTGGCCGGATCTCAGCTCACTGCAAGCTCCGCCTCCCGGGTTTAAGCCATTTTCCTGCCTCAGCCTCCCGAGTAGCTGGGACTACAGGCGCCCGCCACCTCGCCCAGCTAGTTTTTTGTATTCTTTAGTAGAGACGGGGTTTCACCATGTTAGCCAGGATGGTCTCGATCTCCTGACCTCGTAATCCGCCCGTCTCGGCCTCCCAAAGTGCTGGGATTACAGGCTTGAGCCACCGCGCCTGGCCTTAAAATTTCTTAGTCAATATCAGAAAAAAATGTAGAACAGGAAGGTGCTACAAGAAGAGCAAGATTGCTGTTTAATTTCATTTTTTACAAAGTTTGAATCATTTGGCTTTATAAATATTAGAGTAAAATGAGAATCTCACCCATCTGTAAAGTATAGCCTGCACCAGAGTGAAGGTGCTGGATGTGTAAGTAGGCCTGAGCACAAAAGAAAAGGAAAATCACCTTCTTTCATCAGGGCAAACTGAGCAACTTTAGCCTGGTGGTGAAGCACATGGGCTTAGGGCTCAACAAGCCTGACTGGGTGACTGATTTTCCCACACAGTAGTTGTGACTTCTTAGGGTTGTTTGAAGATTAAATAAGAACTGTGTATAAACCATTAAGCACAACCCCTGTTTGCCTGGATTTACAATATGGTGCTCCCCATTTTCCAGCCTCTCAAACATACAATTCCATAACAAAAGTTTTATTAATCCACAGTCATGAGGTTCACTGAGAAGCCAACTTGATAAAGGAAAGCCTCAGTTAACAATTTTGTGCCACATAACATGGGTTTAAAATGTTCATGGAGAGACTGCAGTAAGGAAATTTGGACACTGACTAGGAATACTTGATAATTATCCCCTTTTTGAGCCAAGAAATATTTACTGACACCAAGTTAATATCAACTCACTACTGTCTGTAGAGAGTACAAGGAGTCATGACCCCTGATTTCTAAGACCTAATATCCTCAGGAAAATAAAGCACTAAAAAAAAATCTGTGATTCAGACTTTGTATGCCAATTGCTAGAGGTATATGCTATGAAAGTTTCGAAGAAGGTGAGATTTCATTCAACAAAGCCAGTAGGAACAGCTTCAAAGGGATACAGAACTGAGCTGGGCTGGGCTTCCCAATGAAGGAATCCAGGCCTCTTACAGGGCCCCACCAGCCTGCTCTGGGTTTGGCTGCTAGCTCTCTGATCTCATCCAGAATTATGCTCCCTGACCTCACTCTGCTCCTCCTCTCTGTCCTTCTTTCTGTGTCTTCAACCTACCAAGTGTGCTCTGTCTGAGAACCTCTGCAATTGCTGTCACTCTTCCTGGAATGTTTTGCCCCACATTCTTGAATTGAGTAGCTCCTTTTAATTATATCTCAGGCTAAATGTCAGTTCAATTTTCTCTTCTGTTTCTCTAACAGTTGACTTTCTCTGCCTTCCCATAGTTTCTGCTCGTCATGAGACTGTCCAGCATGTGGTTGGATTTGGTTTGAGGTTGTTCCAGTGGCTTGACATGGTCCTCACTCCAATCACAAATTGACATAGTCTCCATGTTTCTTGGCTGCAATTCTCAAAATAGGTGTTCTATTTGACATCAGACCAGGTGTGCTTCCCTGGCCTGGTTGTTTGAGGTCATGAGGTTGAGGTTACGGTTTAATAGATTCTTAAAGAGCCTATACGGAGGGAAGGTGGTAAATCTTTCTCAATACTCTTATCTACTATGGTATTTTCCTGACACCATGGTTATTTTATTAATTCTATTATCTTTAAGTTTGTTCCTTTAGGTTTCTAAATATCCAAATGCATCATCTAAAATAATAATCATTTTGTTTTCTTTATGCCTCAGTTTCTTAATTAACAAATTTGAGGATTAATGACAATACTGTGCTCTTAGATTTGTTGTGATGTTTAAATGAGTTAATGCCTATAAAGTACTTAGGACAGTATTTAGCACAGAGCAAACACTCAACAAATATTGCCAATTGTTCTTACCATTATTGTTCATTTTCATGGCAAAGTCATTTGGAGGACTTTTAAATTTTGAGTAAGATGTGGGAGATTGGTGGAGTAGTATACCAGGTAAGAGAAATTATCAGAAATATGCAAATATAAGGCATGATAACATTTTTAAATGTTAGATAATAAAATTATCAACAGGTACATTTGTTAGATATGCTGAAAAAAATATTAAACTTAAAAACTGATTTCACATGTTCCCACAGCAATATTTCTCAAAAAATTATTTGCTCCCTTTTCTACCTCCTTTTGACCACTGTAGTCAATACTCTCTAAACACCCATTATATTCCTGGCCTTCATCCATGCAGTTGGGTTACCCCCGGAAGAGCATCTCCAGGATGGTCAGGTAATAAGAGCATGACATAAACATTTGTTACTGAAAGCTACGAAGATTTAGGGGCTGTTAATTGTTGCAACATTACTCTCCCTCAGCTGACTGATAGACCATGAGTGAAAAACCCACATTCATACCTTTAAATAGATATTCTAAATTCTTTGAATACGAAGGTAAGTGAGAGGTCATCTAGCTGAACTAGTAGGTTCTAATGTCTCTAGAGAAGGAAAAACAAGAAATATTTAAGTAGCTATAGGCATAAGACTTAAGCAATGTTCTCAGAATTATCCTAATGCCCTACATCTAGAAAAATTAGTTATTTATACGTTGAAATGAAATTCATACATGTTATGCACCAATAAGTTTAACTTTCTAAAAATTTAAAACAACATCCTAATTAGTATAAAAATGAGATATCAAATATATTGATGAGGTAATGTGGTTTCAATGTTATAATAAAATAACGTGCATTTCAACATGTAAATGGACAGACAAGACTATATCTGAAGGCATCAATGTAATTTTATAAAAGTACAAGAAAATATAAGTGCAGAAGTCCAAGAGGCTACTGGAATTAGAATCAATGATAGGGTATTTAATAACACAGTAGATTTGTTATCATGATAAAGAAAAAAACCTTAATTAAAGTAGTGATTAAAAATTTAATTAAGTAATTAAAAAGCAAGTAATAATGCAGAAGTATATTTTTACAAATTAGCTGAACCTTTCTTATAACACTTACATCAAAATAATTTACTCTATGTATCATGTTATGTATAGTAAAAACTGCATCAAAGAAAAGATATCTCTTACTTTAAAAATCCCAACATATGACAATGCATGAAGAAATATCTTGTATATAAAAAGCCTTTGGGCATATAGTGGATTATCACTCAGTAATAAAAGGTACAAATTATTGATACATGCAACAACTTAATTGAATCCCAAAGGCATAATCCTGAGTAAAAGAAGACAATGTCAAAAAGTTACATACTGTATGATCCAAGTTACATGGCATTCTTAAAAAAGACAAAGCCTATACTGACCTTAACAGAAAATAGATCACTCATTGCCAGGACTCAGGAGTGAAGTGTGTGACTTCCCTGAGGGACAACCTGAGAAGAATTTTTGGAGCAATGGAACTACTCTGTGTCTTGGAACTGTTCTGTGTCTACACACATGCTAAAACTCATACTGCTATACACACACACATACACAAAAGACACCAACTCTACTGTATGTTTATTAAAAAAACAAAAAGACTGTTGTATTAGTCAGGGGGTTCTTCAGACTAACAGAACCAATAGGGTGTGTGTGTGTGTGTGTGTGTGTGTGTGTTGTATGTGTGCATAATAAGAGATTTATTAAAAGCAATTGGCTCGCGTGATTATGAAGGCTGGCAAGTCCAAATCTGCAGTGTGTGACAGCAGACTGGAGACCCAAGAGAGCCAATGCTGCTGATAAAGTTCAAAGACAGTCTTCTGAAGAATTTTCTCTTGCTTGGGAAAACAGACCTTTGTTCTATTCAGGCCTTCAACTGATTGTATGAGGCCCATCCACACTATGAAGGGCAATCTGATTTGCCCAATGTTCGCCAAGTTTAATGTTAATTTGGTCCAAAAATATCCTCCAAGCTGACACATAAAATTAATTATCACAACCCTGGATGCAATATACTTCAATAGGCAACTAGAAATTAATGGTAGATTGGAAAAAAGAAAAGGAATATAAGAAGTCAGGTTAAATCAAGATGCATGCAAAACATAAATAAATAAATTATTTCAACATAACTTTCACAACATTTATCACCTACTGACTTCCATATTTAAGAGTTTATGAGAGAAAAAAAGAATTTTTGAAACAGACTTTATTGATTATATTTTAAACAGACTTTATTAACTACGTGTAGTGATATTCCTGGATTGTTTTTCTGTCTATTTATTGAATAATGTTTATTTTTAAGTCAATCTGTTAAGGAAATCTCAAATTTTCAAATCTCTTTCATTCCAAGTAGTGCTCACTTTGTATGGTACTGTGTTAACTGAAACTGAGTATATCAGAATTGTGCAAAGCAAGGACACACAACTTCAATATGCACAGGTTTCAGTTAACATGATGCCATGCAAAATGAAGACTGCCTACACATATTTGACTGTAACAGCTACAAATGCAAGCTGACACAGGTGTATATATTAGCAGCTCTAATACCATAAATAGCATCATTGTCAGTGATGTGCATTTACAAAATTGTAAATCATTCTTGGTACATTTCCTAACAAAACAAAGAACAATTCATTTTTAGTTTTCATAGTGTTTGCATTCCTAAGAAAATTGGTATGTATTAAATGTTCAAAAATTACATTATATGTATATCCCTAGATCCCTGTCTGCTAAATGTCAGAAGACCCCTCCCCGTACCATGAAACATAAGAATCAACCCCCGCCAAATTTTCAAAATACTTCTAAGAAAGGATACCCTCCAGCAAAATCATCACTTACAGCTTTACAGCTTTAAGAAGATATCATAAAGATTAGCCACTTAAAGTCCTAAGACAAATTAGACTATATTAAATTTCAGAAGATATTTTTTATACATATAATGACTGGACAAAGCAAGTATCTTACAGTTTGGGGATCTCTGACCTTTAACGTTCAGATTAAAATTGCTCATAAAATCTTGGTCCGTTAGCAATTCAGACAGAGAGAAAGGCTACTTCTGTTCCTCATATACAGCGAATGCTCAATAAATTTAATTGAAATTCAAGGCAGGCAAACTTGGTTTTGCTTATAAAAAATTATTGGGATAATTGGCGTGGTAATTCCTAAACTGACTTTAGTATAAGGGAAAATAATTCACTCAAAAATGACAGATTTTCTTTATTTCCTTTGGTATACTATTAGTTTTCCTTTTGCTGCTTTACATCAAAACCAGTAACTCCTGAAAACCCTATTCTCAAGTTAATGAGGAGAATCATAAGAGAGGCTATGGCCTTAAAGTAAACCATCCCAAGGACAGACTGAAGGTAAAAATCTTGGCTTTGAAATCATGCATTAAATGCACCATGTTATTCAGCTCACGACAATAGATACTTTGTTGTTTTGTTTTGTTTACTCAAAAATTTTATTTGCAAACTAAATTTCTGTAATATGTTGCCAAGAGATTATAATTGTTATCTATGTAAATGTTTGTGGTAACATACTAAAACAGCAATTTACTACTTCAGTTATTCTTCTGATAGCATCATTTCTTTTTGGATCATTCAAAGACAGTTGGGTCCTTGATTATAAGACACACTGTCTCTATTTCTAGAAAAATAAAATAAAATAAAGAAATATGCTTCTAAATAATTGTTTATCACTTGATAATTACAGAGCCGTTGAAGCTATTCTCTATATTTCAAGAACTCTTATTTTTTTTTCTCAGGATCAAGCAGTTCTTTGTTTTAATTTATTTTCCTCTTAAATACCTCCTGCTATTTAAGCAATAATTCCTTCCAAATCAATTGTTAGCAGCAGTTAATGACTGGTTGGTTAATTAATAGCTCAAAGCAAAGCTGAGGGTGTTCCGTGTTCTAACAAACCACCAGAGTCTAACTGGGGTATTATTGTTACTATACCCTGTAATCAGTGGCTTCTCATAGCATTGTGGCCACATATTACTTTATTTTTACTAAACAGGATGAGTTGAATGGGAAATAGGTGACAGCATTATAAAATCAATTACAATAATATACATATTCTAAAATTATTTGCATGTCCAGATTGATTCTTATTTCCATAGGATGTGCCAGAAGGCAGGGGGGTGAAATGTCAGCTTGTACTGGTTAGTAAACTCATTTAACTGTAGCAGTTTCCTCTCCAGGGTTCCAAGCCTGATGTATCTGCAAAAGCCTCATGGCATTTCAAATGTTTTCTGTTCCAAAATTGTAACACTGCACTCGCTGACCGCAAAAGGAAAGAAATTGTGCTGCACGTTTTCTGCCTGATAAACATACGGTTTACTTAATGACACCAGATATGCCTTCTGATTAGTTAATAAAGGGGATATGTGCTTAATAGTTACTGCAAGAACTTAAATATCAAGAGTCCTCAAATTCTATTCCTAATACCTCCTGCCTTGTTCTATGTGACCACAGGGAAGTAATTCAGCAACTTTGTGCTTTGTTATTAAGAATTCTAACAATCAACCAAAATCAAAGACGGCTATTCCAAAAATGAGCCTAGAGATGCTATAATGCCCTAGAGTTTTGCCTTATTAGAAATATATTGATAAATGTGTTGCATGGAAATAAATGTCAGGTATATATTTTGTGATTTACTAAAGTAATGCTTTCACTATTCTATATCGTCCTTTCAACTACCAACTCCTTGAGACAGTATTGAAATGGAAAATGTTCCCCTATCCCCCTCGCAGGGCATGCGATGGGAGTGTGGCTCACTTCTTTGGTGCCCTGCTGCTCAAATCCCTATTGGGAACATGCAGATGGACAGGTTGTGGGGCTCCAACCCCATGGCTGTGTAGAGGATTGAATGTTTACAGCTCCTGAAGCCCCAGTGGGCGTGTGTTACAGGGTGCTCTTTTACTTTAGCTGTCCATAGGCAGCTTGTGTTAGCTCAATTAGAACCTCTGCCTTATCACAAAAACAGAGGGCTTTCTGTATCCTGGGATTCTTGCCTTGGTGTACCAGAAGAACTCAGTCACACCTGGAGAATGAATGCAAGGTTTCCTTGAGTGGAGGTAGCTCTCAACAAATGGGGGAGCCAGAAGAGGAGGAAGTGAGAAAGTGGTTTCCCCTGGAGTTGGGCCACTCAGCAGCCAGGCTGTTCTCCCAGCTGCCCTGGCCAAACTCCGCGTTGTTCCACTGGTCGATGACCTCCCTTCCTGCCAACGTCTGTCGGTGTGTTCTTCTGCCGGCATGCTCCCCTCGACGTCCTCTCGACGTCCAGCCACTTGTGTCTCTGTCCACTAGGGTCTCAGGGTTTTTATAAGCACAGGATGGGGGCATGGAGGGTCAGCGTGCTCTTGGAGAATGCAACATGCGGGCACGAATGCAGGAGTGCCTGTCCTTACCTAGGTCCATGGGCACAGGTCCAGGGGGTGAAGCCCTAACCAGAGACCTGCCTTTCTCTACCTAGCACTTCCGTCCTCCTTCCCATATCAGTATTAGCAAGATAGCTCTGATTTTATCATTTATTCCTCTGTGTACTTACAAAATGTTGAGATACCAAAGGTAAATCTGTGTGGAGTTAGGGTATAAACATTAATTAATATTCTGGCTTCTGTATTTCAATGTAATAAACTATTGCCAGATGAAAGTTGAGATATCACCATGGAATAATAAGTCTCAAATCCCAGTTTCAGGAATTTGCTGGCAGTACAGTATCATAGGCTTTCAGAGATGATAGTGGAAGAAAAAGTTGATGCAGCTAGAAACAGGAATGAAAAGTATAGACTATTCCAGGATAGAGGACTCTGAAGGGGAAAGGAGATGGAAGATACATAATCACTGAAGAAAAAAAAAAAAGACCACAATGAAGACTTTGTCAAATGTATAGCAAGTAAAGGTCACATTCATGTCATATACTCATTCTTGTGAGAATCACAAATAATGCTGTTGGCTGAGTCACAAAGTAAGTAAAACCCAAAGCTTGTGTCCCCTGTTCTCTGACAGTATTTCAAACTTGGTTAGCAAGCTGTTGCCCAGATTTTTGTTAAAGGTTATTCACTGAATCTCCAGTCCAGGTATATTTTATTATTTTCACAATTTCTAAAATTTCATTGTTCACTAAACTGCCTCAAATTGGCAGAATAAGCAAAACATGTCCCTTAAGATAATAAATGTCCAAGAAGCTTCCTGTCTGAAGAGATGATTAATGACTTAAAAGATTAAAATATTCCCAGAAGTGACTTTTTGACTAAACCAGGTCCCTAGGTGGATTACCTTCCCATGAGTCTACCTGTAAGCTTTGAAATATGATGTTTCTATCAGAAATATAATAGATACTCTTTACATTGTAGCCATTTGAACAACATTTTCAGATTTCGGGGGAATAAATTTATTTAAATTTTGATAGGGGTTTATTTTAACTTTATTATTAATACTACCATTATATTAATGGAGAAAACTAACTTCTGCTTGCTGAGTATCTAAGCTATTCTAAGTGCTGTTCCTTATTTTATTTAACCCTACAATAAATTTGTCTGGTTAGTGTTTTTATATACATTTTGTTGTGCATACCAAAGATACAAAGGTGCAGAAATGTTAAGTGTTTTGGCCAAGGTCAGCCAGCTGGCAGTGAGCAGAGCCAGGATCCAAACACAAGTCTGCCTGACTCCAACACTGTTATATCCAATAAGTGGCACTGACCCTTGAATCTCACATCAACGCCTAAATCAGAATGTGTTACTTCTGATGACGACACAATCATCCTTTTTGTCTTTCAAGTTCCATTCTTGTACAACTTTTGTTTTATGTTTTCCTAACTTCTAGGTCAAACGGTAGAAGTGTCTGGAGCAGAAGACATAGGGAATGCAAGGGCATTCTTGCCTTCTGCAGTCTTCCAGTTAAGAATCACATAGCTGACCCTGAAATAGAATTCCCCACCTTAAAGCTCATTTTGATGGCTCAGTGGAAACCTATGGCCAAACAAACCAAAAGCGATCAAGATATGGACCCAAGTGCCATAAGAGCACTCAGGGTTGATTTTACTATGCTCAGAGCGCTCAGGACTTGTTTTTACCATATTCACTAGGCTTTACTGAGAATCAGTCATGGGAAAGTATACCATATAGTGCCCTGCAGAACTTGGTCTAGTAGTTCCACTGAAGGAAGACTAAAACAGTTCACCTGAGGCATTCACAAATGAGCGCAATGCAATAATGTGAGAACCAGCAGCAACCTTTGGGACTTCTGAATGATCTTGGCAGTAATTATAGCTGTGGATCTTGAATCAGCAATAATACTTCTACATTTGTCAAAGTAAGGGGACCAAAAACTGTATACATGTTCTACTTGTATCAAAGACAGATATTTTTCTTTTATTAATACAGCTTTTCTTTCATGTCAACAACCTAGACTTCTCTGCTTTAAGGCAGGCTGCCATGTAAGCCTGTCACAGCTATTAATTAGCTACGGGTTAAAAAGTTAAGCATAATCTATGACTCTGTGAATTTAGGGTCACCCTGTGGTAGAATATGCAGCAATATTTTAGTCAGTTGGGCTATGTTTACTTTATGTAAGAATGCAAGAAGAAATAAGCCATACACAGTAAATTTATTTCTCACATACAAACTAATCAATATATTTGCCTTTGAAACCATGCTAATTATCCACACATTTTGGCAAATATTCAAAATACAGCAGCAGTGGAAGCTAATGCAATAAAAATAATTTTCACACATTTTTCATTTTCTGTGAGAATTGTTTTTCCAATTCCCTTTCTAAGTGTTTATAGTTCACTTAAACTGTTTAATCTCTAACAAATTGTATTTAGAGAAGTATAATTTCTATTCCTTCATATTACATCATGGGCAAATAATAATCCAAGAATGTGTTGTTGAATAGTAAAGGAGGCAACTAGAGTTTGTTTGCAAGTTTCCAATTTGCAAAAGATAAATTTCAGGCCATGGCTCAGCTTCAGAAAGGAAAAGAAGTCAGGCCCAGATTGAGGGGACAAACTCATATTGGGAGGGGCTAATGATTGCAGTAGTGGATTGCTTGGCCTAAGTTGGAATCTTAGGGACAGTTTAAAGAGCAGACAAAATTAAAGCAAGTCACCAACTGGGAGAAATACACCTCTTGGCTAAGTCTACATTTACCCATTTACATTTGACTATGACTACCAGTGAGTGTGGGAAGAAAATGGAGGAGGCAAAGCTCAGGGTAAATCATGTTACAAACATTGGTAGAGACATCCAGTTCCATTCACTCAATTAGTTGAGGAAATAAGAGCCATCTCTTTTCTTTTTATGCATGAGCAGAGAAAAAAGTCACTTTACCCTGTTTTTATGTGAATAGCAATCACAGATATTTAAGTCTGGCCTAGAACAAGCAAACAAACAGACAAAAAGGCAAATCTTCATTATTTCACCCTGTTAAACTGTTTTTCCTAAGGTGTGCCTTTCATAACGATGGTTGTCATAAAGTTATGCAGTCATAGCCAACAGAATATACTCTGCAGAACTAAGAAAGAGTAGCATTCAAGAGTTTCACTTAATTTTGAATATATCCAAGTTTTTAAAACCACTTATTAAATAAAGTATATTATCTCTTCCTACCTAGAAAGCATCCTTTAAAACCACCCGAAAAACCAGATTAGAATTTTGAATTCTCAGATGTCTTGTTGCATGATGGAAGGCAACAGGCTCAGGATCTATGTCCTGGACTGTGAAGCTTGTGGAAAGTTATTTTCTAAATCTGCTCCAATTTTCCAGCACGATTCCCAGAATGTACAGATTAAAACTTAACAGATTATGCTCTACTTCAGAAAGAAAAGAGGTGTATACATATTTTGGAAAGATATCTATCCAAAATAGTTTCAGCACTCAAAAGAGTAATTTTTATTTGTCTGAAAATGCACTCAGAAGAATAAGCTCATTCCTAAGTAACCAAATAAATGTGAATTAACTGGACTTAACAAGAGTTGGGCTAATAGCAAACATACATTAGAAGTTTCTTGGCTTTTACATGTTATCTCATCACCACATGAAAATATTGGTTGTGTTTCGTGGAACGCACAGTCACAGCTTGATGAGGCTGACTAAAGGGCTTTTTTTCCTACAAGTAGCTTTCTTTATAGAAAATGCAAAACTCATGTTTTTTTGTAGTTTAATTTCTAAATATTTTTTATTGTCTTTATTTTCTTTTCCTTCCTTCCTTCCTTCCTTCCTTCCTTCCTTCCTTCCTTCCTTCCTTCCTTCCTTCCTTCCTTCCTTCCTTCCTTCCTCCCTCTCTCTCTCTCTCTTTCTCTCTCTCTCTCTCTCTCTCTCTCTCTGTCTCTTTCTCTCTCTCTTTCTTTCTTTCCTTCTTTTTTTTTTTTTGATGGAGTCTTGCTCTGTTTCCAGGCTGGAGGGCAGTGGCGCAATCTCACCTCACTGCAACCTCTGCCTCCCGGGTTCCAGTGATTCTCCTGCCTTAGTCTCCCGAGTAGCTAGGACTATAGGTGTGCACCACCACACCCAGCTAATTTTTGTATTTTTGGTAGAGACAGGGTTTTACCATGTTTGCCAGGAGAGTCTCTATCTTTTGACATCGTGATCCACCCACCTCAGCCTCCCAAAGTGCTGGTAGTAAAGGCATGAGTCACTGCACCCAGCCAATTCATTTCTTCTTTAATTCACTCCTTCATCACCTATTATTTACTGGGAACTCTTTCAGGTATGAGATCTACACGTATGTAAAAGACAAATTTTTGCCTTTGAAGGAATTATGATATTATTTGACCTACCCAGGATTAAATATTTACATTTGATAATATTCAAATGCTATAAAAATGTCTAAACACTTTCTCAAGAAAAACTGAATTACAGTAGTTTGCAGAGATTTTATAACAGCAAGGCACAATTTGAAGAGTTCAACTTTATATATGGGAAAGCAACATCCTCAAGCAGGCCAACAGCTTCAATTGAGTTAATACTATTAGGAATTATTAAGCCTACCTTCCTCCTATGAGTAACTAATTTGTATTGAGTGCTCACTATAAGCAATTCTAATTTTCATGTTTATTATCTTATTTATTTCCTCATCAGAACTACATAGGATTAGAAGCCTCCATCCTTTCTCACAGGAGAGTATCATTTGAGACTAGCAGCTTTGGAAGAATCTCACAGCTTTTTAAATGTTAATTCCTGGCTAGAAAAAAAAAAAAGTTTAATTCTATGTTCTGTACAGTGTGTAACTCCATGTCGGTGCTCAATAAATGTTAAATACCAATAATAACTATGGTGGTAATCAGAATTTCTTTTCATATAAGCTAGTTTGTCTCAACCTTGTTTTTACCCTGGGTCTCCTAGTAATTGTCTGGCATTTTCCCTGGTGTTCTTGTCTTTTCTAATTACATCCTACTGACATGACTCTTAAAGCATCTTGAAGCAAATGGAAGAAAAGCTTAATGGTTTCTACACAGAAGGAGCAGCAGGACACAGATGCCTAGCAGTCAGAACAATAAACTCAAAAAATGGGCAGGATCTTGCTTTGCTTTCATTCCTCATAAATGGAAAAGGGGAGGATGGGGGAGAGTGAGAGTACAAGAGAAGAAGGAAGAGGAATTTGCTTGCATAGGTTTACTGATGAGGGCAAACACAATTTTCTTTGTTTTCGTTTTATTGGGAAGAGTTGGTACGTTATTTAATTCACAGCCACACCATAAGGCATTTGCTTAGGGTTGGGTAAGGAAGAAGATGTGCATATAAATGCCATTCATTGACAGATATTGAGCATCTATCTCACAGGAAACACACTTGTGGCCCAGTGGAGAAATATAAAGTTCACCCCATCTCCATCCTTAGAGTTGCAGATTGGAAAATAAATTATTTTCAGAGACCTACAGCTGGTTGTGGGGGCTTTCTCCATAGCACCCTGGATTTCACATGTCAGGTAGACTTAAGAATACTGAAGTAATGTGAACTGTTAAAGCACCATTGAGACCGTCTTAACATAATGGTTAGTAGCAATAGTTTTGGGACAGTATAGCCTACCATATGCACTACTTAGGTTACAATGGAGTTGCCATAACTATATATGAAAATAACGAACATATATTGTCAGCCTTTTATGTGCACTTTTGCTTGTGCTGCTCCATATGATCAGGTGGCCAACTCTGTAAGGAAGCATTCTCTTCATCATTTTCTAGTTGCAGAAACCATCTAATAGAGAAGTAACATTCCTAAAGTCACAAGTAGCCAAGCCAGGAGTTCTACTTGGGTCTATCTGACTCCATATTCAGTGTCCCTCTTGTTACAAGTGCTAGTGAATGATTTGAGAAGAAAAGGAAACAAGATTAAAAACTTGAGTTCATATTATTCTGGCCTTAATAGGAATGAGATTTACAATGTGTGCTCCTGAAGAAGTTGTGTGTGGTAGGGATGAGAGGGAATGGTGGGCGTTGGTAGGAAGTAGGAAACTTATCTTCTCCTTGGCCAACCATATTACAGTTTCTGTAGAGTATCACAAAGGTAGTGGAGTCAACAAGAATGAACAGAGAAGTACAAAACTATCAACACTAAGTGATCTAAAGAACAGCACAGGACCAGTTTTCAGTAGGTGAAGAGCAGTCTCTGTAGAACAACACTTCAATATGGAGTGGGCAAGCCATTTACCCTCATCTGGCCTGAGGAATATCTGCATATCTGCTCTTTTTTTTAATGTTGTTTAATTTCACTGGTTATTGATCAGGAGACACAACCATCTTCATTCATTGGAAATTTACACTTTCACTTCTCCTATTATCACTGTCTGAAATGCCTTTTTAAAAATATTTTTCCTGGTGAAACTATGGTTATTCTTCAAGATGATCCTTCCCTGGTCTTCAGTCTGCTAGCAAAATTAATAATTCCATTAAGTATTTTATTTCTTCTCCATTAGAAATAGATTATTTGTTAGATAATCTAACAGAGAGGTTGTAAAAACTATTTCTTCCACAATATTTTGAGCAATTCAAGATGTTTAAATCATATTTACATTCCAAGTTTTGGACATTCTGCCTACCTAGTACATAGCTGATATTCAAAATATAAATTCCAAAAAGTGAATAAAATTTCCATTGTCATTAACTCTGGTTAAATAGTCATGGAGGCCCATTTATGAAAAAAGGGCATGCATTGGTCCAGCTGGAATGAATACACTTTTATTTTACAGTATTTTATTTTATTTCATTGGTTACTTCCTTGAGGATTGATATTCAAATTTAAAAATGGTTTCATTCCCCCAAAGGTCAACCACTGGGCAAAGATTATTTAGAGTCTTCTAAGCCATAGAAAGAAATCCCTGAAAAAACTTATATAATCTTCCAAGGTCGGTACATAATGCTAAGCCCATTCATACATTCTTTAAACCAATATTTATTAAGTTTCTGCATTATACATAAGGAACCTGTCACTGCACAGTTGCAGTCCCTGCCTTCAGAGAGTTTATAATTCAGTGGGAAACATGGACATATTAAAACTTACAACAATAGTTAATAAATTACAAATGTAAAAATGTAATTGTGATAAGTTCTGTAGGAAATACATGGGTTGCCATCTAAGTATGTAAAGGAGGAACTCATCTTCTTTGGTGAAAGGGGATCTTAACAAATAACATGAGGTAAAATCATGGAAATACATTAAGAAATTACTGCAGTAATCTAGGAAAAGATGATGTTCACTTGGGCTACAACTATGACAGTGCAGATGCCCAGTGTGGTGGGTACATTAGAAACATATTTCAAAATCAGAATCTGTAAGACTTTGTGATTAGGTAGGGAAGAAAGATGAAAGAAAAAGATAGATAGCAAGGCTGCCTCTCAGTGAATAATTATAGCATTTACTAAGATAAAAAGCAATGATAGGGGGGCAGTATATGCACTAGGGGACAGTATATACATGGAGGTGGAGTGTGCAAGGATGAGAAATTCAATTATGGACATTACATTAGGACCTTCTAGCCATGGAGAGAAAGAGTGTTTATGTGAGTCATAAAAAATGGAAATAAAATGATGTAAATACAATTTTTGTCAGCCTTTGAATAAACTTTTAAAACAATAGTCTCCACTATTCTTGAGAAGACTGTGTAAAATGCAGTGGACTAATGCCATGCAAGGCTTTCCTAACATTTTGAATACCTCACACATTTTGATAGATTTCTATATTTTGAATTCCACTTCCCTAAGTTAAAATTTTAAGAAAAAGTCTTTCCCAGGCTCTTTTATAGGTAGAGTGCAGACATGTGCCTTAAATTCCATCAATCAGATGAATCTCCTGAGACTTTGATATAGAACTGAGCTCCTGAGAACAGGAAGCCAGGCATCGATTTTTGTTGTGTGCTGGAATTGTTTTGAAGTCAATGGTGGCAGCAACAACCAAATCAGGCCAGTTCAGAAATGAAGCTCTGTTATTGCTCCTAAACACTTAGAGTCTGGTTCTCCAGTTCTCCCAGTGATTCTACGAACCATGTAATGTTCCCTAGTAACTTCCAATCTGTTTAAAGAAGAAAGAATTATTGCCTTCAACTAAAACAATTCAGTCTGATTAATATAGAGTGAAAATTAATACTCTATTTTATATATATAAAAACATGTGTACTCCAAAACATAAAACTATCACACAGAGATGCTTTTAAGAAAATAATAATTTTAACTTGATAATGAAGTTTATGGAATTTAAAGGAATACTACCAAAAAAAGGAAATAAACGTCAAAAATTGCAGGAAATAAATACAGAAGTTAATCCTAATAAGTCTATTTATAGTTCATGTCTAGGAGACAGGAAAGAAAAATGCAAAGATCTATGTATATAATTCTAAGTTAACAGATGGAAAATTATTACATAACACAAACACTCACACTACGCTTTCAAATTTTCAATTTATATCAAATCCAGGAAATGGCTGCTGTAGCAAAGCCAACATATAAAATGTGTGAATGGAATTTGATATGTTGCAATTGATATGTATAAATTAACACATTTTTCAATAGGTGTACTTACCTAAAAACAATAAATTGGTCTTGCGCAAACTATAATTAAGAACAAAAAACATAAGCTTTTAAAAAATCTAAATGTTCTTATTCCATCTAATTCTTCCCAACTACACACAATGCTCAGTCAGTCACCTGAAGTCTGCTCAAAAATGACACGCCAGTCTAACAAAATCTGAGGAATTTTCACCAAACCAGCAAATTAGGTTGGAAATAATATTTTGCTGTCTTAAAACCAGATGCAGATTGTCTTAAGAATAACTAATATTTATTTATTGCCATCTACTTGTCCAACCTTGTATTAGGCAATTTCCTTACAGTATCTTATAGATGAAGAGATGAAGTTTAGAGAAAATTACCATCACACAACTAATAAAAGGAGAAAATTTGAGATTCAAGCAACTGGCTTCAAAGCCCTACTGTCTCTATTGTATCACACCATCTCTGTGAAGATGTGGAAGTGTTAAGTGGTATAGCCTCTGGCTCCTACTAGCTAATATGCTTCTGACCTGGTCTTGCCCACCAAGACTGCCCTCTTCCTCTGAAAACTGAGTAAGAAGAGGGTAGTTCCATGGTTCATTTTTCCAGCTGTGGTTCGCCCCTCATGCTTTAGTCCTGCCAGGGCTGAGCCTGTCTTCAGCCTTTGATGATTGCACTCAGAAAGATCTCCTGAATCAGTCTGGTTCTCTACCTCACGCCCCAAGTATGTCCTTTCTGTATTTTTCGTATATGTTTCCTATCTGCTGTATTCAATCTAGATCCCCCTTAAGTACTGTCATAGACATCAAGTTAGATGTTTCACTCTGTCTTGAATATATTTAAATTTGGGGTGGGGCAAGGGAGAGTTCTTGATTTGACCTTGATGTTTTCAATTTACCTTCAACAATTTCCTTTCAGTTGGACCAATGCTTCCAGAATGCCAACGCTATGGGGCTAGAACTCCCCTAAACTCTATTCTAGAATAGCAAGTATTAAACAATTTTGTGACTGTATTTATACATGTTTATATGTATTGTAACTAATATAATAATGTCTACTAAATGAAGGATCCCCAATGTGATTATAGCATCATCAAGTGCCATTTATAATACTTTACCTATTACAAAGCACTTTCACATTCATTGTCCATTGTTCATTGTAAGGTAGTGGATAAGTGTATTATACTGTTATTACAGAATAGCAAAGATCCAAAATATTAAATGACTTACCCAGTGGTACAGAGTTAATAGCAAAGTTAGTAGATGGATCTGGGTCTATAACTTGAGCTTCTTGATCCCAAATTTTATCCTTCTGGAAAGTAATCAGCACTTATGACAAGTATATCTGCCAGTGAAATTCACGCAAATGTATTAGTGAAATACTCAGTTCCTGATAATTCAGTTTTAATGAGTTTTACAAAACAGATATGAAGAACAGAAAAATATTTCAGCATAGATAAAAAGTTATTAATTCTTCTCTGAAGTGCAAGTCAACCATATCAGTGTTTTTGTAAAGCTCTAAATGTATCTTGACAGTTGTGGGGCTGGTTTTTCCAAATTGGCAATTACATGTGATTGAAGCTGAATTATTGACAGACATAGGGGACTAGAAATATTTACATCAATATGTGCAGGTCTAACACATCTACCTCACTGACATGAAATAATTTTTCATTTCTTTCTTCAACAATAGAACCCAAATTTCCAAATTAATCCCTGAAGAAGTTTATAGTAAGGAGTGTAACCAATAGGGTAGGGCTGTAATAGAACTGAATGTGAGGTTATGAAATTAGCTAGTAATAGAGTTCAGAGAAAGGAAGAGATTGATGTGATCTAGAGTAGGAACCAGCAAACTATAACCAGTGTATCAAATCTGGCCTACCATATGTTTTTGTATATAAAATGGTTTTGGAACACAGCCACACTCATCCACTTACTTATATTCTATGAATGCTTTTGTGCTAGAAGGACAGAGTTGAATAGCTGCAACAAAGACTTGTTTTGGCCCACAAAGTCTAATCTTTACTCTCTGATCCTTTCGAGATTAAGTTTACTGACTATTGTATAGTAATTGCACAAGATTTTATGGAGGTCGAAGAGTAACGCTTAGGTTATTGAGAAGACTGTAGAAAGGGTTGAAATGAGGCAATTCAGGCAGAGAACTAGAAAGGGCAGAGGCACATTAGTAGGCTGTGACTGAGGATGATCAAAAGATAGTAAAAAGTATTTATTAGCTCAAAAGGGGGACTGATAATGGGAACTGAGGGCATGTACATTTGTACAAGTAGGTGGATACAATTTGGAGGACTTTTATGCCAAGCTACTTAATATCACTTTTTCTTGAAGGAGTTCATCGGCAAGCCACTAAAGGTGTAACTCAATTAAATTCCAGTGTTCTTGTAGCCCAGTTCTGAATTGAGAATATTCAAAGAAGATAGTCCAGAAACAAACAGAATTTTTTAATTTCAATTAAAGCAAATCAATTTCTAAATATTTTTCTAAGAGAATCAAAGGAGATCCCATTTGCAATAAAACCAACCCTTCAAAATTCTCCTTTTCATTTTTCACATATTTTCTTACCTTCCTTACTTTCTCCCTATCCCTAACTTTTCACCTTCTATTTCTCCACACCAACTCATACAACACTTGATATTATCTTCCCCACACTTCCCTGATTTCCTTGCCCTGGGCTTCATCTCTCCTCCTTTTTTCTGTTCACCCTCCTCTATTAATATATCATCTCTGCTTTATACAATCTTGTAGGCCCTAGAAAACATTAGACTCTCCCTATAGTAGGGACATGTGACCTTTTTTATACCATTGAATAGACAGTCTGGTGAAAGTGAAGTCTATGGGCCTTAGCTCAGAACAATGGTTTTTTGTTGTTTGTTTTTTGTTTTTTTAACATAGTTTCACTCTGTTACCCAGGCTGGAGTGCAGTGGCACAATCTCAGCTCACTGCACCCTCTGCCTCCTGGGTTCAAGCGATTCTCATGCCTCAGCCTCCCGAGTAGCTGAGATTACAGGCATATGCCATCATGCCTGGATAATTTTTGTATTTTTAGTAGAGACAGGGTTTTGCCACATTGGTCAGGCTGGTCTCAAACTCCTGACCTCAAGTAATGCACCCACCTCGGCCTCCCAAAGTGCTGGGATTACAGGTATGAGGCTCCATGCCCAGCCAGAACAATGTTCCTAAATACCTAAAATAAAATATACATTAGATCACAAAGGAAACTAAATATATTGAAATACAGTTATCAAAATATTAAAAACAAAGCTACATCATAGCAATATAGATTCTTTATTAATATCTTGAGTAACAAAGCTAGTGATAAGATTAATAACTCATATAACTTACAAAGTCATGATTAGTAGAAATAGTATGTTGAGATACCTGTAATAATCAAAATATGATATATGAATATCTATGATTTGTTTTCTTTTTCATTAGGAGTAGAAGGGTATGCCTGACAGAAGTGAATATCTATGATATCTGTTGGTGAAAAGCCCAGGAATTATTAATATTACTGTAGTTTGTTGCTACTTACATTTATAATTGAAAATGTTTAATTTTAATTAGAGTTCTGTGAAATCAGTGATGGAGTTTTTTTTTACCTTTCCTGTTAGATCTAAGTTGAAAACTTTCGAGAGTGAAGAAAGAGGAGAAGTTAAACAAGCAAAGGCAAGAATGTTTTTAACAGGTATGGGAAATCGGGGAAGGCTAGGAACTCTCACATGGGAATAGTTTGTAACCACTAAAATTTCTAGGTAGAAGAATAAAATGGTGACAATGGGGCTTTATTTTGTATGCTGACAGCAGCATTCAAAATATATTGGCAAAAGTAGATGCAAATAAACAAGGCAAAAAAGCTTTTGCAATATTCAATAGATGAGGTAAACTACATTGGTTGCATTAAGTTTGGGGGAAAAACAGATATTACTTGAATTTATTAATTATTTTGTTTAATTAGCTGACATCCTTAAATCAGGAGTAGATTATGATTAAGCAAATGTTTCCAAAGAATATTGAATATTTTGTTTCACAAAATAGTTGACCCCTTTAACTCTTCTATACACACACACATAGAAAGAATACACAACTAGAGAAACTAACAAGGTTGTCAGAAATCTAGTGCACTGAAATTATTCAAAAGGAGATTATTAGAAAACTCTCGAAAAATGGACATTGTGAACAAAGGTTTGCCTGTATATCACGGAATAAATATTAAAGTTGGAGTTGAAGTTCCCACTCTTATTTATTACCATGTAATCTGAGGCAAATTCCTCTAAAAATCAGTGTTTTCCATTTTTAAAATGAGAACAATACTAATGATATTTATCCCTACAGGGCTATAGAGAGAATAACTACTTCATAAATGCAAAAGCACTAATCATGGTATTGGATACATTATAGTTAGTCAATATGGGTTGATTGTATTTGGAAAATAAGAGTGTATTAGATCCACGGATTAAGATGCTATCATTTAAAGTTATCTTCAAATGAAAGGTTTCCCATGTTCTCCTTTTTTTCTTGGATAAATCATGTATTTGTTGTCCGAAAAAGAAAGTTATAATTTGGCTACCCATAAAATTTCCTTGATCCTGAGATAATACTAAGGCTATAACCTGTAAACATTCAGAGTATTAGAAAGCTGAATATCTAAATAGGGTACTTTGAAAGAATTTTGATTACATTGTATACTCCCATATTATTGCCTTGGTACAAAATAATTATAATCTTTGAACACAAGGTTTCCATGTACCAACCCAGCATTTCTGAAGCTGCATAGTCTCTGTGAAGACAGAGCTTAAAGTTACAAAATGTGGTTTCACATAGTTCTATGGATAACAAAAGTCAGGGTTAAAATAAGGCATTCAAGTACCATGCAAAAGCTGGCAATGCAGCACAGAAGGGGGCGGGAGGGGGTGGCTTAAACTCTACAAAATGTACTTAAAGATGTGCTCAGTTTCATCTGAAAAATAAAAAATAGTAGCTTTTACACTTGTTTTCTTGGAAAGGAAATCAGGTGATCTTCTGCCAAGATGTAAAGAGAACATGCACAACCAGCCTTCAAGACTCTTTCCAGAGGATATGTATTTTGACAAATTAATCATTTTTAAAACTCCATGTGCATTCTGCACTGAGAGAAAATGTTGGCCACTCTCCCTTGATTGGCCTGAAATTTTTTGTGTGTCAACCTTGTTTCACATTGGTTTCTCTGCACATTTCCTCATTTTGGCTACATCTTTATACCTTCCGGATTTTACAGGCCATCGGCAGCTTCCTGCTGTCCATTACTTCAATTGAGAAAGACGGAACCATATAATTAAAATTTAAGCCAAGGTGAAAAAAATGTATGGTTTGTCTTAGCCTTCTCTGGATATTAACCTCCTCGAACTCAGGTGCTTTCCTGAGTTTGCCTGAGAGGCCCATAGGTCACAGCTGGTCACTCATGTGACTCCAAAAAACACATCAAATCCTGTTCTTTAATTTTACCTATTGTCATGGCCCTCTGTTCACAGAGGTAGATTTTCTTTAAAGATTATTCTTAACTAAGACCTCATGACCACAGGTTTGTTACCACTTTTCTGCATTCTCCTTCCCAGCTCACATTTCAAGAGAATCAGAGAATCCTCATGTTCTTTTTGTAGCCCACACACTGACATGGAAACAACACTATTTTCTTCTGCTCCAAAAAGTTTGCATAATTGCAAGAGCTGTGTGTGGGAGCTGTGTAACCATGCTGCCACACGATGAAAGGCAAAGGCAATTTTTGTAATTCTGCTACCATTTAGAAGCACAGTATTGTAAATCTGCTGTAAAAGGATCTCAAAAATATCTAAGGCAGAGGTTGCAAATTCAAATGTATTTTGAGTCCAGGTAGGTAAAATTATTATGTAATGTTGTTATACGTAAGACAACAGCACAGAGGGGCCTCTGGTGAGTTTCTGCAGTCACTGAAATTAATTAAACACTGTGCTATCCTAACAAAACCTGTAAATGAGCCACATTCTGGCCATTGCACATGCCAGCTTTGTGACCAATAACTGGTCAAGCTAATTTCCTCCTATTCATGTAACCCTTGGTGAAGAATATACCTTCTCTATCGTGTCTTAGAAAGCAAAGTACTGATATTACATTAATGCTAAGAAAGCTTTACATCGCACCCAATATCCAAGCCAAGAAAGGTCCTGCAGGGATTTTTGTTTTGTTTTGTTTTGTTTCTGAAACATTTCCCTAGATGTCATCATTTCTGTTTTCAAGACACAATTGCAGCAAAGATTTTAATCACCTTGGATTTTAGTCTACCACTAAAACTTTCTAACTGTATCTCTACCTTCAAAACTTTATGCTGCACATAACCACAAAAACCATTTTCTTAAATATAGTGTGATAATACTGTTTCCTGGCCTAAAAGCCTATGGCTGACTTCAGTCATTCCTTATGCTCCTTCTAAATTCTTAATCATGAAGAAGGTTTCTATTTGGCACATCCATTTTCAGTTAAGCTTCTTCTTCTCTACTCACATTTAGATCTGTCTCTTGTGTTATACAAGCTTGCTTAACACCCAGACACAAGTCCTGTTTCTGAATTTGGGCCCATTTGTACTCACTCTCTTCTCTCAGGAATGTCCTTCCTATACCTTTTTCATAAAACTATGCCTCTTGCTTCTTCAGCACATCACTCAAAACTCAAGGTCTCAACAAAAAAACTGCAGGCAAACTACAAAGATTTTGCTCACATAAGCCATGCAAGCATCACCTCAGCACTCCTGGACATATAGAGTTTCATCTATCATAGTTATACAATTAATTACACCAATTATACCATCAGAGGTATGAAATGGTGGCTAAATATGAACAATTGAAGTCAGACGGGGTTCATATTTTCACTCCTTACTAGCTATGTGGCCTTGGGCTAATTATTTAACTCTCTCTTTTTAAATTTTTGTCATTTGTAAAATAAAAAGGTATCGTGAGATTCATTCATTCATTCAGTAAACATTTATCAAGTATCTGCTCCATGCCTAGAACTGTTATCATTGTTAATAATACAACAGTAAGAAATAGGAGAGAAAAATATCTAACCTCATGGAGCTTTAGGTTTAGTGGATCATAAGAAAAATATGACACATTAACAAAAAGATTCTCACATAGTAAGCACTAAATAAATGTTAGCTACTAACAATATTATTAAGTTAAAATTGTTTGGTAACTTGAGGAAATTAGTAAATGTTTCATGGGGAAAATGTAATATGGTTTTAGTGCTAGCACTGCAAGAATTTTGTGAGCATTGAACTAGATGTTACATTTAAAGGACTTAGCATAGTGCCTGGACCATAACTAACAATTAGTAAATGGCCATTGCTGGTGTAGCTATTGCTGTTGTTATAAATGAAAATGTTCAAAGTATTCCCTTCCCTAGTATGGTGTGAGAAACTTTAATTTGCATAGTCAAGTCATTAATGTTGTTGTTGCAACTGTCCTATACTCCCTTAGAAAAGGAGAAAATGAGACATTTCTAATGTTTCATTAGAATTGGCTCATGTCTCTAATGTCTCATTAGAAATGTACTTCATTAGAAATACTAGCTCACTTGGCCGGGTCCGGTGGCTCACGCCTGTAATCTCAGCACTTTGAAGGGCCAAAGTGGGTGGGTCACTTGAGGTCAGGAGTTTGAGACCAGCCTGCCCAACATGGCAAATCCCAGTCTTTACTAAAAATACAAAAAAATTAGTCGGACGTGGTGGCACACACTTGTAATCTCAGCTACTTGGGAGGCTGAGGTAGAAAAATTGCTTGAACCCCAGGAGGCCCAGGTTGCAGTGAGCCAAGATTGAGCCACTGCCTGGGTGACAGAACTAGACTCTATCTAAAAAAAAAAAAAAAGAAAGAAAGAAAGAAAGAAAGAAAGAAAGAAAGAAAGAAAGAAAGAAAGAAAGAAAGAAAGAAAGAAAGAAAGAAAGAAAGACAGAAAGAAAAGAAAGAAAGAAAAAACTAGCTCATAGGATTCTCCACTGATGCTGTGTTTGTTGTTGCTCCTATCCCTGTGGCCACTTTTTAAACTTATTCATGTGATGAGAAAATTGCAAATTTTTTTTTTTTTTAAATACCACTTGGAGCATGTCAGTGATTGTGCATCTATGACAAAATACATCTTCCCGAGACCAAATGTGGCAGAATCTGTTGAGCAAAGTGCTGCATGCTGAGAAACAGAGAAGGAGCAGGTTCAAGAGAGTGTGTTCCAGAGATGCAAGAAACACTATTTATTGGCAATTTTGTCTAGATCTGATTTGTTTAATCTGACTCATAAGACACAGCCTTGATATCAAGTAATTACTTTCCTTTAGATCAAGGTTACCTAAGGGAAATAGTCTTGACTTTGAACTACATAGCTGAAGTAAAAGGGAACTTGTTTTACAGATAAGTAGCCTCAAGGCAAAGGTAGGATGAGAGACAAACGGTTCATTGATAGAGAAATAAGGCTTGCAAGTGGCCCCCCTTTAAGGCCTTTATGCCTTTATGAAAGGAATTCTACATTTTGCAAACTAAACTGACTGAACATACCTCTGAGGTTAATCACTGGCGTTGTCAAAAAAGCCTTCTCTAAACTATTTTAAGAAGACCTCGGGTATCTATCTAACTCCTTCCCTTGCTGACTCATTTGACTCAGCTGTCACTCATACTGTGTAGAAAGAACCTAAAATCTTCCCTCATTTACTTCTTACAAAAGCCCCATTTTACTAATGAAGTAAATGAAGTTTAGTAATATTGAACATATTTCTCAAGATTAACCACCTGGCAAGTTGGTAGGTATAAGCCATAATGCAAACTCTGGTTTGTTGAGCCAGTGCTTTATTCTTGTGGCTCATTATGGTTTGGGGATTGCTTTCCTAGTATGAGTGTGGGGGACTTCCACCATCACTGCCACTCACTGGAGTTTTAAGGCTCTGTGCTCCTTTGCTTGGTCATAAGAGTGTCACAGGAGCATGTCCTAATGGTGTTCGTATGGAATAAGTCAGATGAAGGTGGAGCAAAAGCTCAGGATTCAAATGACCTTGAACTCTGTTGTATGTCACTGGTGATGGTAGTGGCTGTTGACACAGGGAAGAGTGAACCAAGGGGAAACTAGCTTGCACTAGGCTCTTGAATGAAGTATTGGATGGTATTTACTCAAATGATATTCGAACAGTCACAGAGGATGTTTCAGCTCATACACAACTCCTAGGTGCTTTCTCCTGTCCGTGTGGCTCATTTAAGTCTGGTGACACTGTAGACCATTGCTATTCTAAGTGTGCAACTTTGTTACCACCTGGGAACTTGAAATAAATGCAAAATCATGGGTTCCAATCCAGGCCTCCTGAATCAGTGTTTGCATTTTAATTAGATCCCAGGTGATCGATATGCACATTAGATTTGAGAAGCACTCCAGTGTGTTGCTTCTGTACAACCCTGAGATAGAAGAAATCTTTGTGAGGCTGCCTATGGTCTCATTTGTATAGGCCTGGCAAACTCTCAATCTAGCTGCTGTTCTGGGAATCTGCCTAGTAAACAGAACCCAGGTTTCCTCTCCTTTGGAGACAGCAATCCTTCTATTCCCATTACCTGCCCCCTGTCTTCTCTTTCCAGTTCATAGGAATGGTTTTTTTTCTACTCTGTGTGGACCCTAGCCTCTTTCTAATGTTTGTCCTAACATTTCCTCCATTTTTGCTTAGGTCCACTAAGGGCTTAAATGTTTTTGGAATGAAAGAACCTGAGAGACTAGAAATCTACCTCTGATTTCTACCTTGCCTCAATCTTCAGCTGAAGCAATTAAATAGAACTAATTTCCTACTCAAATTAGGAAAAAAGAAAGAAGTAAATGGGGAACATGATTAATTTATCAAAGAAGTATTCAACTACACTTATATATGATACACATGTTTGAAGCATGTTGTCAACAGCATATTTCTGCTCATGTCATTGCAGTTTGTAGATTTCTATAAACACAGGCCTATGTCTTTCTAGCTTGTGTTCACATAGATGTTAGAAACACACCTGGAAAATTCTGATTAACTTAAAACACCTCTGGCTCTGAGATTACTCAGCTGGGAAATGAGCACAATTCCTTACACTTGGAGCTTATGGAGAGGCTGTCCAGTCTAGAGAATAGCAATGAGTGTGCTGATAGTCATTACTTACTATCTGTCACAACTATGTCACTTACTGGCTGGGTGGCTCCAAACAAGTTTCTGAACCTCTCTGTGAATGAGCATAATAATATTATACCTAACTGAGAGAGATTGTGTTTGTCTGTTTGTTTCTGAGACAGGATCCCACTCTGTCATGGAGGCTGGAATGCAGTGGCACAGTCAGAGTTCACTGCAGCCTCCAATTCCTGGGATCAAGTGATTCTCCTGCCTCAGCCTCCTGAGTAGCTGGAACTACAGGTGTGTGCCACCACACCTAGCTAATTTTTTTTTTTTTTTTTAAGTAGAAACAGGGACTCTGTGTTCCCCAGGCACTGGTCTTGAACTCCTGAGTTCAAGAGATCCTCCCGCCCAAAGTGCTGGGAATACAGGCATAAGCTACCATGCCCAGCCTTGAGAGAGTTTTCATGTAAATGTTGCTACAGTACTGTCATATGGCATGCCTGATAAAGTTGAGCTTCTGTTATCATTTCTGAATTACTACTCATGAAATGTTGATTTTCACCTGTGGCAACTGAAATACTATGAATACTAATCTAGACTTTCAGTTTTGAAAATTATTATATCAAAATTTTAGTTGGCACATCATCGTAATACTATGTTTATTAAGCATTAACTGTGTGTCACATTCTCATCCATTATCATGCATATTGCTCACAATTCTTGGGAGATTGTTTCTATGTTTATCTTGCTTTTTCCCCTAATCATCAAACTTATTTTTTCTTTTCCTGGGCACATAACTGGAGACTAGATTGGAAGCCACCTTTGCATGTTGGTGTGGAATGTGTGAAGAAAAAATATTTTGCTACCATAAGGGCTGGACCATTAACACTCAGCGTGTACCATCTCATGTTCTCTCCTTTTCCATAGAAACCTGAGAATTATATGGTAAAGATGGAGGAGGTACAAGTTAGGTAGAGTTACCCAGTGGAACAGGTACAACCATCAACCATTTTGAGTTTTACTTAAGTAAGAAATAAATCCCAACTGTGTTAAGTTTCTGTCATGTATTTGTTACAGGAGCCAATCTGACCTTAATTAATTCACTTAAGAGGTTAAGTAGTTTATTTAAAGACATACAGCTTATAACTGGGGACAGTGTATACCAGATCTCCAAAGTCAGTCCTGTCAATCATTAAAGCTTATCGGCATCAAGCTTCACTTGTGAGAAAACCAAAGTGGTTCAGGCGTAGCCACCTGCCAAGTTATGCAGAATGGGAAACCCTAGAAGGGGAGGAAGCTGAAAACACTTGAACTGTATTGTTTTAGGAAGGAAGTGCATGAATCGACCAATGTATGAGCCCTGAGAGTGTCCCACAGCTGTCATCACATCATCTTGGGCAATGCCAATTTATTAGGAAAGCAATTGTGCCTCAAGGTCTTGTCATTGATTTTCTGAAGCTTGTTGTCAGTTTTACTTCTCTCTCTATCGGGGCATTGAAACAGTGACTTGTATGTTTGGAGACTCTAATGAGGTGGTAATGGTCTTATAAACTCTCCACAGAGCTCTCACACCTCTAATTGAGAATCAGGCTTGAGACTGGGGAAAGCCTAGGAACTATTCTCAGGGTGCATGCTCATGATGGCAAATGTTTTCTCAGTAGGCTCATGGGGCATCATTCTCTCTACCAAAGCCTTAAGGAATTAGGGCAGGCCTAACACTACTTGGTTGAACAGAAGCTCTATATCCAAACAGGAAAAACAACACCTATAATAACAACAAAAAACACATGCCTGGCACATTACTGATACCAAAGCACTTTGAAATGTATAGTTTCAGTGCTCCTGGAATATAGGCATTGAGATGATCTCTATTTTACTGATGAGATTCCTAAGAATTGGTGAAGTTAAGTGACTTTACAAGAGTAGAATAAAATGAGGTGTAAACATTGTCCTCTTAACTACAAATCCATCATAAAGCTATTGCAGCTCTGTATGTCTAAATTCTCAAAGATTCTAGTAAGTTCACAGTAATACACATCAATGGCACTGACTGTCACACTTTCAAAGGATGGAAGCTGACCTATAAACAAAACATCTGTAGCCTATGAGTAGGGGTCTGTCCCAGGCATCATCTCTGCCTGGTACACTTGGGAGCATTGCCCTCTTTCTGCATCTGCCAGACTCAGGGGCCCTTCAGACCTGCCAGTCTGGTGCAATCATAGCTCACTGCAGCCTCAAGCTCCTCTGTTTTGTCTTAATTATTTGGCTATATATGAGGCATGCAGTCAATATGGCTTGTGTAATTAATTTTTCTAGCTGTAAAGTCAGGAAGCAGAACTGTCCCAGGCTCTGAGCTTCTCTCTTCTGCTCAGACCTCGACCTGACTAGCACCAACTGAAAGAACCCTGGCAGAGGGCAAGACAGCTTTCTCTGCTCTGCAACCCTCCCACAAGGCATATCCCAGGAATATGTACACATGCAAAGGGGAGCATCAGGTCTGTTATTTTCAAAAGACTCGTTACCACCAGTTTAATCTCAAAACCGAACTGTGAATCTGTCTTCCCACCTTGTAACAGTACATGGTTTAAAAAAAATCCAAAGATGGGCTAAAAATACCTGAGCCAAATGCAGTGCTTCTGTGAGAAGGCTGAGCACACCGGTGACATCCATGGTGAAGGCAGTGCCAACATTATATGCAACAAGTCACATCCTGATGAGTTAATTGCCCTAATTGAACATTAAGTTCAGTGGAGGAAAAGGGTATGCTAATGCATGAGTCTTTACTTTTTCACACATAAAATAAAACCCCAAATAGAGATTTAACATCTTAGAAAAATGTATGCAAAGATTACTTTAAAGGAAAAAAAGAATTGCTCAGATTTGGAGATGAGGATGTCTCATGAATAAAAAATAGTCATGTTTCATAGGTTTTAAAAGAAAAAAAAGGACTATTTAGCACAGTTCTGTATCCTTCCCTTTCAGCATAGGCTAGAAAAGAGTAAATGTCCTAGAATCAGGAAGACCTAAGTTATAAATCCCTCTGCCCCTCTTACTGATTATGTGGCAATTGCCAAGTTTATTAATTTCTCAGTCTTGGTTTCCACATATGTAACATTGAGAATAATGTCTCTCCAGCTCTTTTGAAAATGAAATGAAGTGATACAAACACACACATACACACACAGAGCCTGGAGTCATACCTAGTACATTACAGGTGTTCAGTAAATGTTGGTTGCTCCTTCACTCTGCATTGCAGGGGATTAAATCAAGAAATGAGTAGAATAAAGGAAAAGAAAAATGTAGGAAAGAAGGGTATTGCAAAATCTGCCCAAAGGCTGATCAAAATATTGGTAGAGGAAACAGAAAAATGCTCCCGTTCCTCAAAGCTTCTTCAAATATAAACATAGTGGAATCCATTATTTTTTCATTAGTTGAATTCTAAGCCTCCCTTAGGTGACCTCAAGTTACAACTAAAGGCAGGAAAAGAACCAGTGATGATAAAACAGGTAATATTAATTTGCTAGACCAAATATGTGTTCCTTGAAAAATATAGTGTACACATATAATCTATATATATATCCTATATCATATATATCCTATATATATGTGTGCATGTATGTGTGTCTATACATATATACTAATATATATAAAATAATAATAAAATAAAATTTATATCACTGAAAAATTGATTATAATAGAAGCATTCAAAATAAGTCCAGTGGGAAAAATAAAATTCTTACTTCAATTGTTGTTGCCTTAGAAAACCACATATTGTCTCGCCATTTTGATTATTTTGAGTTTTCCCCAGTATGTGCCCCAGGCAGGATCTGCAGGGTCCAGGACATGCAGAGGAAGCAAGCTCAAAAGCTCTGCATACCTCAGTAGGAAACTGGAGGTCCTGGGGACGTTGCTGAAGGGTAAGGAAGGACCTGTGCAGAGACTACAAAGAGTAGACGGGAAGATACAAAGTAATATCTATAAAGAACACAATGGTCAGAGAAAATTTTCTGGTGCTGCTGTTGGCTGAGGGGTTCTTAAATGTGGGATGTCAACAGTACACATTAAACTGTATGCTGGGGCTGTATAGTAATCCTCATTCATTGCCTCCAACCTTTAGAAAAACCCTATTCCACCCATTGCCTTCTGGTGCTATTTTGAAATAAAGAGGACAGAGGTCCATTTTACTGCTGGTTTTCCTCTCAATTTTTTTTGAAAAGGGCAGTCCAAGCAAAGAAGCAGGAAGAAAGAAAAACATGTCAACAAGTAAGAAACTGGAACAAGAGGATACCAGGAGAAAAAAAGAGTCCCCTGAGAATTGAATTCTTGCTAATTATGGGCTAGGTGCTTGTGTCAGGGCTCCCTAACATCATCCCTAGGTTCAGTGCTTTGCTGCAAGGGTTCACAGGACTTAGCATATAGTTCTACTCAGAGCTATAATTTATTACAGTTAAAAGATATAAAGTAAAATCAGCAAAGGAAAAGGAACAGGAGGCAAAGTCCAAAGGAAACAAAGCTCCCAAGAGACCTCTCCCAGTGGAATCACACAGAATGTATTTAATTCCTCCAGTAACAAGTCATGACAACATGTGTGCACCAGAGAAGCTCATTAGAGACTCAGTGTTCAAGGTTTTTATTGGGGGTTGGTCATGTAGGCACCCTGTGCCTAGAACATATTGAAATTCCAGATTTTCAGAAGGAAAGTAGGTGTTCAACATAAACTACATTGTTTGCACAGTTTAGACACAGTGAGTCATTCTTAACATGAAATGTTGGGAAGCTTCCTGGAATCCAAGTTACCAGATGCCAGTCAAGAGCCAACCTTGAAAGCAGACTTTCTAAGGATAACAGACTCATGCCTGCTTTGCTAACTCTTTTCTGCACATAGCTCAAGACAGTTTTTGAAATACTTTGAGAGAAGTATGACCCTCAAATCCTGGAAGACTAAAGATGCCAAGTGTCTGATATTTGGGTTACACAAATATTTTATAGAACTTTATAGTATAATAGGCACTATTACTTATACATTAATTTTATCTTTGCAACAATACTGAGGAGTAAGTAGTGTTATTTCACAGATAGGGAGTCTGAGGTTCATCAAGACTTAGTAACACTCTTATGGCCTCACATTCAGGGTGTCATGGAATTGTGTTTTAAACCCAGATCTGTGGACTCTAAACTCACCACACTTTCCAGTAATTCACAATACCAACACCATTTCTCAGCTTGGAACTTAAATTCTCATCCTCACCTCTACTCCACCTCTTCGAGAGCTCTGTTCCCAAATCTGAATAAATCCAACAATGAGACTGTGGCAGATTATATTTCTGAAAAATGGCACCAAGAATGTTTAGAGCTCCACTTGCTCTTCAGTCCTTGCCATTTTCCAATCAGGGTGTGAAGCCCATATCCCCCACCCTTGAACCTGGCCAGCATTTATGACTGGTTTAACCTGTAGAATGTGGCAGAAGTGATGCTGTATGGTGCGGTTGCCAAGGCTGGGTAGTAAAATGCTATAAAGTGTCCCTCTGGCACACCCTTGCTTTCTCTTGCTCTCTTTCTTTGTCTCTCTTTCTCTGTACACCTGGTAGTCTGAACTGACAAGTAAAACACACAGCTACCTGCTACCCTGAAGCAACCATGCTGGAAAAATCATATGAAAAGACCACACAAAGATAGACAGAGATACCCCAGAAGCCTCAGTCCCCAGCTGTTTGCTTCCACTCAAACAAGGCACCTGAAATGCAAGTGAGTGAAACTCAGGTGATTCCCAAATCTAGCCTTCCAACCACCCCAGCTAATGCCCAGTGGAACAGAAACAGACTGTCTCCACCAAGCCCTGTCCAAATTACAGACTTGTGAGATAAGTAAATGCTGTTCTTGTTTGAAGCCACCTAAGTTGTTTAAGTTTTGGTAAGGCTCATTATGCATCAATAGATAACAGTGACACTGACAGGACAACAGCTATACATGTAAGAAAAAGTGGGCAATTTAGATATATTAAAAAAGTCAAATATATACATAGGCATACAAGACTGTTAAGATGCTTTATGTTTACATTGTAAATCTAATCTTTTCAAGATAAAACATTCCTAATAAACATAGTGCCAACCAGCAACATAATAATACACCTGAATTTTTGAAAATAAATGTAAATTTTGAACTTTTTACATTACTAAGGAGGAAATGATTTTAACATTTTCAGACAATAAATCATATTTAAGTAGGGTCTTGTTAGTCGAGTAATAAGTACCTGTCACCAAAGAATTGGGCATATGACCTCATTTAATGAAAGAGTTTCCTTCCTGGCAGACATTAGCTCCTATGTCTATTACATAACACCTGTTATAACTTAAAGGGCTGGGCCTCTTGAGAGGTAAAACAATTAGACCACTTGGAAAGTGGAGTCTGATCCCTGGGGGCTGAGAAGTACTAGAAACGCATCTTTGCTTGGACAGGTACATATGAAAGTGACAAGTCAGGAAAACTGGGGTTTGGAGCCAGCACTTGAGGGTAGGAAAATTCCTTGACACCTGAGCTGGGGGTGGCACTAGGGAAACTAATTGGAGGGCAAAAGAAAATAGGATGTTAATGAAGTGAGAGACTATGGAGTTTAGGCATTTGTCATTACTGAGGAGAGAAAATAAAACAAGGGCATTCTATTCATCTCAAGGTGAGCAAAGGTGCTTCATCTACATTTTCTGAGTAGGTCTCAGAGAAGTGACACTGCCAGAACTGCTTAAAAGTGGTTTCCCACTACTCAGTAGGGTGGCACCAAGTGGAGTTACCACACAAGATGAGTCTCCAGAAAACAGCCATATGCCCTTTTACCTGGACACCTGTAACCACACCTACTGCTGGGGAACAGAGGAAGAATTTCTCTTCTTATTCCATATTCATATGAGACTGACTTTGTTGTTGACTTAGAAAGAGTAGAATATGACCTCAACCCAGAACACACACTGGCAGAGATAAGCAAAGGGTGCACATCTGGCTCTGAGGCCACCTCTGTATGAAGGAGCCTGCAGGAGAGACCAACCTCATTTCATACATTTTCTCCACGCTTGTCCAAAGGTTTTTTAATTAAAATTAAACTGTACAGAAACTTCATAAAGTCCAGGGGTAGACTGTGAACCATAAGTACAATAGAAAAAGTAAACTTTTCAGAAAAAAAAGGAATTGTAATTATGATAGTATTTCCAATTGTTTTTCATCCACTGTTCACCCCCAACAACTCTCAAATCTTGCTCCTACAATATCTTACAGCCTCCAAGGATTTACAGTGTTTACACACAAAGAAATGCTTTTTGGTTTTTAGAAAGCTTTGAAAACAATACCTCATGCTGTTTTATTGATCTATACTTTTAGTGGTATTTGAATATTTCTTTTCATAGACTCTTTTGATATACAGAATTCTATGATTCTCCTCCCTTAATAATCCCACTCTTGGTATACACCCCCTAATAATCCCCCACCTTGAGTGTGGGCAGAATCTGTAAATGTGATGGGAAAGTCACTGTGTGATTGTTACATTACACCAAGACTCATGCAAAGCAGGCTAGAGAGAGCTTCCTATGGGCTTTGAAGACATAAGCAGCCACATTTTGAGAAGGCCACTGTGTGGCATCTGAGGACAAATCTTAGGAGCTTAGGGCAACCTCTGACCAATGACCAGCAAGAAGACAGGAACCTCAGTCCTACAACCACATATATGTGCAACATCCTGGTGACTAAGTATTATTATTCCCATTCTACAGATGAGGAAACTGCAATCCAAAGAAGTTATGTCACACAGCTAGTAACTGGAAGTTCTAGTATTTATATTTGTGTCTATCTTATATCGAGTTATATGCAGTTCTGGTTACATAAACGTACCTTACTTACAAATCCTAATTGGCCTTATTAGTCATAGTTCACATCAAATTGCTCCTACTACTTACTGATTAATATTTACACCAGCCCTACTTACAAACAAATAGTAACAGCACAGAACTTTGGAAAAGTCTGAACTTTATCCTGCACCCATGAAGAGTCATTGAAGAGATTTGCTTGTTGTTCTTTTCTTTTGTTTGAAAGGCATGCTATAATGGATTCAGTCTTTCAGGAAAATGCATATGGCCATAACTTCAAAGGACAGACTGGAGAAAGGAATGGAGTCACAGAGATCAGATAGGAGGTTATGAAACAGTTGTGGAATGAAGCATTGAAAAATTAGACAATAATGATGCAATAGAAATAAGAAGAGAAGAACATATGTGAAAAAATCTTATGAAGAAACAATCAACAACTCTTACTGGAATGTAAGATGACCTTCAGCTCTCCAGCTAAAAGATGCAAAATTGATTCATCTGATAGTAAAAAGAAAAAAGAAACAAATAGTAAGCAGTTTACTCTGCATAATACATGCTCTTTCGACAGGTCTTAACTGTGACGAACAATATGAATACAACTAATAAAACATTTCTGCTTTGTATGTATATTTTAGAAATCTCTGCTTATATACAATTAATAAGTCCAACACAATTTGGAGTGATTAAAGGTTGTATTTTCATTGTTTGTTTTTGAAATCAAATGCAAAGTACGTAAACTCTTTTTGAGTTGTTCACTATTTCCTTCAGAAAGTAAAGGAGAATGTCATTTTTTGCTATATCAAAAGAACTTGGTTATGCTTACTTTGTGTTAAGGGAACAAGTACTCCTTCAAGCAAGTTGCCATGTGACTTTGTGCTTGCACACATACACACACACACATTCTCATTTACACACAATCACACAGTTTCCTAGACCGGTATTATAAATAACTTACTTCTTCAGCACTTTTCAGGAGGAGTGACATGAGGCTTGGTAAATGTAAATTACTATTTGTTGGACTGTCTTAACGTAGAAACACACGAGCAAAAGGGTCAGTATTACAGTGGGAAGACTGCTGACTTCACATATTTAAATAAATAATCTTAACATTGTCAAAGACTATATAAAGCTGTATTCATTTTCTATCACTTTCTTCTCTTGAATTCATTTAGTGCAAATAAAATGCAGGAGATGAGAAGGTAACAACTAAAGGAAACAAGAAAAGGCTACACTAATGTCAGGGACAACCGAGGATTTTGAAAAAGAGGAACAGTCTTTATATGTGGCAAAAATTTATTCATGGAAAGTAAACATCAAGATTCTGGGCATATTTCAAAAGCTGTCACTACTTGAAATGTGACAAAGCAGTGTAAACTCCAAAAGTCACAAAGTCATAATTTCTTATTCTATAACATTGCTAATGTTAGATCACTTGAATGCTACCTTCCTAGGTACAAAGTTTCTGGATTTTTGCAAACTTTTTGGCTCAACTCCATGTTTTAGCCTGTGCCAAGAAAGTACAGAACTTACCATGGAGGTGAAATTATTTTACTTCGAGGAGAAAAATATAAAAAGAAACAACATTTGAAAAATGCTGATGAAATGTAACTTTTTCTCATAATAATTTTTTGGCATTTATGACAAAGATCGCCTGTTACTCACAACTTCCAGTGATTTTCATTATTGGCTTAGTTGTAACCCCAAAGAACTGACAGCGGAAGGATATTAATGTATCTCTGAGCAGTGAGGTAGCTGTTCTTAAAGTGATACAGAGGCAATGAGAGTTTGGAACACCTCATATTTCAATGAAATCCAATTTTCTCTTACAGGTTTCACTCAGTAGCAAGGAGGCACTCATATTGTTATGCTTAGATTGTAGCAGCATCTATAAAAGAGAAAAGACACTCTGCAATGATGTTTAGAGGTTTTGTGTTACTTGCAAATATACTTTCATCTTGTCCAGTTCCAGTGAATTCTAACCACTGAGGCAGGACCCCAGACTTCCAGTGATTTGTAGAGAATTATGTTACCAGTGGTTTTAAATTATCCTTTATGTCTGAATCCTCTAAGTTTTATGGAAGCATACTGCCAGGGATTTGCTTGCAGAAGGGAATAATATTTTATAGCAAATGATTAGATGGCAAGAAGGGCAATTTCAATAGGATAATATGTCATAAATCACTGGAAATATGGACATTTTCTGGTATGGAGGCATTTGAAGGTTCAAGAAGCTTTATAAATTCTACAAATATTTAATAGGTTCCTATCGTGTGGCTGCCCTTCAAAAAGCTCCCTACCTAGTCATGAAATCACCTCAGGCTATCTGAGGTGATAGGAGTTAGAAAACCTGAACCCTTTCTGTTAAATATTCAAGATACTGGGAAGAAAATAAAATGGGAAGAATTTTGTTCATAGCCATTGAGGTATCTCAGTGGTGCCTTGTAGAAGCATTATCAGAGGTTTTCAAATCTGAGAGATAGTTCACAAAAGCATTTTCAATCCCCTTGTACAAATGTGGGTGTTGTTGCTATTGTTGTTCTTCTAGCAATCAATAAAAAGTCAAACATATTTTAAATATGACAAGAGCTTGAGATAATTTGATTTTTCCTAATAATACCATATTCTCTGAAAGAAGAACTTCAGTTTGTAGCAGGAAGGTTAGGGCACTCTGTTTTAAACTTAAGGTTTAGGAAAGATGTGAATATAGGTGTTAGGAGAATATGGTTCACTTTCAGGAGCCTCCATAGTTAATTACCCACTGGTATCTGCTACATTTATTAATGTTCCACTGCAGGTTGTAACATGGCTGACTGAGAATTAATAAAAATCTGAATCTACTTAAGCCCAAATTGGGATCTCAACTTGATATAATTTGGCTGTGTCCCCACCCAAATCTCAATTTGAATTGTCTCTTCCAGAATTCCCACATGTTGTGGGAGGGACCCAGCAGGAAGCAATTGAATCATGGGGGCCAGTCTTTCCCATGCTATTCACATGATAGTGAATAAGTCTCACGAGATCTGATGGGTTTATCAATGGCTCCTACTTTTGCTTCTTCCTCACTTTCTCTTGCTGCCACCATGTAAGAAGTGCCTTTCACCACCCGCCATGATTCTGGGGCCTCCCCATACATTTGGTACTATAAGTCCAATTAAACCTCTTTTCCTTACCAGTCTCAGCAGCATGAAAATGGACTAATACACAACTATTCTATCTATTGTATTTCAAGCTCACTCACCTAGATTAAGGGGAGAATCTCAGTTCATTTATTTGGCACTTAATCTATGTCAGATACAGTTTAACCATGTTATATAACCTTAGCAAATTCTTACAATAACACCATCAGGTATATATTATTAGTATCTCCATTTTATCAATATATAAGTGAAAATCATGCTCAGTTATTGGTGATTAAGCTGGCATTTGAACACAGAAATGATCTATTAAGAGCTGATTTTCCTACACCTATTATCAGACACCTTGCTACTTTACTACTAGTAGAATTTACTGAACAAATCATTTACATTAAAAAGGAAAATTATATAAAGACAATGATGGTATGATTATTGGTAGCATCTTTTCACAGAAATTGAAGGCCACTGAAGCAAGGTGAGTCTAAGAAATTTTCCCAGGAACCTTTAAACAAATGAGTAATAGTAGTTCACAAAAGAGTTGACCAAAAGCACCATCTTTTACTAGCAGTGATATTGCTGCATGGGACATCATGAAGTAACTGCTTTTTCACCTTGACTATATCAACAACAGTCACAAATGTCCAGGGGGAGATATTTTAGCCTACAATTCTATTCGGTGCAATAATAATTATCACTTAATTTTGCAAAAAGATTTACGTGTTGTTTGAGAGAAGGGAGCATTGGCCATTCTATCTATTTTGTTTGTTGGCTTTTTTGGTCTTGATTTTGGTCAATCATGTTGATAATGGCAAATAAAAGTAGAAGTCTGAACTTTAGTCAATAGCAAGATATGTGGTTCTATGTGTGATGTGTTCATTGCCCTTCTGGCATTTTAGCATTTTCACCAGGAGAAACTAAACAGGATTTTCCTCTCCCTGCAATGCATTCCAGTTCCTTCCTTTCACTCCTGCCTCTCCCCAGCTCCCACCACCACATTGCTGGAGGGGATGACTGGCCCAGCTGATCTAAATATACTCGGTTCTGATCATATTGCTTTAGAAACTGCTAGTAAAATTGAGCTGTAATGCATTAGAAATATCCAGAGATTTGACTCTCAAGGAAACCATGTTTTCTTTCTTCTAAATCCCAAGATGCCAATAGAAGAGCAAAATCAAACCTGGTAATGCAGAGACCCAAAGAAACCAGTGAAAATGATAATTATGCTTTTTTTTTTCTTCCTGGGGGAAGAATAATCCTTGTGAATTTTCCTCCTACAGAACAGAATGGTGTGGGATTCACAGGCTGCTTGCTCTCTCCTTTTTCTTGACTTCTTCAGGAACTTTGTATCCCTAGGAAAGTGTGTGTTATATAAAACAGGGTTGATTGATCTGCCTGTGATGGTAGCAGGAATTTGTACCTTTGTTCTCTTAATGAGTATGTGCACTCAGTTGAGGATTAGCAGAAGTTGCCAGTTGCATTAGCACTGAACCTGAGCTTCCTCAACCACTAGGGAACTTAGCAAATCAATGCTCACTCACAAAGACACCCCAATCTTACCCACACCATCACCTCCACTCACGGAACACACACTACAGTTACTAGCCAACTGTGAAAAAGGAACAGGCACTCTGGAAATTAATCAGCCTCTTTCTCTCTTTCTCTGCATCCACATCAACACACACACACACACACACACACGCACTTGCCACATATAAACACACAATTTTCTGCAACGGTATCTCACTCCGGAAACCAAGAGCTATCATAACCAACTATTGAAAGGAACCTTTTAGAGATAGGAGGTAATGAGAAGATATAGTTGGCCTACAATTTTTGAAGGAATCACCCTCTAAGAGATGAGTTGCTCTAAGAAAAGTAGTAGTTTATGTTTTTTATACCAGAGCTTATATTCCAAACCCTATGTCTTTTTGTGTGGCTACCCTAAAGTCCAATATAGCACTGGTCACTTCTGCTAAAAAGTCATTGCACTTTCAAACTCTGTATGCTGTGGAGCCTTCTTATGGCGAAAAATGGCATAAACGTGGTTTCATCAAAGCTGACTCAAGTTGCTTGTGTCTCTTTTTAGTGGCTGTTTGTTTTCTTCATTGATGCACAGAAAACTAGAGTCCACCCAAGGACTTGGAGTGAAAAGAGAAATAAATTAAGGTTTCTGGGACTTTGATGAGAGTTTAGTTTTTCAGACTTTGCTTGATCCAATAGATGACTGAAACCCTGATGAGAGGTTCAAATGCAGAGATTTCACCATCAAAGCTCAAGTTTTGGCAAGTATCCATTACCAGCTCCACTTTGATTTACATGGTCCTCTTGTATTTTAATTGTAAACGATCAACTTTGATTTATTTAATAATTTTGCATTCTCACTTGTTATAACCAAATATTTGCATTTCAAATGCAAAAATTAAAAAAAAAAACATACAAAGGTTCTTAGCTCATTCAAAATGAAATTTCTAGGTTTTTATAATGCAAATTTCTCTTGTGGTCCAGCATTCTAGTCAGGAATGTCAGTGTTTCAAATTATTCCAACCTTCTTTTGTGGAGAGAAGTTCATCATATTCTACTCTCTCTAGATTTACTGCTGGCTTCTTTTTGCTAAGGTTGGATTACATTTGGCTAAACACGAGGAAATTTTAAAACAGCCCATTTGTAAATTGGGAATTGCCTGCCAATGAAACCCATATGTAATCTCAAATCCTGATTTTAATCAGTAGTTTTAGCTTTTCCACTAAGTAAGTCTATATGCCAGAATGCTCATGAGACAATCCTGAAGTGTCATTAGCATAATTGTGTGACGCCAGGGATTAAGAGTAGAACAGGTCTTGGCTGAAGTCCAGCTCTGCCACCAACTAGCTGTGTGACCTTGAGCCACTTACTTCATTTATATAAATCTCAGGTAGTAGCTCTCTCATTTGGCTTTTGTGAGGATTAAATACAGTAAAGTGTGAAGAATGCATTGTTTAATGCCTGTCATGTACTCAGTAAATATTACCTAATGCTATGCTTCTTCCCTCAAACTTTCAAGCACATTGAACATACATCATTGATCAAAAACCAGACTGGCATACGATTTCATATGAGAAAGATTCAGGCTAGCAGACAGCAGAACAATACTTTCAAAGTTTTGAGACAATGAGGTTTTTAACCTAGGATTCTATATCTGCTAAATTATCAATAAGATATATAAATGTCCACCAATCAATCACCTGGGACATACCTGAAGTTGAACAGGATTGGGTTAATTGATATATTCTGCAGCAAGGAAGACCTCAGTCCACGTGGAGCTACGGGCGACTCTGCAAGAGGATGTTAGGAGAATTCTTGTTATACAGTTTAGGCTTGTGCTGAATTATTTTGAATGAATTTCAAGGAAGTATGGGTTTGGCTGCTGTCAGGAGGTAGGAATAATCCTATGATTAGGTATATTAATAATTTTCATCTAGGAGTCAGGAGAAATCTAGGAGTAAGAAGAATTTTTATCTAAGATTCAGAAGAAATGGAAGAGGCAGGTCTAAAGCTTAATTGGTATGGAAGTGGCAGTCATTCATGCTACCTAAGAAAGAAGATGTTGGATGTCTTTGTGATTTGCTATTTTCTGTGCTCAGACACAATTATGGTTACCCTGCTTTTATTTGTCTCACTCTGTCAACAGCCTGGAGTGCAGCGGCACAATCGGCTCACTGCAACCTCCTCCCTCCAGGTTCAAGAGACTCTCCTGCTTCAGCCTCCAAAATAACTGGGATTACAGGCATGCACCACCATGCCTGGCTAGTTTTTTATTTTTAGTAGAGATGGGGTTTCACCATGTCAGCCAGCTGGTCTTGAACTCCTGACCTCAGGTGACCCACCCACCTCAGTCTCCCAAAGTTTTGGGATTACAGGCATGAGCCACCACACCCGGCCACAAAGTTGTCTTGTCTGATGTTGATGTTCCATGAAATTGTTCATGTTAAATAGGAAGCATCAGTAGTAGTACCACGCCTGCCTTCAGCTGACAGCATCTGCTCCTTCTCAGGTGGGAGGAAAGAATAAGGGCATTTTCAAACATGCACAGACTCAAATATTTTGAATTACAAACACTTTTTCCTAAGAAGTTACTTAAGGAGGGGCAAAGTGCAACAATGGAATGACCAAGACTAAAGAGCATTTAGAATCCAAGAAATATTGGCACCGGGAAAGCAAATATTGACCACAGAAAGGGTGAGGGGAACCTATGAGAGGAACAAAGTCGGGGGGAAGGTAAGTCAGTAGAATACCTGTCTGAAATACAGAATTGAAAATATAGGCTATGATAAGCTAAATAGTATAAGAAATAAAATGGGAAATTAGATACTCTAGAAAACAAGTGTAAAGTACCTTTTCTAGAAGTAATTAAATTCCACAGTCTGAAATAGTTAAATAATACAAACTTTTTAAATTAATTCTATTAGAAATAAACTATAGGCAGTGATTAGAACACTTCAGTGTGGATATTTTCAACCTTGATAATATGAAAATAAAATTTCAGATGACAGAAGTCTACATGTAGGAAAGATGGGAAGAGCTGAAGGAAATAGTAGAGCCAGTAATGTCATCAGCCTACACAGTGGGCTTCAGGAGAATCTAAGATAATTTGATGGAAGCAGTAACAGTGTTATTAAATTACTGGAAGTTATAAAGCAATCAATAAAGAATCTGAAAACTCCTGTTTAACTGTTTAGGAGAACGCAGAAAGGGGTGGTGGTATAATGGTATAATGAGGCAAATACTCATTTATCAGATCAAGAAATCTAAATTGCTCAACAAGAAACAGCAACATAAGCATATTTATTAAAATTGTGAAAGTAACAACCAGAGGAATTAGAACCAACTAACGAAGGTAAAAGTTGTTGTCTCTAAGCAGCAGGTCTAGCATTAGAAAGGAATATACCATTTCCTCTACTAGAGATAATAACAAAGAATATAATAACAAAGGATGTTATTATCTCTAAATATTTTTTCTATTTGATTTTTTTTCACCTGCACTTTGATAAAATCCAGGTGAACAAAGAAAAGGAAGTAAAATGAGCATGGCAATGTCTTAATAAATATTTATTGAGTAAATTATTTACTTTGTATTAAATATGAGAAAAATGTAGCTTAGAATCAAAATTTTATCAGTATATTTTTGAACTGTCTGGATCTTCTTTATGGTTTAAAACAAGGGGCAGAATTTTTTAATGTAATGTTGTCATCCCAGATCCAGCTCTTAGAATTCACTAGCACTTTTTCATCATGGGAAGCTGTTTCTAACTCCACACCTTCTGAGTAATCAATACCATCGAAAGCAAGCAGATTGCTTTCTGCAATAAACTACATTCCCTGTGCCATCACCTAAGCCTGCACCAACCTGAAGATCAAAGAATATAGAGACTTTGAACATAACATTACCTTGCTAAGTGCAGCTCCATAGAATTCAAGACACGTTAAAAAAAACAGCACAGTCCTCCCCACGTATGCCTACCCAAGGCCCACAGAGATCTCTGTGAGAATGGCAACCAGACACTTGTGCCTCTCCTTTCTACTGAAACTCTTCAGCTGCTCCCATTATTATTGTTGTTTAGATTTCAAGACTTTGCTGAATCACAATGCCACCATACAGAATAATTCTGAATGTCCAAATGTAAGATTACAAAGTAGGTTTCCCCAAATCAGAATGAGGTTTCTGTTTGGAAATACTTAGTCCAGTGGTGTTTGTTTTTTGACCACTCAGCATTAATTTTTTCCTTCCTAATAATATCACCTCCTTCCATTGGGTATAATTTAGTAGGACTAAATGGGGAAAGCTGGCCATCTCTAGCTAAGTTCATGATTCAAGGTAAGTCAATAGAAAAGTCTTTCTACAGAATCCAAATCCCTAGTAGAGGAACCAGGTCACCCAGGTCTCAGCTCACATCAGGTTTTTCCAAGGTCAGGCTGCTCCTACAAGAGAGGGTCATTATGGTTTCTGCCACCCAGCCTTCAGGGGTGCTTGAGATCTGCCTATATCCAAGATTGGGTCTCCAGCTTCCCATCAATCCTGTAAGACCGAGTGGTTTTTGACTAAGTTAGCTTTTGCCACTGAGAATCAAAGAATCCTAACTAGGCCTATAGCATAAACTGATACTTACATACTTATTGATAGAGACTTTCACCGAGTAGAGAATAATGCTATCAATAAACTGAAGATGATATTTAATATAGGAAAGTACAAAAGAGAAAATAGTGACTTCTTTTCTTTCCACTGTATGGTGACAACTGACTTTCAAATGTTTGTTTCTATGAGGAGCAGAAATAGAGGTGGGAAAGAACGAGGAAGAAGCTCTTGAGTATACCCAGGATTTTGTGCAATTCTCCATGTGGTAACCACAATTCCAGGATGAATCAGAATGTAGCAATGACATTATTGTGGAAAATCATTTAAGTCTATTTTTCTCTAGAAAAGAGTAAATTATTCACAAATTATGGCAAGTTAACCATCTCAAGTAGAAAATCCACTAATAGAACACTCAACTTGTCACATCCCACCAATGGTTTTAACACTGAGTTTAAGAGCTGTGATCTCATTTTTTAAATGAGATACCTTTTAAAAAATCATCTCTTAAAGCTAATCTTATAGTAGGAAAAAAAGAGAGAATTAAATTGAGCTTTCCATGGGTCATCTAACATATAATTGCTTTACAAAGAAGAGGGTTAGGAGGTAAGAACATGGTGACAAGATAATCAAGTAAAACAAATTGGCGAAGGTTGTAGGGGGTGAAAAACTGAATGAGAAGGTAGTCTATAAAGAGAAAGAAAAATTTAAATATATTACACAGAGAGAGAGGATTGAAGACTGCAAATACAAATGAGGAATAAGGGAAGGGACTGATAAAGCTTCTTCAGACCTGCAACTAGTAAGGAAATATAACACAAATAGGAAAGAATTAAGGTGATATCTACTGGGTTGAGGATATTTGAAGATGAGAGAGATAGACAACACTTTCCAAATGATTAACATTTTAAAATTATAGTTCTAAAGTGTTGTATAATTAAATGAACATTAAAAGTGAAGCAAATAGATGTTTGAAACCGTGAGGGAAATGAGGGTGTGTAGAAAAGAGACCACTTGTACACTGTTGGTGAAAATGGAAATTGGTACAGCCATGAGAGAAAACAATATGGAGGTTCCTCAAAAATTAAAAATAAAACTGCCAAGTAGTCCCTCTGCTGGGTAGATATCCAAAGGAAATGAAATCAGTATGTGGAAGAGATATCTGCACACCCATTTTCATTGCAGCACTGTTTACAATAGCCAAGATACGGAATCAGCCTAAGTGTTTGTCCATAAATGGATAAAGAAGTTGTGGTATACGGGAGGCGGAGGTTGCCGTGAGTCGAGATCACGCCATTGCACTCCAGCCTGGCCAACAAGAGTGAAACTCCATTTCAAAATAAAATAAACTAATTTGTGGTATATATGCACAATAAAAAAAAATCATCTTTAAAAAGTATATATTGCCATTTGCAACAACATAGATAAACCTGGAGGACATTATGCTAGCTGAAATAAGCCAGGCACAGAAAGAAAAAACCACGTGATCTCACTTATATGTGGAATTTAAAGAAAGGTTGAATACTCAGAAACAGATAGTAGAACAGTGGTTACCAGGGCCAAGGACATGGGGGGAAGGAGGAGGAAATGGAGAGATGCAGATCAAAGGGTACAAATTTGTAGTTATGTGAGATGATTAAGTCTAGAGATCTAACAGAGAGCATGAGGACTATAGATCATTATATTGTACACTGAAAGTTTGCTAAAAGAGTAAATTTTGGGTGCTTTCATCACCAAAAAAAGGTAACTATGTAAGGTGATGGATAGGTTAATTTGCCTAACCATAGTGATCATTTCACTGTGTATATGTGTATTAGAACAGCACATGTACACCTTGAATATATACTATAAAAATTTGAGAACAATCATCATAAAATCAGAGGAATTCTGTTGTAATTCATCAAAACTATATAAGAAATGTTGTTTTCTGAATAATATAGACAACCAAAGTCAATTCTCATCTCAAATAAAGCAGACTTTTCATATAAAATATAAAAAATAAGATATTAATCACTTTTACCATATTTTAAGTATGACAGTTTCAAACATTTCTGAGTAAAGATTTGTAGTCAACTCACTTAATTGCTTTTTTAAAAAAACATAAAAGAATAGAGTCCTTTCCCTGTTGTTTGTTTTTATCAGCCTTGTCAAAGCAGAAAACAAACCACCCCCTTGGGTGAAGGATATGAACAGCCACTTCTCGAAAGAAGACATATAATTGGCCAGCAAACATATGAAGAAATGCTCAGTTTCACTAATCATCAGAGAAATGCAAATTAAAACCACAGTGAGATACCTTCTCACATTAGTCAGAATGGCTATGATTAAAAAGTCAAAAAACAACAGATGCTGGTCAGGCTGCAGAGAAAAGGGAATGCTAATGCACTGTTGGTGAGGATGTAAATTAGTTCAGCCATGGTGGAAAGCAGTCTGGAGATTTCTCAGAGAATTTAAAACAGAGCTACCATTTCACACAGCAATCCCATTACTGGGTATATACCCCAAAATAAATAAATATTTCTACAAAAAAGTCACATGCACTCATATGTTCACCGCTGCACCATTCACAATAGCAAAGACATAGAATCAAGCCAGGGCATATCAATGGTATATTGGATAAAGAAAATGTGGTACATGTACACCATGGAATACTACTCAGCCATAAAAAGAATGAAATTACGTTCTTTGCAGCAACATGGATAGAATTGGAGGCCATAATCCTAAGCAAATTAATACTGGAACAGGAAAACAAATACTGCATGTTTCCCTTATAAGTGAGAGCTAAAAATTGAGCACATAAGGAAATAAACATGGGAATAACAGACACTGTGGACTACTAGAGGGTGGGGAGGCATGGTGAGTTTAAAAACTACCTATCAGATACTATGCTCACTATCTGGGTGACAGAATCCATATTCCAAACTTCAGCATCCCATATAACAAATCTATACATGTACCCCTACATCTAAAATAAAAGTTGAAATAATAAAAGAAAGTACAAGATGAGTTGCAAATTTGGTGAGCAGGTAACCATCTCATAAAATAACACTTAAGACTTTATTCAGTGTATTTGAGTTGGTTGGAAAATTGGCTGGTGAGCTATAGAATAAATGGTAAAAAAAAAAAACAGTGACATTTTGAGTACTTGATGAGGTGCCCCAGGAACCAGTATTAATTCAACCTCACTTTATATACAAACAGAACACTGTCGTCACTGAGGCAGTAACTGAACACAAATACTCGAAGGGACATTTTCAGAATCCTTATGAGTCTAGGGCATCAAACCTTGACTATACTTAAATTGAATGGGTTTTGGTAACAATTTACCTCTGTTTAGTTTCTTTTTAAAAACCTTCAAGTAGTCAGGCCTCCAACAGAAGTAGTTAAATTTAATAAATTAAACTTCCTGTGCTCGCTGCATTTGTTTCTATTTGCAGATGGAATGTAGGTAGGAGAGGAGGTAAAGAGACTCTTCTGGCAGTGAAAGAAATCCTAGGAGAGGGACACGTGGAAGGCAACACAGAGGGCACACAGGTGGCAGAGAGCAGTGAGAGATGGATGCTCAAAGCAAGTCCATGCCAGCTTCCCATTCTGCTGCAAGTCGTTAGGGAATTGAAAATTCACTTGCTCTGGAGAATTACATAGCCAATTCAGTGTGAACATTCTTCATGCCTGTTCCTGTTCCTAGGGCAATGGGCTTCGACATAAGTGAGAAATACAGCCATACAAATCTCAAGTTGCATTGAGAAATTGATTTTATTTTTGTAAAACTATACCCTGAATCACACAGTGCCTCAACTGTTTTACCTGTAAACATAGAAAACCTTTGTCTACACAGTCCTCACAGAGATGGTGTAAGGATTCATAAAGTCTACAAAGGGCTGTTCCTTAGAGAAAGGAATTGCATGAACCCAAGATTTTCTAACCTATTAATAAAATCTTGACTTCCCCCCAAAAATATGGGAATAATGTGCTCTTCCAGCACACCAGCTGCATTCCAGTTAAAAACATGATCAATGTTGAAGTTACTTGTTTGAAGAAAATTTGGCAATTTCCCTTAATAACTCAGTCTAATATAATTATGTACCTGACAAAAATGTTCATTATGTAAAAAAGAGAGGTGGAAAACAATCACTAGGTAATTGAAATGTAATGCAGGCCTAGCTAATTGTGAAGAGATGTAATTAACTAGTTTATGTTCCTGAGATGAGTGGCTTAAATATAAAATAATGGATTTTTAAAATTTCGGTCCCTGACGCCTGTAATCCCAGCACTATGGGAGGCCAAGGCAGGCAGATCACGAGGTCAGGAGATTGAGACCATCCTGGCTAACACGACAAAACCCCATCTCTACCAAAAATACAAAAAATTAGCTGAGCATGGTGGCACTAGCCTGTAATCAATCCCAGCTACTCGGGAGGCTGAGGCAGTAGAATCACTTGAACCTGGGAGGCAGAGGTGGCAGTGAGCCGAGATTGCACCATTGCACTCCAGCCTGGGTGACAGAGTGAGACTCTGTCTCTAAAACAAAAGCAAAATTCAGTCCCAAATGAGTATTGTTACCCTAACAGTCATATTTGTTTAATTTTTATGAGGCACATTCCATTTTTTATTTGGACATAACGCAGTTTTTCCTGTGTTGACCCTGCCACGTGAGAGAGAGTTTTTGACACCACTTGTACTCTCTCACCCTGGTTTTTGTCACACAGGGATTTACCCTCCCTGGCCCCGCATACTGCGGGGACCATGGACATGCATTCCCTGTCCCTACAACCTGCCACTCAGCACACACTCAGAAGGGAGCAGCAGGAGCAGCAGAGGAAAGTAATGAGAGCTTATAGTCCAGGTGGGAAGACAAGCTTCTGCATAAACTTATCACATGTGCTCCCCACTCTTCTCTGCTCCCTTGTCACCTCTGCATGCATTAAAATTCCCTAATTTTAAAAAATCTTTCTCACTTTCTTTCACATCTACTGGTATGTTCCTAATAGGTAAACAACCATAAGAGAAATCTAGTGCTCGATCTCCCACATGTGAGTCTCTCCCTGCTCCATGCTGCCCTACTCACCACCCCAATCATGTACATCAGCTGGATTCACCAGCCAGCTCCTCAACCAGGCATCAAAGGCCCTACTCGGAAACTCCTAGGTAGATGGGTGGCATTACCTTACGCTGATCCCCTTGATTCTTACTTTTAACAACACTCACTTCTTTGAATTCCTCAAGATCAACAAATTAGATTTTTCATTCTTATGAAATAGTCCTCTTCCTCAACAGAATTACTGTAAAAATTATGCCAATCCTTCAAAGCCTGGTTTAAATGTTACCTGCTTCCTCTATGAAAAATCTTCTAATCTCTACAAGTAGACATTCTCTGCATCTCTTTTTTACTCTCATTGTCATCATCATAATCATCATCTTTAGAATACTTTCATAGTTTCAGATTCAGGCTGGCATCACAATATTTATGTCTGTATCCAATACCCTCTACTAAAGTCGGATACCTTGGTGGTCACAGTGCCTTGTCTAGAATATATGCCTCCTCATTGTTGAGCAAGTAAATGATTAAGTTCCTCCTTTACTGTTTTCTCATTCAGTTCTGCCAATGACAGCATGAGACAAAAGGGTGAAAGGAGCATGGACTAAGAAAAGCAGGGCATGCTAAAGGGCCAGAAGTAGATTTTATTTTTTGCCTCATTTGCTAATTTCTTCTGTATCTCTATAACATGCTGCTCAGTAGGGAGCAGAAAGTGAACTTGGTATGGCAGGAATAGAAAATGGAGGTGTAATATGTAAGATTGCAAGAAAGGGGAAAACTACCATTTTTTATCTCTTTTAGTCCCATAATTTTATTTCCAATTTTCTATAGGAGACACTAGAGCAAGGCAAAATTATTCATGTTTTAAAAGGTGTATTGAATTCTACTCTCTATTCCCAAGATGAAGCTAGTAGAAAATCAGTCAACCAGCAAGCAGGCAAGGAGGGAGAACCTCCTCCCTCCTCTTGTCATATGCTTCTTTCCCTGAAGCTACTCCTGGTCAAATGAAACAACGGTTCTTCTCAAATCTACTGGAATCGGAACACATACTCCTCGTCATGTGTGTATGTTAGCACAGTGTAACAAATCAGCCAGTCAACAAATGTTCACTCACTGCCTATGATGCATCAGGAAGATTGCATGCCCTTGGGGATTCAAAGGAGAACCAAACAAACAGCTACCACCCTCCTGGAACTTATACTCTCAACATTGCCAACAGTCTTCACACAAATAATTTAAATAACTGGAAGCAGGCAAAGTGTTATTTAAGAAAAGTATCACGCACAGGTGCGGCGGCCAGTCTTTCCACGTATGTGTGAGTGATCATGGGCAAAGACAAAAGCTTTAAACATATTTATTAAGCACTTACTAGTAATCCTACATTAAAGGCCCTTAGCATAATGCTTGGCACACATTAAGTATTGAATAAATGACATGCAATATATAAATTGTTCCTTGCTAAGGAATTACGTATTTCCACTTCTAAAGTCTACTTCTCATTTCAGTCAAATTAGACTAAGAATATTAGAAAAGCCATTCATTCCACCTTTACAGTGTTGGTGTATCACCCCTAAAAAGTTGGTGTACAAATTGTCAAGGGTCCTAACTGATGCCAAGAGTCTTTCCTCTTTTTCTCCTCATTAAAACTCAGATACAAGGTCTCTATGGCTTAATCCGTGAGTTACAAGTGATAGAGTAGCAAGGGCATGAGATTTAGAGTTAACTGGATTTGGGTTTATGCTGTGCTCTACCAGTGATTTGGCCATGAGACCTAAATCATCTGTAAAACAGAGATAGTAATATTAATTGCATACAACTTCTGTAAGCCTGAGATGAGAAAGCATACAAAAGGACTCATGATATTTACTGGTAGGAATACTTGAGATATTCTCTGAGGACAAACAAGATTCCATTCACTATTTAGAGGCCATTGATGCCAAACCAGCCATGCATTGATACCTTCCAAGGATAAAGAGAATGTACTTTGTCCGAAGCACATTCTAAGCACAGACACTAACTAGTGATTTACAATGTAGCTCATGGAAGAAGACTGGGGCTGCCTGCTATTGTGCCTGTTAAAATGCCCAAATGGTACTGCCCTTCACACTTAGAGCTCAAGAGAAATACAAAGTCACCTCAAGAGTGGACCTGCTGTCACTGTTTCATTGACAGCTAGATGGCAGGTCCTGTGGTTGCCTTACTTGCAGTCTCATTCCAAACCCTCAACTTTCAGCCTCCTTTATCACACCCTACAGTCTCTAAATTGCTGTGCAGGATTTTCTGAGGGCTCTTCTGTGAGAACATCTTGGGCTGCTGGATGTGTGCATGCACTTGCACAAATAAGAAACAGAGAGCTGGTTCAGGCAGAAAGACTTACATTTTTTTTCTCAAATAACATATTTGAGTATTAAAAGCAATGTATTCTGTTCTCCTGCTAACAAAGAATAATAAAACCAGAGTGTTGCCTTCCCAGCAGCTCTTGCCTTTGAATCGTGCAAAACAGAAATGATCCTTGGTTTGTAGGCAGCAACAGCCTCCAGGAGCTATGGGAATATTGCCAAGAGCCCTGAAAAACCTCCACAGCTAATTGAGAACTGGCTTATTAGTGACACTTTTGAGAGTCAGGTTGTCATTGAAGAGAAACGAAGGAGAACACAGTGGGCTGTAGCCTGGAATTAGGCAGTGGGAGGAGGGAGGGCTGGTCCCTGCTCCTTGCAAGAACATTGCTCTGTAATTTTCTCAGACAGTGTGCTCAGCTGGCTTGCAAAAGCACTGGATCCTGGGATGCTGCAGACAACAACACCTTAGCTTCTAGTCTTCCTTGAACACTGCCCCTTCCATACACATTTGGAGAGCCCTGTGGCCATGTCAAAGATACCCTGAATTTGTTAACACAACTGAGAAAAACATGTCATGCCCTCTTAGTAGCCTTTGGAACATGTGTCTACATGATTTTGTGTGTGTAGCCAACTGAAAGTGTTTTATTTCACAATGATTAGACAACTCCAGCAGCAAAGAACTCCTGATTTTTTGTATAAACATTAAAAACACAAAAAAGGAGAAATGAGTTAAAGAACTCACAATTTTTATTTAACTAACTTAAGTCAAAATGCCAGGTAGGTCAATTAATTAGGAAACATCACAAGAGATAAATATGACTAGCAGTTTCAATTAAACTCCCTGATTTTTTAAAGAAAGTTAAGGACACTGATGACCAGCATCAGGTCAGCAGTCAAGCAAAATACTGTGTCCTGAGAGTCACCTTTGAGCAACTAGCAAGATGTTGCTCTGATAACAAACTGGATTTCTCAGTTCCCTCCACATTGGTCTGATGGTGATTGATCTGGATAACCTTCTCTGATTTGTATGCTAAAATTCTAGCCCTAACCCAATTTTTAAAAAATTTTTAAAAAGAAGAATCTGTGTCATTCTTCATTAGCAATGATAGCTATATAATGTGGATAAGCATATACCACATCCATCTGCTGTGCTCCCTGCTGGATTAACTGATGGAATTGAGTTGTCACCCTGCTAGAAACAACAGACTAGATCCTAGAATTAACTCCTGAAGTTCTACACTGGGGTGGGAAACAACCCCACTTCTTTCCTGATGGTACTAGAAGTCCCTCTGAGTACAGAGAAACTGGAACACGGAAAACATAGTTTATAGCCACCTGTTTGTTGTCTTACTCCATAAATTGTCTCTTGTTTCTCTTGTAGCAAATTCATTCTTCTCTTCTCATAATGATTCAGAATTTGCCCATTTTCTAATTCAACTCAACCTGTGACACAATAGGTTCCCTGAATCTTAAGGTAATTCTATTTGTTTCTCTAACTCTTGCTGTTAACATACACACGCACACACATAGACACACCCACATGCATTTTAGTGGTAGACAACATTGGGTTGGTTGCCTACCTAATAGTCGGCCATTTTCTCCCCCTTTCTTCTTTTCCAGGCAGGCTTGCTCCCTACAAGAGAAGCTAAACTGTCACTTATCAGTATTCCCAGCTTTCTTTCTTCTAGAGGTAGTATGTGACCAAGTTTTAGAGTGGTCCTCTAACAGAGTCATGGGATGGCATTATGACACAGTTGTGGGGTAGAAAGTGATAGAGTCCTGCAGCAGCAATGTGAAATCATGGGACAGATTTCTGGAGCACAGATTTCATGTGACAAAATCTATGGCAGTGACACACTTCTGACATGGTTGTGTGACACAGTTTTGGGGTGACCATGTGATGTAATGCTTGGGTGGCAATGTGACATATTGATGACCATGCGGCACAGTCCTGGGGTGACAATCTGACATACTGAACATTTCTGGGATGGCCATATGACATAGTTCTGGGGTGGTAATGTGACATAGGAAAGGTGCATGTGAAAAGTCTCTGGTCAGTGAAGTCTTAAGGAGGTCTCCTGGAGAACTTCTGGGAAAGATTCTCCCTCCATCTAAAGAGGAATATGGAAAAAGACTTTCCTCACCACTAGGACTGCCCCTTTCTCCTTTCATGTTTGAACAGATTGACATGAGCACATAATGCTCCAGGCTGCTGCAGCAGACATACTGCTGCAACAATGGCAGACATTTCATCTACTGAGAATGGCAGACGAATGAGAAGTGCCTAGAACCTTGATGGCATTTTGTGCAATAACTGTTAGCTTGTCTACCCCTAGATTGCTTCTTAAGCGAGTGATATGGTGAGACTTTTTGTCTCCACCCAAATTTTATCTTGAATTATAATCCCCATAATACCCACATGTCAAGGAGAGACCAGGTGGGGGTAATTGGATCATGGGGGCAGTTTCCCCTATGTTGTTCTCATGATAGTGAGTGAGTTCTCACGAGATCTGATGGTTTTATGAATCTCTTCCCTCTTTGCTCAGCACTTCTCCTTCCTGCCTTGTGAAGAAGGTGCCTTGCTTCCCCTTCAGCTTCTACTATGATTGTAAGTTTCCTGAGGCCTCCCCAGTCATGCTGAACTGTGAGTCAATTAAACCACTTTCCTTTATAAATTACCCAGTCTTGGGCAGTTCTTTATAGCAGTATGAACGTGGACTAACACAGTAAGAAAACAAAATCCTGCTTTCTATGCCGCACACACATGTGCATGCACATGTGACCATTTATATTGCATGCATATAGTTAAGCATAAGCCTTTCCCTGTTGAAATTAAATTTATTTTTACAACAAAGACACAAATTGCTTTTTCATAAAAGTTCTGGAGAAAAAAATTAATTTGAAACTTCGTAAAGAATAATACAAGTAGTATCCTTTAGTTATGTAAAGATAATGAAGGCAGGCTCCCTGATCTAGAGTAAAGACACATAAGACTTTTTCCTTGACCAAGTTATGTGCTAAAGACTGTGGTAAGCAGCTCTAGCAAGTGAGTGGCCAGTTGGCACACAAAGCTTTAGGAGACTGAAGCTTCCCCATTGTTGCTTTCCAAAGTTCAAAATAAGAGAAAACAATCAATTTGCACCAAGGTGACCATAACCACCTACAATACAATTACCTGCATCATAGGCGAGGCTCATGATCTAAGGTTCAGGTGTAGGTCAAGCTGAGAACTCTGCAGTTTCCAGTATCAGTGGTTGAGGCATAGGAAACAACATTGAGTATAAAATCTGGAAATCTTGGTGTTGATGTGAAGGGATGTGAACAAGCAAGGGCATGTCTGAGCCAGTGGACAAATAGTGTCATCTGTCACACAATGTAAGACATAGAGGTAAGTCATGTCAGCAATGGGATCACAAATAACAACTCCCTCTTTGCTTTTTGTGTAGAAATAGGCTGAATCTCCTGCAACAACTCACTTTGGTCGTATGAGCAAATGGACAGGTTCTTGAACAAATTGGACCTGGGGAAATATGAAGGAGGATTTAATAAAATTTTCACTAATAAGACTTGTGGACTTCAAAGCATTAACTATAAATGAGTGAATACATGCATCAGTATTCCCACATTAGTGAGGCAGAGTATATACATATTTGCCTTTGTCATACATATATCTACTTAAATATCAACATCAAATACTATACAACAACTGCTAATTGCCCCAAAATAGAATGATTAATTAAGCACAGTTATTTTTTACTAACCTTATTAAAAATAAATTTTATTATGCATATTTTAGGTATACAGCATGTTACAAGATACATATGTGCACATATATACACATATATGCATAATATAATGGTTACTGTAGTGGAACAAATTAATATATCCATCATTTCACTTAGTTACTCATTTCTCCCTCTGTGACAAGAGCAGCTATCATCCATTCATTTAACAAAATTTCTGGCTACAATACATTATTATTAACTATAGCTCTCATGTTGTATATTAGTAACGTATTTGCTACTTTTTACCCTTTGACCTACATCTCCTCATTGTCACTCCTTCGCCTCAACCCTGGTAACCACTGTTTTGTTCTCTATCTCTGTCTGTATATATTTGATATTTTTAAGATTCCACACATAAGTGGGATCATGCAGTATTTATCTTTCTGTGTCTGACTTATTTTACTTGGCATAATGTGCTCTAGGTTCATCCATTCTATGGCAAGTGGCAGGATCTTCTCCTTTTTTTTTTTTTTTTTTTTTTTTTTTTTTTGAGACGGAGTCTCGCTCTGTCACCCAGGCTGGAGTGCAGTGGCTGGATCTCAGCTCACTGCAAGCTCTGCCTCCCGGGTTTATGCCATTCTCCTGCCTCAGCCTCCCGAGTAGCTGGGACTACAGGCACCCGCCACCTCGCCCGGCTAGTTTTTTGTATTTTTTTAGTAGAGACGGGGTTTCACCATGTTAGCCAGGATGGTCTCGATCTCCTGACCTCGTGATCCGCCCATCTCGGCCTCCCAAAGTGCTGGGATTACAGGCTTGAGCCACCGCGCCTGGCCGATCTTCTCCTTTTTTAAGGCTGAGTAATATTCCATTGTGTGTGTGTGCACACATGTATGTACATGCACACAGACATTTATTTATACACACACACTATAGTTTCTTTATCCTTTCATCCGTTAGTGGACCATACATTGTTTTCATATCTTGGCTATTGTGAATAATGCTTCAAGGAACATGTGAGTGCCAATATCTTTACTAGGTGGTGATTTCTTCCCTTTGGGCATATCCTCAGCAGTGGGATTGCTGGGTTATATGGTAGTTTTATTTTTCTTTACGGATCTCCTTCCTGTTATACCAATGTACATATCCACCAATACTGTACAAGAATTACCTTTTCTCCATACTCTCACCAGTACTTACTAATACTTATTAAAATGTTAGGAAACCTTATTTGAAATAAAACATTTTAGCAAAGACTGGAAAGATCATAATGTATATGATTAATTATATATTACTTCATATAATAATATATACTATATAATCATAAAATAAGATATATAATTAATTATATATTATTGTACATAATAACATATTATAATATAGAATTAATGATAATACATATAATCTATATGTAATTCATCATAGTATACATCATCTTTCTGGTCTTTGTCAAAATGTTTCATTTCAGAGATTATTTCTTAACATTTTAATAAGTGTTTTTAAAGAACAATTTTCTAAGGTCAAATAAGTCTGGAAAACACTCTTTACACAAATTTAAACTGGTTGCTTTGATGCAAGCCTTCCGAACCTTTGCATATGCAGTATGAATATCCAAGAGAGGAGAGAGTAGATATTGCCTCTAAAAATTATGTATCCACCGAAGTCTTCTTTACAAAGCATCTCATGAGACTAGTTTCTTGCAGAACATAATTTGAAAAACACTAATTTAGTTTTAAATTCAACCCACAGATAATAAATGTTTAATTTTACATATATTTCCTTTAAATTAAAAATATTCAAATTTATTACAATTATTTGAAATTTAACCTTGTATTCAATTGCATTTTTATTCACCAGGAGTCCCTTTGTGCCTTCGCCATTCTAGCACTTTTAATATTAATGCATGGCTTGATGTGTTGGAGTAGATTTTTAAATACATTTTCAAGAATGGTTCATGGGTAATATGTTTTATGATCCCACCCAAATATGTGAAATATTTTATTCTGTTGGCTTATTGTGTGACATTGATCTTGGCTATATACACAATCACTAGGTCCTCAGACTATGTCCTTAAAATGCTAGGCAAAATCTGTTATGTATAATTGTATAGGAGTTAGTAGCTGGCCGGAATTTGTTCTTTTGTTCATAAGTTTAGTTTGTGAGTGGGGCAAGAGAGGGTTTGAGGTGCATGGAGCTAAATCCAAATACTCTGTTTTGTCCAGCTTCTTTAACTTAGCCCAATTTTCTTGAGATTCATCCATGTTGTTTTAGGTCTGAATACTTTATTCCTTTTCGTTGTTAAGTAGTGTTCTGTTATACAGTATACTGCAATTTGTTGATGGATTCACCTGTTGGTGGCCATTCAGGTGGTTTTCACTTTCTGGCTATTGTTTTTATTTATATGATTCAAAATTTTTGCAAGGATGTGTCTAGTGTGGGTATCCAAAATAAATACATGTTTTTCAAATATTTTTGCCGATCTGTGTCTTGCTTTTTTATTCTTTACAATGTCTTTTGAAAGGCAACTGTTTTTAATTTTCAGTAAGTCGAATTTATTAATTCTTTCTTTTTAAGCCTTTTGCTTTATTCATTGTACTTAAGAAATCCTCATCAAACCCAGGTCACAAATATGTTCTCCTAGTTGTCTTCTAGTTGTTTTATAGGCTTAGCTCTTACTTTAAGGTCTATGACCAACTTCAAGCTAATATTTGTATGTCAGTTGAGGAAAAGGGAAAGTTTCATTTATCCAAATGACTATTCAATTTTTCCATCACCATTTGTAGAAAAGGTTATCATTTTGGATTCTCCTCTTAAATTATCTTAACAATTTGGTAAAAATCAGTTAATGATATATGTGTGGGTCTGTTTCTGGACTCTTTATTGTATTCCATTGATCTATTTTTCTCTTTATGCTAATATCACATTATTTTTATTTAAAATAGGTATTGAAATTGGGTAGTGTGAGCCCTCCAACTTGATGGAGTTGTTAAAGTTGTTGTTTTAGCTATTCTAGGTCCTTTTTTTTTTTTTTTTTCATTTAAATGTTATTACCTTGTTAAAAAACAGATGCCTGCTGGGATTTTGATTAGAATTTCACTGAAACCTCAATTAGTAAAAAAAACTCATCTTAACAGTGTTGAGCCTTCTGATCTGTAAATGCATATATCTTTCTAGTTATTTAGGTTTGTAAATTTCTCTCTGCAGTATTTTGTAGTTGTAGTATACAGATGTTATATATCTTTTATCAAATTAATCTGTAAAATTTTCATATTTTGATGTTATAAATGATACTGTTTTTCATTTTAATTTGTGATTATTTGTTGTTAGCATATAGAAATGAGATCAAATTTGCATGCTGACCCCATTATTGCTTTATAGAAATAAAATTGAATTTGCATATTGATCCTGTGTACTGAAAACTCATCCAACTCACATTTTAATGCTGGAAGATTCTTTTGTCAATTACATCAGATGTTCTACACAGATAATCATGTTATCTACAAATTAAAAGACTTTTGCTCTTGCCCTTCAACCTAGACGTTTTTCATTTTTAATTCTTGCTTTATGGTAATTGATAAAACATCAAGTATAACGTTGAATAGAAGCAATGACAGCAGATATCTTAAATTTTCCAGAAGTGTTTGCATGGAATTGGTATTATGACTTTCATAATCGTTTGGTACAGTTAATCACTGAAACTATCTATGCTTGAATTTTTTTGTGGAAAAATATCTTAATAAAAATTAAATTTCAATATGGAAAACTATGGAAACAGTAAAAATATCAGTGACTTCCAGGGGGTGGATGAGAGACAGGGGTTAATGTGTGGAACACAGAGGATTTCAGGGCAGTGAAATCCTCTACACATACTCTATATGATATGATAATAGTGGATACATGTTATTATAAATTTGTCTAAACTGCTAGAATGTAGAGTCACCTCCAATGAAAACTATGGACTTTGAATGATAATGATGTGTCAGGGCAGATTTGTGAATTGTAATAAATGTCCCTGCCTGGTAGGGGATATTGCATGTGTAGGAGCAGGATGTATATGGAAAATGTCTGTACTTTCCTTTCAATTTTCCTGTGAATCTAAAACTGCTAAAAAATGATGATAATAATAACAATAAAGTCTTTAATTTTTTAGAAAATCTTTTTAAAAAATAAATTTTTGATGTCAATTATTTAGGTTATTTCTTATTGTGTGAGCATTTGTAGTTTACTTTATCATAATATTTATTATTTTTTTAAAATATATATCATATTATTTAATTGTTTCTGATACTGGTAATTTGTGTCTTTTCTCTTTTCATCTTGATCATCCAGGTTAGAAATTTATCAATTTTATTAATCTTCTCACAGAAATGCTTTTGGTTTTGTTGATTTTCCTTTTTTGTTATTTTCTAATTGGTTTCTAATCTGATTTCATTATTTTCTTTCTTCTGCTTACCTTGGTTTTAATTTTGTCCTCTTTTTTCTAGTTTCCTAAAGTGGCGGGTGATGTCATTTATTTGAAATCTTTTTTTCCTTTCCAATTAGGCATTTTAAGCGTATACATTCCCCTCTCAATACTGCTTTCACTGCATTCTAAAAAATAGTGATGTGTTGTGTTTTCATATTAATTTAGTTGAAAACATTCTAATTTCTATTTTGATTTCTCTTTTTAACCTCTGAGATTAGAAAAATTGTATTGCTTAGTTCCCGAATATTTGGATCTATTTGAGATATCTATTATCAATTAATAATTTAATTCCAGTGTGATTAGAGAACATACTTTGTATAACTTGGATTATTTTCAATGTATTGAGATTTGTTTAATAATTCGTATCATATTCTATCTTAACAAATATTCCACATGCACTTGAAAAGAAATTGTATTCTGCTATTGTTGAACTGGATTTTTTTTCTTTATTTCAATAGCTTTTTTCTTTGCTGATTTGTTTAAATTCCTTGTAGAGTCTAGATATTTGTCCTTTGTTAGATGTATACTTTGTAAATATTTTCTTTCATTCTGCAGGTTATCTATTTACTTTGCTGATTATTTCTTTTGCTGTGCAAAAGCTTTTTATTTTTCTTTTTGTTGCATTTGCTTTTGGGGTTTGTTGCATTTGGTTGTAAATTCTTTGCCTATGCCAACGTCCAGAAGTGTTTATTCCTAGGCCTTCTTCTACATATTTAAAGTTTCAGGTCTTACATTCAAATATTTAATCCATCTGGAGTTAATTTTTGTATGTGGTGAGAGAGAGAAAACCACTTTTAATCTTCTGAATATGACTGTCCAATTTTCCAAGCACCATTTATTGAACAGAGTGTCCTTTACCTAGTATATGGTTTTGTATGCTTTGCCAAATAACTATTGATTATAAATATTTGACTTTGTTTCTGAGGGTTTTTTTCAGTTCCATTGGTCTACATATCTACTTTTATACCAGTACCTTTGTGTACTGGTAAACTACAATAGCCTTGTAGTATAATTTGAAGTCAGGTGATATGATGCCTCCAGATTTGTTCTTTTTACTTAGGACAGCTTCAACTGTTCGGATCATTTTTTTAGTTCCATATAAATTTTAATATTGCTTATACCAATTTTGTGAGAATTGACATTAGTATTTTGACAGGAATTGCATTTAATCTGTAGATTCCTTTGGGTGGTATGGTCATTTTCACAATATTGATTCATTCTATACATGAGCATGGGATGTTTTTTCCATCTGTTTGTGTCATCTATGATTTCTTTCATCAGTGTTTTTTAGTTCCCCTTGTAGATATCTTTTATCTCCTTGGTTGTATGTATTCCTAGGTATTTTATTTTGTGTGCAGCTATTGTAAATGGGGTTGAGTTTTTTATTTGCTTCTCAGCTTGGGGAATATTACTGCATAGCAGTGCTACTAATTTGCATATGTTGATTTTGTAACCTGAGATCTTATTGAATTCATTTATAGACTCTAGGAGTCTTTTGGTAGGAGTCTTTAGGGTTTTCTAAGTGTACGATTTTATCAGCAGCAAAGAGAGATTGTTTGACTTCCTTTTCCAATGTGGAAGTCCCTTCTTTCTTTCCCTTGCCTGATTGCCCTGGCTAGGACTTCCAGTGTTATGTTGAAAAGAAGTCATAAAATTGAGCATCCTTGTTAGTTCCAGTTCTGAGGAGAAATGCTTTAAAGTTTTCCCCCATAAAGTATGATCTTGGCTATGTGTTTGTCATATATGACTTTATTATTTTGAGGTATGTTCTTTCTATGTCTAGTTTGTTTAGGGTTTTATTATGAAGGGCTGCTAAAAATTTTTAGCAAGTGCTTTTTCTTCATCTATTGAAATGATCATATGGTTTTTATTTTAAATTTTGTTTATGTGTCAAATCACATTTACTGATTTGCATATGTTAAATCATTCTTGCATCCTTAGAAAGAAATTCACTTGATTGTGGTGAATTATATTTTTTGATGTGTCATTGGATTCAGTTTCCAGCATCTTGTCGATGATTTTCACATCTACATTTATCTGTTCATCAGGAATATTAATCTGTAGGTATTTGTGTTGTCATTGTGCCCTTTCATGGCTTATGTATTAAGGTGATACTGGCTTTATCACATGAATTGGGGAGCATTCCTTCCTTCTCAATCTTTTTGAATCATTTTAAGAAGATTGGCATCAGTTCTTCTTTGAATACCTGATAGAATTCAGCTGTGAATCCATCTGGTCCTGGGCATTTTTATGTTGTTGGGAGATTTGTTTATTACTGATTCAGTCTCACCACTAAGTATTGGCCTGTTCAGGATTTCTATTTGTTTATGATTCAAGGAAGGGAGGATGTATATTTCTAGGAATTTATCAATTTCTTCCAGATTTTCTAGTTTGTATGCATTGAGGTGTTCATACTAGTCTCAGATGATCTTTTGTATCTGTGGTAGCAGTTGTAATGTTTCCACTTTCAATTCTAATTGAGCTTATTTGAATTAATTATCTTTTCAATTCATTGATCGTTTGTATTTGTTTGTTTGTTTGTTTCCATTTCATTTAGCTTTGCTCTTATCTTGGAATTGATTTCTAGTTGTATTCCTCTGTAGTCTGAGAAGATAGTTTGTTTTTATTTTTCTAGTTTCTTGAGGTGTGCTGTAAAGTTGTTCTGTCTTTTTGATGTAAGCATTTATCCTATAAATTTCCTTCTTTGCACTGTTTTTGCTGGATCCCAGAAATTTTGATAATTTATGCCACTGTTGCTATTCATTTGATTTTAAATTAAATTTCCATCTTGACTTCATCATTGACCCAAAGATCATTCAGAAGCAAATTGTTTAATTTTGTGTATTTGTATAGTTTTGAGAGTTCCTCTTGAATCTTAGAGCTCCTCTGTTAGGTGCATATATACGTAGTGTTGCTGTATCTTCTTATTGAATTGGTCTCTTTATTATTATATAATGGCCTTCTTTGTCTTTTTGTACTGTTTTTGATTTGAAGTCTGTTTTATCTGATATAATAGTAGCCACTCCTGCTCTCTTTTGTTTCCTATTTGCATGGAATATTTTTTCACCCCTTTACCTTGGGTCTATAAGAATATTTATGAGTTAAGTGGGGCTCTTGAAGACAGCAGATATTTAGATTGTGTTTTTTTCCATTCCACCAGTATATGTCTTTTAAACGGGGCATTTAGACGATTTACATTAAAAGTTAATATTGACACATGAGATACTGTTTCAGTCATCATGTTGATTGTTATCTAATTGCTATATCTTCTCCATTGTGTAATGTTTTATAAGCCCTGTGAGTTTTATACTTTCAAGTGTTTTATGCTGGTGTATACCAACCTTTAGTTTCAATGGTTAGAACTCCTTTAAGCATTCTTGTTGGATTGGTCTAGTGATGATAAATTCCCTCAGCATTTGCTTGTCTGGGAAAGACTTTATTTATCCTTCATTTATGAAATTTTAGTTTCACAGAATACAAAATTATTGGCCAACAGTTATTCTGTCTAAGAAGACTAAAGATAGGACTCCGATCCCTTCTGGCTTGTAAGGTTTCTGCTGATAAATCTGCTGTTACTGTGATAGGTTTTCCTTCATAAGTCATTTGATGTTTTGTTTCACTGCTCTTAGAATTCTTTCCTTTGTGTTGACTTTAGATAGCCTGATGTCTGCATTCCTTGGTGATGTTCTTTTGCAATAAATCTTCCAGGAATTCTTGAGCTTCTTGTACCTGAATGTCTAAATCTCTAGTAAGACCAGAGAAGTTTGCCTCAATCTCTCCCTCAAATAGGTTTTTGGAACTTTTTTCTTTTTTTCTTTTTGTTTTACAAAAATCTATCTATTTATGTTATTTTTTCATCCATATCCTAAATTTTTTTTCATTTCCTTTTTTTTATGCTTTAAGTTCTAGGGCACATGTGCACAATATGCAGGTTTGTCACATAGGTATACATGTGCCATGGTGGTTTGCTGCACCCATCAACTAATTATTTACATTAGGTATTTCTCCTAATGCTATCCCTCCCTCAGCCCCCCAGTCCCTGACCAGCCCCGATATGTGATGTTCCCCACCCTGTGTCCATGTGTTCTCATTGTTCAACTCCCACTTATGAGTGAGAGCATGTGGTGCTTGGTTTTCTGTCCTTGTGATAGTTTGCTTAGAATGATGGTTTCCAGCTTCTTCCATGTCCCTACAAAGGATATTAACTCATCTTTTTCCTGGTTGCATAGTATTCTATGGTGTATATGTGCCACATTTTCTTAATCCAGTCTATCACTGATGGACATTTGGGTTGGTTTCCAAGTCTTTACTATTGTGAATAGTACTACAATAAGCATACATATGCAGGTGTCTTTATAGTAGTATGCTTCATAATCCTTTGGGTATATGCCCAGTCAGAGGATTGCTGGGTCAAATGGTAATTCTAGTTCTAGATCCTTGAGGAATCGCCACACTGTCTTCCACAATGGTTGAACTAATTTACACTCCCACCAACAGTGTGAAAGCATTCCTATTTCTCCACATCCTTGCCAGCATCTGTTGTTTCCTGACTTTTTAATGTTCACCATTCTAACTGGTGTGAGATGGTATCTCATTATGTTTTTGATTTGCATTTCTCTGATTGATAGTGATGATGAGCATTTTTGCCTATGTCTATTGGCTGCAAAAAATGTCTTTTTTTGAGAAGTGTCTGTTCATATCCTTTTCCCAGTTTTTGATGGGGCTGTTTTCTTTTTTTCTTATAAATTTGTTTAAGATCTTTGTAGATTCTGGGTATTAGCCCTTTGTCAGATGGGTAGATTGCAAAAGTTTTCTCCCACTCTGTAGGTTGCCTGCTCACGCTGATGACAGTTTCTTTTGCTGTGCAGAAGCTCTTTAGTTTAATTATATCCCATTTGTCTATTTTGACTTTTGTTGCCATTGCTTTTGGTGTTTTAGTCATGAAGTCTTTGCCCAGGCCTTTGTCCTGAATAGTATTGCCTAGGTTTTCTTCTAGGGTTTTTATGGTGTCAGGTCTTACATTTAAGTCTTTAATCCATCTTGAGTTAATTTTTGTATATAGTGTAAGGAAAGGATCCAGTTTTAGCTTTCTGCATGTGGCTAGCCAGTTTTCCCAGCACCATTTATTAAATGGGGAATCCTTTCCTCATTGCTTGTTTTTGTCAGGTTTCTCAAAGATCAGATGGTTATAGATATGTGGTGTTATTTCTGAGGCCTCTGTTCTGTTCCATTGGTTTATATATCTGTTTTGGTAGCAGAACCATGCTGTTTTGGTTACTGTAACCTTATAGTATAGTTGGAAGTCAGATAGCGTGATGCCTCCAACCTTGTTCTTTTTGTTTAGGATTGTCTTGGATATGCGTGCTCTTTTTTGGTTCCATATGAACTTTAAAGTAGTTTCTTTCCAATTCTGGGAAAAAAGTCAGTGGTAGTTTGATGGGATAGCTTTGAATCTATAAATTACCTTGGGCAGTATGGCCATTTTCACAATATTGATTCTTCCTATCCATGAACATGGAATGTTTTTCCATTTATTTGTGTCCTCTTTTATTTCATTGAGCAGCAGTTTGTAGTTCTCCTTGAAGAGGTCCATCACATCCCTTGTATGTTGGATTCCTAGGTATTTTATTCTCTTTGTAGTAATTGTGAATGGGAGTTCACTCGTGATTTGGCTCTCTGTTTGTCTATTATTGATGTATAGGAATGCTTGTGATTTTCACACATTGATTTTGTATCCTGAGAATTTGCTGAAGTTGCTTATCATGTTAAGTAGATTTTGGGCTGAGACTATGGGATTTTCTAAATGTATAATCATGTCATCTGCAAACAGAGATAATTTGACTTCCTCTTTTCCTAATTGAATAATCTTTGTTTATTTATTTTGCCTGATTGCCCTAGCCAGAACCTCCAACATGATGTAGAATAGGAGTGGTGAGAAAGGGCATCTTTATCTTGTGCCAGTTTTCAAAGGGAATGCTTCTAGTTTTTGCCCATTCACTACGATATTGGCCGTGGGTTTGTCATAAATACCTCTCATTATTTTGAGACACATTCCATCAATACCTAGTTTATTGAGAGTTTTCAGCATGAAGGGCTGGTGGATTTTGTTGGAGACCTTTTCTGCATCTATTGAGATAATCATGTGGTTTTTGTATTTGGTTCTGCTTATGTGATAGATTACGTTTTTTGATTTACATATGTTGAACCAGACTTGAATCCCAGTGATGAAGCCAACTTGGTTGTGGTGGATAAGCTTTTAGATGTACTGCTGGATTCGGTTTGCCAGTATTTTATTGAGGCTTTTCACCTCAATGTTCATCTGGGATATTGGCCTAAAATTCTCTTTTTTTGTTGTGTCTCTACCAGGCTTTGGAATCAGGATGATGCTAGCCTTGTATAATGAGTCAGGGAGGATTCTCTCTTTTTCTATTGATTGAAATAGTTTCAGAAGGAATGGTACCAGCTGTTCTTTGTACCTCTGGTAGAATTCAGCTGTGAATCTGTCTGGTCCTGGACTTTTTTTGGTTGGTAGGCTATTAATTATGGCCTCAATTTCAGACCCTGTTATTGGTCTATTCAGAGATTCAACTTCTTCCTGGTTTAGGCTTGGGATGGTATATGTGTCCAGGGATTTATCCACTTCCTCTAGATTTTCTAGTGTATTTGCATAGAGGTGTTTATAGTATTCGCTGATGGTAGTTTGTATTTCTGTGGGGTTGGTGGTGATATCCCTTTATCATTTTTTATTGTGTCTATTTGATTCTTCTCTCTTTTCTTCATTAATCTTGCTAGCAGTCTATTTTGTTGATCTTTCCAAAAAAATCCAGCTCATGGATTCATTGATTTTTTGAAGGGGTTTTTGTGTCAGTATCTCCTTCAGTTCTGCTCTGATCTTAGATATTTCTTGCCTTCTGCTAGCTTTTGAATTTGTTTGCTCTTGCTTCTCTAGTTCTTTTAATTGTGATGTTAGGGTGTCAATTTTAGATCTTTCCCTCTTTCTCTTGTGGGTATTTAGTGCTATAAATTTCCCTCTACACACTGCTCTAAGTGTGTCCCAGAGATTCTGGTACGTTGTATCTTTGTTCTCTTTGGTTTCAAAGAACATCTTTATTTCTGCCTTCATTTTGTTACTTAGCCAGTAGTCATTCAGAAGCAGATTGTTCAGTTTCCATGTAGTTGTGTGGTTTTGAGTGAGTTGCTTAATCCTGAGTTCTAATTTGATGGCACTTTGGTCGGAGAGACAGTTTGTTGTGATTTCTGCTATTTTACATTAGTTGAGGAGTGTTTTCCTTCCAATTATGTGGTCAATTTTAGAAGTGCAATGTGGTGCTGAGAAGAATGTATATTCTGTTGATTTTGAGTCGAGAGTTCTGTAGATGTCTATTAGGTCCACTTGGTCCAGAGCTGAGTTCAACTCCTGGATATCCTTGTTAACATTCTGTCTAATTGATCTGTCTAATATTGACAGTGGGGTGTTTAAGTCTCCCATTATTATTGTGTGGGAGTCTAAGTCTCTTTGTAGTTCTCTAAGGACTTGTTTTATGAATCTGGGTGCTCCTATATTGGGTGCATGTATATTTACAATGTTTAGGTCTTCTTGTTGAATTGATCCCTTTACCATTATGTAGTAGCCATCTTTGTCTCTTTTGATCTTTGTTGGTTTAAAGTCTGTTTTATCAGAGACTAGAATTGTAACCCCTGCTGTTTTTTGTTTTCCATTTGCTTGGTAGATCTTCCTCCATTCCTTTATTTTGAGCCTATGTGCGTCTTTGCACATGAGATGGGTCTCCTGAATACAGAACCCTGATGGGTCTTGACTCTTTATCCAATTTGCCAGTCTGTGTCTTTCAATGGGGGCATTTAGCCGATTTACATTTAAGGTTAATATAGCTATGTTTGAATTTGATCATATTATTATGATGTTAGCTGGTTATTTTGCCCTTTAATTGGTGCAGTTTCTTTATAATGTCGATGGACTTTTAACATTTGGAATGTTTTTGCAGTGGCTGGTACTGTGTTGTTCCTTTCCATGTTTAGTGCTTCCTTCAGGAGCTCTTGTAAGGCAGGCCTGGTGTTGACAAAATCTCTCAGCATTTGCTTGTCTATAAAGGATTTTATTTCTCCTTCACTTATGAAGCTTAATTTGGCTGGATATGAGATTCTGGCTTGAAAATTATTTTCTTTAAGAATGTTGAATATGGCCCCCACTCTCTTCTGTCTTGTAGGGTTTCTGCCAGGATATCTACTGTTAGTCTGATGGGCTTCCCTTTGTGGGTAACCTGACCTTTCTCTCTGGTTGCTGTTAACATTTTTTCCTTCATTTCAACCTTGGTGAATCTGACAATTATATGTCTTGGTGTTGCTGTTCTCAAGGAGTATCTTTGTGGTGTTCTCTGTATTTCTCGAATTTGAATGTTGGCCTGCCTTGCTAGGTTAGGGAAGTTTTCCAGGATAATATCCTGAAGAGTGTTTTCTAACTTGGTTCCATTATCCTTGTCACTCTCCAGTACAACAATTAAATGTATATTTGGTCTTTTCACATAGTACCATATTTCTTGGAGGCTTTGCTCATTTCTTTTCACTCTTTTTCTCTAATCTTGTCTTCTCACTTTATTTCATTGATTTTATTTTCAATCACTGATATCCTTTCTTCCACATGATCGAATCAGCTATTGAAGCTTGTGCATTTGTCACGAAGTTCTTGTGCCATGGTTTACAGCTCCATCAGGTCATTTAAGATCTTCTCCACACTGTTTATTCTAGTTAGCCATTTGTCTAACCTTTTTTCAAGGTTTTTAGCTTCCTTGCGATGGGTTAGAACACGCTCCTTTAGCTTGGAGAAGTTTGTTATTATTGACCTTCTGAAGCCTACTCTGTCAACTCATCAAACTCATTCTTTGTCCTGTCTCATTCTCCTACTAGCAAGGAGCTGCAATCCTTTGGAAGAGAAGAGTTGCCCTGTTTATTGGAATTTTCAGCTTTTCTGTTCTGGTTTCTCCCTGTTGCAGGAAGTCAGGGACCCTGAATGGAGGGACCAGCTGGAGCCGCGGCAGAGGAACATAAATTGTGAAGATTTCATGGACATTTATCAGTTCTCAAAATTAATACTTTCATAATTTCTTACACCTGTCTTTACTGCAATCTCTGAATATAAATTGTGAAGATTTCATGGACATTTATCAGTTCTTAAATAATATTCTTATAATTTCTTATGCCTGTCTTTACTTTAAGCTCTTAATCCATTATCTTCATAAGCTTAGAATGTACATCATCTCAGGACCGCTGTTGTACAAATTGATTGTAAAACGTGTGTTTGAACAATATGAAATCAGTGCACCTTGAAAAAGAACAGAATAACAGCGATTTTCAGGGAAAAAGGGAAGACAAGCATAAGGTCTGACTGCCTGCAGGGTCGGGCAGAATATAGCCATATTTTTCTTCTTGCCAAGAGCCTATAAACAGATGTGCAAGTAGGAGAGATATCACTGAATTCTTTTCCCAGCAAGGAATATTAATAACTAATACCCTGGGGAAGGAATGCATTCCTGGGGGGAAGTCTATAAACAGTCACTCTGGAAGTGTCTGCCTTATGCAGTTGAGATAAGGACTGAAATATACCCTGGTCTCCTGCAGTACCCTCAGGCTCACTAGGGTGAGGAAAAACCCCACCCTGGTAAATCTGAGGTCAGATCAGTTCTCTGCTCTCGAACCCTATTTTCCGTTGTTTAAGATATTTATCAAGACAATACGTATGCAGCTGAACGTAGACCCTCATCAGTAATTCTAATTTTGCCCTTTGCCTTATGATCTTTGCTTTTTGTCTTTGCCCTGTTTCCTCAGAAGCATGTGATCTTTGCTCTGCCTTTTGCCCTTTGAAGCATGTGATCTTTGTGACCTACTCCCTGTTCATACATTCCCTCCCTTTTTGAAATCCCTAATAAAAACTTGCTGGTTTTGTGGCTCAGGTGGGCATCACGGTCCTACTGATATGTAGGTAGGCTGGACTTACAGCCCAGAGGCCCAGCTGTAAAATTCCTCTCTTTGTACTCTTTCTCATTATTTCTCAGACTGGCCAACTCTTAAGGAAAATAGAAAGAACCTACGTTGAAATACTGGGAACGGGTTCCCACGATACTGCCCATCTTTGTGGTTTTATCTACCTTTGGTTTTTGATGTTGGTGACCTACAGATGGGGTTTTGGTGTGGATGTCCTTTTTGTTGATGCTGATGCTATTCCTTTTTGTTTGTTAATTTTCCTTCTAACAGTCAGATCCCTCAGCTGCAGGTCTGTTGGAATTTGCTGGAGGTCTACTCCAGACCCTATTTGACTGGGTATCACCAGTGGAGGCTGTAGAACAGCAAATATTATTACTCCCTAATCTTTCTTCTGGAAGCTTCATCCCAGAGGGGCACCTGCCTGTTTGAGGTGTGTCAGCCCCTACTGGGAGGAGTTTCCAATTCAGGCAACATGGGGGATCAGGGACCTGCTTATGGAGGTGGTCTGTCTGTTCTTGCAACTCAAACATCATACTGAGAGAACCACTGCTCTCTTCAGAGCTGTCAGAGTGGTAAGTTTAAGTCTGCAGAAGTTGTCTGCTGCTTTTTGTTCTACTATGCCCTGACCCCAGAGGTGGAATCTATAGAAGCAGTAGGCCTTGCTGAGTTGTGGTGGGCTCCACCCAGTTTGTGCTTCTAGGTCTCTTTGTTTACACTGTGAGCTGCTCAAGCCTCAGCAATGGCAGACACCCCGCCCCCATCCAGCTGCAGCATAACAGGTTGATTTCAGACAGCTGCGCTAGCAGTGAGCAAGACTCTGTGGGTGTGGGACCTGCAGAACCAGGCACGGGAGGGTATCTCTTGGTCTGCTAGTTGCTAAGACTGTGGGAATAGTGCAGTATTTGGTCAGCAGTGAACCATTTCTCCAGATGCAGTCTGTCATAGCTTCCCTTGGCTAGGAAAGGGAAATTCCCCGACCTCTTGCGCATCCTGGGTGAGGTGATGTCCTGCCCTACTTCAGCTCGCCCTCTGTGGGCTGCATCCACTCTCCAACCAGTCCCAATGAGATGAACCCTCAATTGGAAATGCAGAAATCACCCATCTTCTGTGTCAATCTCGTTGGGAGCTGCAGACCATAGCTGTTTCTATTCAGCCATCTTGGCAGCAACCCAAATTGTTTTTCTTTTTAATTTCTTTATGTTCATTTTGAACTTTCCTTTGTATTTCATGGAGCAAAATATTTATAATAAATATTTTGAATTTTTTATTTGATATTTCAAAGATTTCATTTTGGTTAGATCCGTTGCTAGAAAGTTAGTGTGATCCTTTAGGGGTGTTGTAAGATTTTGGTTTTTTTTTTTTTTTTTTTTTTTTGCATGTTGCCACAATTATTTTTCTGGTTGCTTCTTATGTGAGTAGACTCTTTATTCTAATTATTTTTGAATTTAGTTTTAATTGGGTAGGGATTTCCTTCCCCTTGAGAAAGTGACTATAATGTGTATAGTTTATGATTGCCTAGCTTTAGCTCTGGGTGCTTTCAGTGGCAAATACTTTGTATAAGTTCCCTGGTTATAGATAATCTTCGTGTAATGTCTTCCTCAGATGCTGCTTGCAGTAGCAGTATATTGGATGTAGGAGCAGTTTCACTATCTCCTGTGGGGCTGGCATGGCAGAGGTCTCATGAAGCTTACCTCATTCCCAGTGGTATATGCACTTGTCTCTTCCAGTATTTTTTCCACTGGGTTGAACAGTTCAGCCTTCAGGCAATATTAGTTGCCCATGAGTAAAACCCAGCTGTGTCTGAAGCAGGTGTGTATATGCAATATCCTGGAAGCAGTTGCGTATATGCAATACCCCAGTGGTAGGTATAAGTCCAGGCCCCGATGGAGGAAGTTTGAAGAGTTCCCAGTGAAACTCACTGAGGTCTTCACAGGGAGAAGGAATGCAGCTGCCTCAGCTCTACTACCAGGCCAGCAGGAAAGCAATCCATCTCCCAGTCATGCCCTGGTCCTGATGTTTCAGATATTCAGATCCGACAGGCATCTCTGCCCATCTTCAGGAATGCTGATGTTCTGTGTAGAGACGAAGGAGGACTCTACCACTTGTGCAAGTCTCTCATGGGGACACAATCACCCCAAAATGCTCCAGAAAGGCTGTCTACAAGTGCCCTCATGCCAAGCTCCCATGGGAGAAGTCCAAGCTGTGACTGCAGGGTGGGCAAGGGAAAGGAGAAGTCCCCTTCTTCATGTCCTTTCATGATCACTGGTGTTGTTCAACTGCTGAAGCAGAACTCCATAGAGCCCAGCACTGTATCTGTGCCTCTGCTGAAAAAGGTGCAGCCATTCCCTGCCCTTGAACAGGAAGTTCTAGTACATAGAAAAGCTTCCTTTTGGTTTATTTTGTCCCACAGCATGCTCCCTTGGTTAGTACAGTCTCTCTTACCCTGAAAATGGCAATCCCTGAAGGCCAGACTAATGTGAGTCTTGCTACTCCTCTAGGTTTAGCCACTGTGGGGCTGCTGTAATCCAGGCTGGTGCCAGGGAACATTTTCAAGGGATCATTACGTGAAGACCTGAGGATTGAAAGTCTCTGAGTGGAAAAATGTCTGACAACAAGTATGCACTTAGTATGGTGTTTACTACTACAGGTTGAGTTCAGGGCAAAAAGGAAGGGATCCTAAATGAGGTGGTAGGCCAGTGTAATGCACTAGAGAAGTTCCACAATCACAGCCCATTACAGTGGAACCATGAAGGCGAAGAAGCTCTCTTTGAGTTCAGATACTGCAGTCTGCCAGAAGAACTAGAGAGGTTGAAAGCACTCCCACCTGCCCTTTCCACAGACTCCCAAGTCTCACAGGGTTTAATCTCTGCTAGTTTCTTGTTTCTTTCTTTTTTGTATGCCATAGATTCTTCCAGTGAACTCTCCAATAGGCTCTAGTACTCTCCTCTTAACACCCTCTTTGGGCTATGATTTTTCCCCTGCAATTTTGCTTCTTCCTTCTGAGGAGAACTGGTCCCTGAAATCTCTAGTCAGCCATCTGGAGAAGCTCTTGAATGCCTTAGGCTATGGACTGGTCTGCAGGATGTCTAGTGGCTTAGGGTCCAATCTCAGCTTCAGATGGGTACAATATTGGGTGCTGCTGGACCAGGCTGACCTATCCAGCAATACCCAACATGTGGGTCACAGAGGAGTAGCATGGACTTTGTAAGATTTCCTGGGTTATAAGTAGCCTTAAAGTGGTAACTTTCTCAATTGCCAATAATAGTTATAATGTATTGGGCACTCCTGAGTAGCTGGGGTGGTGTGGGCAATGGTGTTAGCAGAGGTCACGCACACGTTTTCTCCTTCCCAAGCACTGTGTTTTTGTACAAGCAAATGTTGTAATGGGCTATGCTGATTGACCTCTGACCAAAAGGTGGCACTTGCAGCAAAGATTCAGCTGCAGAGGTGGCCATAGAATTTACTCTTGTCCTATGTTACCCAAAAGAAGTACTCAGCTGTCCCAGGCAATAGGTGGGGCCATGAAACTCCCAAAAATGCCTACATGTGTTCTGTTACTAAGAGGGGTCGAGGAGCAAAACTGGGTGGAAGTTGGGTCAGGCAAGTTCGCACTCTGGCTTCCCAAGTGTGTGTGCAAGCAAAGGATCTGACGGTGGCTGCTGGGGTAATGTACCAGGTAGAAGTAAAACCACCTCTGCCGCACAATAGAGTCATGCAAGGAGAGAGGGGCAGCTGGAGGCAGTGAGACCCACCCAGGTCCCATGCCCTTGACATGGCATGTCTCACACCCTCAGACTTCTACTGGCAGAAAGATGCAATAGCCAGCTGGATCCTAGGCAGTCTGTGCTCAGAATACATAACTGCCCCAAGCCACAAGACTTTCCACCTGAGACAGAAACCTAGGCTCTCAGGCCATACCCTTCCTGGTTTGGCTTGCGAAGCATAGGCGCTCAGTGCACACACCCATGGCAGGAGAACACCTGAAACAAGTATCCTATAAATGTCACTTAGATTAGTTATTTGACAGTATCATTCAAGTATTTTATGTCATTACTGATTTTCTGCCTCTCTATAAATTATTAGGGAAAGACTATTAAAGTATTTAACTACAATTATGGATTTGTCCATTTTTTCTTGCACTCCTATAATTTTCTTCATGTATATTGAAGCCCTGTTACTGCATGCATACATGTTTAGAAGTGTTCTTTTCTTTTGACAAATTAATTGCTTTGTCATTAGGAAATAACATTTTTAAGCCATGATAATACTCTTTGATCTGAAGTCTACATTTTGTAATATTGTTATAACTACTCCAGCTTTCTTTCTGTTGAATGTTAACATTATGGCATATACACATATATGATGATAACGTGGATTCAAACTGCTACCTTTCTTTCAGTCCTTTTACTTTTCACCTATGTGGCCTTATATTTAGAGTGATTTTCTGGTGGTATCAGATAGTTGAATTTTAAATAGCTTTTATGGTTGATATGGCTATGTGCAGTCTTGACCTAACTTTTTGATGAAAAACTTTTGCAATTTCATCAACAATTTTTGACTTTACAAGTACATGTTAAAAAACTGACATCATTCAATTTTTTTTCAAAATTTTAAGTACTAAAGTGTTTAATAATCCTTATTTCATTGACAAATATAATATGAAATTTTCTTGTGATTGATGAAAGACTTCTGAATCCAAATTTTTCTATATTAATTATTTCAAATTTGTGAGAAAACATCCATTATTCAGAGAAGACAGTTTATACCTAGTGTGAATGTAACTGAAAGGCACATCTGTCCCAAATGAACACAGGACTCCAATATATGTGAAGGTAGAGATTCAGGTTGATACCATTCTTGGGTTGTACACTAACTTGTAAGTATGAAGCATCAGCACTTCCAGACTTTACATGGTTTTCTTGTCTATGACAGGCAGGGCAATGGTCTGTATCTAGTTGCTAAAGTAGATATCCAGATGCTAGTACACCTCGATAGTCACACTCAGCACTTAGTATTTGAGCATTCATTCCCGGCATCAAATCACTTATGCTCTCTGGGAGAACTTTCTTGCCCCAAATCCTCTGACTAGGGTTCCTTTGGCTATAGATGACTGGCCCATGTGCTACATTATCCTAGCTATTCTATTGCCCCAGATTCACCCCAAGGTGTAAAATATTTCTATACCCAGTTTTACGGTGACGAAGATTCAGTTCAGGCTTGACCTCTCCTGATGTACCTCAATTCAATACCACAGGCATTTCACCAGTTCTTGCTGCTAGGATTCTGTCATTTAGAAGACAGCCTTCTCTAGGAATTACAAGGAATCCTAACCACTCTGTGCATTGTTTATCTGACTCACAGATTGCCATACCAAGGAGTGGGAATGCAAGCTGCCCTACCCCACTGCACTCATTCCTCAACTTTGCCATTTCTTCCATGTCTCTTTTTCAAGGTTTCCAGCAACATTAGCCCAATTTTGTGACTTTGTCCTTGCAGGAAAGTGGTAAGGTAGAGGACAATTTAGGCAGCCCCAAAGTTTTACAGAGTGACTGTTGAATATGTAAAATAGATCCTTCATTAAGCCTTGTTGGTAGTGGCTAGCCTCCAAGAGCTGGTATTGCTCTCAGCTTAGCAGCTATTTTTCTAAGCTGAAAGCATCAATATCTAATTTTTAGACAACAGGAAAGATGTCATTTGACATTTCATATTATCTTGTATATCAGCATGCACTGATTTTCTTTCTCTATCACAGGAAATTTTGTCTTTGATTATAGTTTCTATTCTAATAATGTTATCCCTTTAGAAATAGGTAACTTCTCTAAGCTAAAGCTCTAATATTACTCATTCATTCCTTCCTTCACTCACTCTATAGTTCATTCAATAAATATTTACTAAGTGAATAGTACCAGGAATCATTCCAGGCATACAGAACATAGTGAGAAAAATATACATGGTTTTTTTTTTCCCCAACTTAAGAAACAGCAAGAATGACAGATAATTAAAGACATCATTCCAATAAAATGTGATATACTAGAGTATTGAGAGAGTACTAAGAAACAATAAATCAGGAGGGCTCAAACTAGGTCAGTGAGTCAAAGATAGCATTAGGTAAAAATTAGTCAGGTAAAAGAGGCAAGAAAAGTGTTCCAGGCAGAGAAAACAGCATGCCAAAAGGCTTTGGCAGTAAACAACAGAATGTGTAACATATTTGAGGAATTATAGAGATTCATGTTATAGGAAACTCTACTAATTAAGATAAGAGCAGGATAGTGACTAGGTCACTTAGGGTCATTTCAAGTTATGCATGGCAGGTATAATCTCAAAGACAATGGAAGTCAACAATGCTCCTAAGCACTGAAATCATACAACTATATTTTGGGAAAGTCACCTGGCTACAGTGTAGAGTTTAGACTAGAGGATGAAAAGGTTGGTATCAGTAAATTTATTAGAAGTTTGCAATGGTCCAGGCGTGAGGGGATAGAGGGCTGGATTAGTTAGATTAGGAGCTGTGGACATAAGCAAAACTGGATACATTTGAAAGATAGTTAGCAATAGGCTCAGAAGAACTTAGATTGCTTCATTGTTGAAGCCTAGAGTGGGGTGTTGGAAGATAACAGAGATGTTAAAGATAATTGGTTTCTATTTCTAGCCAACTTTAAACAGGCAACACAGAAAGAAAGCTGATGAATTCAGAATTTGGAGATCCCCTGTGAAAGTCAAAAAGAAATGTCCAATGGCTGGTTGCTCAAAGGTCAAGAGATATCAAAGCTAACACAAATATTTGAGAGTTATCATATCTAACTTTTAAAGTTCATCTCACATTACTTTTCTCTATCATTTTTTTCTGTCTTCCAAATAATCTTTTTAAGTTTGAGCTCTAAATCACTTAGTTTTCTGCTACAGGATTTTTATTAAATATGGTATCTATTCTTATTTCACTGAACTCCCTTTACATTTTGTCTTTGCTTTCATGATTTGGTACCTTCTACGGTTGCCTATTCATGTTACATAGCTTTTTTTGTATTGACACTGTCAAGCAGTTTTCAAATTTCTCTTTAGGTTTCCATAGTAAAACATTTTTTATAATTTTTCATAATTATGCTCATTCATTCCCTGTTTATGATATTGTTTCCATTCCAATGTAACATAATCATTTTTTTTAGTGAGCCCTCTGTTATTTTTACCTCTCACTCACCCTCAGTCCAGAAGTTTCTCTAGTTTTGATTCTCCCAGAAGCAGATTCTGGGGAAAATATTCTAAGCCTTGTAGTTTATTTAGAAGGTATAGGAAACACCAATAGAACAGACGGAATGATAAAGGTAAAGGAAGACAACATACAAAAGATATATTGTTGGACCAGCTAACACTGTAGGTAAATCTATGGGAAAACTCTAGGAATAAGTGCACATTACATACTTGAGAATTATCCCACCTTAGGTGAAAGCTGTAAGGTAAATAAATGCACATATTGGTAGTTGGAGATCTGTCCTGTCCTGGAAGATGTTTGTAGGACAGTGGGTCTTCTACAAAGCCCTTTTTTTTTTTTTTTTTTTTTTTTTTTTTTTTTTTTTTTTTTTTTTTTTTTTTTTGCCAATACTCAAGAAGTGTGGATGTCTCTTGGTTCTTTTGACCAGTTATTTTGTTTAACCCCCAATTGGGTGTACTGAAATGTAATTCTAAGGTTAATCACCTTGAGTTAGCATTGGACTTCACAGTTAAAGACTTGGTCATCCACAAGACTACTTCAGATACCACCCACAACTTTGGGGTCCTCATACCACCCATACTACTGACTGTCTATACATTCAGGGGTTCCCTTAACCTCCTCAGTTTTGATAGTTCACTAGAATGACTCATAGAACTCAGGAAAGTGCTACATTCATGAATACATTGTATTATAAGGGATACACATAGAGTGATATCTGATAAGGAACTTCCATACACTCTCCCAGTAAGTCAGGACTTGACACCCTACCAGAATATAAATGTATACTCCATTGAACTTCAGTGTCCAGAGTTTTTATCAGGGTTTCATTACATAGACATGATTGTTTGAATCACAGTCCATGTGATTGGATTTAATCTCTAGTCTTCATGCCTTCCCTGAAGGTTTGAAGGTCAGCTGATATCAAATGACTCAACATCTTCAACTCCTCTAATCACACAATTGGTCTTCCTGGGATGGCCAACCCCTATCCTGAGCCATCTCGCTAGCATAAGCTATCTAGGGTCCATCAGGAGTCACCTCATTAGCATTAACTATCAGGGCCTACTACAAGTGAAAAAGAACTCCATAACTCTGGGAGTTCCAAGGATTTAGTTTCTCTCCCAGGAACAAGGGACAAAGACTAGATTAATTTTTTATTATAGCACACTTCTCCATCTGGAGACAGCTGAATCTCCCTTGATCTAGATCTGGAGGGAGAGTTGGAGTTATATAGGACTACTGAATTATTATGTTTAGTAGGCATCAATTTAGTTTATTTTTCATACTAAGAATCCTCTCTTCGCACTCCCTGATCCTCTGAAAGACTGGAGCACATTAAAACTATGTCCCCAGCATACATTTCTTTCTTCAAGGACGTCATAAAGGTACAAAATCCAAATGAATGTAGAAATATGAAGGAGTAATAGTACCCTTGGAGGAGAAGACAGATCTCCTTGTGTTCTGGGTCAAGAAAGATCCTGGGTCACAGAATCACAAGGTAACTAGTGGGAGAAGCATAAATGTCATGCTTTTCTTTATCCTGATGAATTGGCTTTGTTTTTCATAGAAAATTTCTCAGAGATTTTAATGATAGCCTTAGTTTTAGGGTATGGTGTGCATTTTTCCACTTTAGTAAGAAGTTGGGGGAAGCTGAATAAGAAGATGCAAACAAAGCATTATTTCAAAACATAAATCCAACAATTATTATGCACAATTTAAAATGGCATTCTTAAAAAACATTACCACATCTAATCATGTATCATTCTAGTTTTTGTTATCTTTTAATTATTAACAAGCTTAGACTTGCCTTTCACTAGGAAAGTGATACAGCAAAGTTGGCTCGTATGACATCTTCACACAGACCCTCTCTGTGTGAGTTCAGGCAGAACTTTGTTGTTGAGCTCACGTAAACCAAATCTATATGCAAGTAATGTGCAGGCTTCCTTCCTCCCTGAAACATGAAAGTTGTGTTGGAAAAAAGGCATTTCATTCTCACACGTCTTCTTTCTTTATTTTTCTTTTGTTTTCCTCTACTGGAAACCTCAACTAAATTCTATATCTATATAGCAATATCTGAAGTCATGCATAAAATATAACCACATACCAATCCTACATCAACCTCATATTCTCCTTCCACAATCTGACTATTCCCTGTAACTTTCGTTAGTGTTAGCTAACAACTGGTATCATATTCTGTTTGGACTAACCCTCTGTAATGTCACCAATTTACACCCCAGGAGGATGAATTTGGAGCTATGCATTAAATATTTCATCAGGGTATGTAAATTGTGAGCCATTGGATGTAGAGGTGAACAATCATCTCAGTTATCATGCTCTAATATGAAATGCCTGTATTTTAGTTTCAAAAGACCATCAGGGAAAATATTATGCACAAAAATAATTTAAACAACATCTGCTCCAGTCACTGTTATAATTATCTCAGAGGCAACTGAAAGGATAATCACTTTTGTCATGTGAGAATGCAGTGTTCTGTTGTAACTGGGTTAAGTACATGCCATGGCAGAACACAGTGGAAAGGCATAATAGGAAAAAATGAATAGAAGATAGTTCAGCTATGATCCTTACAGCCTTATTTCATAAAAATAACAAATTAATCCACAGATAAATTTTCTCTGGCCAGTCATGATTCTGTCAACTAAGTATTAGTCTTTGAGTCTATTCCCTGAGCTTCCAGTCATTAAAGGCTTTCTGCTCTAATTTTCTCAACTCATAATAATACTCATCCCAAGAACATGGGCTCTGTAAGGTAGGTATCTGCCTTTTATCCTCTATTTCAGGCAAAACATTTAGCTTACTAGAAGCACATACTTGACCCTTAATCAATAGTCATTGACTCATTCACTCATTCATTTAACAAACATTTAGTCTGTTCTAGGCATGAGAGAAAGGTAGGTTACACATCATGAGGGCTATCACCACTTTAGTGAGAGAGAACAGGGCAAAGAAAGAAATATAAAGTAAGCAATTAGAATAGCCTCTTATAGTGGAGTTATGTCCTAAATGTTATTAGAACACTGAGAAAGGAGCCATTAATTCTGCCCCAAAGAGTTAGAAAACATACACAAAGGATGTATTAGTCGTTTTCATATCGCTATAAAGATACTACCTGAGACTGGGTAATTATAAACAAAAGATGTTTAATTGACTCAGTTCCACATGGCTGGGGAGACCTCAGGAAACTTACATTGATGGCAGAAGGTGAAGGGGAAACAATGCACATCTTACATGGTGGCAGAAGAGAGAGAAAGTGAGGCCAAAACTGCCAAACACTTTTAAACCATCAGGTCTCAGGAGAATTCACTCACTATCATGATAACATCATGGAGGAAACTGCCCCAATAATCCAATCACCTTACACTAAGACCCTTTCTTGACGTGTGGGGATTCCAATTCAAGGTGAGATTTGGGTGGAGACACAGAGCCAAACCGTATCAGAATATGACATAAACTTGATCATAAAGAATAACTGAAATTTATCAGATGGAGAAGAATGAGAAGCATATAACAGAGAGAAGAAACAACATACTCAATAACTCTTAATAATATAAGAGTTTCTAAGGCTCATACACTACCTGATGTTTATTTCACAAGGTAGTAATGTGGGGGAAGAATAACAGGAGAGCATTCAGGTGAGCCAACCCAAGACCAAATCGTAAAGTGCTTTGTATCTCACACACACACACACTTTCATCTTATAGGTAATTGGAAGCCACAGAATGCTTTTAACAAGATCAATATTGTAGGATTAACAGATGACTTTTACATTAAATGTTTTTTTTAGAAAGTAGCTAAAGAAGGAGACTAGTTAGGAAATTCTGGCATTAATTTGTCAATACATGATGAGATATGTGCTAAGGCAACAGTAGAAATAGAAAATATATACAAATTTGAAAGATAATTAAAGGGGAGTATAGTTAGGGTTTAATGATTTTATATTATTTTCAACTATGTGCCAGACACTATTCTAGACTCAGGATAAAACAGAGAAGAAACTTGACAAAACTGTCATTCTCTGATCTTGCAGAGCTCAGAATCTAAAGGATAAAAGATATGGTGAGTTCTGTGAGATTCTCTTAGCTCCATTCTTCAGGGCCTACTCATCCAAACCCAGCTTCTCAGAATATTGGCTGCTGATGGCCTACTTCAGCAAGCCCTCACTGTGAATTGCCTTTATCCAAGATTAAGGCTTATCCCACGGAATGTCTATAACCTATGTCTAGCTGATGAAAGCATGTAAGAGTCCAGCGCTACTCCTTTAGTTCAATTTGGGACAATGCCAAAGCTTCAGAGCCACTATAAAATTGGCTGTGGCCTCCCCTGCAACAACAACATTACAGATCTATGTATCTCTTTACCCAATCCTACCTTTCTAACTCCCTTACACATGTATCTCTCAGAAGCAGTCACCAATAAACATCTGCACACAATCCGTCAGCTAAAAGTATATTTTCAGGGAACTCAGTTGAAGATAGTCAGTGCCAGGAGTGGTCTTAGAAAGCAGACTCTTGGAAAATTGATCACTTGTCAGAACATGGCAATGAGAATCCCATTGCTAGAGACAGATGGAGTATGGATAGTCCCTGGCCTACTGTAATGGTGCAATTAACAAAACTATCACCAGAAGTAATATGTGACAAGACACAGGTGGAAGGGGTCACACTAGCTGAAGAAATTGGCACTTGAGAGGTATGAGGGACACACTCACTGTGAGGACAATGGGATAGGGTGACTTGCTGAACACCACTGATTCATCAGAGAGAAATAAAGACAGACTCAATATGATTAACCATAAATTCAAGACTTATTGTAAAAGTCAGGGCGTCTTGTAGGTTGCATTTGAAGTTCCTCACTTTCTAAAGCCAGAGGCAAAACAAAGCTGAAGATCAGGTGCTGGACTTAACCAAAGTGTTGCAGAGCTTCAGTGGAGGGAGGATTCTCAGCCCTGGTAGAATTTTTACTTCAAGGCCAGGACTCTATTCTGGAAATAGTAAGACATTAAAACTTGGAAAATCTATGAGAGTGCAGTGGCAAATCCCCTGAACCCACTAGGTCTGAAGTAGAGCCCACTCACCTCTCTTAGTAGATTGTGACTCCTCCTTACTAAAGGTTATAAAGACACTTCGTATGAGGCAGGTGACATAATACAATGCTCCTTTTTTTCAGCATCTACCATCCTGGCTGAGAATTAATGTTTAGTTGTCAAACCCTGGCATAGATGTGCTGTGCCTGCTAAGGGAGGAAAGGAGCTATAGGAATTTGACTAATCTGCATTGCCAAGGGCTGGATATTTTATATAGACTGGACCCTGCTGGGGGTGGGGCAATACTAGATCCTAAGGGTGCTTGATACTGTATGTGGACCTGGCTGCGAGGGGTGCCTGATAATCCACAAGGAACTGGTCCCCAAGTGTTTTGGATACTGAAGGGAGAGTTTATCTGGAGGAACACATTCTCATGGTACAGAATTTAACACTATGGTGAAGGTCTCAAGACAAAGTGCAAATGTGCTGCAAAAGTGACACTTAAAAGCTTGGAAAAAGTGATGGACACAGCTCATGGAGTAGAAATGTGAGAACTACTATGGTGACAGTTCATGGAGCAAAGACTCCCAAGGCTCAGAAAAATGGTCATGCTAGATTAGAAAACCCAGCAGATATTTAGGCTCCTTTGAAGGACCCGGAGGACACTCCATGTAACATAATAGACAAAGAACATGCTGGTGAAAGGGGCACCAGCCTCACTGAGAAGCTGAGTGTGGTTGTTATTAATAGGCCAGGACTCATGGTAGGAGATGCTATTGCAGGACTGGGCTACTTCATAGTAATGAGGGTGATGGGACCCAGAATAATGGAAACTGCATGGTATCACTGAATAGTCAGTAAACAAGGTGAGTCAATTATCACAATTAACAGCAAAATCAGAGTGGTAGTCAGGAGCCCTGATACACAAATAACTTTTGGGATAGTTTATAGAATATTGGTCCTAGAGGCAAGATTAGGAATTCAACAAAAATTTGCTTGATTTATATCATCAAAAGAAATCCAGAGTTGATGATTATGAGACTAAAGGTAATTGCCCTAGTGAAGAGTCATGATCCCTTGCCTAGCTTTTAGATATGGCCAGTTCTTAGACAAATCCTGAACTCACTGACCAAAGGAAACATTAGTTCCCTATGATAAAAGAACACTGCAGCAAGACCACAACAAGCATAAAAATTGTTAATTCCCCCAATGTTTTTTTTTACCACCAAAGAGTCCTACAGCTATTTATTCAGCAAATCATATGCTAGGAAAAGTGAAATACCTGGACCTTTCAGGGACTTTTGAACACAGAGTCCAAATCGACACTAATTTCCAGAGATGCAAAATGCTACCAGAGCTCTCTTGTAGAGTGGGGAACAAATGGAGGTTAGTGGTAAATGGAGTTCTGAGCAGTAGTTAATGAGTAGTTCATAGTGTGTCCACAGGATCCATGGACAACATCTGATGATCATAACCCAGGTTCCTATGTATATTGGAATGCTTTCTCATTAGGAGAACTATAACACTGGTTCACAAGTCTGTGATATGACAGTTATTTCAATAGAGAAAACCAAGTGAAAGTCTCTGTATCCCTCCCCCAGGAAAGAGTAAATTTTAAAAATACTAGTTTGTATGTGGGGAATGGCAAAGCTTAATGGCACTCTCAAAACCTTGAATGCAGGCGTGCTGGTCAATATGGAAGCTATAGGAGCAATTTCAAAGAAAACATGGGAATAAAGGCCTGACTGAGTGGGTTCAAGCATATTTGTTATGACAGCAAGCAGAAAAGTGACTTTGAATGTGGGTTGTAAAGGAAAGAAAAGAAAAAGATCAAAGTCACTAGTTTATTTGATTAAATGTGTGTTAGTATCATTAATCAAGATTAAAAATCAATATGGAAAGCCATTAGGCTTTTGAAATTTGGAAGGGGAATATAATGGTTTACTTTGGAGCCTGTTTGGTTTGAATACAGAATTGCCTAAGCTGGGCAAGCCAGAATCAGGGGCAACAGATCTCAAAATGGGGCTGGAATCTCAAGAGCTAAGATGGCTGTGAGAGAGACTAGGACTTTCCCTTAGTAACCAGAGGGGTTCTGAGGATTTCAGGTTTGATTTGCCATGAAATGGGGCTGACTTACAGTGCTAGAGAACTAGGACTGAGAAAAATAGTCTTGATACCTTGGGACAAGCATATTTGATGAGGGTAGCGGAAGAGTTCGAAAGGGAACACAAAGGAGAAGAAATAGAGCAAATTTTGCTGGAAAATAGGATAAGCTCAAGTGAATGGGAAAGCAAAGCTGTGATAATTGCATACCTGATATTGGCCCTCAGGAACGCTGCTAGGTAGACCACAGGAAGGATGGAATGCTAATAAAGGCAGAGACTTGGGAAAATACAATCATTTCATGGCATATAATCAAATATTATTATCTTCATCTCCTAACAGCTTTTCATTCTGCTATTTTTATTAATTTTGGTCTGTTAGAAGCCCAACTCCAAAAGCCCTTAGTTTTTTTCATCAGTTTGGTAAACACCTACCTTTCTCTTGGGGGCAGATAAGAGACTGGGGTCAGGATTAGGAGCAGAGATAAAACAGGGATCACAAAACCATAGCTGATGTGGGGACTGCTCACCCACGGTGTCTGGGACTCACCAGGAATTTAGAATCTGAGCAGATCTATGACACTATAAAGAGTTCCATACTACATATAATGAGTTTAAATGCCTGGCCAAGTGGAAGTGTAGGTTTAAAACTCAAGATGTTTTCAACAGAAGTAAAAATTAATAGTACCTGAATATTTCATATTTTGCTCCTCCTCCCTTCAAATGGGGAATGATTTTTTCACACTTGCCCAGATTCTCCTTTCCATACAGGAGTTGGTAATTAGTAAAGCCCGGAGAACACCACATAAAATGAGGAAGTGAAGTTAATGTACATCATAATGAGCTTGAAGAGTAAAACAGAAAAATAAGGTGGGCTAAATGTTGAGAAATGATTTTGAGAATTTGGAGTCCAAAATGGAAAATGGGATGTTTTAGGGAGAAACTGCTATCCACTTCAGGATCCTCAAAGCAGCAAAAGTAGAGGCAACATTTTAGTTGTGTATGGAGAATGTTCTCATTTTATGCACTTCATCGAGAGGCTATTTAAAGACTGAAGAACTTTAATTACTTTAGGGCTAATGGCTGTTGTTTTTTAAATTGCAACATCTTTACTAAACAGGTCTACATACTCTTTATTTTTATTATTTTTTAAATTTTCGTGGGTACATAGTAGGTGTATATATTTGTGTGTTACATGAGATATTTTGATACAGACATGCAATGCATAGTAATCACATCAGGCTAAATGGGGTATCCATCACCTCAAACATTTATCCTTTGTGTTACAAACAATTCAACTATACTCTTTTAGTTATTTTTAAATGTACAGTTACATTAATTTTTACTTTAGTCACCATTGTTCTAGCAAATTCTAAGTCTGATTCATTCATTTAATGTTTTGCTACCCATTAACCATTCTCTATTCCCACCCAATCCTCACCCACCAAATACCCTTCCCAGTCTCTGGTAATCATTCTTCAATTCTCTAACTCTATGAGTTAATTGTTTTAATTTTTAGCTTCCATAGATAAGTCAGAACGTGTGCTATTTTTCTTTCTGTGCCTAGATTATTTCCCTTAACATAATGACTTCCTTTTCCATCTATGTTGTTGCATATAACAGCATCTCACTTTCTTTACGGCTGAATTAAACTCCATTGAGAGAATTTACCACATTTTCTTTATACATTCATCCATAGGTTGCTTCCAAATCATAGTTATTGTGAATAGGCTGCAACAAACATGGAAGTTCAGATATCTCTTTGATATACTTATTTCCTTTCTTGTGGGTATATACCTACAGTGGGATTGTTGGGTCTTACAGTAGCTATATTTTTAATTCATTGAGGAACCTCCAAACTATTCTCCATAGTGGTCATCGTCATTTACATTCCCATCAGCAGTGTACAAGGATTCCTTTTTCTCCATATCCTTGGCAGCATTTGTTATTGTCTGATTTTTTGATAAAAGCCATTTTAACTGGGGTGAGATGATATCTCATTGTAGTTTTGATTTTCATCTCTCTGATGATCAATGATGTTGCACACATTTTCATACACCTGTTTGCCACTTGTGTGTCTTCTTTTGAGAAATGTCTGTTTAAATCTTTTGCCCATTTTTGACTGAATTATTCACTTTTTTTCCTGTAGAGTTGTTGTTTATATATTCTGTTTATAAATCCCTTGTCAGATAGATAGTTTTCAAATATTTTTTGCCATTCTGTGAGTTGCCCTTCACTTTGTTGATTGCTTTCTTTGTTGAGCAGAAAGTTTTGACTTTATTTGATCCTATTTGCCCATGTTTTCTTTGGTTGGTTCCCTGTGTTTACAGGGGATTACTGAAGAAAAGGTTGCCCAGTCCAATGCCCTGAATATTTTCCCCAGTGTTTTCTTTTAGTGGTTTCATCATTTGAAGTCTTAGATTTAAGTTTTTAATTCATTTTGGTTTTTGCATATGAAGAGAGGCAAGGGTCTAGCTTCATTCTTTTGTATATAAATATCCAGTTTTCCTAGAACCATTTATTGCAGAGACTGTCCTTTCCACAGTATATGTTCTTAGAACCTTTGTCAAAAATGAGTTCACTGTGGATGTATGGATTTGTCTCTGGGTTCTCTATTCTGTTCCATTGATCAATTCTGTTTTTATGCCATTCTGGTTACTATAACTCTGTACTATAATTTAAAGCTCTATACTACTAATTTAAAGTCAGGTAGTGTGATTCTTCCAATTTTGTTCTTTTTGCTTAGGATAGCTTTGTCTATTTTGAGGTCCTTTGTGGTTCTATATCAGTTTTAGGATTTTTTTTCTACTTCTATGAAAAATGTAATTGGCATTTTGATAGGGGTTGTATTGAATCTGTAAATTGCTTTGGATAGTATGAACATTTTAACAATATTTATTCTTCCAATCTATGAACATGGAATATCTTCCCACTTTTTTTGTGTCCTCTTTAATTTCTTGCATTAATGTTTTATAGTTTTCATTGTAGATATTTTTCACTTCTTTGGTTAATTCCTAGGTATTTTATTTGTAGTTATTGTAAGTAGGATTACTTTCTTGATTTTTTCAGATTTGTTCACGGTTAACTTATAGAAATGCTACTGAATTTTATGTGTTGATTTTTGTATCCTGCAACTTGACCGAATTGTTTATCAGTTCTAATTATTTTTTGGTTAGATCATCAGGTTTTTCCAAATATAAGATCATATTATCAGCAAAGATAATTTGACCTCTTTCTTTACAATTTGAATGTTCTTGAATTCTTTTTCTTGTCTGATTGCTCTACCTAGGACTTCCAGCACTATGTTGAATAACAGCATTGAAAGTAGTCATCCTTGTCATGTTCCAGATCTTAGATAAAAAAAGGCTTTACAATTTTTCCCATTCAGTACAATAATACTTATGGGTCTGTCTGTCATGTATGGCTTTTATTATGTTGAGATATATTCATCTATCCCTAGTTTTTTGGAGGTTTTTATCATGAAGGGATGTGGAATTTTATCAAATACTTTTTTGGCATCAATTAAAAAGATCATATGGTTTTTGTCCTTCATACCATTGATATGATGTATACATTAATTGATTTGCATATATTGAACCATCCTTGCATCCCTGGGATAAATTCCATTTGGTCATGATGACTGATCTTCTAAATGTGTTGTTGAATTCTGTTTGCTAGTATTTCTTGAGGATTTTTGCATCAATATTCATCAGTGATATTGGCCTATAGTTTTCTTTTTATTGCTGTGTCTTTGTCTGGTTTTGGTATCCAGGTAATACTCTCCCCATATAATGAGTTTCCCCTCCTCTATTTTTCAGAATGGTTTGAATATGATTGATATTAGTTCTCTCAATGTTTGGTAGAATTCAGCAGTGAAGCACTCAGGTTCTGGGCTTTTCTGTGATAGAAGACTTTTTAATTACAGCTTTGAGCTCACTACTTGTTATTGGTCTGTTCAGGTTTTGGATTTCTTCATATTTCAATCTGGGTAGGTTGTGTTTGTCTAGGAATTTCTCCATTTTTTTCTAGATGTTCTAATTTATTGGCATATATGTTGCTCATAGTAGCCACTAATGATCCATTGAATTTCTGTAATACCAGTCATAATGTCTGCATGTTCATCTCTGATTTTGTCTAGATGAGTCTTCTCTCTTTTTTTCTTAGTCTGTCTACAGGTTTGTCAATTTTGTTTATCTTTCTGAAAAACAAACTTCATTATATTAATCTTTTGTATTATTTTATTCATTTCAAATTAAATTATCTCTGCTCTGATCTCTGATATTTATTATTTCTTTTCTTCTACTATATTGGAGTTTGCTTTGCTCTTGCTTTTCTAGTTACTTAAGATGTGTTGTTAGGTTGTTCATTTGAAGTTTTTCTTCTTTTTTGATGTAGGCACTTACAGCTCTAAATTTGCCTCTTAGTACTGTTTTTGCTGTATTCCATAGGTTTTGGTATGCTGTGTTTCCATTATCATTTGTTTCAAGAAATTTTATAATTCATTCTTTTTTCATTGACCTACCAGTTATTCAGGAACATATTGTTTAACTTCCATGTGTTTGTGTAGTTTCCACAATTCCTCTTGTTATTGATTTCTAGTTTTATTCCATTGTGGTCAGAGAAGATGCTTCATATTATTTCACTATTTTTAAATGTTTGAAGACTTGTTTTGTGACCTAACATATGATTTATCCTTGATAATGATCCATGTGCTGACGAAAAGAATTTGCAATCTCCAGCCATTGGATGAAATGTTCAAATGTTCAATAAATATCTATTAGGTTCATTTGGTCTATATTGCAGATTGAGTCTGTTGTTTCTTTGCTGATTTTCTGTCTGAGAGATCTGTCCAATGCTGAAAGTAGAGTGTTGAAGTCTATAGCTAGTATTGTATTGGGCCCTATCTCTCTCTTTAGCTCTAATAATATTTGCTTTATATATCTGTGCTCCAGTGTTTGGTGCATATATGTTTACTATTATATCCTCTTGCTGAATTGACCCCTTTATCATTGTATGCTAACTTACTTTATCTTTTCTTATAGTTTTTGTCTTAGAACCTATTTTGTCTGATATAAGTACAGTGACTCCTGCTCTTTTTTGATTTCCACTGGCATGAAATATCTTTTCCATCCCTTTGTTTTCAGTTTGTGTTTCTTTATAGATGAAGAGTTTCTCATAGGTAACAGATCATTGAGTACTGTTTTTTTTTTTTTTTTAATTCATTCAGCCAGTCTGTGTCTTTTGATTGGAAAGTTTAGTCTGTTTACATTTACATTCTATGTTATTATTGATAAGTAAGGACTTACTCTAGCCATTTTGTTTTTTGTTTTCTGGTGGTTTTGAAGTCTTCTCTTCCTTCTTTCCTTCCTTCCTGTCTTCCTTTTAGTGAATATGCTTTTCTCTCGTGGTAGGATTTAATTTTTTACTCTTTATTTTTTGTGTATCAAATGTATTTTTTAATTTAGTTTACCATGAAGCTTGCAAACACTATCATAACCCATTATTTTAAGCTGATAACAGCTTAACACTGTTTACATAAACAAATAAAAAGAAAACTAATAAAAAGTCTACACCCTAACTTCATCCCCACACTTTTTAACTAACATTTTGTTTCTATTTATATCATGTTGTACTCTCTATGTCTTGAAATGTTGTTGTAGTTTACATAGTCTTTATTTTAAGATTGTTCGTATGACAACTTTGTACTTGGTGTTATTCGTGTGATTTTACTGTCCAATTTACACTCATGTTATCACCAAAGATTACTGTTTTTTTGTTACGAAAAGGGATGGGAGAAATGGAACTGAACATAATTCATGATGATGAATTTGTGCCAGCTAAGTACAAGTGAGATCACAATGCCCTAAACAAATAAGTGTTTCCCAGCAGTTTGAAAACAGAAAACTAGTTGAGAAAATGAGTTGCCGTAGCTACCATAGTAGTAGAGCAACCATGCAATTTAAAGGGCTCTTGTCTTAGCAGTCCTTACTAAATTCAGCTCTTGAGTAAGAATATAATAATTTCATCAAAATAATATAATCTACAGTAGTAAATTAATGATGCTAATTTTAAAATATAGTATTTTGAAGTATTTATAATTTACAAATATGTCTTTTTTAAGATATTGATTCACATCTGAATATGTTTAAGTGATGTTTTTATTAAAATAATTTGCTAATATGGGAAGAGAAAGAATTTTGCTTCTAAAAGTGATGCTCATTTTATTAAGTTTGAGAAACAATTGGAATATAACTAGCCATAATGCGAGGAATGATTAAAAAAAAAAAAAGTGCTCTCAGACAGGTATAGGCCACAGAGGGAAACTGGCAAAAGGGAGAAAAGATGCCAGAGCAGTTCTAGAGAGAAGTAAAATGTTTGGGAACTATCAATCAAACCCACAGAAATTTTTCTCATAGCAAGGTTTTTAAATTTCAGATAATTTCAGAGTTTTAATTTAATAATACCCATTTATGCTTGTGATGTTTTTCATCATGTCACAAATTTATGTGGCAGTTACAAATGATTTTGTGTTTTGTCTGAGCAGCCACTGCATTAACTAAATGTGAGAAGTGTCTTGGTTCTCCTGGCAACTGTAGTTTAAAGTAATGTAGTCATATTCTAAACAATGTGCTGAAAAGTGACATAATAAGGTATTATAATGTTGTTATAACAACTGGAACATTTTGACTTAAACATTATGGATCCATAATTTTAAATCACACCTAAGCAAAGAACCCTGTATCAATAAGTAAGCAATCCTTATTCAGTTATTTCTACTCATTCCTGAATGCTATTTGCCTTCCTTTAACTCTCACTTTATCACTTATCCCTTGTGAATTTTTGAGTAATTACAATATTCAAATCTTTAGTCTGGAGGGAATTACAATAAGATTTTGTCCCTTTTCATTCTGTCTTGTCAGTATGGCACTCCTATTCAAAGTAAGCTCCAGCCAAATTGAAATGTTTCCGTTCTTCGAACAGGGCATAATCTTTCTAATGTTAAACATCTCTCTCAAATGTTCACACCATGAGTCCAAACAATTCAGCAGCTTTTCCCCCAGACATCTTTCCACTTAGATAGAGATGCCAAATTCAGCTAATAAAAATACAAGACACCCAGTTAAAATTTGAATAACAGAGAAGCTCTTTTACCATAAATATAACTTATATATTGCATAGGACATACTTCTTATACTAAAAATTATTTGTTGTTTATCTGAAATTCAGATTTTACTAGATGTCTGTATTTCACCTGAAAATCCTGAGCTGGAAGGACTCTCGATGCTACAGCCTTTAATTTCTCTTAATGCATATCCTCTCCCACTGGCATGGCTAAAACAAGTGAGGCTTCTATATAGAAAAGTGAGAAAATGGCAACTCTCAGTGTGGCATCAATGTCTCTCTTTGCTGATACCATGGTCCGCTTTCTAAACTAATTTTATAGCCTACACTTCCATGTTAGTTAATATAGTTTCTTTTTCTAGATCCCTAACCTTTCAACCCACTCTTAGGCTGTGTTGAATGAGAATCAACTTTTGAAAAGACTGCAGCCCTGTATTTTCTCATCTGAGTAGCCCAGAAAATCTCAGTTTCAGAAAGTAGATTAAAGTGACCCTAGGTTGCTTGCAGAGGCAACCTCAAAGCTGCGGAGGTAAATGAAAATCCTCTTTAATAAAAGAAAACAGCATCTTTGGTAGAGTATTAGTGCTACTTGCTCATATTTTTAATTATCTCTTATGCACAGGAAAAAATTCCTCTTCCCCATCCCTTCAAATTTGGGAGTAGCCATGTGACTTGTCTAGGCAATGAAGTATTTAAAACTGGTACACAATTCTTCAGTTTCTCTTCCTAGCCATATATATGGCCAAGAAAGATAAAATGGGGCGGGGGGGCGGGGGTGGGAAACTGTCAAAGGGAATAGCCAGAAACCATGGAGAATAGTGGACTGGGGAAGTCTTCCCAGGTAACAAAATTGTCTAAATAAAAAATTATCCAAATAGGGACCTGTTGAAATGTATTTTCAGGATGACTTCAGTATTACTATGACTCAGTTACTTCTGTGGGTCTCCCACTCTTTTTCTTTCAAAATGAGAGTGCTTTTTGTAATGATCCAATCCCCATTTCACCACTGTATATTGGTATGGAGTAGAAGATAACTTTATCTTTTTAGTTCATTGATCTCTGGATCAGTAGATCCACATCTGGATTTGATGTAAATATTACTATCCATCACACCCTAATGGACAGAATACCATGTATCACCAAAAAATCCTAGATTTTCAGCTCAGTGATGTTTGGAGAGGATTTCAAGTTAGCCACCTTTAAGTTAAGAGTTTGTGTATTTGACATGTAGAAAAGAGACTGAACCTAACATCTGGTAACCAGAACAGTAGTCTGCAGTAGACATTAGTCCTACTCTCCACCAGTTTTCCTCCCCTTCTAGGCCTGTGGAACAATTGCACTTGCCTGTCCCCTTGCTTTAGCTAATAAAATGCAAATAGAAGTGATATGTGTATTTGCAGGTAGAAGCATTTATAATACAATTTTACACTTTTTCCCCTATCTTGGCAACTGTGGAAGCAACTATTAATATGAAGTTATCATAAGATTAGAGCAAGCTGAATCATTAAATCAACACATGAAATATAGCAACACTGGAGATTATCTTGTACCCCTTGCATGTTAACCTACTGATATTGAGGTTGTTACCACAGCATAACAAAGGTAATCTGATACTTTAACATAAGCTAAAAAGTCTTTATATAAATGTTTTCAATACGCTGTGCAGCACATATTCAAAAATAATTTATACAAGAAAAGACATTATAAACAAAATCCAGTAGAAACAACAGATAATATAAACAGATCTATGGAATCGCCAGAGATTATATTATCAAACACAAATTTTAACTATGCTTATTCACTTTTTATTATTAACTCTACCTTAATTCAACAGTGACCCAGAAACATCCATTTTATAGCTTTAATCCTATCACATTTTTTGAGAGCTGCTTTATTGCTCAGTATATAATAGAATTTGTTTAATGTTCTATGTATGTTTGAAAGAAATGCATATTCGACAACTGTTGGGCAGTTAATTAATATGTTAATTAAGTCAATTTTGCCATACTTTAAAAATATTCTGCATATTCTTGACCTTTTTCTCTTGTTATATCACTAATGAGATAGAACAAATTGGAAATATAGTGATAAAATCTTCCAGTATGATTTTAGCTTTGTCTATCTCCTCTCATGGTTCTGTTAATTCTTTCCTCATGTATTATAATTTTATTGCCTTTGTTTGAAATTGGAATTAAATTGAAAATTGTATTGATTTCCCTGTTAATTAAATGTTTTGTCATACCAATTGTCTTTTTCTCCAAAGAAATATTAAATAAAGTAGACTTTAAGGCAAAAAGTAACATACTTGTAAATAACATGAGTCAAAGAAGAAATCACAATTGGATATTACAAAATATTTTAAATTAAATACACTTCAAAATAAAACATAGAAAAACTTTTAGAATATAGCCTAAGGTACATTTAATGGGGAATTTATATTTTTAAATTACTAGAAAATGAGGAATGTTAAATATCAGTGATCAATAAGTTAGAAAAAGAATAACACATTAAAAATGCACAATGTCAAAGGAAGGTAATAAAAAATATAAAGTATCCCTTTCCAGTTACTTATTTCCTGTTATTGTAGTTTCCTTTTGGTACAGCTTGTGATCAATAGTTGACTCATTATGTTTTTTTATTCATAAATATCTTCATTTAATAACAATGATAATAATAATTAAGAAACTATTATGTGCCAGATGCTGTATAAAAGTTTGGTATGCAATATTTAATTTAAGCCTCTGAATAATTCTATAAAGAAGGAACTATAGTTTTTCCTGTTCAACAAATGAGAAAACTGAAACTTAAACAAATGTTGTGTAATTTGCCCGAGGTCAAACGGCACATTCTGACTCCAGAGCCAGCACTCTCAACCAGAACACTACATACATGGCTCCCACTGTCTCTTACACACACACTCTTGCATACACTCACAAAGCACAGTCAAGAAAGAACCCACTCTTCCACTCCTCAGATTTTCTAGAGGCTGGCCTGTAGAGATAACTGTCAGAACATAGATGTTTTGTCTACAAGATCCATCCAGCTATGCCACATATGAGATAAATGCCAAACTTTTTGGACTTCTAAAATATAGAAATATTTTTGTATATCTCTAACTCTTTTTATTTATTTATTTATTTATTTATTTTTTATTATACTTTAAGTTCTAGGGTACATGTGCATAACGTGCAGGTTTGTTACATATGTATACTTGTGCCATGTTGGTGTGCTGCACCCATCAACTGGTGAGCACCCATCAATTCATCATTTATATCAGGTTTAACTCCCAATGCAATCCCTCCCCCCGCCCCCTCTCCATGATAGGCCCCGGTGTATGATGTTCCCCTTCCCGAGTCCAAGTGATCTCATTGTTCCGTTCCCACCTATGAGTGAGAACATGCGGTGTTTGGTTTTCTGTTCTTGTGATAGTTTGCTAAGAATGATGGTTTCCAGCTGCATCCATGTCCCTACAAAGGACGCAAACTCATCCTTTTTTATGGCTGCATAGTATTCCATGGTGTATATGTGCCACATTTTCTTAATCCAGTCTGTCACAGATGGACATCAACGTTGCATATCTCTAACTCTTAATTGTAGAGTTAGAAGAATTGCTAGTAATTTTCTACTCCCACAAATGCAGAAAATCCATTTCACCGTGTCACTGATAAACATACTCCTTGTCTGACCAGCTCTAAAAACACAAGCTCCTTCCTCAGCAGGCCATTTTGAAATGCTGTTTCTTACAGCTCCCTCCACTCCAACGCCACTTATATTACTTGTTTATATTCTCTCGTATTTAGTAGGAGGAGGTGTGTTGCAAAAGGATACACCTATGGCAGTAAATCCACATAAAATATCATTTCCCTTGCAAAGTAATATTTTTATGGCACATATTTTTGTTCTGGTTACAATAGTAATGCTTGTTCACTGAAGAGAACTGGGGAGATCCAGAAAGAATAAAAGGGAAAATGTAGATTACTTTCAAAATCATCGTTATAAGGTTGTGTCAACATGTTGACTTATATAGTTTCTGTAGCCTAGAATGGGATATATATGAATAAACAGACATAAAAGAAAAACTTTCAGTGGCCAATGAAACATTATTGCTAATTAGCGACCACACATGCAAAAATATATTAAATTGTTTTAATTACAATTGGTTCATAGCTTTGAGTATTGTGAATCTCAAGAACTACCCTTTAGTCTGCTTGTTTCTCTTTGAAAAGTGGCTAACCAAAGTTTATTTTCCACTTGTCCATGAACCACTTAGGATATGGTTCAACTGGCTTGTTTTATATTTATTACTTATCTTACCAATATTTTTTACTTATCTTACCATAGTCCATAGGGGATACTTATCTTACCTCATATGCTATGCACAGACTGATGGATAGAGATAAATATGTATAGGAACATTCCAAGGGTATTCTTGAACTTTTCCCTGGACCCTTCTCTCATAGTTTCTAACCTGTTCTTAATCTTACTCCATCCCATTTGACCCTAAACTCTTAGCAGCCTGTGTTTGATCCCACCTCTGGCAATTTAGACTTGGTGTCTATAATTGGTCTCATTGAGGTTAGCTTTACAGCTCTTCCTTAGAGATTCTGACTGTCTCCTGAGCAGACTGCCTCACATAGTATAGCCCATCCTAATCCTAGTTTTCATAACTTGGCTAATACCCCAGTCAAACTGACCCTGGGACTGTAATGGAACACTGCATCTCTTTTAGAAATCATGACTATTGTGCAGTATTCATTTCTCCTGATCCTCTTTGTGTTCCATGTAGATGAATAAGAGCCTCTGCTTAGAAAAATACCACGAAAATAGTGCATAGTAACTTTATGTACTTTTTTTTAACTAAAAAACTAGTTGGAAAAGTAAAATTTTGAGTTTATTTGGTTATTGAAAACAGAGTTCATAAAGAGCAATTGAGAGTACAGCACTCCTGTTTCATGTTGCATTGCAGTTGTTTTATGGTACTGTGCAAAGTCTTACTTTTTCCAAACAAAGAAAATCACCAGGCCTCTCTGCGCTTAGTACCAATTAAACTGAGCATATTCAGTTCCATTATTACTGAAGAAAAGTGAGTCCACTGCTTTTGACAGGGAGCTGGCCCCCTTCTGAGGCCACATAAGCACGTTGTGCAGCCACCTGTTATAAGAGCCTGTAAATTGGCTAGCAATTATTAACCAGCCTTTCTCCATCAAAGAGCTTAGAATAAGATGGTAATTATGAACAGAAAAGTTAAGAAATAGATTGATTCTCAGATCTGTTATCAACCACAGGCAATGTCATCATACATAAAATGACATTCAAAAACCATTTATCTCTTCTCTTTGCATTAATAAGTTTTAGGTTTAAGGCCTCCAGCCTATTTCCTATAAAACATTTATACCTATATTGACATTCACCATAGCCTGTAAAGATAGAACAGTTGATCTTGTATATCCACTTAAAAATGAGGACACAGAGGCACAAGAAGTGTTCAACATCTTACTCATCATCAGAATTAAGGAGGCCTGAAAGGAGAAGCAGCAGACTGGCCCAATGGGAACTGCCATAGTTTTGGCACCAGCAAGATGTAGATTTAACACCTGCTTTGATGTGAACATGTTGTGTGACATTGGGCATGTAACCCAAACTCACTGAACCATAGTTTTATCAGTAGCATGGGATTTTTAAAAACTGTATCATAACATTGTTGAAAATACTGAATAAAATACGACTGTTCACACAAATAAGTTATAAATAAATGGTAACTATTCCTATTGAACTTCTTTTGATGAAAATTGCTTAGAGTCAACCCTAGAAACATCAGTCAGTAGATACGAGTATTGAAGTAGAAAGGAGATACTTTAACCAGTCAAGGTGAACAATTACATCCAGGAAGTACAATGCCCCTGGGGCTGGGAATCATTTATCATAATTTGGGAGTGGAGGCCAAAATGATTTGTTAAGGACAGATGCAAAGAAGAGTGCTACATAAAAATATTTGCAAAAACGATTTTGTGGCTGGCAATGTAACCGATAATGCTTCTCTGGAAAAAAGACCAGCTTCTTCTACAAATGCTGTCATTGACTCAAAATCATCTGGTTTTGTGGAATTTAAAGATGATTATATGATCAAAGGGATTATCTGCTTTGTGCCAAGTGGTTCACATCAATAAATTTATTTAATTTTACCACAACTCTGTGAGGCATTATGTCTTTTATACAGATAAGGAAAGTGAAGTTTATAGGGATTAAATGTCCTCTTTATGGTTTTATGGCTCATTCAAGTCAGAGGCAAGGAAAACCAGTTCCATGTAACTTGAAAACTCTACTTCTCTCCATCCTATCTTGTTTCCTCCCCCAAGAACAAGAAACTCACTAACAAAAAGCACATCTACATTCTGGGCATTTGTTTTTAGTTTGGTTTTTTGAGACAGGGTTTTACTCTGGTGCCTAGGTTGGAGTGTAGTTGTACAATCATGGCTCACTGCAGCCTTGACCTCCTGGGCTCAGGCAATCCTCCTGCCTCAATCTCCTGAGTAGCTTGGACTACAGGTGCATGCCAGCATTTCCGGTTGATTTTTTGAACTTTTTGTAGAGATGGGATCTTGTTATATTGCCCAGGGTGGTCACAAATCCCTGGGCTCAAGAGATCCTCTTTCCTTGGCCTCCCAAAGTGTTGGGATTACAGGTGTGAGTAACTGTGCCCAGCCTACATTCTGTTTAAGAAGGAAACAAGATAATTAAAAAATGAATGTGTTTCTTCAGGGAATAATTCACACACACACACTCAGATATCATAGTATTTACTTACCATCCTCCCAAAGAACAGGAGAAGATGGAAAATAAGCTTTTAAACTATAAGAAAATAGATGATGGGGCTAAACTTTCAGACATTTATTTATTATAACTTTGTTGTCATCTTATGATGATAAAGGGGGCCACTAATGTGTTTCCTATCTAGATGTTTCTAACTGCTGTGGAGTTATGTTTCTTAAATACTTTTCTCATAAGACATTTTACAATAACATCATCTATCATGAAATTATGAACTCTATGAACTATTCATAATATGTATTCCTATTTTGTTTTCCAGAACAAGTTCAAGGAAATTCAGATTTAGATTTTCTCTGAGGAAAAAATGAGCAATGGATGATGCTGTTTTCTGCATCTCTCCATGAAATTCTTTGCTTCTATTGAAAGAGTTGTAATTCATCACATAATGATGAATGAGCAGCTACTGTTTTCAAGTCACTACACTAGCCACTACTTGGAAATAGGGGGAAAAAAGAAGGGGGAAGATGACAGGTCCTTCATCTTTAATAAGTATATAATCTGAATTAAAAACCAACACAAAAGAATCATCATGACTGTTAAAGTCATGCAGGAAATAGATTGCTTTTCTATCTACCAGTGTTTCTGATCCCTGTCCTGACTTTCCTTCCTCCACTAGGACTAATAATACCTACTACCATATAATGTGACATAATGCCTCTATAGGACAGTGCAAAACTTCTGGATAACCTCCTCCCTTCCTGATGTTTAGGTATTTTTCAGAGGGCCAATTTCCAAAGAACACTAGTGCCTTCTTTGCAGTTTTTTCCAGGCTTTTGTAAGCACTTACTGTTCTCCAGGCATTTCTCTAGGAAATTTCACATCCACTATCATACTTATTTTCATATTGTCTTGATATTAATAACTTCCATTTTACAAATGAAGAAATGAATAATCAGATATATGAAATAAGTTGCCCAAGATCACGCCACCAGCTCATGCTAAAACCAAGATGTAAATACAGGGCTTCAAAAGGCATTCTAAGTTCAGTACTTTTTTCACTGCACCACTTTGTACTTAAGTACAGATAGTTGGCCTTGTGTCCCTAGTTGGGTCCTCCAGGAAGTCCAATACAAGATGGAGATTAGTGACCATGAAAATTATTAGGTAACACTCTCAGAATCAACAAAATTAGTAGTAGGGAAGGAGACTAGGGGAGATGAACAGTGATGCATTCACAACCAGACCTCAGACAACAAGACTTTGAACTGGCACATTGGCACAGTTTTGGATGTGTGCTACCTCAGAAGGAGAGTTTAAATCTGTATAAAGTGGCTCTCTTTAGTGAGATAATTCCCAGAGAATACTAATGGTTGAGAGGTGTCAACTGGCTTCCCAGCAGATGGAGGAAAATCCTTTAGTCTTAAATAGGGATTTGTGTGGCAAAGAAAAGCATTCACATCTTAGAGATTTTGCATCTGACTCTCAAACTAATTCTTGGATCTCTTTCAATTAATTCATCAAACCATTCACTGTGGGTTTTTCAAAAGCATGCTCAATTAGAGTCTTGGGAATGCAGCAATATTATAATGTGAATATTTAGTCTTTAAGTATTCATCACAATGTCCAAGTCCATAAGCTTCCCTCTTAATCAAGGAGGATAAACTAGGGATGCCTTGGGTTAGCTGACCCTGATGTATATTACATGGAATCTAAAAAAGACCACCATATTGGATTTCTCACTTTTTGCTTGAAGGCTCTATTTTATGTAAAAATTACTTAATATATAAGCAAATCAAACTGAAATTCTGCTATAAAGCATTAAGGCAAAAACCTTTGTATACAGCTTCTCACATTTCATGCAATATTTTGTATTTGTCCACCATTTTAATATTGCATTGCTCCTTCTTATATACAATCTCCAATCACCAAGTAGGAGCTGAATATTATAGTTGATGAAATTCCTGACAATCAGTGCTAACCACAACAAAGATCCTAATCTTTTAGCAGATATAGAATGAAGATTCCTCCTCCCAATCTATTTCATTATTGTTTAACCTTTATTAGACTTATCAAAACAAGTTTAGTAGTCTCCCATGGGAAGTATTCTGACATTTTAAAGCACTACTGCATTTTAGTTATTTGGGTGCAAATAAAGGTTGTTTTAATTAAGTGATTTTTTTGAGTACAAGTAATCTATAAAGAGCTCAGCATTTTTTCCAACTTTCCCTAAATTATCTAAATATGAAGTGTTTCAATTGTATTATCTTGGACCTAAATGAATGAAGCTGAGTGAAAACCAGGTAGCTTCAAGAAATCTTTATAATCCTATCGTCCACTACAAATTGCGCAAATTTTCCTTCATTATCTCAACAATCTCTTTTAATAATCACAGTGAAATCTTTGCCCATGCTTGAACATTTAAAATGCATTTATTCATTCCAAAGGTCAGAAATCCTGATTTTTATTCTGTTTATTTTCACATCATCAAAGACTGCTATATAAGGGGAGTCTCAAAAGTGATGTGTACACAACAAATGTGTGTGTACAGAGTTATACTGGAAATATCAAAAGAAAGTATCAAGACCTACTTTTGAAAATAATATGTAATATATTCAGTATTAGTAATAGCACCTCCTCACTCAGTCCAGAGAACAGACTGGAGAGTGGTAGAGCCAGGGATGGAGGGTTGACCATAGTGCTCTCAAATGTTCCACAGCAAGTGCTCAGAAAGGTGTATTTACAGATCCTGCCTAGTTTAAACAAAATGAACCCTTGCACAATAGATGAGTGCTTTAAAAAGATAACTATTGGGTATAGGGCTTAATACCTAGGTGATAAATAATCTGTACAACAAACCCCTGTGACATGAGTTTACCTATGTAAGAAACCTTCACATGTACACCCAAATCCAAAATAAAAGTTAAAAAGAGACCAAGTCCCTCCAAAAAAAGGTTATTGCAAAGAAACAGTTGATTAAAGTAAACATAATATTGCAAACTTTTCTAACATGAAACACATCTTGACAATTTTTTTGCAATCTTTACAATCATGCATCTTAATACAGTAATCTGTAAATATCCACTCACCATAATGATATATTTTTAAATACATCTTTTGAGATTCCTTGCTTATCGTTAAAGCACAATAATCTACATACCACTGAGAAACATCTTTCTGCTGTGGTCAAAATGATCAAAACAAAAAACGTAAATTAATATTGGCAATCAACATTCATTCTTCTGCTAGCAAATGCTATTTGAAAATGCAGAGAAACTTAGTTAAAGGTTTAAAAAAACAGGTATTGAAACAAGTTACACGGTATGGGATATTTCTTATACAGTTGGGTCAAGGCACAAACGTTTCTACCATGCTCATAGAATATAGTATTTACTAGATTCTTTTTAATGATAAAATATACATACAACTGTAATTTGTGAGTCCTTAAAGGACAGATATCCTGCAGAAGATATGCTCTCAAAGGAAATGACTTATTTTTATATCACTGTAATTTACGGAACAAAAAAGTGCTGAATAAATTAACCCCTAGTATAGTAGATACTTTGTCTAGAATTCTGGGAATAGGTCACAGAAATAGTCAAATATATACAATTCAATCACTGCATCATTTGTTGAATGATGCAAGCCACTGCAAAAATGAATTGAAGCAAAATCGCACAAAGTACTACAGTGTGTCGTTCATCAGATTAAGCTTATTTTTTAATGACACCTTCAAATAAGAATGCATCTTTATAATAGGTGTAATGAAATGTGGAAGGACTACGAAAATCTTTTGTTCCAAAGAGAAAATCTTTTGTTCCAAAGAGAAAATCTTTTATTCCAAAGAGCTACATCTTTTGAAATGTGACAAAGTAAATATAAGACTTGATGATAGTTGGCAAGATGGCTGAATAGAAACAGCTTCGGACGGCAGCTCCCAGCAAGATCAACGCAGAAGGCGGGTGATTTCTGCATTTCCAACTGAGGTACCCAGCCTATCTCATTGGGACCAGTTACACAGTGGGTGCAGCCGAAGCAGGGTGGGGTGTCATCTCACACAGGAAGAGCAATGGGTGGAGAAACTCCCTCACCCAGCTAAGTGAAACCATGAGGGAGTGCCATGAGGAACAGTGCACTCCAGCCTAAATACTACATTTTTCTCACTGTCTGTGCAACCTGCAGGCCAGGAGATTCCCTCTGGTGCCTACACCACCAGGGCCATGGGTTTTAAGCACAAAACTGGGAGGTTGTTTGGGCAGACACTGACATAGCTGCAGGAATTCTTTTTCATACCCCAGTGGCACCTGGAACACCAGCAAGACAGAGCCGTTCACTGCCCTGGAAAGGGGGCTGAAGCCAGGGAGCCAAGTGGCCTAGCACAGTGGATTCCACCCCCATGGAGCCCAGCACCCTAAAATCCACTGGCTTGAAATGTTTGCTGCCAGCACAGCAGTCTGAAGTTGACCTGGGATGCTCCAGTTTGGTGGGGGGAGGTGTGTCCACCATTACCGAGGCTTGAGTAGGCGATTTTCCCCTCACAGTGTAAACAAAGCCGCCTGGAAGTTCAAACTGGACAGAGCCCACTGTAGAGGACTACGTGCTTGCAAACAAGATGTTCCCGTTAAGTCCTGCTCTTGTAAACGAAGCAGGGCATTCCTTCCCTGCAAACAGGGAGGACAAAGGAGCCAGCTGCAAACAGCAGACCCTGGGGGCTGGTTTATGTATAAACATCTTGAAAATCCAGAAAGTCAGGGAAAGGTCAGAAAAACAACAATGTGTCTTGTGACTTGGCAACATTCCACAAAGGACGGTATAAAATAAAGCAGAGCGTGCCATTTGGGGCAGCCACCATGTTTGTCTTGTCATGTGTTGCCTTGTGTGTTCATTCCTTTGTTTAGAAAACACACGGACCCCAACATCTGGCACAGCGAGCAGGGTCCATGGCTCCACGAGAGCAAGGAACCGGAGGGGGAACACCCCAGGCAGGTAAAATACGAAGGGGGACCCACGGGAAAATTATGGGGAATTCCACCTCTCTGGCCTCTGAATATTTGCAGTTACTCCAGGGACTGTTGATGTCTATAAGAGTAGAAGTAAAAGAAAAGACTTTGAAGCGATTGTTTGCCCATGTTGAACAACATTGTTATTAGTTTCAATATCAAACCAAAGTGCAGTTAAATCGAAAGGAATGGTTACAAGTTGTTGAAGTCCTGCCTTGAGCTCATCAGCGAGGGCAAACGATGGTTCTGACTTTGTGGACTTTGTGTAGTTCCATTACTCAGGCATTAGAGTTACTTGAAACTGACTCAGAGCGTGGTGATACTGCCACAGGAGGTGAGGCATCTGAAGCTTTAGAGAGGAATGATCCTAGAGAGGAACATATTTACGCCCCGGTTGTTGAGGACAAGAAATTGGAAGAAGAGCTAATGCCTCCTTCATCTGAAGGAAATTCTGATTTGCAGCGTATTTTAGAGATGTTACAACAGTTGTTAAAATTGCAAGGTGCGGCTGCTCCTGTTTCTTCTATCTCTCTGCCACGAGCCTTCCCTGTTACCTTCCCTTCTGCTCCTTTGGAAAAAGATTTCCCTTTGCCTCCACCTACAACCTCTTTGCCTATGTCAGGTCAGGTTTTCTCTGTGCCTTTTCCTCCTGTAGGAGAAAAGAAGGAGTCGAAGGAAAAGGGTGATTTTGAGGAATTAGATCTATTCCCAATAACACGGGCTGCTTTTGCCCCCAATGCTCAGTTCCCAAACGGTGGCCAGAATATGACTTTTACAGCCCTACAATTTAAATTTTTGAAAGAAATGAAAGCTACAACAAAAATTATTAAGACCTTTAAAGGCCAGTGGAGCTAATTTAGATGAGTATATTCGGGCTTGTGCAGGCATTGGGGGAGCTATTTACAATGCTCAATTGTTCGCTGGAGCACTTTCTAAGGCCTTAAAGAGTAATTCTAAACAAGGTGTATGTTTTCAATGTGGGAAACCCGGCCATTTTAAGAAAGAATGTCAGAAAAAACTGGGCTTTCCAACCACAAAAGAGAAAAAGTTACCCTCTGGGGAGTGCAAATGATGTGGAAAAGGTCGACATTGGACAAATGAATGCCGTTCAAAAACTGATAAGAGTGGAAATTTATTGTCACCCCTCCCGGGAAATGGGAACTGGGACCCGCAGGCTTGGGGCCTCAACAATTACAATGCAGGCCTACCACAATACCCAGTGAGCGATGGCTTACAACATCAAGGAGTGACTTCAAGTCATCCTTACGGGTATCACCCCATACCCCTGTTTCCCAGCTTTATGCTGCAACTAAGCAGAGTGCTGCTGCTGACTTAGCTATTACTCAACCTTATACTCTGTTTCCTAATGGAGGAATATATAAGTTAACTACTGGAGTGTGTGGCCCTTTGCCAAAGGGACAAGTAGGTCCCTTTTGTTAGGTCGAAGCAGCAGCGCTATGCGGGAGTTAATGGTGGTCACAGGAATTATTGATCCTGATTTTACTGATAAAATCCTTATTATAGTACAAGTCTCACAATTTATGCGCCTAGAAGCAGGGGAACATATTGCACAATTGCTTTTATTGCCTTTTCTTTCCTCTCCTATCTAGAGATGTGTCTCATCAAGGAGATTTCGGTAGTACTGGTAGTACTGGGAAAACTGTTTTCTGGGAAACTTTAGTTTCCGATCAAAACCTTTATGTTCATTGCAAATTAATAGGATACTTTTTGAGGGATTAGTCGACACAGGAGCAGATGTATCTATTATATGTTTGGTTCAATGGCCTGATCATTGGAAAAAGAAACAAGTATTGGTTACTGTATCTGGCCTAGGTACTGCTTCTATAGTCTACCAAAGTGTCAAGCCCTTGAGCTGTGTAGGACCTGAAGGACAACAAGGAAAAGTGTTCTTTTATATTGTTCCCATTAATATTAACATTTGGGGCCGTGATCTTTTACAACAATTTGATGCCTTTTTAAGCATTCCTCATATTTCTTCAGCTGCCAAAAATATGATGTTCAAAATGGGCTACAATCCTTCAAACTCTTAGCCACGTCCACAAGCCTCAAGCTTTACAATTGAAGTGGAAAACTACAACTCCTGTTTAGGTGGAACAGTGGCCATTATCTAAAGAAAAACTTAAGGCTTTAAAGAATTTAGTTAAGGAACAATTGGCCGAGGGGCATATTGAACCAAGTACTTCTGCATGGAATTCCCCTGTGTTTGTCATTAAAAAGAAAAGTGGAAAATGGCACTTATTAACTGATCTTAGAGGTGTAAATGCTTGTATTCAACCTATAGGGACTTTACAACCTGGGCTTCCTAATCCAGCTCTTATCCCACAAAATTGGAAATTAAAGGTTATAGATCTTAAAGATTGTTTTGTGTGTGTGTGTGTGTGTGTCTTTTTCATACTCCCCATTCGCCAACGGCCGTTTTACACCAAGATAATAATATTCTGGAGTGGCTGTTTTTGGCTAATAAAGCCATTAAGAAAATTCACCCATATATTGATAAATTGGCTAAATTAATTATTAAAGGATGACATTCAGCTCATCAGTTGCTTGGTGCTGACCCTATAAAAATTATTATCTAATCAATACATTGAATCTCTATTGGAAACTCCTGAGGGTTGGCAAGTGGCTTGTGCTGAGTATACTGGTTCTTTTTCTCCACATTATTCTAGTAATAAATTATTTGCTTTTCTGCAACAATATTCTTCATTGCCATATAATCCTATCTCTTACACTCCGGTTAAAGATCCTACCTTTTTTACTGATGCTTCCAACAATGGAAAAGCTGGATACTGGACATCAGATAATTCAAAAATTTCTCACTACCCATTTGAATCAGTACAACAAGGAAAACTTTTTGCCATTCTTATGGTTCTACAAGATTGGCCTCAAACCCCTTGTAATATAGTTAATGATTCCCAATACGCTGTATATGTAACTAAATATATATCTCAAACTTCTTTACCATTATTTCCTCAAACTCCTTTACAAAAATTATCTTCTTTATTATTTATGGCTCTTACTTCTTGCACTGCCCCCCTTTTCATCACTCATATTCGTTCCCATTAGGTGTTGCCAGCACCTTTAACTTTTAGGAATAACCAGATTGATTCTTTACTTATTGAAAGTGTCCAACGGGCTCAGAATGAGCACCAACTACATCATACTAATAGTTTAAGATTACAACGGTGATTTTCTATAACACGCCGTCAAGCCCAAGCTATTGTCAGAGCCTGCCCATCTTGTGCTCCTATTATTGCACCTTTTTAAAGTCCTGGTATTAATCCTCGAAGCATTCAACAAAATCACATTTGGCAAATGGATGCAACTTATGATCCTTCTTTTGGTCGTTTAAAATATGTTCATCATACAATTGATACCTGGTCACATTTCCAATAAGCTACACCATTGCCTTCTGAAAAGGCTGACTCTGTTATTACTCACTTACTTACTTGCTTTACAGGTATAAGAGTTCCTGCTAAACTAAAAACTGATAATGTCCCTGCTTATTGCTCTCGTAAATTGGCTGCCTTCCTTTCTTAATACCATATTGATCATTCCACTGGTATTCCATTTAACAGTCAAGGTCAAGCAATTATTGAAGGAGCCAATGTTACCTTAAAATTACAACTATTAAACCAAAAAGGGGGAGATGGGCGAGATTCCCCAAAACATCAAATTCTGAAAGCCCTTTTTCCTTTAAATTTTCTCAACCATTGGTGCCAATTACAGCAGTCTGCAGCGGTGAAACATTTTCAACAGCCTTTAGAAAAGCCGCAAAACAGTAATCTGTGGGTGTATTATCCTTCATTACAAGGACAATATTTAAAAAGAAAAGTTTTACAATGGGGCCGAGACTATGCTCTTGTCCGTACAGGTGCCGGAGATGAGTGGTTTCTATCTCGACGGTTGAAACAGTGCCATGGCGAAGAGGAGCCGATCCGAAGAGTTCCTCAAGGAATTTCAGGAGCTGAATCTGAGCGCTCAGAGAACGTTCACCTTCGGGACTCAACGTGCGGAGCCCTCGACATGGGGTCAACTGATAAAGCTTACTCAGAAAGCTGAATAGGTTGTTCAACAAGCTGGGCAGCCCAAAACCCCACTGACTTTATTCCTGGCTATGCTGGCCATAGTAAATTGTCAGGTAAGGGCTGGAGAATTTACATACTGGGCTTATATTCCTTTTCCACCCTTTTATCAAGGTGTGGCCTGGGGAGACAGAGAAGTCCCAGTATTTACTAATGATACTGCTTGGATGCCATCGCCTTTTAAAAACCAGGATCCTGAATTAGACACTGGCACAGTATATAGTTCATATCAATTTGGGGTTGAAGGGTTACCTATATGTCTTGGGAGTAGTCCACATTGTCTGCATCTTTTTCATGAGGCTTAGGCTGTTCGCTATAACCATAGTCATATCTCTGCCTTTACTATGATTATTGTTGCTCAGAGTTTCAAGTATAATCATACTGCATTACTTAATGAAACTCTGCCAACTACATTATCTTTATACCCCATCCCTGATGTGTCCGGAGGTGTTTCCCAACTAGAGTGGACTAGTTGTAGAGGTAGTGGGCCGTGACTGTTGTTAGAAGTAAAAGGGAAAGGTCGTAAATACCTTGTTACTGATTGGAGTTTACATGGAGATTTTCAAACTAAATTTAGTCATGTCAACCTGCGCTGGCATAAGAGTAATCACAGCATCGCTACAGATGGCAATGAAACTATTATTTGGCATGATGGTGGTTTATCACCCCCTATGCCGCATTTGGCTAATACAAATACAAAGTCATATTTGGAAGTTGCTAGCTGTTGATAAACCAATGTTCGCTTTCATGGGAAACATGTCCTTAAGTCTTACTACTAATATTGCTAACACTTTCCATATATCTTTGCATCGAAATAGTTCTAGATATATTATCGCATGTGTAAGAAAACCTTATTTGTTGTTAACAGGAATTTTTAAATGGGATAATTATACAGGGGTAGTTAACTGTACGGACAATTGTACATTCTTAAGTTGTATAAATACTACTTGGTGGAATAATAATTGGAATGAGTCTCATTCTGATTTATATATACTAAGAGCCAGAAAAGAAACCTGGCTACCTGTGAACTTAACACATGCCTGGAGTGAATCTGCTGGGGTTACTCAAATTTACAAAGTAATGCAAGATCTTGTCCACCACAGCCAGAGAGTGGTTGGGGTCATCGTAGCAGTGGTGGTGGGACTTGTAGCAATTGCTTCCACCACCGCTGTTGCTGGACTAGCTCTACCCCAGATTATACAAAATACAGAATTCGTACAACAATGGTATGAATAATCACATTTGTTGGGGCAGTAGCAACGAGACGTAGATGCTCATTTGACTGAACGAGTGGGTAATCTGGAGCAAGTGGTTTCTTGGTTGGGAGATTAGCTAACAGTGTTGAATACCCGAGCTTTGCTGAAATGTGATTGGAATACTACCCAATTTTGTATTACTCCTGTTCCTTTTAACAGCACTGTACATAATTGGACTGAGATAAAGACACTTTTAATTGGCCATAATAATCTTTCCCTAGAAATACAAGAATTAACACAAAACATTTCTGAAACATTTTGCAATCAGTTACCATTGCTGACTGGAGCAGATTTAATGACTGATATTGCACAAAGTTTGACGTCTTTGAACCCTATGAGTCCTGTGAAAACTTTACTGACTTCTGTTTCTAGTAATGTATTGATTGTTGTTCTTGCCTTTGTCATTTTCACAGTCTACTGGAGATGGTGCCAAAGGGCAAACACCGAATCCCAGCGAGCCCAACATGTGATGATGGTTTTAAAAGAAATTCAAACCTGTAAATAAGAAGGGGGAGATGTAGAGGACTACGTGCTCGCAAACGAGACTTTCCCGATAAGTCCTGCTCTTGCAAACGAAGCAGGGCATTCCTTCCCTGCAAACAGGGAGGACAAAGGAGCCAGCTGCAAACAGCAGACCCTGGGGGCTGGTTTATGTATAAACATCTTGAAAATCCAGAAAGTCAGGGAAAGGTCAGAAAAACAACAATGTGTCTTGTGACTTGGCAACATTCCACAAACGATGGTATAAAATAAAGCAGAGCATGCCGTTCGGGGTGGCTGCCATGTTTGTCTCATCCTGTGTTGTCTTGTGTGTTCATTCCTTTGTTTAGGAAACACACGGACCCCAACAGCCCACCACAGCTCAGCAAAGCCGTTGTAGCCAGACTATCTCTCTAGATTCCTCCTCTTTGGGCAGGGCATCTTTGAAAGAAAGGCAGCAACCCCAATAAGGTGCGTACAGATAAAACTGTCATCTTCCTGGGACAGAGCACCTGGGGAAAGGGGCAGCTGTGGACACAGCTTCAGCATACTTAAATGTTCCTACCTGTTGACTCTGAAGAGAGCAGCAGATCTCCCAGCACAGTGCTTGAGCTCTGCTAAGGGACAGACTGCCTCCTCAAGTAGGTTCCTAATCCCCATGCCTCCTGACTGGGAGACACCTCCCAGCAGGAGTCAACAGACAACACATACAGGAGAGCTCTGACTGGCATTTGGCAGGTGCCCCTCTGGGACGAAGCTTCCAGAGGAAGGAACAGGCAGCAATCTTTGCTGTTCTGCAGCCTACACTGGTGATACCCAGGCAATCACAGTCTGGAGTGTACTTCCATCAAACTTCAGCATACCTGCAGCAGAGGGGCCTGACTATTAGAAGGAAAACTAAGCAACAGAAAGGAATAGGATCAACATCAACAAAAAGTACATCCACACAGAAACCCCATCTGAAGGTCACCAACATCAAAAACCAAAGGTAAATAAATCCATGAAGATGAGGAAAAACCAGCAAAAAAAGGCTAAAAAGTCTCTTATCCTCCAAAGAATCACAACTCCTCAACAGCAAGGGAATAAAACTGGATGGAGAATGACTTTGATTAATTGACAGAAGTAGGCTTCAGAAGGTGGATAATAACAAACTCCTCCCAGCTAAAGGAGCATGTTCTAACCCAATGCAAGGAAACTAAGAACCTTGAAAAAAGGTTAGAGGAATTACTAACTAGAATAACCAGTTTAGAGAAGAACATATATAACCTGATGGTGCTGAAAAACACAGCACGAGGACTTAATGAAGCATACACAAGTATCCATAACTGAATCAATCAATCAGAAGAAAGGATATCAGAGACTGAATATCAACTTAATGAAATAAAGGGTGAAGACAAGATTAGAGAAAAAAGAATGACAAGAAATGAACAAAGCCTCCAAGGAATATGAGACTATGGGAAAAGACCAAACCTACATTTGATTGGTGTACCTGAAAGTAACGGGGAGAATGGAACCAAGTTGAAAAACTCTTTTCAGGATATTATCCAGGAGAACTTCCCCAACCTAGCAAGACAGGCCAACATTCAAATTCAGAAAATACAGAGAACACCACAAAGATACTCCTCAAGGAGAGCAACCCCAAGACACATAATCATCAGATTCACCAAGGTTGAAATGAAGAAAAAAAATGTTAAGGGCAGCCAGAGAGAAAGGTCGGGTTACTCACAAAGGGAAGTCCTTCAGACTAATAGTGGATCTCTTGGCAGAAACCCTACAAGCCAGAAGAGAGTGGGGCCAATAGTCAACATTCTTAAAGAAAAGAATTTTCAACCCAGAATTTCAAATCCAGTCAAACTAAGCTTTATAAGAGAAGGAGAAATAAAATATTTTACAGACAAGCAAATGCTGAGAGTTTTTGTCACCACCAGGCCTGCCTTACAAGAGATCCTGAAGGAAGTACTAAATATGGAAAGGAAAAACTGGTACCAGCCACTGCAAAAAAATACAAATTGTAAAGACCATCGATACTATGAAGAAACTGCATCAACTAACGGGCAAAAAAACCAACTAGCATCATACTCACAGGATCAAATTCACACATAAAAATATTAACCTTAAATGTAAATGGGCCAAGTGCTCCAATTAAAAGACACAGACCGGCAAATTGGATAAAGAATCAAGACCCATCAGAGTGCTGTATTCAGGAGACCCATCTCACGTGCAAAGACACACTTAGGCTCAAAATGAAGGAATGGAGGAACATTTACCAAGCAAATGGAGTGCCAAAAAAAAAAAAAAAAAAAAAAAAATCAGGGGTTGCAATCCTAGACTCTGATAAAACAGGCTTTAAACCAACAAAGATAAAACAAAGACAAAGAAGGGCATTACATAATGGTAAAGGGATCAGTGCAACAACAAGAGCCAACTATCCTAAATATATATGCACCCAGTACAGGAGCACCCAGATTTATAAAGCAAGTTCTTAGAGACCTACAAAGAGACTTACACTCCCACACAATAATAGTGGGAGACATTAAAACCCCACTGTCAATATTAGACAGATCAATAAGACAGAAATGTAACAAGGATATTCAGGACTTGAACTCAGCTTTGGACCAAGTGGACCTAATAGACATCTACAGAACTCTCCAACCCAAATTGACAGAATATACATTTGTCTCAGCACCATATCACACTTATTCTAAAATTGATCACCCATAATTGGAAGTAAAACACTTGTCAGCAAATGAAAAGAACAGAAATCATAGCAAACAGTCTCTCAAACCACAGTGCCATCAAAGTAGAACTCAGGATTAAGAAACTCACTCAAAACCACTCAACTACATGGAAACTGAACAACCTGCTCCTGAATGACTACTAGGTAAATAACAAAATGAAGGTAGAAATAAAGAAGTTCTTTGAAACTGATGAGAACAAAGACATAACGTACTAGAATCTCTGGGACACAGCTAAAGTACTGTTTGAGGGAAATTTATAGCACTGAATGCCCACAGGAAAAAGTAGGAAAGATCTAAAATTGACACCCTAACATCATAATTAAAAGAACTAGAGAAGCAAGGGCAAACAAATTCAAAAGCTAGCCGAAGACAAGAAATAACTAAGATCAGAGCAGAACTGAACAAGATAGAGACACAAAAAAAAACCTTCAAAAAAATTAATGAATCCAGGTGCTGTTTTTTTGAAAAGATTAACAAGATAGATAGATGGCTAGTCAGAGTAATAAAGAAGAAAAGAGAGAAGAATCCAACAGACACAATAAAAAATGATAAAAGGGATATCACCACCAATCCCACAGAAATACAAACTACCAACAGAGAATACTATAAATACCTCTAAGCAATTAAAGTAGATAATTAGAAGAAATGGATAAATTCCTGGAAACATACACCCTCCCAAAGCTAAACCAGGAAGAAGTCAAATCCCTGAATAGACCAATAACAAGTTCTGAAATTGAGGCAGTAATTAATAGCCTACCAACCAAAAAAAGCCCAGGACCAGATGGATTCACAGCCAAATTCTACCAGAGGTAAAAGGAGGACCTGGTACCATTCCTTGTGAAACTATTCCAAACAACAGAAAAAGAGGGACTCCTCCTTGACTCATTTTATGAGGCCAGCCACATCCTGATACCAAAACCTAACAGAGACCCAACAAAAAGGAAAATTTCATTCCAATATCTCTGATGAACATCAATGCGAAAATCCTCAATAAAATACTAGCAAACCAAATATAGCAGCACATCAAAAAGCTTATCCACCACAATCAAGTTGGCTTCATCACTGGGATGCAAGGCTGGTTCACCATATGCAAATCAGTAAACGTAATCCATCACATAAATAGAACCAATGACAAAAACCACATGATTATCACAACAGATGCAAAAAGGGCCTTCAATAAAATTCAACACCCCATCATGCTAAAAACTCTCAAAAATCTAGATATTGATGGAATGTATCTCAAAATAATAAGAGCTATTTATGAAAAACCCACAGCCAATATCATACTGAATGGGCAAAAACTGGAAGCATTTCCTTTGTAAACCGGCACAAGGTAAGGATATCTTCTCTTGTCACTCCTATTCAACATAGTATTGGAAGTTCTGGCGATGGCAATCAGGCAAGAGAAAGAAATAAAGGGTAGTCAAATCAGAAGAGAGGAAGTCAAATGGTCTCTGCAGATTTCATGATTGTATATTTAGAAAACCCCATCATCTCTCAGCCCAAAATCTCCTTAAGCTGATAAGCAACTTCAGCAAAGTCTCAGAATACAAAATCAATGTGCAAAAATCACAAACATTCCTATACACCAATAATAGACAAACAGAGAGCCAAATCATGAGTGAACTCCCATTCACAATCGCTACAAAGAGAATAAAATACCTAGGAATACAACTTACAAGAAATGTGAAGGACCTCTTCAAGGAAAACTACAAACCACTGCTCAAGAAATAAGAGAGGCCATAAACAAATGGAAAAACATTCCATACTCATGGATAGGAAGAATCAATTTTGTGAAAATAGCCATATTGCCCAGAGTAATTTATAGATTCATCCTATCCTCATCAAACTGCCATTGAATTTCTTCACAGAATTAGAAAAAAAAAAAAAAACTACTTTAAAGGATTATAAATCATTCTACTTTAAAGTCACATGCACATGTATATTTATTGCAGCACTATTTACAATAGCAAAGACTTGGAACCAACCCAAATTCCCATCAACGATAGACTGGATAAAGAAAATGTGGCACATATACACCATGGAAAACTATGCAGCCATGAAAAGGATGAGTTCATACCCTTTGCAGGGACGTAGATGAAACTGGAAGCCATCATTCTCAGCAAACTAACACAGAAACAGAAAACCAATCACTGCATGTTCTCACTTATAAGTGGGAGTTGAACAATGAGAACACATGGACACAGGGAGGGGAACCTCACACATCAGGGCCTGTTGGGGTGGGGGGACTAGGAGATGGATACCATTAGGAGAAATACCTAATGTAGATGATGGGTTGATGGGTGCCACAAACCATCATAGCATGTGTATACCTATGTAACAAACCCACACGTTCTGCACATGTATCCCAGAACTTAAAGTATAATAAAATAAAATAAAAATTAAGAAAAAAAGTACTGATATAAAGCAAATTAAAAGTTGGTGGACTAAGGTTTAAAATCTAATACTAAGGAGCTTAGATGTAATTTCATCCCTAATTATAATGACAAAAAAGGAGTTGCAGAACTTCAAGACAACATATATTTTTTTCTTTAAAAAACAGAAGTGTTCCAACTTTGCTTTCCTTCTGTAATTTAGAGAGACTGTTGATATAATACAGATATTTAAAACAACACATTTATTTTGTCCTTTATAGGTAAAGATAACATTTTTACAATAAATGAGAAAGTGATTGCTTTATGAAAGAAAACTGAGCAATGGAAAGAACATTGAAAATTAGTATTTGAAATCATTTTCCTCATTTTTTTCCTGAAAATAATGAGTGTCACATAAAAACTCCTTCTATACTCTTAAAAAACTGTTAACAAAATCTTGTTTAAAAAATAATAGAGGGCGGAGCAAGATGGCCGAATAGGAACAACTCCAGTCTCCAACTCCCAGCGCGAGCGACACAGAAGACCGGTGATTTCTGCATTTTCAACTGAGGTACTGGGGTCATCTCACTAGGGAGTGCCGGACAATCGGTGCTGGTCAGCTGCTGCAGCCTGACCAGCGAGAGCTGAAGCAGGGCGAGGCATCGCCTCACCTGGAAGCGCAAGGGGGAAGGGGATCCGTTTTCCTAGCCAGGGGAACTGAGACACACAACACCTGGAAAATCGGGTAACTCCCACCCCAATACTGCGCTGTAAGCATACAGGCATTCCAGGAGAATATATCCCACACCTGGCCGGGAGGGTCCCACGCCCACGAAGCCTCCCTCACTGCTAACACAGCAGTCTGCCGCGATCTATCCGCAAGGCAGCAGCGAGGCTGGGGGAGGGGCGCCCGCCATTGCTGAGGCTTAAGTAGGTAAACAAAGCCACTGGGAAGCTCGAACTGGGTGGAGCTCACAGCAGCTCAAGGAAGCCTGCCTGTCTCTGTAGTCTCCACCTCTGGGGACAGCGCACAGCTGAAGACCAACAGGGGAAGTAGCGGGAGCCGGTGCAGACGCGAACGACTCTGTCTGACAGCTTTGGGGAGAGCCGCGGATCTCCCAACGCGGAGGTTGAGATCTGAGAACGGACAGACTGCCTGCTCAGGTGTGTCCCTGACCCCTGAGTAGCCTAGCTGGGAGAAATCCCCCACTAGGGGCAGTCTGACACCCCACACCTCACAGGGTGGAGTACACCCCTGAGAGGACACTTCCAAAGGAAGAATCAGACAGGTACACTCGCTGTTCAGCAATATTCTATCTTCGGCAACCTCTGCTGCTGATACCCAGGCAAACAGGGTCTGGAGTGGACCTTAAGCAATCTCCAACAGACCAACAGAGAGTCCTTCTGACTGTCAGAAGGAAAACTATCAAACAGGAAGGACACCTATACCAAAACCCCATCAGTTCGTCACCACCATCAAAGATCAGAGACAGATAAAACCACAAAGATGGGGAAGAAGCAGGGCAGAAAAGCTGGAAATTCAAAAAATAAGAGCGCATCTCCCCCTGCAAAGGAGCGCAGCCCATCACCAGCAACGGATCAAAGCTGGTCAGAGAATGACTTGGACGAGAGGAGAGAAGAAGGCTTCAGTCCATCAAACTTATCAGAGCTAAAGGAGGAATTACGTACCCAGCGCAAAGAAACTAAAAATCTTGAAAAAAGAGTGGAAGAATTGACAGCTAGACTCATTAATGCAGAGAAGATCATAAACGAAATGACAGAGATGAAAACCATGACACGAGAAATACGTGACAAATGCACAAGCTTCAGTAACCGACTCGACCAACTGGAAGAAAGAGTATCAGCGATTGAAGATCAAATGAATGAAATGAAGCGAGAAGAGAAACCAAAAGAAAAAAGAAGAAAAAGAAATGAGCAAAGCCTGCAAGAAGTATGGGATTACGTAAAAAGACCAAATCTACGTCTGATTGGGGTGCCTGAAAGTGAGGGGGAAAATGGAACCAAGTTGGAAAACACTCTTCAGGATATCATCCAGGAGAACTTCCCCAACCTAGTAGGGCAGGCCAACATTCAAATTCAGGAAATACAGAGAACGCCACAAAGATACTCCTCCAGAAGAGCAACTCCAAGACACATAATTGCCAGATTCACCAAAGTTGAAATGAAGGAAAAAATCTTAAGGGCAGCCAGAGAGAAAGGTCGGGTCACCCACAAAGGGGAGCCCATCAGACTAACAGCAGATCTCTCGGCAGAAACTCTACAAGCCAGAAGAGAGTGGGGGCCAATATTCAACGTTCTTAAAGAAAAGAATTTTAAACCCAGAATTTCATATCCAGCCAAACTAAGTTTCATAAGTGAAGGAGAAATAAAATCCTTTACAGATAAGCAAATGCTTAGAGATTTTGTCACCACCAGGCCTGCCTTACAAGAGACCCTGAAGGAAGCCCTAAACATGGAAAGGAACAACCGGTACCAGCCATCGCAAAAACTTGGCAAAATGTAAAGACCATCGAGGCTAGGAAGAAACTGCATCAACTAACGAGCAAAATAACCAGTTAATATCATAATGGCAGGATCAAGTTCACACATAACAATATTAACCTTAAATGTTAATGGACTAAATGCTCCAATTAAAAGACACAGACTGGCAAACTGGATAAAGAGTCAAGACCCATCAGTCTGCTGTATTCAGGAGACCCATCTCACATGCAGAGACATACATAGGCTCAAAATAAAGGGATGGAGGAAGATCTACCAAGCAAATGGAGAACAAAAAAAAGCAGGGGTTGCAATCCTAGTCTCTGATAAAACAGACTTTAAACCATCAAAGATCAAAAGAGACAAAGAAGGCCATTACATAATGGTAAAGGGATCAATTCAACAGGAAGAGCTAACTCTCCTAAATATATATGCACCCAATACAGGAGCACCCAGATTCATAAAGCAAGTCCTTAGAGACTTACAAAGAGACTTAGACTCCCATACAATAATAATGGGAGACTTCAACACTCCGCTGTCAACATTAGACAGATCAACGAGACAGAAAGTTAACAAGGATATCCAGGAATTGAACTCATCTCTGCACCAAGCGGACCTAATAGACATCTATAGAACTCTCCACCCCAAATCAACAGAATATACATTCTTCTCAGCACCACATCGCACTTATTCCAAAATTGACCACATAATTGGAAGTAAAGTACTCCTCAGCAAATGTAAAAGAACAGAAATTATAACAAACTGTCTCTCAGACCACAGTGCAATCAAACTAGAACTCAGGACTAAGAAACTCAATCAAAACCGCTCAACTACATGGAAACTGAACAACCTGCTCCTGAATGACTACTGGGTACATAACGAAATGAAAGCGGAAATAAAGATGTTCTTTGAAACCAATGAGAACAAAGATACAACATACCAGAATCTCTGGGACACATTTAAAGCAGTGTGTAGAGGGAAATTTATAGCACTAAATGCCCACAAGAGAAAGCAGGAAAGATCTAAAATTGACACTCTAACATCACAATTAAAAGAACTAGAGAGGCAAGAGCAATCACATTCAAAAGCTAGCAGAAGGCAAGAAATAACTAAGATCAGAGCAGAACTGAAGGAGATAGAGACACAAAAAACCCTCCAAAAAATCAATGAATCCAGGAGTTGGTTTTTTGAAAAGATCAACAAAATTGACAGACCGCTAGCAAGGCTAATAAAGAAAAAAAGAGAGAGGAATCAAATAGATGCAATAAAAAATGATAAAGGGGATATCACCACTGACCCCACAGAAATACAAACTACCATCAGAGAATACTATAAACGCCTCTACGCAAATCAACTAGAAAATCTAGAAGAAATGGATAATTTCCTGGACACTTACACTCTCCCAAGGCTAAACCAGGAAGAAGTTGAATCCCTGAATAGACCAATAGCAGGCTCTGAAATTGAGGCAACAATTAATAGCCTACCCACCAAAAAAAGTCCAGGACCAGATGGATTCACAGCTGAATTCTACCAGAGGTACAAGGAGGAGCTGGTACCATTCCTTCTGAAACTATTCCAATCAATAGAAAAAGAGGGAATCCTCCCTAACTCATTTTATGAGGCCAACATCATCCTCATACCAAAGCCTGGCAGAGACACAACAAAAAAAGAGAATTTTAGACCAATATCCCTGATGAACATTGATGCAAAAATCCTCAATAAAATACTGGCAAACCGGATTCAGCAGCACATCAAAAAGCTTATCCACCATGATCAAGTGGGCTTCATCCCTGGGATGCAAGGCTGGTTCAACATTCGCAAATCAATAAACGTAATCCAGCATATAAACAGAACCAAAGACAAGAACCACATGATTGTCTCGATAGATGCAGAAAAGGCTTTTGACAAAATTCAACAGCCCTTCATGCTAAAAACGCTCAATAAATTCGGTATTGATGGAACGTACCTCAAAATAATAAGAGCTATTTATGACAAACCCACAGCTAATATCATACTGAATGGGCAAAAACTGGAAAAATTCCCTTTGAAAACTGGCACAAGACAGGGATGCCCTCTCTCACCACTCCTATTCAACATAGTGTTGGAAGTTCTGGCTAGGGCAATCAGGCAAGAGAAAGAAATCAAGGGTATCCAGTTAGGAAAAGAAGAAGTCAAATTGTCCCTGTTTGCAGATGACATGATTGTATATTTAGAAAACCCCATCGTCTCAGCCCAAAATCTCCTTAAGCTGATAAGCAACTTCAGCAAAGTCTCAGGATACAAAATTAATGTGCAAAAATCACAAGCATTCTTATACACCAGCAACAGACAAGCAGAGAGCCAAATCAGGAATGAACTTCCATTCACAATTGCCTCAAAGAGAATAAAATACCTAGGAATCCAGCTTACAAGGGATGTAAAGGACCTCTTCAAGGAGAACTACAAACCACTGCTCAGTGAAATCAAAGAGGACACAAACAAATGGAAGAACATACCATGCTCATGGATAGGAAGAATCAATATCGTGAAAATGGCCATACTCCCCAAGGTTATTTATAGATTCAATGCCATCCCCATCAAGCTACCAATGACTTTCTTCACAGAATTGGAAAAAACTGCTTTAAAGTTCATATGGAACCAAAAAAGAGCCCGCATTGCCAAGACAATCCTAAGTCAAAAGGACAAAGCTGGAGGCGTCACGCTACCTGACTTCAAACTCTACTACAAGGCTACAGTAACCAAAACAGCATGGTACTGGTACCAAAACAGAGATATAGACCAATGGAACAGAACAGAGTCCTCAGAAATAATACCGCACATCTACAGCCATCTGATCTTTGACAAACCTGAGAGAAACAAGAAATGGGGAAAGGATTCCCTATTTAATAAATGGTGCTGGGAAAATTGGCTAGCCATAAGTAGAAAGCTGAAACTGGATCCTTTCCTTACCCCTTATACGAAGATTAATTCAAGATGGATTAGAGACTTAAATGTTAGACCTAATACCATCAAAACCCTAGAAGAAAATCTAGGTAGTACCATTCAGGACATAGGCATGGGCAAGGACTTCATGTCTAAAACACCAAAAGCAACGGCAGCAAAAGCCAAAATTGACAAACGGGATCTAATTAAACTAAAGAGCTTTTGCACAGCAAAAGAAACTACCATCAGAGTGAACAGACAACCTACAGAATGGGAGAAAATTTTTGCAACCTACTCATCTGACAAAGGGCTAATATCCAGAATCTACAAAGAACTCAAACAAATATACGAGAAAAAAACAAACAACCCCATCAAAAAGTGGGGAAAGGATATGAACAGACATTTCTCAAAAGAAGATATTCATACAGCCAACAGACACATGAAAAAATGCTCATCATCACTGGCCATCAGAGAAATGCAAATCAAAACCACAATGAGATACCATCTCACACCAGTTAGAATGGCAATCATTAAGAAGTCAGGAAACAACAGGTGTTGGAGAGGATGTGGAGAAATAGGAACACTTTTACACTGTTGGTGGGATTGTAAACTAGTTCAACCATTATGGAAAACAGTATGGCAATTCCTCAAGGATCTAGAACTAGATGTACCATATGACCCAGCCATCCCACTACTGGGTATATACCCAAAGGATTATAAATTAGTCTACTACAAAGACACATGCACACGTATGTTTATTGCGGCACTATTCACAATAGCAAAGACTTGGAATCAACCCAAATGTCCATCTGTGACAGACTGGATTAAGAAAATGTGGCACATATACACCATGGAATACTATGCAGCCATAAAAAAGGATGAGTTTGCGTCCTTTGTAGGGACATGGATGCAGCTGGAAACCATCATTCTTAGCAAACTATCACAAGAACAGAAAACCAAACACCGCATGTTCTCACTCATAGGTGGGAACGGAACAATGAGATCACTTGGACTCGGGAAGGGGAACATCACACACTGGGGTCTATCATGGGGAGGGGGGAGGAGGGAGGGATTGCATTGGGGAGTTATACATGATATAAATGATGAATTGATGGGTGCTGACGAGTTGATGGGTGCAGCACACCAACATGGCATAAGTATACATATGTAACAAACCTGCACGTTATGCACATGTACCCTAGAACTTAAAGTATAATAAAAAAAAAAAATAAAAAAAAAAAATAATAATAATAATAATAAAAAATGCAACACCTCTTCCATTCGCTTGCAAGAACAACTGACTTACATCAAGGAAATGGAAATTTACTAGCAGTGTTTTAAAAATCAAAGTTTTGCATAATCCATGAGTAGAAGCTATTGATTTAGTAAGCAAAACCAGTGCAAACCACTTACATTTGCATTTGTGCTTTTCTCTGCAGTAACGTCTTCAGCTATGAAAGCCATTTGAAACATTATTGAAATAAACTAAATAAACTAAACCAAATCATCACTTTTTGTATTCACAATGAGTTAAACCAGGACTTTTTTAATAGCTAAGAATATTCATTCACATCACTCTCAAAATATTGTTTTTGGCACCAATAATGAAATATATTATCTTTAATGTTTATTCCATCTTTATTTTATGTTTAAATTTCATTCCTGTATGTTTTATGGCATATATATTAGTATTTGTACATTACATATAAATATACATATATTATAGGTGAAAGCATAAACATTTTTACATGTTTATGTAAGTCTGAAATCCAAAAAGATTGGTGATGTTTTATTAGTCTTTCTACATGTTCTTTCTGGATGTTCATGTTTTTGACCAGCAGGTGCCAATATCTGGAAGTGTGGCTGTATTTTGCCTCCAGCCACACTTCCAGATTTGGTGACATCTTACCTCACTCAACAGGAAAAGCATTCCGCACTCTTCCACACGTTAAAGAAAAGACAATGAATTGAGTCTGTTCACCTGGCAAAAACAAACAAACAAAAAACAGGGAGGGCCTGTTTCATTGGTCAAAGATAGTGACCTGGCAGTGCATTTTTGCGTTCATATTTATTAACTGGGTTTTAGGAACAACAGAAGTCTTACTGAACTGCAGGAGATTGCTTAGGGAAAGGGGACACCAAAACACCATGCTTTAAGACAACCTGATTACTGAGGTGGGCTTGTGGCAGTGGAATGAGTATGTGCTATGGAGCAAGAGATACTTGGTTTCCAATCCTATTGGTAGTGACCTTGTGCAAGTTAATTAATAGCTCACTGCCTCAGGCAACTAATCTATAAAAAACACGTAATGATGCTCAAACCACAAGATGACTATAAGGATTACAGAAAGTGGTACAAAGAAAGCATCTATCATTCTGAGGTAACTTACAGACTGAATTTAGGTAAATACCCTTAAAATAAAGGCTAACAGGATGATTTGCTCTTCCCTGCTTTGGATCAAGGGTGAGAGTTCATTCCAGTATCCACGGCATTCTCGTGCTCTCTCTTGATCTCTCTGTCTCTCTTTCTGCCTCTTTCTTTCTCTCTTATATCTCTCTCTCTGTCAACACCACATATATAGCTTTTCTGAGATATAGCCGACATGCAGTGAATCACACATTCTTAAAATGTACAATCTGGTGACTTTTGAATTTATGTATACATTCATGAAACCATCACAAAAAAATTAATAAATATATCCACCACTCCCCCAAATTTTCTCATGCCTATTTGTAATACTTCCTTCTCCCAGCCCGTACCTATCAACAGGGAATCATCTGTTTACTTTCTGTCATTATAAATGATTTTGCATTTTCTATAATTTTATGAAAATAGAATATATAATATGAAATCTTTTTTGTCTGTCTTATTTTATTCAGCGTAATTGTTTTGAGATTCATGCATGCCATTGTTCATTCTTTTTCATTGCTGAGTAGTATTCCATTATACAGACATACCATGATTTGTCCACTGACCAATTGATAATTATTTGGATTGTTATCAGATGTGGGCTATTACCAATAAAGCTGTAATGAATATTATTGTACAAGTTTTTAATGTGGATATATTCTTTTGCTTTGATTGGAGTGAAATGGGTTGGAGTGAAATGACTGAGTCAGATTGTAGGTATGTATTTATCTTTTGAGAAACCACAAATTGTTTTCCAAAGTAGTTGTATCATTTCATATTCCCACCATCAGTGTATGAGAGTTTCAGTTCCTCAATCTCTGCTCCACAACAATTGATATGATCAGATATTTTAATTTTAGACACTGTCACTTTAATTTGCATTTCTGTACTAACTTTTGGTGTTAGTACATCTTTTCCTATGTTTGTTTTCCATATGTATATCTTCTTGGGTGAAGTGTCTATTCAAATCTTTTATTACTTCTTTATCAAATTGTTTGATTTCTTATTGTAAGCATTTTGTGTTCTTAAAGCATTCTGTATGCAAGTCCTTTATCTCATATGTAATTTGCAAATATTTTCTTGCAGTGTGTGACTTGTTTTTCAACAATGTCCTTCAAAGAGTCATAGTTCTTAATTTTGATGAAGCCCAATTGATTCACTCTTTTCTTTTAAGAATTATATTTTGGCATTGTATCTAAGAAATCTTTGCTAAATCCAAGATCATAGATATTTTTTCCTATGTTTTTCACTAGACATTTGTTACTTTTAGAATTTGCACGTCAGTGTATGACTCATGTTGGGTTAATTATTATATATTATGTGAGATATGAACTGCAGAGTTTTGTTGGGGGAAGGAAATATGGATATCCAATTTTTCTAACATCATTTTTTTAAAACACCGATTTTCTTCATAGAAATTCTTCTGTACTTTGGTTGAAAGTCAACTGACCATATATGTGCAAGTGTATTCCTGAATTCTCTGTATTCTGTTCAATAACCTATTTGTCTATATTCACACGAATGGTATATTGTTTGGATTACTGTAGCATTATTAGTCTTGGAACTCAATATTATAAGTCCTCCAACTTTGTTCTTAAATTCATTAGGCTATTCTAGTCTTTTGCTTTCCATATGAATTTTAGAATCAGCCTATAGAAGAACCTTTAAAAATATTGCTTTGGTATTTTGATTATGATTGCATCAATTATATAGATTGCTTTGAGTAGAATTGACATCTTGACAGTATTCAGTCTTGTGATACAGGGACACAACACATCTCTCCATTTATGTGACAATACATTCATTTCTTTTAGTAATGTTTTATAGTTTTTACTTTATAGATCTTGCACATCTTTTGTTACATGCATGACAATGTACTTTATATTTTAATGCTACTATATATGCCATGTTTTAAAGTTCAAATTTATGATTTTAATGCTAGCATACAGAAGTACAACTGACTTTTGAACATTTATCTTTTATCTTGCAGTGATAATAAAGTAATTAGTTCTAGTACCTTTTTAAAAAATTCCATAGGATTTTCTGTATTGACAACACGTGGTCTTTGAATAAAGATCATTTTGTATCTTTGTATCTAATATGAATATCCTTTTGTTTTACATGCCTTAGTGACTAGTTCCTCCAACACAATGATAGCTATAAACGATGAGAGCAAACATCCTTAGAAGGAAACAGTTAGCAGGTTTTTTTTTTTTTTCTTAATTAGGACATTAGATGTAGGTTTTTCTTAAATGCTTCTTATCAGATTGAAGGATTTTCTTTCTATTCCTAATGTGATGAGATTTTGATTTTTAGCTACTGCTTTTCCTACATCTATTGGTATGCTTGTGTGTGTGTGTGTCTGTTAGTGAATGGTGAGCTACAAATATTAAACTAATCTTGTATTTCTAGGATAAACTCAATTCGATTATAATGTATTATCTTTTTTGTATATTATTGGATTTGATTTGCTGACATTTTGTTAAGAAATTTTACATCTTGTGAAATATATTATTCTTTACTTTTATTGAAATGCATTTTTCTCATCTTAGTATCAGGGTAACACTGGCTTCAGAGAATAAGTTGGGAAATATTGCTTCCTACTCAATTTTCTAAAATAAAATTTGCATAATTAGTATTATTTCTTTCTTAAATGTTTGGCAGAATTCATCACTGAAGACATCTAGGGCTGGAGGTTTTAATGTGAAGGTTTTTAACTTATTTTTTAAAGTGTAAAATGGAGGTAGGGCTATTTGTATTACATATTTGTTCTTCAGTAAGCCTTGATGGCTTGTGTCTTTCAATAAATTTACCCATTTCATCCAAGTTGTAGAATATATATATATAATTTGATTTCTTATTATCCACTAAATATCTGTAAAATCTGTAATGATGTCACCTCTCTCATTTATGATATTGGTGATATAGGTATTCTTATTTTTTCCTGATTAGTCTGACTGAGGTTTATCTTCTTTTAAAGCTTCTCAAAGGGTCAGCTTTTGATTCCATTAATTTTCTCTGCTGTTTTACTATTTACTATTTCATTCATTTCAATACTAAATATTATTATTTATTTTCTCCTGCCTACTTTGGGTTCCATTTGATTTTGTCTTACTATTTTCTAAAGATAGAAGTAAGGTTATTTATGACCTTTATTTTTCATATAGGCATTTTGTTCCATAAATTTTCTGCTAAGTAATGCTGCATTGCAAATATATTGACATGCCCTTTTATTCTCCATTAGAATGTTCTGATTCCCTTTTTGATTTATTTTTTGACCCATAATTTACTTTGAATTGTTTTATTTAAGTTTTCAGGCATTTGGAGATTTTTCAGATTTTTTTCTATTATTGATTTCATATCAATTCCATTGTGGTCAGAGAACATACTTTGTATGACTTGAATCTTTTAAAGTTTATTGAGACTTATTTTATGGCCCAAATTTAGAGTATATGTATTGAACTTACAATAATATCAATATTAAACTTACAATAGTATTCTTCTTACTGAAGAATAAATATGTAATACAAATAGCCCTACCTCCATTTTATAATTTAAAAAATAAGTTAAAAACCTTCACATTAAAATTTAGAGTATATACATTGCATTTACAATTGTCAGTGCTCAAGTAATATTACACTTCATATATTCCAAGAGTCTTAAAATATTTCTGTCCTTTTGACCTGTTTGTTATTATTGTCATATGTCTACATATATTATAAATCTCAAAATTGCCATTAGTTTTAATGTAAACAGTCATTTTTAAAGAACTTATTTTACGGCCCAAATCTTGGTAAATATTCCATGTACACTTGAGAAGAATGTGCATTTTGTTATTGTTGAGAAGAGTGTTCTATAAATGTCAACTAGGTCAAGTTGGTTGATAGTGTTATTCAAGTCTTCTATATCCTTACTGGTTTTCTGTCTCCTTATTTTATCAATTATTGAGAAATGAATATAGAAATCTTTGATTATTGCCTATTATTGTCTATTATTTCTGTTTCAATTGTACCAGTTTTTGATAACTGGGTTTCAAAACTCTTTTACTAGGTAGATAAACACTTAAGACTGTTAGATCATCTTAAGGAGTTGACACCTTAGTCATTATGAAATAAGCTTCTGTTTCATTAATGATGTTGTTTTCTCTGAAATATATTTTGTTTGATATTAATATACCAATCCCAGTTTTCTTTTTATAAGTGTTAACTTATTATATCTTTTACCATCCTTTCACCTTGAAACTACTTGTGGTTTAAATATCACATGTTCTCACTTGTAAGTGGGAGCTGAATAATGAGAACACGTGGACATACAGCAGGGAACAACACACACTGAGGCCTGTAAGAGGTTGATGGGTGGGAGGAGGAATAGCATCAGAAAGAATAGCTAATGGATGCTGGGCTTAATACCTAGGTGATGGGATGATCTGTGCAGCAAACTGCGATGGCACACATTTACCTATGTAACTAACCTGCACATCCTGCACATGTATCCCTGAACTTAAAATAAAAGCTGGGAAAAAAAATTTATTTGTGGTTTTATATTTAAAGTGGGTTTCCTACAGGCAGCATATGATTCAGTCTAGCTTTTTTATCCAATCTGATAATCTCTACATTTTGATTGGTATTTAAAGTAAGGGTCAATAAACTCTAGCCAATTGGCTAAATCTGACAGTGGTATGTATTCCTATGGCTTATGAACTAAAAATAGATTTTTATCTTTTAAAGAGTTTGTAGAAAGAACAAAGAAGAAAATGCAATAGAGATTATATGTGGCCCACAAATCTAAGATATTTGCTATCTGGTCTTTTATAGAAGTTTGTCCACTTCATTTATCATACCTGTTCTTTGTTCTCTTTTATTCCTTCTTCCTTTAGATTAATTACTTATTGTGATTCCATTTTACTGTCTTCTTGGCTAATCAGCTATAATTCTTTGTGTATTGTTTTAGTGGTTGCATTAGAATTTAGAGTACACATCTTGAACTTACAATAGTCAGTGCTCAAGTAATATTACACTTCATATATTCTAAGAGTCTTAAAATATTTCTCTCCTCTTGACCTGTTTGTTATTATTGTCATATGTCTACATATATTATAAATCTCAAAATTACCATTAGTTTTAATGTAAAGTCATTTTTAAAGATATTTAAATAAGAAAAAATATTTTCTGTTTACCCATGTACTTAACATTTATACTCTATTCACCTTTATGTAGATACAAATTCCCACCTGCTATCATTTCCCTTCTGCTGCAGTGACTTATTTTAACATTTCTTGTAATGCATGCCTTCTAGTGGTGAATTCTTTTAGCATTTCTATGACTTAAATGTCTTTATGTTACCATCATTTTCAGGAAAGAATTCCCTGGGTATAGAATTCTAGGTTAATAGTTTTTCATTACTTTAAAGATCTTTCTCTACTATCATCTGATTGAATTATTTCTGATGAGAAATCTGCTGTCATCCTTGTTTTTGTTTTTCTGTATATAACTTATTCCACCACCACCCCTCTTCCTTCTGGCTGCTTTTATGATTTTATCTTCATTGCTGGTTTTGAGTGATGTGATTATAAGGAACCTTAGTGTACATTTATCCATATTGCCATATTTCTGGCCTAGGTTTTTTTTTTTTTTTTTTTTTTTTTTTTTTTTTTTTTTTTAGCTCCATGTAACTGTGGGGAGCAAATTTAGAAATATTTCAACCATGATTTTCTCAAATAATGTTTCTGCTCTCTACCTTCAGGGATTCCAATTACCTGCACATTTGTCTTTTGATATCCCTGGGGGATTGGTTCCAGAACTCTCTCAGACACCCAGCTCCTACAGTGCTCAAGTCTCTGATATAAAAAAGTGAAGAATTTGCATATTGCTGTCTTGTATACTTTAAATCATCTCTAGATTAGTTGTAATACCTAATGCAATGTAAATACTGTGTAAATACTTGTTATACTTGATTCTCTCGGGCAAAGGTCACCAACCCCCAGGCCAGAGACAGGAAGTGGGCTGCACAGCAGGAGGTGAGTGGCAGGCCAGCAAGCATTACCACCTGAGCTGGACAGATGAGTGGCGGCATTAGACTCTCATAGGAGCGCAAACATTATTGTGAACTGCACGTGCGAGGGATCTAGGTTCCACGCTCCTTATGAGAATCTAATGCCTGATGAACTGACGGTGGAACAGTTCATCCCAAACCCATCCCACCTCCCACAGTCTGTGGAAAAAATGTCTTCCACAAAACTGGTCCCTGGTGCCAAAAAGGTTTGGGATCACTGGTCTAGGGAATAATCACAAGGGAAAAACGTCTGTACATGTTAAGTACAGACACAATCATCCTTTTTAAAAAAGTATTTTTGATCTGTGGTTGGTTAAATCTATGGATGCAGAACCCACAGAAACACAGAGCCCACTGTTTGTTACTCTATTTGAAGTTGATTATTTATTTTTTGCTGCTTCATTTTGGATGATGCTTATTTCTACTTCTTCAAGTTCACTTATGTTTTCCTCAGTAAACCCTAATCTTTCCTTGCAGTTAATCCTTATTATTTGCAGATTCTTTATTTGTAAATTCACCTATTGCTAAAATGCATTTGTAACCCCCAAATCAATACTTGCTGTGCTTTTAAGGTCATTCATGGTCATTAGTAAATGAGCAAAAAAAAATTGAGTTATTCCCAGCTGAGGTCAAACAAGACAACACTCTGCCTTCTGGTTTCAGCTCTCATATGGTAAATAAATGCCTGTTTTTGTGGTCTACTTGGTGCCACATTTTTGTACTTTTTATCTTAATTTCACTGTTCAAACTGAGCCCCAAACATAGTGTCAAAGTGCTGTTTAGTATTCCTAACACCAGAAGACTGTGATATGCCTTGTGGAGAAAATGTATGTGTTAGACAAGCTTTGGTCAGCATGAGTTATAGTGCCGTTGGCCATGAGTTCAATGTTAATCTATTAACAATCTATATTAAATAGGGTGTCTTTAAACAAACACAAATATAAAACAAAATCTTATATTGATTGATTGAGGAAAATTTTGTGACCAGAAGCTCACAGGAATCTAATCCTATGCTATGATTTAAAGGTACATGGGCCCCCAAAATGTATATGTTGGAACCTAAGGCCAAATATGATAGTATTAAGAGACAGAACCTTTATTAGGTGATTAGGCTATGAGTGTTCTACCTTCATGAATGATATGAGTCCCTTTATACAAGGGATTTAAGGGGTGAGTTTAGCTTCTCTGGTCCTTCTATCTCTTCTGCCATGTGAGGACACAGCATTCAAAATGCTGTTTTGGAAGCAGAGACCAGGGCCTTCACCAGACATTGAACCTGCCAACATCCTAACTTTGGAATTTCCAGCCTCCATATTTGTGAAGAATTAGATTCCTTTATTTTTTTCTTCCTTCTTGTTTCTTTCTTTAATTGTTTTTTTCTTTTGAGAGAGGGTCTTGTTCTGTCACCCAGGCTGGAGTACAGTAGCATGATCGTGGCTTACTGCAGCCTCGACTTCTTGGGTACAAATGATCCTCCCACTTCAGCTTCCCAAGAAGCTGGACTACAGGCACATGTTAACATGCTCAGCTAATTCTTTTATTTTTTGTAGAGACAGAGTCTCCCTATGTTGCTCAGGTTGGTCTCAAGCACCTGGGCTCAAAAGTGATCCTCTCACTTCAGCCTATCAGGGTGCTGGGATTAAAGGTGTGAACTGTTTTTTACAAATTACTCAGTATCAGATATTATATTTTAGCAGCAAAAATGAACTGAGATCTTATGTTTTCCCCTAGGGGGAATTGTTCAGTAACCACTAATTTAATGGTCATAACTACTGTGAATGGCAAGAATATACAGCATTTTTCATCACGAACTTCATTTCACCTGTCTAAAATTTTCCTCTCTATAAGTTTGATTTTGGAAATTTTTATGTGTTCCAATTCTTACCATGTTCAATTTCTCCTCTACCTTGTTGAACATATGTAATATAGTTACAACCACAGGTTTTCTACAAATTCTATCATCTGTGTCATTTCTAGATCAGTTAGTATTGATTGATATTTTCCCCTCAACATGAGTTGTATTTTTCTGCTTCTTTGCATATCTTTAAATTTTTTATTAGATGTCAGATGTTGTGAATTTTACCTTTTTGAGTGGTTGATATATTTGTATTCCCAACAATATCCTGGAACTGCATTCTAGGATGCAGTTACGTTACTTGGAAATAATTTGGTCCTTTCAAGTCTTGCTTTTACAGCTTTAAATCAAGACTCTTAAGGATCAATGGCTGATGCATTTTTAAAACAGCATTCTAGAATATCTATGAGATATGAGTCTTATAAAATTGTAATTAATTTAGTTCCACTTCTGAAGCAATTCTCTGGATTACCAGGGTTATTAGCCTTCTGTCTCTCTTTTTTCTGATATTCTAATTTGCAAATTCTACCTGGTTTTAGCCTCCTGATTCCAGTTCTGAGACCACTAGCTCTGCATGAGGTCCCCTTGCTGTGCTGTGACTCGGAAACTCACTCACACTCCTTAGAAGGAGCAATCGCAGTGCTCATTCCATCTGTTTGTTGTCACTCAGTAATCACTCTCCTCTACTTGCTGATGTTCAATGCCTGAAGAACTGTTTCTTCATAAAATTTGCCCAGTGTTTCAGTTGTATCAGGTGTAAGGGCAAATCTGGTCTTTGTTTTTCCATGTTTGCCATCTTTTCTCTCTATATAACTTCAGTTCTGGAAAAAATGAAATTAAATTCTATTTTTCTCAATTAAATCAGCTCAAAGCCCATATAGAAGAGTTAACCAGGAGAAAAAATTATGAGTTTACGTCTTTTTTGTACTACAAACTCTAAAGGACAATATATAAGCATAATCTAGTGAATACATTTGAATATTCATAATAATACTCTTCATCAAGTCCCTAGTGTCCATTTACTTAAAGTTCAGAGATAAACATTATAAAGGGTACAACAATCCCTGCCTTCTATGAGTTCAAATTAAAAAATGTCTTTGTAAAATTAATATACAAATTTAGATTACTGAAAGTTGAGCAGTTATCTAGCCTTATACTTTGTTTTACGAAGACAATTAGACTCATAAAAGTTACAAGATCTTTCCAGAGTAGCACAGATAGTTATTGACAGGGTTGGAAAAGAGTCCAGGTACTAATTTCCAATGCACTTTTTCTCTCTACAAAAAAATGCTCTTTTGGGTGACATCAGTAAGATGGTAGAAGACCCCATCATATCCTTCACCCACACACACACACAAAAATGCAACTATAATATAAGCTACTCAAAGATAAGACTATCACCCTGAATTCACCAGAACTTTGAGGGAAGAAAAAAAAAAAAAGATTCCTGGGTCTGCAGAAATGAGTAAAGCTTCAACCAGTAAGAGGAATGCTCATTTCATCTTGTGCCACCCTTTCTCCAAGATGACATAATGTAACACACAGTTAACTTCTTTAGATCCATGGTTTTCAAGGTGGGAGGAAGAAGTTGGAGGAGGACATTTGATCTCTCACTGGCCTGCAAATCTTCCCAAGATGCCCACTTTGATCCCATCCCATGGGAAGCATTTGGTTGCCAGATTGGCTGAACCACCTAGGGTGAACTGGAGACAAGAAGCTGGGGTGCTGACTGCAACAGGCACGTGACCCTTACCACCTACTCTGCATACCAGTCAGTCAGGATACCATACTGAGGAGCCTGGCTGACACCATATCACTGCAGGTAGCACAGTACATAGAAAGACTTGAATGCTGTGCCAAATTTCCCACACATCCCAGGAGGTTGTGTGGAGCTGTCACCTGACCCAGAAACAACTAAAAGGTTGGCAATTAAGTTCTAGTGCTCATTTAAGTCTTCCCGAGATATGAAAATCACTGCAGGCCTGAGTTTAAGTTCTGCTGCAGTGTTTAAATTCCAGTATTTGCAATAAGTCTTCCCCAGACTGGGAAAAAATGATAGGGCAGTGAATTCATTGCAGTGCACTGCTTTAGTTCTTTTGCTCATCATAAGTTCCCCAGAATGGTAAACAACAGAAGGCAAGTAATTAAATTCTGATATCAAGTAGTATAAGCCTAACACCACCAAAGAACCCCTGAAAAGCTGGAAGCGGTTGTGATTTGTCTGTTCTCATGCTGTTGGTAAAGACATACCTGAAACAGGGTAATCTATAAAGAAAAAGAGGTTTAAGAGACTCACAGCTCCATGTGGCTGGGAAGGCCTCATAATCATGGCAGAAGTCAATAGGCTTGTCTTACATGGTGGCAGACAAGAGAGAAAGAGAGCCAAGCTAAAAGGGAAACCCATTATAAAACCATCAGATCTCATGAGACTTATTCATTACCATGAGAACAGTATGGGGAAAATCGCCCCCATGATTCAAGTATCTCCCACTGGGAACCTCCAACAACACATGGGAATTATGAGAGTTACAACTCAAGATGAGATTTGGATGGTGACACAGCCAAATCATATCACCTCCTCAAATGCACAGGCATCAGTATAAAGACATGAGGATGGGGAAAACTCAGGGAAATATGACACCATCAAAAGAAACCAACAAAATTTTAGTAGTAGGCCCAGATGAAATTGAAGTTCTGTGAAATGTCTGATAAAGAATTCAGAATAATTATCTTAAAGAAGTTCAGGGTATCACAAGAATATTGAATAAAGTTTGGAAAATAATCCAGAAATAAAATTGACAAAGAAATAGAAACCATTTTTTGAAACCAAACAGAAATGATAGAAAAAAGAATACAATAAGTCAACTGAAAAACTCATTAGAAAGCCTCAATAGCAGACTTGAAAAAACATAGGAAAGAATTAGCAAGCTCAAAGACAGAACATATGAAGTTTCTCAAAAACAGGGACAAAAAAAAAAAAAGAATAAAAGAAAGTGAAGTTGCAAAATTAGAAAAAACTACTTTAAATTTCATATGGAACCAAAAAAGAGCCTGTATAGTCAAGATAATCCTAAGCAAAAGGAACAAAGCTGCAGGAATCATGCTACTTGACTTCAAACTATACTACAAGGATACAGTAACCAAAATAGCATGATACTGGTACCAAATGAGATACATAGACCAATGGAACAGAACAGAGACCTTAGAAATAATACCACACATCTACAGCCATCTGATCTTCAGCAAACCTGACAAAAACAAGCAATGGTGAAAGGATTCCCTATTTAATAAATGGTGCTGGGAAAACTGACTAGCCTTACACAGAAAACTGAAATTGGACCCGTTCCTTACAACTTATACAAAAATTAACTCAAGATGGATTAAAGACTTAAGTATAAAACCCAAAACTATAAAAACCCTAGAAGAAAACCTAGACAATAACATTCCGGACATAGGTATGGGCAAAGACTTCACGACTAAAACACCAAAAGCAATTTCAACAAAGCCAAAATGACAAATGGAATCTAATTTAAAAAAAAAAGAGAGAGAGCTTCAGCACAGCAAAAGAAACTATCATCAGAGTGAAAAGGCAAACTACAGAATGGGAGAAAACTTTTGCAAGCTACCCATCTGACAAAGGTCTCATATCACAAATCTAAAAGGAACCTAAGCAAGTTTACAAGGAAAAAACAAACAACTCCATCAAAAAGTGGGCAAAGTATAGGAACAGACACTTCTCAAAAGAAGACATTTATTTATGTGGCCAAAAAAAATATGAAAAAATGCTCATCATCACTAGTCATTAGAGAAATGCTAATCAAAACCACAATGAGATACCATCTCATACCAGTTAGAATAGCGATTATTAAAAAGTCAGAAAACAATAGATGTTGGCAAGGCTGGGGAGAAATAGTCATGCGTTTACACTGTTTGTAGGAGTATATGTTAGTTCAACCATTGTGGAAGACAGTGTGGTGATTCCTCAAGGATCTAGAACCAGAAATACCATTTGACCCAGCAATCCCTTTACTGAGTATACACCCAAAGGATTATAAATCATTCTACTATAAAGACACATGCATATGTACGCTTATTGCAGCACTATTTAAAATAGCAAAGACTTGGAACCAATCCAAATATCCATCAATTATAGACTGGATAAAGGAAATGTGGCACATATACACCATGGAATATTATGCAGATACTATAAAGAAGAATGAGTTCACGTCCTTTGCAGGGACATGGAAGAAGCTAGAAACCATCATTCTCAGCAAACCAACACAGGAACAGAAAACCAATCACTGCATGTTCTCACTCACAAGTGGGAATTGAACAATGAGAACATATGGACACAGGGAGGGGAATATCACACACAGAGGCCTGTCGAAGGGTTGGGGGAGAGGGAAGGGAGACCATTAGGACAAACACCTAATGCATGCAGAGCTTAAAACCTAGATGACAGGTTGATAGGTGCAGCAAATCACCATGTCATATGTATACCTATGTAACAAACTTGCACATTCTGCATACATATCCCAGAACTTAAAATAAAATAAAATAAAAAATTTTAAAAAATTTAAAATTTTAAAAAACAAAGAAAAATATGTTTATTATTGAATATAATATATAATATTAAATATGTATTAAAATATTAATATACATACACACACACACACGAGTTCTCACAAGACCTGGCACAGAATAAATGTGAGATAAACATTAAAAAAAAAGAGCAGAGTGAAGTAAGCCTACAGGAATTATGGAACAACATCAAGCAAATTAATCTCCATTTAATCTTGTATCCCAAAAGATACAAGAAGAAAAAAGCCTAGAAAATTTTTCAAATTTGGAGAAAGATGAGGGCATCCAGGAACAGGAAGAAGCTGAGAGGTCACCAAATTCAACACAAAGAAGAATTTCCCGGGGCATCTCATAGTCAAATGATCAAAAATCAAAGACAAAGAATACTGAAAGCATCAAGATAAAAATAAACATATCACATTAAACATATCACATAAATAAACATATCACATATACATAGCTTTTAGCAGATTTCTCAGCAGAAACCTTGCAGGTCAGGAGAGAGTGGAATGATATAGTCAAAGTGATGAAAAAAAAAATTACTGCCAGCAAAGAATACTGTACACAGCAAGCTATCCTTCAAACATGAAAGAGAGAGAAAAACTTTCTAAGATAAACAAAAGCTGAGGGAATTCATTAACACCACACCAGTCTTATAAGACATGTTAATGAAAGTTCATCCCTCTGAAAGAAAAGAAAGATAACATGTAACAAGAAAACAACTGAAGGTATAAAACTCACTGGTGAGTACATAGAAAAATTAATAACACTGCAATTCTGGCTTGTAAATAACATATCTTTAGCATGAAGGACAAAGACAAACTTTTCTTTTTTTTTTTTTTTTTTTTTTGAGACAGTCTCCCTCTGTCACCCAGGCTGGAGTACAGTGGTGTGATGTTGGCTCACTGCAACTTCTGCCTCCCGGTTTCAAGTGATTCTCCTGCCCCAGCCTCCTGAGTAACTGGGATTACAGGCACCAGGGAATTTTTTTTTTTTTTTTTTTTTTTTTTTTTGTATTTGCAGTAGAGACAGGGTTTCACCATGTTGGTCAGGATGGTCTCAAACTCCTGACCTTGTGATCTACCCATGTTGGCCTCCCAACGTGCTGGGATTACAGGTGTGAGCCACCATACCCGGCCAAGAAAAACTTTTAAGGAAAATAATGACAATTGGTTAAAAGACAGATAATACCAAAAGATACAAATTAAAACATTGAAAAGTCAAAATGTGTGCCAGGGAAATGGTGTTAAAGTGTGGAGTATGTTTTTGTTTCTTTTTTGTTTCACTTTGCTACTGAATTTATGTTGTAATCAGTTTTAAATAACCTGTTATGACTACAAATATTTTTGTAAACCACGTGGTGACCACATCACAAAAACCTGTGATAGATACACTAAATATAAATAGTGCTAAATTAAAACATATTACCAGAGAAAATCACTTAACAACAGAGGAAGACAGTAGGAGATGAAAAGGAGAAGAAAGAACCTACAAAACAACCAGAAAACAAGTAACAAAATGACACTAGTGAACTCTTATTAAACAATTATATCGTTGAATATATATTGATTACATTTACCAATTATTCAGAGTGGCTGAATAGATTACAAAAATACAAGGAAAACCCAAGTATATGCTCTCTATAAGAAAATTTACTTAATCTATAAAGACACACTAAAAATAAAGGTGAGGAGATAGAAAGAGATATTCCATGCAAATGGAAACCAAAAATGAGCAGAAGTAACTATAGTTATATCAGATAAAATAAACTTTAAGTCAAGAATGGTTAAAAAAATAGATAAAGACGTCATCATACCATGCTAAAAGGGTCAATGCAGCAAGAGGATATAATAACTGTAAGTATATATACACCCAATACTAGTGAACCCAAAAATATAAAGCAAATATTAATAGGTCTAAAGAATGCAATGTAATAACAGTAGAGACTTCTACATTCCATTTTTGGCAATGGATAGATCACTCAGGTAGAAAATCAACAAAGAAACTTAGAAGTTAAACTGCAGTCTAGACCAAATGGACCTAACAGACATTCACAGAACATTCCATCCAACCATGTCAAAATATGCATTCTTCTCAACAGCACATGAAACATTCTCCAGAATAGATCAAATCTTAGGTCACAAAACAAGTACTAACAAGTTTTTTAAAATCAAAATCATATCAAGCATCTTTTTTGACCACAATAGAATAAAACTAGGAATCAATAACAGAAGAAATATTAGAAATGGTAGAAATATATGGAACATAAACAACATGCACCTGAACAACAACAAATGAGTCAATGAAGAAATTTAAAAGGAAATTAAAAATTTCTTGTGACAAATGAAAATGAAAGCACAACATACCAAAACCTTAAAGATACAGCAAAACCCTTCTAAAATGGAAGTTTATAGTAATAAATGCCTACGTCAAAAAGTAGAAAATTATTAAGTGAACACCCTAATATTACACCTCAAGAAACTAGAAAAACTGGAACTAAATGGAACAAAGATTACACCAGAAATAAACAATATAGAGACTTTTTAAAATCATACAAAATTTCAGTGAAACAAACCATTGTTTTTTTGAAAAGATAAACAAAACCAGCAAACCTTCAACTAGACTAAGAAGAAAAGACAGAAGACTCTAATAAAGTCAGAGATGGAAAAAGAGCCATTACAACTGATAATACAAAAATACAAATTATTGATGTCACCATCACAGAGCTCCAGCAGATCGGCTCCTACCAACATGTACCAGCCCACCCATAGCCTATCCTCATGGCACACTCCACACACTACTTTGCCAGCATGCACTCACCCACACTGTCACCCCACTGCTTGCCAGTACATAGGACCAGACAGGCCTTCCTTACCTGTCCCACCAGTCCAAGCATGCCCCATTTGCCTCCCAACCACTGATGCACAAGCACTCCACTAGGCCAATGCTGCTGCCTCCAGTGTGAACACATGCACAGGCACCAGCAATCCCACCCAACAATGCACAAGCTGAGAGCCAAATCAAGAACCCAATACGAATCATAATAGTCACAAAAAGTACAAAACACATAGGAATACATCTAATCAGGGAGGTGAAAGATTTCTTCAAGGAGAACTACAAAACACTGCTGAGAAAAATCAGAGATGACACAAACAAATGGAAAACGATTCCATGCTCATGGATAGGAAGAATTACTATTGTTAAAAATGGCCATAATGTCCAAAGCAATGTAGATTCAATCCTATTTCAATAAAATTACCAATGGCATTCTTCACAGAACTAGAAAATCTATTTTAAAATTCGTATAGAACAAAAAAAAGAACCCAAATGGCCAAAGCAATCTTATGCTAAAGAACAATACTGCAGGCACCACATTACCTGACTTCAAACTACACTACAATGGATCAGTAACCAAAATAGCATGATACAGTACAAAAACCAACACATAAACTAGTGGAACAGAATAAAGAGCCCAGAAATGACAGCCACACACCTACAATCACATGATCTTCAACAAAGGCAACAAAAACAAGAAATGGGGAAAGGACTTTCTATTCAATATATGGTGCTGGGATAACCTGCTTACTGTATGCAGAAGATTGGAACTGGACCCCTTCCTTACACTATATACAAAAAATCAACTCAAGGTGGATTAAAGACTTAAATGTAAATCCTAAATCTATTTTTTTAAAAAAACTGGGAAGATAACCTTGGATATAGCATCCTGAACATGGGCTAGGGCAAAGATTTCATGATGAAAATGCCAAAAACAATTGCAACAAAAACCAAAATTGACATGTGGGACCCAGTTACACTAAAGAGTTTCTGCACAGCAACAGAAACTATCAACAGAGTAAACAACCTACAGAATGGGATAATATGCTTGCAAATTTTGCATTTAACAAAGTTCTAATACCCAGAAACTATAAGGAACTTGAAAAATTAACAAATTTTCCCAGTAAATGTGGGCAAAGGAAATAAACAGATACTTTTTAAAAGAAGACACACACACAGCCAAGAGCGTATGAAAAAATGTGCTAAACCTCACTAATCATTAGAGAAGTGCAAATCCAAACAGCAATAAGATATTATCTCACCCAAGTCAGAATGGCTATTATTAAAAAGTCAAAAAATAACAGATGCTGGAGAGAAAAGGGAAAACTTATACACTGGTAGGAATGTCAATTCGTTTGGCCATTTTGGAAAGCAGTATGGCAATTTCTCAAAGAACTTAAAACAGAAATACCATTTGAGCCAGTAATCCAATTATTGGGAATATACCCAAAGGAATATAAATCATTCTACCATAAAGACACATGCCCCCATATGTTCATTGCATCACTATTCACAACAGCAAAGATATAGATAGAATCAACCTAAATGTCCATCAATGGTAGACTCAACAAGGAAAATGTAGTACATATACACCATGTAATACCATGCCACCATAAAAAAGAACACAATAATGTATTTTGCAGGAACATGTTTGGAGCTAGAGACCATTATCCTAAGTAAACTTACATAGAAAATAAGAAACCAAATACCATATGTTCCCATGTATAAGTGGAAGCTAAACATTGAGTATACATGGACACGAAGAAGACAACAGCAGACACCAGGGCCTACTTGAAGGTGGAAGGTGGGAGGAGGGTGAAGTTGAAAAACTACCTATCAGGCACTATATTTATTACCTGAATGATGAAATAATCTCTACACAAAACCCCCATGACATGCAATTTACCTATATAACCTGCACATGTACCCCTGAACCCAAAATAAAAGTTTAGAAAAAAGAAACTAAGAATGATAGGAGACTATTATAAACAACTGTATGTCAACAAATTGGAAAATCTAAAAGAAATGGATAAACTCTTGGACACATACAACCTACCAAGATTACATCATGAAGAAATAGGAAACCTGAATAAATCAATAAAGAGTAATGAATTTGAAGCAGTAATAAAGACTCTTCATTCAAAGAAAAGCCAAAGGTGTGAAGGCTTCACTGTTGAATTCTACAAAATATTTAAAGAAAAACTAATAAATTTTTTTTCAAACATTTCCAAAAATTTAAGAGGAGGAAATACTTCCAAACTCATTTTACAAAGTCAGCATTACCCTGATATCAGTCAGACAAGTACAAGACAAAAAAGAAAACTGTAGACCAATATCCACAATGAACATAGATGCAAAAATCCTCAACAAAATACTGGCAAACAGAGTTAACAACACATTGAAATGATCATTCACCATGATCAAGTGGTACTCATTTCAGAGATGCAAGTATTTTCAACATACACAAATCAAGAAACGTGATGCATCATATTAACAGAATCAAGGATAAGAACTATATGATCATTTTAACAGATGCAGAGAAAGCATTTGATAGACTATAACATCCGTTCCTGATAAAAATTCTCAACAAATTAGGATAGAAAGAACGTATAATGACACAGAAAGGTTGTATTGACAAATCTACAGGTGGCATCATACTGAATGAGCAAACGTGGAACTCTTTTCCTCTAACACCTGGAACAAAACAAGGATGATCACATTTTCCACTTGTATTCAACATGGTACTGAAAGTCCTGGCCACAGCAATTAGGCAAGAGGAAGAAATAAAGCTCTTCCAGGTTAAAAAAAGAGAAAGTCAAATTGTTCCTCTTTGTAGATGATCATATATAGAGAAAATCCTAAAGACTCCACCCAAAAACTGTTAGAACTAAATAATCATTTCAATGAAGTTGCAGGATACAAAATCAACGTATAAAATAAACAGCTTTTCTATACTCCAATAGCAAACGATCTTGAAAAAAGTCAAGAAAGCAATCTGACTTACAATAGCTACAAAGTATAGTAAAATATCTAGGAATAAATTTAACCAAGGAGATGAAAGATCCCTACAATGAAAACTATAAAACACTAATGAAAGAAATTGAAGAATACACAAGCCAATGGAAAGATATCCTATGTGCATGATTTTGAAGAATTAATATCTTTAAAAATCTCATGTTACTCAAAGAAATGTATAGATTCAATGCTACCCCTATCAAAATGGCAATGACATTCTTCACAGTAATAAAAAGTCTAAAATTCATAAGGAACCACAAAAGATCCTGAATAGCCAAAATAATCTTGAGCATAAGGAACAAAGCTGCAGATATCACACTACCTGACTTCGAAATATACTACAAAGCTATAAAAACCGGAACATGATATTGGCATAGAAACAGACATGTAACCAATGGAATAGAATAAAGATCCCAGAAATAAATCCATACATTTATAGCTAACTTCTTTTCGACCACGGCACCAAGGATACACACTGAGAAACGAAGTCTCTTCTATAAATGGTGCTGGGAACGCTGGATATCCACATTCAGAAGAATGAAACTAGACACGTATCTCTCACCATATATGAAAATCAACTCAAAATACATTAAAGACTTAAAGATAAGACCTGGAACTGTTAAACTACTAAAAATAAAAACGTGGGAAACACTTCATGACATTTGGGCAATCATTTTTTCTTCTTTTGATAGGACCTCAAAGACACAGGCAACAGCAAAAACAGGCAAAAGGGATTGCATCAAACTAAAAAGCTTCTGTACAGCAAAGAAAACAATCAACAGTGAAGAGACAACCTATAAAATGAGAAAAAATATTTGAAATCTATGTTTCCAACAAGGAGTTAATATCCAGAATATATAAGAAATTCAAACAACTCGATAGAAAAAAAAAAACTAATTTTTAATGGGCAAAAGACCTGAATAGACATTTCTAAAAAGAAGACAGACAAATGGTCAGCAGGTATATGACAAAATGCTCAACTTCATTAATAATCAAGAAAATGCAAATCAAAACCACAATAAAATATCACCTCACCTCAGTTAAAATGACTATTATCAAAAAGACAAAAAATAAAAGTTTGCAAAGATAAGAAAAAAGAGAAACTCTTACATACTGTTGGTGGAAATATAAATTAGCATAGCCATTATGAGAAGCAGTATGGAGGGTCTTCAAAAAATTAAAACTGCCATACAATCCAGTAATTCCAATACTGGTTATATATCCAAAGGTATTAAAATCAGTTTATCAAAGAGATACCTACACTCCTATTTTTATTGCAGCACTATTCACAATAGCCAAGAGATAGAATCAAGTGGAGTGCCCCTCAGCAGATGAATGGATAAAGAAAATGTGGTATATATACAAAATGGAATACTATTCACCTATAGAAATGAATAAAATCCTATCATTTGTGACGGTTGGATGAACCTGGAGAACATCATGTTAAATGAAAACAAATACCACACGATCTTACTCATATGTTGGATCTAAAAATGTCGGTCTCATAGAAGTAGAGAGTAGTATAATGGATACCAAAGGCAGGACAGGGATTGGGGGAGAGGAGAGGAAGAGAGGTTGGTCAATGAGTACAAAGATACTGTTAGACAGGAAGAATAAATTCTAGTGTTCTACTACACAGTGGGTGACTATAGCTGGTATCAATGTATTGTATATTTCAAGATAGCTATAAAAGAGAATCTTGAAATTTATCACCAAAACTCATGATAAATTTTGAGATGATGAGCATGCTAACTACCCTGATTTGGTCGTTTTACAATGTATACATGTATTGATATAGTACACTGTACCCCATAAACACAATTATTATGTGTCAATTGTAAACAAAATTTTTAGAAATTATCTTTTAATTCTAATTATATCTCAGTTCCATACTAATGAGCTGCCCCTAGATAAAATGCCAAGCATATCTGTTAGGATCCCAATTGGAAGTAGATAGAACTGAAAGAGTTTAGAGAAGCCAGAAGGCAAAGGAATTCATAGAAGTCAGTCTTCTGGGGAAGAGTAGGGAAAAGAAAATAATACAATAGACCTGGAGGAACAAGAAGAAACATTACTAAATTTTCTTTTACATAAGCATATGAAAAGACTATGTGGCCACAGAAATTTCAAGGAGATTGAAAATATCTATTATTTGAGGACAGACAAGACAATTTTGGAAACTATCTCCACTTTGTTTTCATAATCCATTTATTTCACCTTTTCCAAAATTTTAACTATGAAATATATATCTATATAAGAAACTATTAAGAAGCATAGCTAATGAAGTAGAGTTACAATAAGATTCCATTGCTATCTGTATTGCTCAGAGAAGTAACATTTTTTTCACATTCACCAGAAAGCACCTTTACATTTATTTAAAAGTGTCTTTCCTAATTGAACTAAAGTCAATTCTGAGTGTCAAGTTTGAGCACTCAGCACAATTTACCTAAGTTTTGCCATTCAGATCTAAAAATGCCACTGTCGTATTTGTTTGAAATCTCAGGCTGAGGAAGTATGTACAAATGATGGAGACCTGTATGGATTCTTTTGGATAATATGGAACTCACTTCACAAATCAACAAGGTGATAGGATAGAACCATTTACCTTTTCTACCTGTTCTTAAGAAAGCTTAACATTTCATATAAATCCTTTACAATTTCAGATTGCAGAGTAGTGTACTTGGGTTTTTCAATATAAAATTGTTGCAGAAACACCATACCAAAAATTTCTGTGTTAATTGCTTACCCTTCAGAGGCTTTAAAAATGACTTTATCATGGTGAATTATACAGTCAATAAAAGATGGTTCATTTATAAAGTTCACATAAATGATGCATTGAGAAAGGGTTTTTTGTTCTGGTTGATAAAAGTTAATCAAATGCAAGATGGCATAAAGCAATTTAGCATAAATCTTCCACAGAGCACTGCTTAAGCCTCCCATCTCCCAAGTAGAGAGAATATTTATCCGACTATTTCTACCTGTCCCAATAAATCTTTGATTAAGAGAACCATATCAAAGTAGCTGATTAATGACTTGTTTTTGAGAACTGTTCTAGTAAATATATTATAAATGGCATCTCAAGTCTTCAACAGCCTGAATGCAAAGATGTTTAAAACTTAAGTGAGAACCAAATGAGTGAAATGGGGAAGAGGTTTGTCCTAAATGTAGTTTTCTCTTAATACCAGAGAAACTGCCACAAGAAAAGCAAGAGGAGCGTAGCAAGATTAAGTTCTACAATGCTTTCAAACCACTAGATTTTTCATTCCTTTAAGGCCTACACTGAATAACAGATTCATTAGTAGTGGTGCTTGTAAGCTCATTGATCGAAAAAAAAAAAATCTATTACTATTCAGTTCAAATGCTGTCCAAAGTCTGAGACAATGATTTCCGAAGATAACTTTCTCTTCCTCTATGCATGTTCCTAAAAAGGAAAATAAGGCACTCTGAGTAGATGCAGTTTAACTAAATGGGAACAAATGCTATTGTTTGTGGACAAGTATATCACCTACACAAATCAGCTTGTTCCCCAGACAAGTTTGCCTTGTGCATGCTTTTATGCTTGTCCACATGATGCCAAATTACTTGTTTTAAAAATTGCTCAAGTGAGTGTTTTGACATAATATGTGCCCTTTCATATATGACCAATTGTATTGAAGTATTCTCATGATGTCAAGAGAAAAATTATATACATATACTTCTTAGCAATTTTTATGGGATTAGAAACCTATAACATACGACTACTGCTTACTACATCGCTGGCAATCAAAACTATTTGTCCACTTTCCTTTTCCTATCCACACTATTCAGATACGGGTCCATATATTCGCAATGTGTTTGCTTATTACAGTAGCTACCATTTGTTGGGAGTTTTTTTTTTTTTAATGTGTGAAACTGTGTTTATGATTTCTCATCTATTATCATATTTAAGCCACACAACAAATTTGGGCTACACATCTCATCCTAAAGGTGAGTAAATCAGAACTCAGAGGAGTTAACTATCTTAAGTGAGGTCATACTGTCTGTATATGACTGATCCCAGTTTCGTCTGAATTTAAACCCATATTCTTTCCTCTGTTTCTTTTTTATTAAACACTAAACGTACTAGGTGTTAAGGATTTTGATTCTTCATATAATGAAGTAAAGCGATTAAAGACACTTACCTAGAATAGTGGAATTTAAGGAGACTGATTATTAAAAGTTCAATAAAATGTATATTTTTGAAACTTGAAAATTCTTGGAAACATTGTAATATCCCCTTAAGCCATCTGTTTTTCCCTCCTTAGGTGAAATATACCATGTGCAATTACAAATCCTAATCTATGGATACAAACAAGTTGGTACCAATTTGTCACCTTACATCACACAAAAATGTTCTTACCCAGGTCACAGTCCAGCCCAAACATTAAAGTTGTTTGTTTAATGTGAAAGAAAAACGATAATAAAACATTGAATCCTCTTAGCAGCTGTACCTTATTTTTTAAGCCAGTACTCTTTGAATATAATATATTCAAATAAACAATGGTGCTTGCTTTTTGAGGAGACCTAACTACAATGAAAGGGGCTAAAGGATCACGATAATAAAAAATAAATGCTCTTATTTGTGTATTGCATGGTTTGACTGCAGAATAATAAAATAACATTACTTACCCTCATATTTACAGTAGTTTTATGTATCTTTGAAAAACAGGATAATATTTCTTCTTTCTCTCTGCCGTTACATTTAATTAAAATGTGATCTTTTCTAAATTGACTGAGTCACTTGGCTCTGCTGTGTATATTTTAGGCTCCACACATAAATTTTTTACCAGATTTCCATTTGGGGAGGATTAACCATTTTGCAATCTAATTTTCTTTGAGCAGAATGTCTCTGGTTCTTTGTCTATATTCAGAGGAAAATATGGAGCTCTCCAAGGGTCTAGCTTTTTCCGTACAAATGAACTCTCCCAGTAATCTTCTTGATTACTTTCTCTCCCCTATCCTCAAGAGAGCTTGCATATGAATGATTCTCCTCAGATGGATAGGGATTACATATTATCATCTCCCATGAGCCCATCCTTTACCACACATGACTTCTGCCATATTTTATCAAATTCAAATCTGTAGGCCAAAGTTTCAGTCCAAGGGATTTTTCTCTTGGACAAGAATCTGGGCTAAAGACTTCAAACTTCAATCTCATTGCTTTGGGGTGCCTTGACTATTAGCATTGGAAAGCCACTAGAAATCATTTAGGGCTAAAGCCCTCATTCTTCAAACGATGAAACAATAGATGAAGTTAAAATGTCACAAACGATTTAATGACAAAACCTGTACCACAGCCCTGGTAATATATGTCCAATGATTTTTCTTCCTAACAATGCTGGCTCATACATATGATTTTTCTAATTTTTGAAATTTTTGATATTCACTTTTAACTTAGCTGAAATTGACCTCAACTGAACAAATACCCATATTTCATCAACACTAAGACACATTTTTCCACTTACTACCTCTTCTAAAATAGAAATGAGTCTAAGAAGCAATGGTTCTTATTGTTGCTTTTAGCTGGGTGTCAGTAATGACATAAATGAATAACAATTATTACACATTATAATTGTTTATTGTCATGGAGTCTGATGTCCAAGGAGGTTGAAGCAGGAGCATTGCTTGAGGCCAGGTGTTCAAGGCTGAAATGAGCTATGATCAACCCGCTGCACTCCAGACTGGGTGAAAAAAGGAGACAGTGTCTCTATTAAAAAGGAAGAAGAAGAGGAAGAAGAAGAAGAGGAAGAAGAAGAAGAAGAAGAAGAAGAAGAAGAAGAAGAAGAAGAAGAAGAAGAAGAAGAAGAAGAAGAAGAAGGAGGAGGAGGAGGAGGAGGAGGAGGAGGAGGAGGAGGAGGAGGAGGAGGAGGAGGAGGAGGAGGAGGAGGAGGAGGAGGAGGAGGAAGAAGAAGGAGAAGGAGGAGGAGAAAGAAGAAGAAGGAGAAGGAGGAGGAGGAGGAGCAGGAGGAGGAGGAGCAGGAGGAGGAGGAGGAGGACGAGGAGGAGGAGGGGGAGGAGGAAAGAAGAAGGGAGAAGGAAGAAGGGAGAAGGAAGCAGAAGGTAACTGCTGCATTACTTTTGCTCATAAAAGCACAGAGAACAAGATTGTTGGAAAGCACAGGCTGTAACAACTGAGTTGAATATTATTCAAAATAGAATCTGTAAAAAAACTTTAAGAATATCTTAACCAATATATTTACCTTATATATTCCATTGTATATGTGTGTAAGAATGTTGGATAATCAAAATCTCAACAAGTTTAAAATAAAACTTCTAAATCATTGTTCAATTTTCAGCGTTTTTTAATGGTACATAAAGCAATGATATTAGGGTTCTCTAGAGGGACAGAATCAATAGGATATAAGCATACATAAAAAGGGGTTTATTAAGGAGAATTCTCTCACATGATTGCACCACAATAGGCCATGATTACACCATGATAGGCCACATGATTATACCATGACAGGCCATCTGCCTGCTGGGGAAAGAAGCCAGTAGTATCTCACTCCAAGTCCAAAAGTCTCCAAACCAGGGAAGCCGACAGTACAGCCTGTAGTCTGCAGCCAAAGACTTGATAGTTCCAGGGATGCTGTTGATGCTGATGCAAATCCCAGAGTCCAAAGGCTGAAGATCCTAGGATCTGATGTCCAAGGGCAGGGGAAAAGGAAGGAAGCATCAGGTAGGAGAAGGAAGCATCAGGAAGGAGAAGAAAGAGAGAGCCAGAAGACTCAGCAAGCAAGCTTATCCCCCCTACTTCTGCCTGCTTTGGTCTAGCTGAGCTTGAATGGTGCCCACCCACATTAAGGGTGGGTTTTCCTTTCTCAGTCCACTGATTCAAATGTCAATCTCACCGGGCGCGGTGGCTCACACCTGTAATCCAAGCACTTTGGGAAGCCGAAGCAGGCGGATCACGAGATCAGGAGATCGAGACCATCCTGGCTAACACAGTGAAACCCCATCTCTACTAAAAATACAAAAAATTAGCCGGGCATGGTGGCGGGCGCATGTAGTCCCAGCTACTCTGGAGGCTGAGGCAGGTGAATGGCGTGAACCCGGGAGGCATTGCTTGCAGTGAGCTGAGATTGCGCCACTACACTGCAGCCTGGGCGACAGAGCAAGACTCTGTCTCACAAAAAAGTAAATAAATAAATAAAAAGTCAATTTCCTCTGGCAATACCCTCACAGACATACTGAGGAACAATGCTTCACCAGCCATCTAGGAATCCCTCAATCCAGTCAGTTGACTTGTAATATTAACCATCATAGATATATCTTACAATTAGTCATGCAATGGTTGGAATATTTGTCCTCTAAAACTCATGTTGAAATTTAATCCCCAATGTCATACTATTGAGAGGCAGAGCCTTGAAGAGGTGATTTAGTTATATGTGCTGTGCCTTCATGAATGGATTAATACATTCACTAACTAATGAATGAATTGGTTATATGGGAGTGAGACTGGCTTTGTAACAAGAGGAAGAGGAAACTGAGCTAACATGCTGAGCCCCTGCACCATGTGGTGCCTTTTGTTGTGTCAGTACTCTGCAAAGGCTCCCTCCCAATAAGAAGGCTCTCACTAGATGCAGCCCCTTTATCTTGGACTTCCAGCCTCCATAGCTATAAGAAATAAATGTCTATTCTTTATAAATGATTACCCTGTTTCAGTTTAAAGTATTCTGTTATAAGCAACAGGAAATAGACTAAGATAAAGGCAACTTTGATTTAACAAAATAATGTATGTGCTTAGTTTTATGTTTAATATGTTACTGACTAGAGAAAAGGACTAACTCCTATTCTTAATCTTATGAAAATCTCCTAATCACAAAAGATATATCCAACCCAAGAAGTACTCAGAAACTAAGCAATACCATAACCATGAATTAAATTTTATGACAGCAATTATGTATATGCTTTTCAGCAAAGACAGCATTTCAAGGGTTGGTGTCTTCATCCAGGAATTAAGTTACAAGCTGGTTCATGAAACTTGAATTGAATTTCAATATCCTAAGGAAAGACTGGAGGAAAAAAGCAAATTCTCTTCACCAGCCAGGTCAACAAAATTGGATCTGGGATGATGGATTGAACAGGGCTGCTATACACTGTCATGCAGTGTGTATCCTACACAAAGGCACCTGGCTGAGGGAGGGAGAGAGGGCTAAAATCCAACCCTTACTAGCACAATAAGCCAAGCATCCCAGTAGAGAAATGTAAGAGTTAGAGGAAAGCTGTGCCTTTATATAATTGATCCATCCAATGTGGGCATCCTTTTGCAATTCCCACAAAGGTGCAAGAAGTGCTGGTAGAAGCCAAGGACGACAGATGTGTTATAGTCAATCACCTTCCCATCCATCAGGAGGAAAAAGAAAGTGTTGCAGGGGAGGATAGAGCATGATCAAAGGTTTGGCAGCAGAAAGATGCATTGCATATTCACAGGACAGTGAAAAGGTTCTCATTTGGGGAATAGATGGACTAAGATTGGATACTAGAATAGAGTTCGATTACTGAGGGTTATGGATTATTGAAGGCCAACACTCCAAGGGAACTAGATTGAAGTTTGAAATCAGGGGCTCTGATTTATTTCTAAGAATAATTATTTGAACTACAAATGAAGGCCAGAAACAAAAATTTTCTGATCAAATCTGACACACTAAATGGTAGCAGGCTGGTCACATGGGAGAAAAGAGTAAGTAATTCTTATCCATTTAAGCTTATCTCTGGTAAACAATAAGGAAGCATTTTATGCTTTTTGAGTATTATTATAGAAATGATATAATAAAAGCAATGCTTACAGGAGAAGCATACATCACATAGGGGCAGAGAGATAATGAAGGATATGGCACACTGGAGTCTGGAAGATCAGTAAGGCTGTACTTATGAGTTCCTGTCCAGGTTGTGGATGGCAGTGATAGAGGGTAAAGAAGAGGAACATCAATGATGATTCCCTTGTTCCTGTTTGAGGTGACTATGAAATCAGCATATCACTAATAAAGAATAGGGAAGCAAGATTAATAAGGGTTTCTGAGAAATGAAGAAAGACTATTTACTAAACTAGAAAAGCCTCCTGAGTGTTTTGAAGGTCTATTTTTTTAAAAATCCTTCAATATCTAGATAACAAACTTATTTCTTAAAACAAGAAGTGTTGGCCAGGTGTGGTGGCTTATGCCTGTAATCTCAGAAGTTTGGGAGGCCTAGGAGGGTGGATGCCATGAGGTCAGGAGATCGAGACCACCCTGGTTAACATGGTGAAACCCATCTCTACTAAAAATAAAAAAATTAACTGGGCATGGTGGCACACGCCTGTAATCCCACTACTCAGGAGGCTGAGGCAGGAGAATTGCTTGAACCTGGGAGGTGGAGATTGCAGTGAGCTGAGATCAGGCCACTGCACTCAGCCTGGGTGACAAAGCAAAACTCCGTTTCAACAAACAAACAAACAGACAAACTGTATTTCATAAAGAAATATGTCTTGGGAAAAAGCTGAAAGCATCCCCTTGAATGCCAGCACAAGACAAGGAGCATGCAGTGAGCCGAGATCGCGCCACTGTACTCCAGCCTGGTGGCAGAGCAAGACCCCATCTCGGAAAAAAAAAAAAAAAAAAAAAAAAAAAAGAAAAAAACAAGTATTATTCCTTACTAAAAAATAAATAAATAAATAAATAAACCATCAAGCTCAGGATAGGAAGGGAAATGTTGCTGGTTAGCCTGAGTACAGTAATCATTCCATAAATGTTAAAGAAATGAGAAGTAAATATGTTCATTGTTAGTTCGCTTTATCTGTTTTATGTTATTCCAGAACCTTGTCTGTGTTATTTGTTTCTCTCCATGAAATATACTGTCATCTCAGTTCATGTTGAGGACAGATCTAATGTTCTCCTAAAGTTGCATTTCACCTCAAGGCAAAGCAGGCGGAATTTTGGTGGGATCAAACATGCTGCAAGGGACCTGTAACAAGATTCAGCCTGTGAAGTAAGGCATATATAGGGAAATGGGAGAGAAGTGAAGAAAGTCGATTCAGTTTTAGGCACTCCGAAAGGCCCAGCACAACTAATACAATATCACAGATGATCAGAAAGACAATTTTAAAAAGTAGCTCCAATAAGTCAAATGTCAAATCCGAAAATACAGCAAATTCAGGAGCAAGTAACATTCTAGAAGCAGAGAGGCAGCATCAGGAAGCCTGTCAGCAGATGGAAAGTTCCTTCCAATGGGGGAGCACTACCTAAATAAGGCAAAGCAAAAGTAAAGCATGACCCAAATCATGAGACTCAGGCACGTGGACAGAAATAAGGATCCAGCTTCAAGAATGAGAGTATAAAGGAAGCATTGAAGATATACCATAAGGCATCTATAAAAACTACAGTAGAAGGCACTGGAACTGAACATACAACAGAAAGATTATACTCTCTTCAAGGAACCTGTCAGACAATAGAAACTACTAGCTAATAAGACAAAGTTCGTTAACCTCTCCAAGCCTGTGTTTCTTTGCCTATAGGATGAGAAAAATTATTCTTTCCTCATGCTACTTCTAATATATATTGTTAAGTAACAAAGAAATCACATATAAACACACATATACACACACAGTCACACACAGGATCTTGAAGGAATCACATCCCACCATTATGAATGGTAACCATGAGGAGGAGAGTGGGAGGGGAACTTTCAGTTTCATTATAAACAATTCTGTTTGTTTAAATATTTCACAGTGTGCATGCATTAATATATCACTTCTCAGATAAAATGATTTTTTAAATATCAAACAGCATTATCATGAGGTTTCAACAAAATACCATTTGTTTCTAAAGTGTGTAACTCAGAGACATAGTTAGACTCGACAAATGATGGTGTTGTCATATTGTCACTGTTGTTGCTGTTGTTAGCGAAGGAAAGGCAAACATCTACACAATTCATAAGAACACAGCAAAAGGAAAATAAAAGCACAGTTAGAAACATAAACAAGGTATAATTAAACACAAGTGTTGAGATGACTGTGAAGTGACTGACAATCAGGATGGAGTCCACCTGGGAAGGTTCCATGGTGATGAAGCAGATTAAACAAAATTCTGAGGGTGGGAAGAGATGCAGTTAGTTAGCAAGGCTTGGCATGAGAATTATAAAAATGGATTGGAAGACCTAGAGATCTAATGATGCCAATATACTTAAGTTATCTTCAGTTTCAGATCATCAGAGTTTTTCTCTTTTGTGATCAAAAGATCAAGCAGGCAGTGAGAGATCATCCACAGGCCCTCCAGGAGAAAGGCGCAAGGAAGAGAGAGAAATGTGGTCGTATTTGCAGAGACTGGTCATCTAGCTTTTTCCTGTGTCAGCATAATGAAATTCTCAGGCAATCTGTGACTCAGAGGTACACATTCTGTCAAGGAATCCACACAGGAAGCATTCACTGTCTGGTGCTGGGTATGTTTCTAAATGCACTGAGCTTTCTCTTGGCCAACAGCAGCATAGTCATTGCGAACTCATTCCAGAAGACCGCCCAGCACTCTTTGTAGCCATGCTTTAACTTTGTCTACTTCAATATAGAAACTCCCATCAAGTGCTCCTGTATGCCTAGGGATAGAGATGAGAAGAAAGGTAGCAAATACCTGTGGGAGGAGGGCTTCTGTAGGCTGAGTCTCAGCTTATGCAAATTAAAACTATCATCACAACCTTGTAAAGCAAGAAAACATCAATATCAGAACATTCGACTGAGGCTGGGCAGAGACATGCTGCAGAGTAACCCCATGAGAAGGGCATTTGTATGGACCGAGCAGTGATCTACAGAGAAACCCAAGGCATGAAAGGGAGTCCAAATAGGACTTGGTGGAGAATAGAAGGTACTTTAGGCTTTGCTGTAATAGTTCAGTAGTTCTATAATGTTACATTCTAATTAGCAGATGTCCGTTCAGAACTTCATCAACCAGCTCTCTTAAGCCTAAAACTAAAGAACAAATCATGAGCCCTGCAATAGTCTTCTTGAGCTGCCATAACAAAATACCATAGACTGGACGGCTTAAACAACAGACATTTACTTTCTTACTTTTCTGGAAGTTGAAAAGTCCAAAATCAAGGTGGTGGCAAGATGGGATTCATCCTGAAGCCTCTTTTCTTGGCCTGTAGGCAACTGCCATCTCACTGGGTGCTCACCTGGCCTTTACTTAGTGTGTATGCACAGAGATAGAAAGCTCTCTGCTGTCTCTTCTTATGAAACACTAATCCTTTCGGAGCAGAGCCTCACCTTTATGCATGTAACCTCGAATCGCTACTTTAGTAGTAAATTTGGAGGTCCTGTCTCCAAATATGCCAGCATAGGGGTTAGGGCTTCATTCAATATATGAATTTTGTGGGGACACAAATATTTCCATTCACAACAGTCCTTTAACTAGAATGAGCTGTCTCAGGAACTTATAAGTAATATTTGAGAATGCCTACAAGAAATTTAGAACTATTAGTATAATATGCAATATTTTAAATAATAAAATGATGAGGCTTTAACCAATAGAAAATCATGGAAGAAAAAACAGACCATTCAGTTGGCCCATTTTCTCTACAAAAAAGCATTGGCAAGGTAGGGACTGGATAATAGTTCCTATGAAACAAAAAGCAGCAGGAGTGTCAAGTGTTGGAACTTAGAACCTTGAGGAAAAAAACCCAGAGAGGTGGAGTCAATAGGTTAAGAGAAGGCTGTGTAATGCATAATATTATTCCACCCCATACTTCTACTCACAAGATCATAAGTCTGTTTGGATTTCTTATGAAGCACAGTGAAGAGGCTAAGCTAGCAACTGTTTACAACCTGGGTGATATTACCCTCACAGCAGCTAGAGGGCATTTGGAAATGTGTGGCAATGTTTTGGATTGTCATGATAACTCCAGAGCACCATTTACATGCTTTATGTCCACAATGCAAGGGACAGTCCCATAGATTGAAGAAGGTTCATCCAAACATCAATAGATTTAGTTGCATTTACCTAAGTCTCTGAGGAGTATGTAAGGCCCTAGGTTGCAATATTTTGCTATATATTTATTTTTTCATTCATTCATTTGATCATACATGCACTTAACATTTATTACACTTCTACTAAGTATAGAAAAGCAGAGATGAACCAACATGAGTAAGACGGAAACTTCCTCAAACAATTCATAATCTATAGAGGCAGGTATATGCATAACTAAATACAATGCTTTATGATGTATTTGGTAGTAGTTGTATAAGCAGAGCAATAAGTCAGTAATTAATTCAAACCAGGAGAGTAGAGAGGGGAGAGCATCAGAGAAAACATATTTGAGCTGAGATGGAAAGAATAATTAGAATACCATCAAGTTACAACTTTAGAAGTAAGGGAGAAAGCCATTCCAGTAGAAGGAAAAATGAGAAGCAAGTCACAGAGGTATAAGAGTATATGACATCTGTGCATTACATAACATTGATACAAAAAATAATTGGTATTTGAGTTGGGCACAGTGGTTCACGCCTGTAGTCTCAGCACTTTGGAAGGCTTAGGCAGGTGGATTACCAGAGGCCAGGAGTCTGAGACCAGCCTGGCCAACATGGCGAAACCCTGTCTCTACTAAAAATAAAAAAATTACCTGGGCGTGGTGGTGCACGCCCAGCTACTAGGGAGGCTGAGGCAGAAGAATCACTTGAACCTGGGAGGTGGAGGTTGCAGTGAGCCAAGATCACGCCACTGCAATCCAGCCTGGGAGACAGAGCGAGACTCCATCTCAAAAAAAAAAAAAAAAAAAAAAAAGGTAGTTGAGATTGGAAAGGCAGGTTGAGACCAGATTGTGAAATAGTTGCAAGTCATTCTAAGAAGCTTGGATTTCAGTCTGTGCAAAATGGAGACCTTTCAAAGGATTTGATTAAGGGATTTGACATAGTTATGAATTTAAGGGAAGGGAATAAAAGACTAGTTGAGAAGCATCGCACTAGTGTACAGGCGAGAAGATGAAGACATTGGTAAAAGATAAAGAGAATAATCGAATAGGTATTTCAGAGCTAGAAACAACACATTCCCTGTACTTTGGGAAAGTTCATTAAAAAATGGTTGTGGTGGGTTTTCTAGGTTCCTGTGACAACAGTTAAAAGTAAAATTTGGTGATTCAAACATCTCCAATATTGGCATTACTCATGAATATGTTTAAGTCTAAGTGGGATAAAACAACAGAAGGCAATTTATTTTGACAAAAACTCCATGGTCATGCATTTATTATGAATAAGCTGATGTTTATGTTATTAGCTTCAAATTCACCCATTTCCCTGAGCAACTATTTGGGTCAAATCAGCTGCTGTGTTCCTAAAATACCAATGGATGTTGTTGATAAAGTGTCTCTCAAAGTAAGGAGTTTCCACCACAGGGGGTTTCTCTCCCAATCTGGCTGTCAGCTGAGTTATTATGTTTTTCTCCAACCTTCAGGACTTAGTCCATCTGTTCAATAATGCTTTTGCCTGAACAATATGGATGGAATGAATGACAAGGAGAAAAGCCAGCAGTATGCTGCAATTGCTGTTTTAATCTTTACAGTGCTCAAGTATGTGGGTCTCATGTTCCCACCAATCTTAACTCACAGAGCAGAGTATCAATCTTTGCCAGAAAGAAAATGGCCTTGTTTTTCCTTCTTTCAGTGAGTCACTGTTTACTTGAAGATTTGGAAAAGGTAATTAGATGGGGTTCTAGCATTGGCTCTGTTTTACTAACTTCCAAGAATGCTGACCAGATTCTTAAAATATACTCAGTTCATTAGAGATCCCCTTTGGGGATCAGCTAATTCAGCATGTCGCATCTAAGCAAGAGATTTCCAGGCTGGTTGGATTATGGCTTCTGGCAACCGGTACTGTTGGCAGCAGTAAGGTTTGTTCCCCTGTTTCTGTTTTGATTCCTTGTTGTTTCTGAATTTTGGGGAAGGAAGTTGGTGGAAGTCAAGCATATTTGGTATTTTATGATACAGTTTCCATATAATCTTACTCTATATAGTTATTTAACTAATACTCATGAAAGAAGAAAATAAACATGTAAGACAAAAATCAATTGCAGCTATTTAGGTACATTTAGTGTCCGAACTGATAGCACAGAGGTTCCAATTCAATACTTTCCATTAATTAAAAGGCACAATTATATTAATGTCTTATTGTGTGATTCTAGATTTCACACCTATGATTTTAGCTCCGTCTGTCTGCAAGTGTCTCTCTTACCCACCCAAGTAACTCACACACATTAAACATCAGAGCCCTGAAATACTTATTTAGTCCAGGGTTACAAGACAGTTAAGTGATTTTTACAATTATTTATTGAGAACTTGCTATGTGCTAGACATTGTGTTAACTGCTGTAAATGTAGTAACTCATGTAGTCCCTGCAACAGCTTGATGAGAAAGCTACTATTATTACTTTTTCTATTTTTCAAATGAGCTACAGATGCAAAGACTGGAGAAACATTTTTCCAAGGTAACAAAGCTAGTAGTTAGAAGAACTGGGGTTTGAACTCAGTCTCTCTTACTCCAGCATCTGTGCTCTTAAACACCAAGCAATATTTTGTTGTTGTTGTTCTTGTTTAAAAAACATAGGTACATACACATAGAAAGTCAAAAAGGATTCTGTTAAGTTTTTTTCAGTAGTGGGATTTGACATGATTTTGTGTTTTTTAAATTTTTTATTTGGAATAATTTTAAACTTGCAGAAAACTTACCAAAAGATGACAGACTTATCACATATCCCTCTCTATGCTTTCCCTATCTTACATAATTTTAATACAATTTCAAAACCAAAAAATTTATATTGGGCATACTATTAGCTAAACTACAGACATTATTCATATTTTACCAGTTTGTTTGTTTGTTTGTTTATTTGTTTTACTAATTTGTGTTCACTTTCTTATTTTATGATACAAAATATTTTCTAGGATCTTATCATATTTTCCTTAACTCGGCCTCAGAATCAACCATTTCTCCAGAAATCTGAGTAATCAGAAACCACAGGGAAATTAGGTGTGATCACTGCTACTGGACTCATGTTTCCTCTAGGCCCTCTCCGCGTACAGGGTTAGAAAATATATGCATCAGGAAGAAGATGGCAGATAGAAGGCAGAAGTAGCTTGCAGCTCCTGCTCAAATGGACTGAGCAACATGTAGAGACTCACATCATGAACTTTCGCTCCAAGAACTACTGCAGCAACGTATCAGGAAAGCCAAGAGAATCCACAGACCCTTTGAAGGAGCTGGATCACCCCTGCAGGCTCCCTGAGACACTGAAAAACTGAGACTGCTTGCTTTCTCAGTGGGTAGGCTCATGATCTGGGGCAAGTTCTCAGTCCTGGTCACTGACTGCCTGGGAATAGACTCAGTGCTGTTGGGAGGGCACGGTGGGAGTGAGATCAGCCTTTTGGACTGCAGGCTGCATGGGAGCAGGTGATGCCTGTGACTGACAGCTTTCCCCCACTTCCCCGGAGGCCAGTATGACTCAGGAGAGGCCGCCTTAATTCCCCTGGGAATATAACTTCATTGGACTAGGAACCACACCCCCATCCCCCACAGCAGCTGCAGCAAGCGCCACCCAAGAAGAGTCTGAGCTCAGATATGCCTATCTTTGCCCCCACCTGGTGATCTTTCTCTACCTACTTAGCAGTCAAAGACAAAGGTCATAATCTCCTGGGAGTTATAAGGCCCTGCCCACTGCCTGAAAAACCTGAATACTTAACCAGGTTAAGTAGGGCAAGTTTGAATCCTCCCTATAGGACCACAGCTGATGCGCTTTTGGAACAGTTTGTGAATATTTTCTCCCATTCCATAGGTCATCTGCTTGCTCTGTTGGTGGTTTCTTTTATAGTGCATAAGATCTTTAGTTTAGTTAGGTCCCACATGTCATGTTCTGTTTTTATTGCTTTTGAAGACTTAGTCATAAATTCTTTCCTAAGAACAATGTCCAGAATGGTGTTTCCAAGGTTTACTTCTAGGATTTGTATAGTTTGAGGTCTTATATTTAAACCTTTAATCAATCTAGGGTTAATTTTTGTATATTGTGAAAGGTAGGTGTCCAGATTCATTCTCCTGCATATGGCTAGCCAGCTATCCTGGCACCATTTATTGAAAAGGGAGTCCTTTCATCATTGCTTATTATTGTCAACTCTGTCAAAGATTAGATGGCTGTAGGTATGCACCTCTATTTCTGGGTTCTATAACCTGTTCCAATGACCTATGTAGCTGTTTTTGTACTAGGACCATGCTGTTTTGGTGACTGTAGTTTTATTGTTTAGTTTAAAATTGGGTAATATGATGCCTATTACTTTATTCTTTTTGGTTAGGATTGCTTTGGCTATTCAGGCTGATGTTTAGTTCTGTGTAAGTTTTAGAATAGCTTTTTCTAATTCTGTGAAAAAGGACAGTGGCAGTTTTATAAGAATAACATTGAATCTGTAGATTGTTTTGAGCAGTATGCCCATTATAATGTTACTGATTCTTCCAATCCATGAACATGGAATGTTTTTCCATTTATTTTTTTCATCTATGATTTCGTTCAGCAGGGTTTTGTGATTCTCCTTGTAGAGATAATTTCACCTTCTTGGTTAGATGGATATCTAAATATCTTATTTTGTTATGTGGCTATTGTATATGAGATTGCATTCTTGATTTGACTCTCATCTTGAATGATATTGATGTATAGAAATGCTACTGATTTTTGTACGATGATTTTGTATCCTGACACTTACAGTATTAGCTCTTATGTTTAGATCTTTCATCCATTTTAAGTTGATTTTTTAATTTGTTGGAAAATAGGACTCTAGCTTTATTCTTTTTCATGTGGGTACCTAGGTGTTTACATTTATGGAAGAGTCTATTTTCTCCATTGAATTGTCGTTGTGCTTATTAGTTATGTTTCACTACAGCACTGGACCTCGTCAACACTACATACTACTGAAGCACTTTCCTCTCTGTGACTGCATTTGCTTTCTTCTCTGGCCTCTACATTTGTATCCAACTGCAAACAGAAGTCATTCTTGTAATTACTAAGGATGTTTGAAAAGTAACTTTAATGACTCTTTCATTCAATGTCCTATTTCTCTACTCGGTATTTGTTAATTAAAGACAATTGTCAGGAGACTTGAACAAAGAAACCACAGAGTACCACAACTGAGATGTGCTCAACTTCCTTCAAGGTTTTTGTCTGCTTCTAATTCTGCACAGAAATTTTGATCGTCAACCACTCTTCAAAAATGAGATTGTATTGTCCATGGACAGGTCAGCCCATACGCTAGCACCCAAAAGAGGGGTAAGCAGAAACAAGCCCAAAGACAAACTGAAGAGTAAACAATAGTCCTTTCTCTAAAGTAATTAAAAGAGAAAAAAATCATTCAGTAACTTTGCCTTTTTAGTGCAAAGACAATTTTTTCTAAATGAAATTATTTGAAAAATATTAATGACCCAAGAGTATATGATCACAAAAAAAAGTACAAAATGTTGATGGTAGCTTTTTAGAAAAAAAAAAAAAAAGTGTTATCTTAACTTGTGCTTCTATTCTCAGAGTAAATGCAGTTGACCCTTGAACAACATGGATTTGAACTGCAGGGGTCCATTTGTATGCAGGTATTTTTAGCCAAGTGCAGGTTGAAAATATAGCATTTTTGGAATATGAAACCTGTGTATACAGAGTGCTGACTTTTTGTATATTCAGGTTTTGAAAAGCCAACCGAGTATATGGGATGTAGATACACACAGGTGGTCTTGGACAAATCCCTAGCATATACCAAGAGGTAACTGCACTTGGGGATCTGAAGACTGTGGACTCAATGTTTTCAGGAAGATGTACTTAAAGCAGGTGAGGGGAAAAAATGTTATCTTGTTTAATTTGTGGTTCTGTTCTCAGAGTAAATACTTGAGGCTATGAAGACTAAATTCACTGTTTTCAAAAAGATGTACTTAGAGCAAGTGATGAAATCTGAATTATACTAATGGTCAAAAGCAGCCCCAAATTCAGAGTGTGTTTAGAAACAAGTATTGTGATGTCAGATACAAAACACAACACCTTAAATGAGTCATTACAAAGAAATAATTTAGCAATTTATTTGTGACCTAGTGAGTGTCATCATTATTATCATTACATGCTTGGCAAAATTTTGGCTTTTCAATTATTCCAGAACTTAGTTAATAACTGTATAGATGCCTCTTGTGGCTTTAAAATGTTGATAGCCGATTAAACTTATTTTTTCTGAGTAATCAATCTGATTCTTTTTTATTTAATCTAGAAGTTTTATTAATTGATGTTTTTTAAATAGGCTGACAAAGAGATGCTATTATATACCCACAGGAATAGCTAACATTTTACAAATTGACAATAGTAAATGTTGATGAGAATATGGAGCAACTGGAACTCTGATACATTACTGGAAGAAGTATAAATTAGCACAATTATTTGGAATAATGGCATTACAAATTAGAGCTAATCATCTGCCTATTTCATGGCTCACAACTAATTAGTTCATATGAACACCAAAAAAATACAAAAATCTTGATAGCAGCTTTAGTCATAATAACTCTAACTGGAAACCATCAAAGTGACCAATAACAGCAACAGCAACAAACAGGTAAACAAATTGTGTGTGCTCATTAAATGAAATACCACACAGCAATAAAGAATAGACTACCGATACACACCACCACAGAGATGACTCTCCCAGAGTAATGATTAGCAAAAGAAATCAGAGACAAAATAGTATATACTATATGATTCCATATGAAGATAAAGCAAATACAAAACTAACCTATGGTGTTAAAAAAACAAAGTAGTAATTGCTTTCGGAGAGGTTTTAACTGGAGAGAGACACGGGGAAACTTCTGTGATATGAGAATATTCTGTCTTGAGCTGTGTGTGGTTACACAGGGTGATACTTAATGCTAAATCAAACTAAAATTAGCCCAAGGAGGACTCCTTAGGAGTTCTTAACTGCAACCTAACTCAGAATGTAAACAAACTGAAAACCAGTTTAGGAACAAATAAGTGTCTCAGCCTATTACAGGAGACCAGCTATTCAAATTATATTCAAATAAGGCACATGAGAGTTGTAATCAATCAGGCTGTCTCTGTACCTAACTTCCATTTTCCGAATATCACCTCCTTTTCTCTGACTGTAAATATAACATGCACAGGTGGTAGGGCGGGGCATTCTGAGCCATTTTTGCTTCAAACTCCTGTCTGATTCTAGAATTGCAAATAAAAGCCAATTAAGATCTGCAAAACTGGATTTATTGTACTTGTGTCTTTGAACTATGAGAAAAACAAATCAATCTGCACACTTACAATTAGTGTACTTTATGTACTTTATCCATATGTATGATAAACCTCAATAATTATTTTAAAAATAAGATGAGTTAAGTGTCTCAGAAAAATGGAGAAATTTTCAAACCTTTTCAACATGAAACAAAAAGCTAAATCTCATCCACCTATAATACAAAGGAGGAATGAAGAATGTAATGTTAAGCAGTTGGAGCACAGCATTATAGCTGGATAGAAAAGAAGGTGATTAAAACATCAGACATTATTGTCACTCTCTTACTGCTAACTTGAGTCCATCAATCCAACTGTTTCAACTCAAAGAAATAAAATGATAAACAAGGATTGTTTTCAACAGAGAAAACTGAGTTTTTAGTTGAAACCAGCAGATGATTCAGAAAAACAGATCCTAAAATTTCATTTCTTTTGCTCTCCCACAAACTCATTTCACATCCAAAGAATCAACCAATATTCAAGTTAAGCCAGACTAAACTAAGTCATATGTTAATTAAGTTCTACTTGAATGGCTTTTACATAATCCTTAGGCAAGGAACTTGTCAAACTCTTTGCTCAGTGCAATTCTTGGGACACTGCTGATGTTCAGTTGACAGCGTATATTATAATTTATATCGTAATAACAATAACACACAAAGGAATATATACCTTTTGCAGTTTGTAAAAACGTTGGGCTTCAGCTAGCACAGAATTTTAATTCAGAATCAACAATGGAGAGAGAGATCTGACGGTAGTAAGAACAATTTAATTCAATGAATTCACAGACTCAGCCTAAATTGCAGAAAAATAATACTTATTAGGTAAGCTCTCTATAGGAGTCAGCTAAAATAAGGAGGGTATTATGTGTTCTTAATGCATTTATTTTACATAGTGAAAGTTGATGTCTTAGCAGCTCCACAAAACCAAGCCTTTCATTGAAGGTGTAAGAAATTGGAAGTAAGTGTGTGTCTATGAGTCTATTTAAAAATGTTCAAAAGTGTTGATGGTAGGGGAAGAGAGGGAGAAACAGTAATAAAATACTTTGTAACTGAACAAGATTATTTGTCTAATTAATGAAATGAGTTACACCTTTAGCTCCTAATTCCCACCACAGGAGAAACTGCTGATATAATAAGGATTAATAAACATTCCCTAAAGGAACAAAGCTGTTGATTTTTTTCCTTTGGAGAGCAGCCAATATCTACTCTCCAATCCTCAAGTTGGGAGCACACAACAAACTTAGCCAGGAAAAGAAAAATCTTTGGCCTGTGTGTCACAGAAACACCTGTCAAAAAACCCCGGGGCACAGAGAATTTACCCCAAATCCTGGTTTCATCTGAAAGGTTTCTTTTACAACGCCTCGTCAGTGATCCTCAAAGTATGCTCCCTAAACAAAAACATTATCACCTGAAAATTATTTAGAAATGAAATTCTCTTGCTCTTCCCCAGACCTGCTGGATCAGACACTCTGAGGGTGGAGTCAGAGAACCTGAGTTTTAATAAGCCCTCTGGATGGCTCTGAGGCAGGCTCAAGTTTATTTCTCATCAGTTCCACATCCTCTTCCATTCTCCTCCAATTAAACAACTGGCCCTGGTCTCTTATATTGCTGCTGCAAGTTCTCTTCCTGTTACATTATTTTTTAAGATAATTATTCTTCAGAGTGGAGTCATATTTACCATTTGCCACTTTACACATTTCTACTTTACATTTTTACACTTTAACATTATTCAGGCAGAATATATAGTCCCACTAGAGACCATTAAAATAAAAGTGTTATGTACCAAAAATCTTGCCAGAATCTGTTAAATTGTATTAGAGCCACTACAAAGCACAATAGGTCTTCTGCAATCCAATTCTTTTTTTTTTTTTTTTTTTTTTCTGAGGCGGAGTCTCGCTCTGTCACCCAGCCTGGAGTGCAGTGGCCAGATCTCAGCTCACTGCAAGCTCCGCCTCCCGGGTTCACGCCATTCTCCTGCCTCAGCCTCCCGAGTAGCTGGGACTACAGGCGCTCGCCACCTCGCCCGGCTAGTTTTTTGTATTATTTTTTTTAGTAGAGACGGGGTTTCACCGGGTTAGCCAGGATGGTCTTGATCTCCTGACCTCGTGATCCGCCCGTCTCGGCCTCCCAAAGTGCTGGGATTACAGGCTTGAGCCACCATGCCCGGCCCTGCAATCCAATTCTAAGCATTATGTTCCAGAACATTCCACCACACCAACGCCTCATCTCTCGATACAGAATTCTACATAGTAGGTGAATTTGCATTTAAGACATCTGTAGAAGAGACTCTGTGGCCACGTTACCAATTTTTTGACAATAAAATATAACAAAGTAATTAATATATGGCATATCTGAGCCAAGCTCTTTCAGAAGCAAGTGTAACTTTTTCCTGTGCACTCACTGGGTACAAATAACATGAGGGCTGAAGGCCTGGAACAGTGGTTCTCAACTTTTATCATGCATTAGAATTACCTGGAGGTCTGTTTACAATGCTAATTGCTGGAACCTACCTTCAGAATTTTGAATTCAGTAGGTCTAGGATGGAGTCTGAGAATATGCATTTCTAACAAGGTCCTAGGTGATGCTGATGTTACTGGTTCTCGATCTACTGGCCTGAACCACAGCCTAGGGGATGATGAAGGCAAAAGAAGGAAACTGCTTCCCAGAGTGGCCATATGGAGAACTGCTGGTTAATCAGGAACACAAGATGCAATATCTATATGAACAAGAAATAAACTTGTTCTGAACCAATGTGCTATTGAGGATCTATTTTTTTTATCATAGTTTATTCTATTCTTAATAATAAAATTCCCTAGAAGAGTTGATTTTGGCATCTTTTAGATACTATATAAAATATATTTATAATACTCTTTAATATGAAACAATAAAGACACCAAACAAAATACTAAATAAAGACAAAAATAACATTTTATGCATCCTAAGATAGAAATAATTGATTTTCTTTTTTAATACTTTGGTTATAGAACTTTTCAATGCTTATCTCCCCCAGAGTTTCAACAAAATATTTATGAATTAATTTTTCTCAGTGCAATAATACTTTTTGTTCTGTGTAGTTTTCCATCAGCCCGTGTCTTTGTGACACCATCAGGACAACAGTGTCTTGTTTATCTTTACTCTCCTAGTGCCTAACACAGTGCTTGGCACATCATTGAAACTTTTCTTTAAATTATGTGAGAGAAACAACAATAAAACCAAAGGATGTGAAAAATGGACAAATGGATATATTTTTTTAAAAACTGGTTTTGCTGACTGCCAGAGTTTAGGTACTATTAAGTTCCACAGATGCATTCAACAAATATCTCTTTGGCATATTTCAGGCACTGTTCTGATGATTGGAAAAAAAAAAAAAAAGAAACAGTGAACAGAAAGTCAAGGTCTCTATTCTCGAAGACTTTATATCCCTGTGGATAAAAGGTAGACACAAAAAAGCAATTTTTAAAAATGCAGCATAATCAAATGGAAACAAAACAAGACAAGTAACAGTGAGTGGTAGACTCTTTCAGAAAATTTACGTAGGATGCTGTTATCTAAGATACCTGACAAAAGTACTGGGCAAACTTTGGCATAAGAAAATGGAAAAACCTCTAATGTACTAGCAATACTTAATAGGTTCCTGTACCAATAGTTATTTCATAGCATTTGAGGGAACACTACATGAGAAATCATATGTAAAACATTTACTTGGTAAACAGTCATTGAAGTTATGCAATTCCAATGAGGATAAGAGTATGTTCAGTAGGAGTGAGGAAATGAGGTAGTCAGAGAAAAAGAATATCATAATTTGAGACTATGGTAATAAAACCATTCTGGATGTTTTTAGATGAGGAGTTTTAAGATTAGGTTATTGTGATGACTTGTTGAAATTAAGTAGGCAGCAATAGAGGAATGTAAAAATTAAGGAACTGTGAGTCAGGGTGTTGGATGTTGAATAACATGAGGATGATGATAGACAGGAGGGTCAAGTGCCGAAGTTCTTCAGAATGTGGAAATGTGAAGTATCAGATGGCTCTCAAAGAATAAGTGTTCGTTAGTTAAGAGTCCTCTATTATGTGATTGTGTAGCATGCAGTATTTTTCTTTGTGATACTCATCTAAATTGTAATTAATTAGCACATTGATTTATTAATGCCAATCTCCCTGTGAGACAGTAAGTTTCTTGAATGTTGTGACCAAGTATAGCTTGTTCCAAAGTGGTTATATTAGCTTGTAAAATACAGGGATGGATGGATGGATGGATGGATGGATGGATGGATAGATGGATAGATGGATGGACTGGTAGATAAACGAAAAAGAGGTACTTGTATAGCATTTTTCATGTAAAACAGCTTCCCTGTACTCCAGCCAGAGAGCATGACTCTAAAATAAAAATACTTGTGACTGGATGTGGGAGGAAAAAGACTAAAATTAGAGAGATCAACAAGCTCTAATATTAGGGATTTATTTTGAAAAGGCCACTTCTAATGAGAACTAACAAGACAATTATTTAAAGATTAATTTACTTGTTTAATATGTGAAAGTTTTGTCCTATCTTAAAAGAAGTAGCTTGCCTTTCTTCACTATTTTTGTCAGATTCAGGCATCTGACAAAAATGGCATCATCAACTTAATAATGAAGGATAAAAAATAGTATTTTGTCTAAGTGGAGAAGAGACAGACCAGGACAGAGGTAGGGCAAAGATAAAGAAACCTAGAGAGATATTCTTGATCCATCTGTAGCTTCCAAGCCATTCTTCATTTTTCAGCCAAATAGTTAACACACAAAATTAGATATCTCATTCTGCATTTAGATGGGGTACTGTGTCACCATGGTAACTGGCTTTTCTTAAACATAGCTCTGCATGTACATACAGTCCAAATTAGCTACAGAAGAGAGACACACATACAATATTCCTGGAGCTTATATAAAATCAACTTATCTGTTTTATTTTTCTGAAGTGAGGTATGTGCTTTTATGTTTGCAAATGCTCTTTCAGTAAAATTTTCCTTTCTCAGTGTAGTTTGTCTCTGATCACTTCTGTTGCTATAATCCTGGAAATAATATTCCAGATAAAATTTCAGGTGATAATCAACATGTGAAAAGACTTATTTGTATACACTTGCTGGCTTTTGTCAGTAAGTTCTTAGTGTGGGGAATATGAATTGTATAACCTACCACTTGAGCTTCTTCCCTTTCAAATGCTATTTTGTTTGGCCCATCCTTATGGAGTATTTTGGATCATTTTTCTTGAAAGATTATCCCCAAATAGCATATCCACCTCCACTGACTCCTCCTTATGATAAAATTGCTAAGAAAACAACTTAATGCAAATTGACAGAACTTTAAAAAAAGAAGGATGTTGCCACAACATGGTATTCAAACCAAAAAATATCTCCAGCATTCTTCTAATAGTTTTTACTTGCAGATTTATCTGAAAGAAAATATAAATAATTTATAGTTTGAACTCCATTACATGACACTATAAAAATCATATGATTCTTTGTGCTTTTCAAGCCTCTATTTCTTTCTGGTTTTCATTTTTATTTTGTTTTCTGAGAATAGAGTTTAACATAATACAATTAGGTAGAAATTATATCATTTGCTGTTTTACAATTTTCAGGGCCATCCTGGTTTCTTTTAGTTTTTTGGTACTAAGATGGCATAACGTTCATAGTGTTTGTTAATATTTAGCTGCAAAGAGGTAAAATTAATCACATTTCCTCTGCTGAACATCAGTGAAATTATTCTTCTGCTTTTGGCTACAGGATATACTCACAAAGTTTGTCCAGTGTCTGTAGCTGTGCCCCTTCTATTTAAAGGAAAACTGCAACCTTTATATTGAGCCCCAATTATGTACCAGTCATTTGGTGGAAAATTTAGCATGCCATGTCATTAATTCTCAGAAAACTTTACAAGGTAGGCATCATTTCCACTGCAGAAAAAGGAAACTAATGTTCAGAGCAATTAAGTTATTTTCCCTCTTTTACACAGCTTATAAAGTGGCAGAGCTAACATGCAAATATAGATTCCAGAACACACTTGCTCAGAGGATACCAAGTCCATTTCTAACGGTATTATTACTAAGTATCAGCAGATAAGGGTTCATCTGCATTGGATTGCACTGGACTGGCTGTGTTTTTTCATTAAAACTCTCATCGTTCTGTTGGAAGATCATCATGTCAGTGCACCAGGAGGACTATCAGAAGGTAGTAGTAGTCTAAACCAAACCTTAAACTTCAAGTTATCATCATTAACTTTTTTTGAGCTGAGGTCTCCATTTCTACCAGGAAGTGAATATGTAACACTTTCTTCCTTCCCCAGACTGTCGAGACTCAATTGTGCTGAAATATCTCTTAAAAACTGTTTAAGGGTGTGGACATCCTGGCTTCTACACGCAATAGGAAGAAAGATGATAGCGGTTCAGCAAAAGTTTCTGAGAACACGTCATTAACAACAGTGCCTGAGGAAACGAGAAAGGGTACGAGTATTGCCTGAATGGGCTGAGAGAGATGAAGAGCTGCAGTCTGTTGCCTGTAGAAGAGCAAGAACATCCTGCTGCAACACTGATGTGACTAGCATGTGGTAGGGAGGAAACACACACAGGTCCTTGAATGCCACAGCTAGAGATAATCTTCAGGAACATCTCATCCAGTGGTTGCCACACTGTATCTTGGAGAGCTTCCTACGCACGTCCCAAAAGCAACTAAAGGGTGTGGACCAGGGGTGACTCCTGGGCTTCTGGTTGTGCATCCCAACCTGTTTTTTAACCCCAGTGTTTCCACTATTATCAGTTCTATTTTTGGAAGTTTATCCAAAGATTTTATTTTATAAAAGAGACTTATGCTTTTTAAAAGTTTGAAAATTCCCTAATTTTATAAATGAGGAAAATGAGACTTAAACGTAATCTAGCTTAACAATTCTTTCCTCAGTAATAAGCAAACTGTTGGGGCATATTCCTATTGATATGCCCAGGATAGTCTTAACTATCACAAACCAGCTTTGCAAGCCCACTAGGTGGTGTGAACATCTGAGAACATGAAAATCAATGTACAGGCACAAGGTCTACACCCCAATTCTACCAGAATGTTTTGCTATTATGTTCCTTGAGACAAATCAATGACAGAGAAAACTTGCCTTTACTTTCTCTTTAAGATGAAAACTGCAAAATCAGCCTCCATTATCAGAAACTGATTCAAAGGGAAGAGTTGGCTGGGTGTTCTACTAAGAAAGGGGCAAGGCTAAAGGAAAGAAAATTATAGGTTAAGGAGAGATTTTTTATATTATTAACTCAAAGGAAGAAACTTTGATTCACACAGGATATGGAAAATATATTTGAGGTGTTAACCAACCCTACGGTTCTTCATTTGGGAAGGAAAAAAAAATATCCTCCCTTTTGCAAATTCATATGCAAAATATTCCTATTAAAACAGTTTCCATAATTCGAGGCAACAAAATGTCTTAGAAGAAAAAGCACCAAATTTGTACCCAGGTATTTCTGAGTATGAATCCAGCACTGCCAAATTATAGTTGTCTGTCTTTGTGGGGTTCATATTCCTATTTGTAAATGCCTGTGGAACTATTTGAAGGATTCAAGAGAATATGTGTGATATGCCCAGCACTGTTCCTGACATTATTATAATTGTACATTGTTATTGTTTTTGTTATCATTGAACCTGAAAATAAGGATTCAGAGTTACAGAAAGATAGCTGGTGTGATTTTCTTACAGTAAGAATATTATTGTGGTTCCACAGCTCGTTTCATTTAGCAGAGGAATTCTATTTGGTAGTGGAAACCTTCAGTACTATGGGGAGAAGAATTCTGAAGTTTCTCAGCAGGAACAATTAACGTAAGTGTAGGAATAGAAATATAGTTAAAATGACAGCATATGTGTCAGGTATATATCATCTCTGCCCTGTGCTATGGAGGTTTTGGAACAGGTAACACATGTATTGAGCCACAACTTTGTGCCCAGTGGTTCCCATCATTGATGGGGGACAGCGGACAAAAATACCATCTCCTTCTTTCACTGCAAAGATTTTACCAGATACAGAACAGGCTGTTTGTAGAGCCTCAACAGCTGGTTTGCTATAATAGAGCTTTAGGAGCTGCTCTATTAAGGGTCAACCTTAAGTAAGAAAGAGCAGGAGAGAAATTTCAGGGAGTAGTCAGAGAATAAACAATCTAGGTTGTAGATGTTGTGTGTATCATGACAGGTATCACCTGCTATGCCCAGCACTTGTTCAAACGTAAGGCCTTTGCTTTACCTGTTGGAGACTTTTCAGTGCTATTGTAAACTCCTAGAGAAACCTATCATTGGAACAAAAGTAGATTCAAGATTTAGCTAACCAGAAAAACATGATTTGAGTCAATTTTTTCAAGAAACCTCAGAGGCCTGTAGTCAGTGGGTTTCTAGTAGCCTCTGGATTATTGCTGGGCCAAGGAAGCCAATTAGAAAAAGGGCTCTTATAAAAAGAAGGGTGGGCATATTGGGAAAGCTTCCCTAATGTGACTGTGGTCTTAAGAGAATAGAATTAGAGATTTTGTACACTTTGAATTTTTTCTAGAACAGGCAAAATAATACAGAAAAATAGTACATTGTTTGGATATAAAATTTTCTATCAAGATTGTTGCCTTTCTGGAAAATAATACTCTTGCCTCCCGTATTAGGAGTCTATTAGGCTGATCATCCATCCCTCATTTGCAGAAATTACTGTTTTAAAAATCTAAGCTATGTGGGTCATACTGAGAATGTGGGCTGGCAGTGTGGGTCGTATCATGCTACACCTGGTCATCTTGCTCAAAATGTGTCAGCCAGGCTCTCTGGTTCTCCTGAGGCAGATTGCTAATGCAGTCTTTACTGCTTCTGTTCTAAAGCCTTATTACCTAGTTGTAGCCTTTTTAGCTATAATTACTTGCTAAAGATGACATTTTTCTTTTGCAAGTGAATGGCTCAGAATGAGTATATGAAACTACCCTGTTTGAGTAAGTGCATCAATTTAGAATCTTGAAGTAAACAAGGTTAATAAATTGATGCGTTCTGCATAGTCCCTGAACATAATTAAATTCAAACATTGCCCAGGAGGGAATCATGTTGCTGACCACCTTCCACAAGGACGGCACCAGGGAAAATAGTATCTACAACCTAATAACTAAATCTTGCCTCCTCACCAGGAGGAAACAATGAATTAACCATTTTAAATCACACTGGAAGCTCAGGGTTACTTTGTATTTCTGTTGTAAATAGTCCCCAAACACTCTGATTTTGCCATGTCCTTTGTGGAGTTAGTTTGTCCATGAAGCAACACCAAGGAAACCTGTTTTCTGCATATCCACGTGTCTGCAGGCAACCTTAACAACTGGAGTTTTTGTTTTTTAAATTTTCAAACAGTATTTTCTCTTACCTTCACTGCTGAGTTGATCGTAGAAGCTCAACTCCACTGTCCCAATCTTGGGAGTCCCCATTGAGTGTCTAATTAATGTGTCATAAGCATAGCACTTTTAGCTGTAAAACAGATTCCACCATGTCCCCATTCTTTCACTCTACTTTTGGATTTCTATCTATATATCTGCTGCCAAAGGCATTAAATTCCACAAGGTCTCAAAGAGACAACTCACCATTGCTTCCACTGGTCTGGGCACTGTCTGTGGCTGTTGTCCACCAAAATCACGCGATACCAACAACACTGGGAGTTGAAGCTCTTTTGTCCATTCATCCTCTAAGGCTAGGTTGTCAGATTTAGCAAATAAAAACACACATAAGCAATAAATAAATGTTTCATGTAAATATGTCCCAAATATTACATGAGATATACTAAAAAAAAAAAAAAGTGTTATTCATCTGAATTTCAAATTTAAAAGGATCTTCTGTATTTTATCAGGCAATACCATCTAAAATACATATAAAATGTGTGTTTTTTCCCCACAACAATATTATGAGGTGATTATTATTATTATTATTATTATAAGCCCTATTTTATTGAAGAGGAAACTAAAGCTTAGCAAAGTTTTGTAAATCAGTACAGTGTCACTCCACTAGTAAGGTCCAGGGATCATCTGATTTCAGTCTCATGCTCTTAAATATAGTTTTCCTTTAGTATTCATGAGGGATTCATTCCAGGATCCCTCCCACACCAAAATATATGGGTGATCAAGCCCCAATATAAAATTTTGTAATATCTCCATATAGCCCATGCACATCTTCCTGTGTATTTTTAATCATTTCTAGATTACTTGTAATATTTAATACAACGTAAGTGCTATATAAATAGTTGTCATACTGTATTGTTTAGGAAATAATGACAAGGAAAAATGTCTGTACATGTTAGTACAGATTCAACTATCCTTTTCTTCCCTTCTGAATATTCTTGATCTGTGATTAAGTCCATGAATGTGGGCCCACAGACACAGAGGGCCAACTATATTCAGTAATGTTGTTCAATCTCTCTTTTATACTGCTACATACATCAAATTTTTGCTACAGAAAGATTCTCAAATCCACATTGTCAAATGTAAAATATTTAAACCACAGCACATAGATGAGTGGAATTTTGAGTTAACAGTCATAAAACCTCGGTATATTAGCATAAAAGTAACCTACCACCTATCTATCCATCTCTCCATCTAGCTAGCTACCTGTCTATCTTTGTCATAGATTGCACAACAAGTGAGGTGTGTTCTAGTTGTCAGGGAAACCAGCAAACCTGAGTATCAAAAATGTGATAAAGTCTTACTATATATTTTAATATGCAGCTATTCTGCAACGTTTCTCCCTTACCCCTTTGGTCAATGTGCCCCACACCCTAAGACCCAGATTCTATGCACTTCATACATTGTCTTGCCTGGCTAGGAAATTGTCTAACCAATAAATCACCTCACCTACTATTTCCTCCTGCCTGCTTTCTCTCTTTTTGTCTAAGAATGAGTCAGTTGCTAGTAACAAAATTTACCCTTTTTTTTTTCCAGTAACTAGTAGACGAATGAGTCCAATGTCTGTCTTCATCAGCCATTGGTTCAGCCTCTTTGAATGAACCAGTAAAAACTATACTACATTGAAGAAATTATTAAAATAATCTTACTACCTTAAAGTCATCCATTCAGAAAGAGTGATTTGTATGCCCCTCAATGAACACAGACCCACTTCCTTTCATCTCGTTGCATTCAGAGACAAATATCAATCCGTTCCAGGGATAGAACCGCTTCTAAAAAGAGCCCCACTTTAAGAAGAATATAAGAAGGCTGGAGTAGAGAAGCAATTTATCTGCGTCCACTATATTTCACATAAAAATTTCCTCTCCATATCATATTCTACCAAAAAAGCCCCATCTTTATGTTGGTTGAACTACTGCCCTAATCATATAAAGTTTTAAGTGACATATGCTTTTAATTTTACTTATTCTATTTCTGCCTAGAATCAGACTTTTTTTCAAGGACTTGCCAAAGACACATTCAACAGAAAGCCAGCCAATCAAACTCTAGCCAGAATGTCTAAGTCCCTTTTGTTTAGTCCATTCCTGAAAACCAAAGGTAAACTGACTTGTTATTGCCAAACATATCTATTCAGCAACTGGAGGTTAAAGAAGTTTTCAGTGTCTTGAGTGTTTCAGAAATATAATCTGAATATTCAGGCTAAGACCTTCCAACTTTCAGTCATGTTTTCATGGTGGCCTTGAGCTCAGGAAAAGGATCTTCCTCCTGCAAGGATCCCTCATTTGTAGATAGCTACTATTTTAAAAGATCATGTGCTTAAATAGAGCGTAACTTGGGACTTAACTTTCCTTTCTAATAAAGAACCTATGGCCCCAGATGGCATATTTTTGTTTCAAAATATATTAGAATAGGGGTTGCAAGTTAGTTTTTAGTTACTTCTTGGAGCACTGTGCTAAGGAGACTTCTCAGGCCACATTCTGGCTCTGGAAAAAGTTACGTGACTAACCAGCCATGTTTTCCATGGTTGTATCTTTGAAGAGAAGAGCACACATGCACTACATTTAGTACACCTGTATTAGAAGCACAAGTTGTCCACATGAGAATGGAAATTAACTTCATATTTCTGGGATGAGAAAGCAGTATTTGTACCTGGCAAAGACAGCTTCATTTCTTCCTCAAACTAATTGGCTAGAGTTTGCTAAGCAGAGAAGCACTGCTTCCTCTCTCTTCTATTTTACTGTATTCATCTAAAAGGACTTGTGCTATAGTCTGAATAATTGAGTACTCCTACAAAATTCCTATGTTGAAATCTTAACCCCCAAGGTGATAGTATTAGGAGATGAGGCCTTTAGGGAGTGATTAGGTCATGAGAGCAGAGCCCTCATGAGTGGGATTAGCGTTCTTATAAAAGAAGCCCAGGCCGGGTGCGGTGGCTTACGCCTCTAATCCCAGCACTTTGGGAGGCCGAGGCGGGCGGTTCACGAGGTCAGGAGATCGAGACCATCCTGGCTAACACGGTGAAACCCCGTCTCTACTAAAAATGCAAAAAATTAGCCGGGCATGGCGGCGGGCGCCTGTAGTCCCAGCTACTTGGGAGACTGAGGCAGGAGAATGGTGGGAACCCGGGAGGCGGAGCTTGCAGTGAGCCCAGCCGAAATCGCGCCACTGCACTCCAGACTGGGCGACTGAGCAAGACTCTGTCTCAAAAAAAAAAAAAAAAAAAAAAAAGCCCAAGAGAAACCCTTGCTTCTTCCCCCATGTGAGGACACAGCAGGAAAATATTGTATAGGAATTAGAAAATGAACCTTTGTTTAGAAGCTATCCAGTTTATGGTGTTTTGTTATAGTAGACCAATAAACTAAAACAACCTGTTAAGGACTGAATTGTACATGTGCTTGCTCATAGTCATGCAAATAAGTACAGCAACCCTCCCTGTAAGTTGCATGTAGTCTTAGCTTACAGGAATGCGAAGACAGGATGTTAAAGCATGTGGAACAGCACTCAGTGTGTTTTTCTACTCCATATCACATTCTATCAAAAAAGCCCCATCTTTATGGTGGTTGAACTACTGCCCTAATCTTATAAAGTTTTAAGTGACATACGCTTTTAAGTTTACTTATTCTATTTCTGCCTAGAATCGGACATTTTTTTTCAAGGACTTGCCAAAGACACATTCATCAGGAAGCCAGCAAATCAAACTCAGATCACTACTGTCATCCATGTGATAAGTTATTTCTTCTTAAAGAAAGACCCAAGCACCTGCATGGGTACGTTCTTCCCCATGCAGGGCCTTGGATCTTTCTTTAATGTTAATTTTCCAGAGAAGCCACTCCATCCTCATTCAAACAGACTTATGTGAGTTGTTCAGACATCTTAAATAATCCTATCCTGGAGTCCTTGGGCAGAATTTCTATAATTAACTAATTGAGGCTCAAAATGGGTAATCAGTTGGTTATCTGTGACTCTCTTTGTCATCCAGAAGACAGTAGTGAAATTATTTCAGCCAGGAAACATTCAAGCAATTTCTTTAACTAAGTCCCTTTTGTTCAATCCAATGGAGATTCCTAAAAGTGGACTTGGGTAATTTCCAGTTCACATGACTCCATAGTTAAGACAGGTTCAGCACTTCTGAGGTGCTCTATATGATGAAGAGAATGTTAAGTCTACTCTTAAATAACCCTCCAGGATCTAGTGGCATCAAGTTTCCAGAAAGCAACCTAACTTAATGATAAGTGCACTTTTCTCCTCTCTAATGCTGTCTAAAGACTAACCTAGGATCTGTGGTTTGTCTTGGGGTACTCTACACAATGCCACCAGGACAGAGGGTGAGTGGGAGCTGAATTGCATTCCAGATTTCCCTCACCAAGCCATCTGCTCAGCCCACATCTGCATTGGCCCAGAAGAAGAAGAAAGGTGCCATATGGGCTGGAGGAAGCTCAGGTTAAGTAATAAGTTTTGTGAATCCTCTGGGTAGAAAAAATGTTCTTAGAGTAGACTCCCAAACCAGATCAACAATCCTAGCTATTGAGCAGAACTGCTTCACCATTTTGAAAACCAAAGAGAGGAAAGATGGAAAATTAGGCCCATATATTTATAAAACTCTATATTTCTATATTTTTATTTCCCCATACTTATAATAGAGATCTTCAGAGTGACAAAAGGAGTCAGAATAAAAAGTGCTATTTGGAGGGTTACACTTGGTTGAAAGCTGTAATGTGGTATAGTGTGTAATGCAAGAAACACTGAGCCAAGGTTGTACTCTGCTACCTACAACCTCTCTGAGTTTCAGCGTCTTTACCTCAAAGCCTTCCTTATGTAGTTTAAGAGATATCTGAAAACAGTATTTGCATGTAAGCAGTTTGTACAAAAACGTGAAGGAATATGAGATGAGGATCGTATTCTGAATGTTTATTGTATCTCAAAATTTTAAAGTAATGTTTATTTTATTTCAAGTAAGAAAAGTGACACATTTTAACTACTGAAAACTGTTTTCAATTTTTAAATCATCAAGTAATACCACAGGAAGGGGGACTGAATCATTCTGATCCCCTTCAGGAAAAAAAAAAGCGGGGGGGGCTTTGTTTTTTCTTTCTTAGGATAATCCTATTATCAAAATATGTTCAGGATCTCAGGTCACACCACAGCAAGATCCATTAGGTTTACAGTCTAGAAAACTAGCAGAACATAGGATAATATGTCCAATTCATAGAATAAAAAGAGTTTTCTCTTCAGTCATATGCTATAATTAAAGCAAACCCTGAACTAAGAGAAAGTCTCTCGAAGAAAAATCACATTCCAACAAAGTAAGTATACTCAACTAATAGTCTTTCTCTGCGGTGTACACTGTTGAATGCTATATATCTCATTAGCAGTGACTTATTCCAACAAACAGCAGCACAATTTACAATTGCAAAAATATGGAACCAGCCCAAATGCCCATCAATCAACAAGTGGATAAGGAATAATATATATATGATATATAATCACAATTTATATAATATATAATATAATGTATATATTATATATTTATATAATGAAATACTATTCAACCATAAAAAGGAACAAAATAATGACATTCTCAGCATCCTGGGTGGAATTGGAGACCATTATTGTAGGTGAAGTAACTCAAGAATAGAAAACCAAACATCATATGTTCTCACTTATAAATGGGAGCTAAGCTATGAGGAGGCAAAGACATAAGAATGATACAATGGACTTTGGGGACTTGGGGGAAAGGGTGGGAAGGGGGTGAGGGACAAAAGACTACAAATTGGGTACAGTGTATACTGCTTGGGTGACGGATGCATCAAAATCTCACAAATCACCACTAAAGAACTTACTCATGTAACCAAACATCACCTGTTTCCCAAAAATCTATAAAAATAAGATAAAATAATGATGATAATGATACAAACAATTCCAATCCTGAATACCTTTCTCAAGATATAGGAACCATATCATCATCTTGGAACCTCTTTTTTGTTTATTTTAAGCAGATATTAGTCACTCACTAACATAACAAAACATAAATTTTTTATTAATGAAATTTATACTTGATCTTAAACTGTATACAGAGAGGGTAAGGCTGAAAATGAAGCAAGGAACGGGCTTGTAGTTAGGATGTTTCTATTTTCTTTTCAAAGGACTGGAAGACCATTGATGGGATGCGAAGTATGTTTTGGGAAGGTGAGTTTGACAACTGTGTAAGGGAGGCTGAAGGAAGAGAAATTGGAGCTAATTACTTGGTTATTGCCAAGTAACCTATTGGTGATGTGAAAAACAAATAAAAAGCAGAGACTCTTACGTGGTCCAAGGGCTCATTTACTCATTTGTTAAATATTTTGTTATTGAATGAGCTGGTTATGAGCTAAACACCGAGGATACCACAAAGTTAAGCAATAAATTAGTGGGGGTGATGGCCAAATAATCATATACAAATAATCATATTATGTAAGTGCATAGTAAGAGGTGTAGATGCATCCTATGAATAAAAGAGAAATGTTTTTATGAAGGTATAAATAAAGGACACTGATGAGAGTTATGGATCAGGCAAGGCATCGTTGTTGAAGCAATATTCACGCTAAAGTAAAATGACTAGAAGGAGTTAAGTAGGTAAAAAGGCAGAAAGTAGGTACAGAGGGAGAGGTTGAAAAAAAAATTCCAGGTAGAGCAAGTATGTGCAAACATCCTGTGGCAAGAGCAAGTAGTTGAAAAAAGAAAAGTGTGGTGGGGTTTATAGAGCAAGAAAGAGACCAGAAAACAAATAAACACATAGATAGCACAAATGAAATATGTCACACAGTGGTAAGTATTTAGAAGAAAATCAAAGGACTAGGGGAACAGAGAGAGAACTGGCAATAAGGTAACATTTGAGCAGAGACCTAAATGAAGCAAAGGATAGCAGCATCTGGACAGCTGTGAAGAGCAATTTCTAAGCAGAAGTTACCTGAAGTGACAGTCTCTGTGTAATTTAGAAAAGGAAAAGATACTACTCTGGTTGCTGTGGAATAACACAGCAAGACAACAACATTGGAAATGAGATCACAGAAATAGTAGGGAGCATAGACCACAGCCCTGTGTGAAATTCAAAGGCATTGGAAGAATGTTTGCAGAAGAATTTAATAATCTGGCTTATATCTGTAGGGGTCATTCTGGCCATTGCATGAGGAACATACTGTAGGACCAGGAGCAGATGTAATCATTGGCTTATATAGAAGAAGAGGTCAAGGACGATTCCTAAGCATTTGTTCTCTGCCCCTGGGAAGCACTGGTACCATTCCTACATATTGGCAATACTTGGAAGAGTACTTAGCTTTCTGGACAAAAGGTAGAGGAATCACCAAAGGAGAGGAGAGAATGAAATATATCTTGATCATTTGAGTTTGAGGTAGTTTTTGACATCCAAATAGTGATGTAACTCTAGGAGTCACTAGGAAGCAGAGAACAACTGAAATTTCAGGTGCAGAATAGATTGCCTCAGGAGGGAGAATACACTGAAAGAGAGAGAGCTGAAGCCCCAGTCATGAACAATAACAACATTTAACGGTGGAAGAGAGGAGAATAACAATCACAGTAACAACAATAGGAGGGAAAGGAGAAAGAGCAAGGGCCACAGCAGCATTTATCATAAGTGCTTATATATCAGGCACACAACCTGATGCTTCACAACCCTATAAGGGTCCTTGATTACCTTTGAAATTCAATAACTTAACTAGATCTAAAATCCTGTTGTCAGCCTTGTATTAATTTTGCTCAGGCATGTGCAGATTCAAGTTGTTCTTTATACTAGCTAAAATTTTCACTATCCGTGTCTTTAGACATTTCTTTTGTTGCTATTCCATGTGTGTTGACTTATTTTGCCCTCTTTCATCTCTGTCATCCACATCTATTCCTTTTTCTGAAATTATTTCTATAACTTTTTTGGGTTTTTGTCTTTCACTCTGCAATTTCCTCAAGCCTACCCTAGATACCATCCATTTACGTTTGCTTTTATTTAAATTGTTCAAATGTGGCTTTCATCTCTGTGATTTGCTTTTGTTTTTGTTTTGGATACAGCCTCTCTCTCATCACCCAGACTGGAGTGAAATGGCGTGATCTCGGCTCAACACAACTACTGCCTCCTGGGTTCAAGCGATTCTCCTGCCTCAGACTCCCGAATAGCTGGGATTAGAGGCACCTGCCACCATGCCCAGCTAATTTTTTACTTTTAGTAAAGACAAAGTTTCACCATATTGGCCACACTGTTCTCAAACTCCTGACCTCAGGTGATCCGCCTGTCTCTGCCTCCCAAAGTGCTGGGTTTACAGGCGTGAGCCACCGTGCCCCGCCTCTGTGATTTTTTTTTTTTTTTTTCTTTTTTACCTTCCATTTCCTTCTGGAATTTTCTGTCCTTGACGCATTTTCTTCTCAACTCTCATGCCCTCTCACACTGTCGTTGATATCTCCTTCCTGCATCATTGCTCTGTCTCAGCTCTCAGCAGCTTGCTTTTGTCCCTGAGCTATAAAACTGAGGCTATTCAGTGTTTAGTTTTATGGCTTCTTATAGTACCATAGTGGTTTTTTTTTTGTTTTTGTTTGTTTGTTTATTTGTTTGTTTTAAGACAGTCTTGCTCTGTCACCCAGGCTCAAGTGCAGTGGGGCTATTGTGGCTCACTGCAACCTCAAACTCCTGGGCTCAGGCAATCCTCCCACCTCAGCCTCAGGAGTAGCTGAGACTACAGACATGCACCACCACACCTGGTTAATTTTTGTATTTTTTATAGAGAGAGAGTTTCACCCTGTTACCCAGGCAGGTCTCAAACTCATGAGCTCATGTGATCCTCCCGCCTCAGCCTTACAAAGTGCTGGGATTACATGTGTGAGCCACAGCACCCAGCCTAGTTCCACAGATTTTTAACAACATCTGTGCTTCTGTGACTCACAAACTTAAATTTCAAGCCCAGCCTTCTACCTGAAATCATATTCAGCTTTGAAACAAATTGGTTTCAAAGTGGCCCCTCAGTGTGAGGAAATTTAAAATGAAGCTCTAGGTTTTCTCTCTCAAATCTACTTTTATTCCCCATCTTTTTTCATTTTGTAAATTATACCACTCTCTACTCAACTGCTCATACCAAAAACGGTATTTATTATTGCTATCTATCCTCACATTCAATCTACCATTTGAAAGGCTCTGATTTGTCTCCTATGATCCTGAGAAAAATCACCCTGAATGTCAGCTGCTACAGATCTTAGCCAAATGCTTTGCCCCTTGAAAAGACAACACTGGTTTGCTTGGGATAAATAACAAATTGCTTAGGAAACAGAAAAAAACAAACAAACAAACAAATAAATAAATTTAATCTGTGGGTAAAATGCTTTGACCCTGGGAAGATTGATAATTAAAGTTAGAAATAATGAAGTAAATTAAATCCATGATAGTAATACTTTTGCATTAAATTAGGCAATACTCTTTGTACATTTCTACTTCAGATATTTGGAATGTTTAAGAGAATTTGGCACATTTGAGTTGTGACTACAATTTAAATGTCTGATTACTCATTTACACTTGTGATTTTAAATTGAAAAGTATAAAAATATCTTATCACATATTTAAGATACATTGTACTTTAAGATACATGCACCATATGACATTTTAGTCAATGACAGATTACATATACAATGGTGGTTCCATAAGATCACAATAGCATATTTTAATTATACCTTTTCTATGTTTAGAGATATTTAGATACACAAATACTATTTGTTAGAATTGCCTGTAATATTCAATACAGTAATATGCTAGACAATTTTGTAGCCTAGGAGCAACAGGCTATACCATATGGCCCGGGTGTGTAGTAGGCTATACCATCTCGGTTTGCGTAAGTACACTCTATCATGTTCACACAATAATGCAATTGCCTAACAATGCATTTCTCAGAACATATCTTTATAGTTAAGTGAGCCATGACTGTATCTATAAGTCTCCATTGTTAGAGTTGTAATAAAGAACATCTTAAGTACTTTGTAAATGTTTGTTATTCATATAATTGAAATACTTAAAGGAATTAAATGTCTTAAATGCACAAATATTATTTAAAATATTAAAGCCCCTTAAAGTGATTATTTCAATGTATCAGATTTTTAAATTAAAAATGATGTTTTAATAAAAGAAATGAGAATTTTCAATCCTACTAATTGAAATGGGGGCACAAATCCCCCGTCAAGTAGCACTGATGAGTGCCTTCCACAAAGTAATATTTCAACAAATATTTATTGAATGAAAAATTGAGCCAAAATCTATTTTAAAGAAATTTATCATCCATTGGCGGTCTAGGCACACATTATGACAATTTATTTAATGAAGATAGAAATGAAGTTTTGGGCAATTAAGTATCAAGGATCAGATGTGTTTTATTAACCTTAACAGGAAACATATACATTCTTAATTACTTCCTCATATTGCTAGAGCCAAAGCATCGACTGGTCCCTTCCCACCTCTGCCTCTGTTTTCTGAACTTCCCCCTTCTCAGAAGGCAAAAGGATGCAAGTTTTATACCAGTGGGGTGGTGCTTACTCTGAGAAAGCTGCTCAACCATCTAGACACCTCAATCCATGGACCAACACTGAGATTTCCTTTCTGTAACTGCATCATACAGAGAATCCATTTCACAGGTGGCCTACATATTAAATTCCAGACTCCAGAAACCTTTTGTAAAAGGCCCATTTCTACTTTAGCAGCCAATTAGGATTACCATATTGTTGATCTTTTCAAGTGCCAGAGAAATTCAACGTTTAAACTTTGCGAAATTTCAGACTAGACCATGCTACCACTGTTTAGAAAAATCTTGCAGAAACAACCTTTGACTTGTCTCCAGTCCGGTTTGACAATAAACATGGCTGTGCTGGGTGCAGTGGCTCACGCCTGTAATCCCAGCGTTTTGGGAGGCCACGGCAGGTGGATCACCTGAGATCAGGGGTTCGAGACCAGCCTGACCAACATGGAGAATCCCTGTCTCCACTAAAAATACAAAATTAGCCAGGCATGGTGGCGCATGCCTGTAATCCCAGCTACTCAGGAGGCTGAGGAAGGAAAATCACTTGAATCCAGGAGGCAGAGGTTGTGGTGAGCTGAGATCACGCCATTGCACTGCAGCCTGGGCCACAAGAGTGAAAGTCCATCTCAAAAAATAAATAAATAAATAGAAAATACAAATAAGAAAAGTAAACATGGCTGTTCCTAAAATTGCAGACCTAAAGCTGAAATGCTGTGCAGTCAGATGCTCATCTTGTGCCATTTTATAGGAATCTCCCCAGAGCCCAACCATTGGATCCAAGTCTTTAGTACCAATTTTATACATTGGAAATGCTTATAGGGTAAAAATACCAAAATCTTTTCCAAGCCAGACCTGACTCTCTTCCTTTAGTAGTCTGTGTTTCTATGTGTAAACTTTGTAGATGCATCTGTTTTGAGTTACATAAATACACTAAAAAAGTATTTTATAGCAGGAAAATTTATGCATTCCATATTCTCACAGCTTTAAAATGGCCAAATTTATTCTCTTGAATAAATGCTCTGGGGATAAAATCAAAAGAACAACTCCAAAGCAATATTTTGAGAGTTTTTGCCAGCATCAGAGAAGAAGGTACATAAAAATAGACACACATATATAACACATATATTCATATCCTGCTATTCATGATGATATAAGGAAGACACTACAGATAATTCCAAATGATTTGATGATTCGAACAATTTCTTTATTTTTAGCCTTAAATATATTCCTATGCTAATATTTAGGTTTGAATATAGGTGCGTTCAATATTTTTATATTCAACTCAAAGAAAATAAGAGAGATGTGAGGATACCAGTTAGTACCATACAGAAAGAAAGGATTTTATGCAGAATTTTTGTGACTACTGAAAGGTTCTCACCATCAAGATGGCATAAACATTGAGATTGCCACCTACCACAGTTGCTGGCAGGCAAAGAGAGATGGATCTGTGTGCAAGCGCTCTCCCTTACCTCCTTCCATAGGAAAATGTGAGTCTGGAATGGAACCCCACCATTCATATTCATTCGTCCCAGCCTCTCTAGACAGCTGTAACAGAAAGAATTCCAATCAAGACCAGGAACAGGGAGGTGGTGGATACTCCTGGAAGGAATAGCAGAAATGGCTGAACAAGTCCTTGCTGTACAGCTACTACGTGCTTCAGGGCCCAGAAATCCCTGACAATTTTCCATCCCAAACTCATAATCTCAGTAATTAACTGGTTTCCACTCCTGTTTCACAGCTCTTGGTGCTCTCTATTAGGTCCAGCCCCTTGACAATATATATTCTTACTTGGAGCATTGAGTCAACTATGTGGCTCCTTTCTCTGACTCTGTGGATATGCCCCACCCAGCATCAGTTGACATTACCGTGGGAAAGTCAAATAGAGAAGTTGAAAAGCTGTTCAATTTCCTAATTTTGTCTTTTTCCAGGGTAATCTAACTCAAGCTTATAATTAGCTTACTTAGAGCTATTAGGGTTTAGCATCTTTAGTTTTTAAAGACTCTTGAAAAGGGAAGTAGTTTCAAAGATTTTGTCTGCATAACATGTAAACATAAAGTCGTGAAATGTGAATGAAGGGAAAAAATACAGCTATGCAACATTAATAGAGACATATATTATCAAGCACCCAGGCACAGAAGGCAAGGGCAATAAATTTAAAAGCAAGATTTGTCAGGAGTTGACCACACCGTAGATACTCTCTTTGAGAATAATCAAGAGGGTGTTCTATAGACAGTTCCTGTGTATTTTCCGAATTATAAGTGTGGAATCTTCACATCAACAGCTCCCATCACGCTGCCTCCTCTCCTAGTAAGATTTTTCAGGTTCTGGGTTTTCAGCCCCATCTACATATCCCATGTTTCACTAATCCTTCACTAATTTCTTTCTGAAATGCATACTTACTTTTTGTGCTGGCTACTTATGAAAAACCCACTTTTCTTTTTACTTTTCTTCTCATTTCCCATTAGCGAACCAAGTATCAATCCAACCAAGGGTGATAAACGTAGATAAGAGATGGCATGCTATCAAGAAAAGAAAACCCATAATTTTGATATAAAATTAGAAACAATGAAAAATCAGCACTCTCAAAATATAAATTCCTTTAACAGTTCCAGAAGTTCTTAACAAATTTCAACAAAGTTTTGCATTTGTCACTATTTTTTAAATTTTTTCTCAAGAATCTATATTTAGTAATAAAAATAAATTAAATTTTAATATTACTTTCAATGTATTTAATTCCTGGTGTGGCAATTATATTTTCTGTATGATCTTTTATTGCATATGTGAAATTTTTCAATCATATTATAAATGAAATAGGTTTTTGAATGCTGATCTGGCCAAGCAATAATTGTTTATGTTATAAAAAAGAATACTATGATAACTAATATTTTTAAAACTTACAAACACAATCTATATTAAATTGAGATGTGCCTGAATATATATTTGCAAAACATATAGCCATCTATATGTCTATGTTTCTCAACATAATGCATGTTTGGTAAGTTTTCCCTTTTATTATATCAGTAGTCAAATCAACAAAATATGCTGTGAATTCTGCAATCATCTTCATTCAGAAAGTCAAGTTGAAAGCATGGACATGGTACAATCAATCTAACATATATGCTTTCTCTTTCTTGCATACACAGAGACTGACTAGGATGCAAAGCAGCTAACTGCCCTGATTTCAGTACCTGAAAAGAAACCACTGGAAGCTACATTCACAGAAAAGCATTTTTTTTTTTTTTCATTTGCCTGGGTTTAAAAACTTTTCACAGCACCCTTTGATAAAATGCAATTTGACCTGCAGATTCTGAACATATTTTTATACACATACAAATTAGTTTCAGAGATATATAATTGCAGAAATTATATACTCCAGAAGATTAGCCAATAATTTATTGGCTGAGCAGAACTTGCTCCTCCAAATCTCTGGGGATTAAACGTCCACATATACTGCCATGGTAATTGAGTCCTGCTTGCTTAGTATAAAGGTTTCACAGAGTTTAGGAACAGTGTAGGGCGGACATGATTTTCTTTAATTTTTAAACATCTGCAGAATATGGTTTTCATGGTTTCCCAGTCAAAACTTTGAGATAAATCATGTAGTTGTACATTTGATCAATTTTTTTATGCTCTTATAGCTAATTGATTATTCTCAAATGATCAGTATCCCAGTGATTTCAGCCTTACTTAATCTTGGTTCTGCGAAGAAGAATTTAGGTTTAATTTTCAGAAAAATAATTCAAGAATTATCTTCACCAACTATGAATTTCTCAATTTTCTCATTTAACTTTGAATTTATTATGTGGAAGGTCATTTTATTTTAAAAAAATTCCCTGCATCTTCAAAATAAAGTAATTTTTTACCCAATATTTTAAATGATTCATTAACTCAACAAATATTATACCTATTCTTTGCCAGATATCTGATCGAGATAAATGAATTAATTGGTTACTGAGTAATCTGATTTAATAACATTAGAAACATTTTTTCACTTAGTTAATATTTACTAAATTCATCTTACATTCTATGTACTACGTCAGTAATGAATTCACAAAGAAACAATTTGAAAATCCTGCCCTTAAAGAAAAGGCTTCACCCCACAACTGCAGGACAATCTTTTCAAGTGCATATGAAATATTTACCAAAAATGACAATAAGCAGGGACATAATAATCAATTCTCCACAAATTTCAAAGAATTAAAAATGCACAGTATATTCTTACAGCCACATTAGAATTAAATTAGAAAACAATAATCTTTAAAAATCTATAAAATCTCCAAATGTTAAAATAAAAAGTATTCTTTTTAATAGTCAGAAAAATATTACAGTGGAAATTACAAAATATCTTAAACAAAATGAAGATAAAAATGCAACATAGTGGGCTGTAAATAAAGTCACACTAAGAAAGAAATGCTAAGCCTTAACTATATATATTTTTTAAAAAAAGAAGAAAAGATCCATGATCTATGTACCCTTCTAAAGTTTTCTAAAAAGCAAAGTCATTCAAAGAAATTAGTTCAAAGAAAATAATCAAGACAAAAAATGAATGGGGCGCAGTGGCTCACGCCTGTAATCCCAGCATTTTGGTAGTCTAAGGCAGGCAGATCACTTGAGGTCAGGAGTTCAAGACCAGCCTGGATAGCATGGTGAAACCCCGTTTCCACTAAAAATACAAAAAAATTAGCTGGGCATGGTGGTGCATACCTGTAGTCCCAGCTATTCAGGAGGCTGAGGCAGGAGAATCACTTGAACCCAGGAAGCGGAGGTTGCAGTGAGCCGAGATCACACCATTGCACTCCAGCGTGGGTGACAGAGTGAGACTCTGTCTCAAAACAAACAAACAAACAAACAAAAAAAAAACTGAATTAATTAATTCAACACAAATATATAATAGAGAATATCAATAAATTCAAATATTGGTTGTCAGAAACATTAATAAAATTAATAAGACATAAGACTTTGGCAAAAATTGATGAATATTAAAGCCAGAAATGATCAATTCCAATAATTTAAAAAATCATTACGAACCCTACAGGCATTTATTAGATTATAGGAGGTTATTATAAACAACTTTATGCCAATGAATTTTAAAATAGAGATGAAATGGATAAATTTCCAGAAAAACACAATCTATACCGAATTGACAACAGAAAAATACTGAAAATTTGCCTGCTCCTCTACCTGTTAAAGAAAGTAAATCTATATTTCAGACTTTCCCACAAAATAAATTCCAGGCAAGACTGATTCCGACCTCGTATCCAGAATACATATATAAACTCTTTAAATCATTTTTTAATACAGAAAAATTTATGGAAAGAGGAACAAGGGACTCAAACAGAAACTTCACAAAAGAGGACATTCAAACTGCCAACAAACATATGAAAACATGATCAATTTCATTACTTATCAAAGGAATGTCAATTAAAATCTTAAAGAGATACCCATAAGTACATTTGAGAATGGCTATAATTAAATATACTGTTAGGAAGGATATACATAATATTGTCTACATTGCCTAATATTAGCAAGGATATAGAATAACTTAAATACTTACATATTTCTAGTGGGAATATTAAATGGGTTTAATTTTGGAAAATAGCTTGGCAGTGATTACTAAATCTAATATATGCATATCCTATAGCCCAGCAATTCCTTTTATATCATAAGAGACCCCTGGGCCTCTTAACTCTGATATGTGAAGAGAGTGCACAGTCAACCTATCTAGCTCTCCTGGAGGTTTCTCTTTTCATGCTACTCCAAGATTCTCTCCCATTTTCTTGGTCTCAATTTCTCAGAGAAATTAAGACAAATGAAATCTTCATATTCACAGCACTATTCATAATAGCCCTAAGCTGGAAATAACTGAGAAGTTTATCAATAGTAAAATGGATAAATAAATTACAGTACACTCAAACATCAAATATTGTACAGCAATGAAAATGAATACCGTTTCACTATATGCAGCAGCATAGATAGTCTTACAAATATGAAAGGAAAGAATCCAGGCACAAACAATGTATTATTAAAATTAATCAAAATTTAAAAGCAGCCAAAACTATCCCGAGGTGCTAGAAGTTAAGAGAAAGATTATCTTTGAGGAGGGAGTTAGTGACTGGCAGAGGCCTTCAGGAAGTCTTCTGAAGTCCTGAAAATGCTGTATTTCTTTATCTGGGTGGTGCATACAGATTTCTTCATTTGGGGGTAATAAACCAAACAGTGTATTTTGTGCAGATTCACTGATTAAGTTTTTTACTGGCCAAAGGAAACTCACTGTTGTGAAAAACATTCAGCATAACATTTCCCACTGTTCTATGGTTTCATAGTCCACTTGATTTTCCTTTTAGATTTTCTAAGCCAATCTACCTCTTGATATGCATGATAAAGAGTTAAAATTTGGATAATAAAATATTCACTGGTTCCAGACAAAGCATTAGGCATGCTTATGAATTATTTAGTTTATAATTTCAGCTTACTTTGCCTGCACATGAGTGCCAGAAAAAAATACCCATTTAGTTTGATGCCAATTAGATTTATTTTTTAAATTTCCACTTCAGCGTGCTGACTACTGCAGCAGGATTTGAATCAAGTTACTCTCTTTGCTAGTAGTTGGAGTGATCCTGCTGACCAGTCCTTTAGTCTGGCTTGTGCAAAGGTTAAAAGACAGAGGAGAGTGAAGATAACTGTTAGATTTCCTGCTGCTCTGTCCCAGGGCCCTATCATTATTTTCCCTTTTCCCAATCCTCAGAATTGCCTCTGATGACAAAGGAGGACAATATTGGATCCTCCTTGTTAAAATGGAGATTAGGAGGTTTTATATATGTCATTATTATCTAACCGAAAAAAAAGGCAGTAATATTAAGATATTAAGAAGGAACACAATTAAAACAGAGGCATTCTGGAGAGAAGCAGATACACCGTTTATTATTCCTTGGGATAGGAAATACTTCTAGACGTATGTTTTCAAAATATATCTTTGACACTCTGAAGGCTATTCTTTTTTTATGGTTCAAATTTCCTGTAGTAGCATGAATATTTATTCTGTGTGTTTTTTTTTTTTTTTTTTTTTTTGGCCCCCAGTATTACCCTAGGCAACAAAGTTACCTTAGTTCGTTTTCTGTTACCACAACAGAATACCTCAAACTAGGTAATTTATTTATTTTTATTTTTATTTTTATGTTTATTTTTATTTTGAAGTGAATTCTTGCTCTGTCGCCCAGGCTGGAGTGCAGTGGTGCCATCTCCGTTCACTGCAAGCCCCGCCTCCCAGGTTCAGGCCATTTTCCTGCCTCGGACTCCCGAGTAGCTGAGACTACAGGCGCCCCACACCACGCCCAGCTAATTTTTTGTATTTTTAGTATAGACGAGGTTTCACCGTGTTAGCCAGCATGGTCTCGATTTCCTGACCTAGTGATCCAACCGCCTCGGCCTCCCAAAGTGCTGGGATTACAGGGGTGAGCCACGGCGCCAGGCCCAAACTGGGTAATTTATAAAGAAAGGAATTTACTTCTTACAGTTCTGCAGGCTGTAAGGTCAAGGGCCACATCTGGCGAGGGCCTTCTTACCCCGTCATAACATGATGGAGGGCCTCATATAGTGAAACGGCAAGGGCATGCCAGCTCAGGTCTCTCCTGTTTTTATAAAACCACCAGTCTTATCAAGGGGGCACCATGATGATGACCTTACCTAATCCTAATTACCTCCCAGCGGTTCCACCTCTAATCCACATATCAATCTGGAATTAAGTGTCTAATATATGGAATTTGAGGGGCATATTAAAACCATAACAATTAATTAGAAAAATGTTTATTGCTAAAGGAAAATTTAGAAATGACCCCTGGGCCTCCTAACTCTGATGGGTGAAGAGAGCACACAATCAGCCTATCTAGCTCTCCTGGAGGAGTTTCTCTTTTCATGCTACTCAAAGGTTCTCTCCTATTTTCTCGGTCTCAATTTATCAGAGAAACTAAGACAAAGTCTTCATTTTCTCTCTGGGGAAAACAGCATTCATGATTTTTAACGTATATTTTGTGGACTGGGTGTGGTGGCTCATGCTTGTAATCCCAGCACTGGGGAAGGCTGAGGCAGGCAGATCACTTGAGCCCAGGAATTCGAGTCCAGCCTGGGCAACATAGCAGAACTCCATCTCTACAAAGAAAATAGAAAAATTAGCTGGGTGTGGTGGCACACACCTGTAGTCCCAGGTAGGCTGGGTGGGAGGATGAGGTGGGAGGATCACTTGAGCCCAGGGGGCAGAGGTTGCAGTGAGTTGGGATCATGCCACTACACTCCAGCCTGGGCAATAGAGCAAGACCCTGTCTCAAAAAGAAAAAAATAAAAAGTGTATTTTGTGCATTAATACACTTAGGTTTTCCCTTCAAATTAAAGTCTATTAAAAAAAAAAAAAAAAAACAAAACAAAAAAAAACACCTCCTAGATCTGGCAAAGGTGAATAAGGAAGCTCTGTTCTTTATCTACAGCCAATACTGACAACTCCAGAACAGATCCTGGCAGGGGTGATAAAGGTAAAGAGGAGACAATGAATTCTGGAAAACTGAACCTCCTTTCCCCTGTCTACACCTCTTCAGGATTCATTGTGCCTCTTTGAAAGCTGCTGACTGCAAGCAGGTGATGATTGGTGCGAGGTATATAAGGCAGTTCCTAATGAATCCACCATGCCAGAGGGCCAGGCTGCTTTCCTGTCTGTTGACAATCCTAAACCCCCTTTCCAAATTGTAAAATGTCATTAAAATCTGGGAACATTGAACTCCCTCTCTACAGGTCCAACTGACACCTGGGATTAAGGTCAGATATATCATGGGCCCTCTTTGTATAAAGGTAAAATGATTTTTGAAGTGAAATAATGGATTTAAGGCACTGAAGCAGAACACAGCTCCGTGCAAACCCCCAGTGACATATTTACAGAACCAGGTCTGGCTGGAAACAAGGTGAAAGAAACAGTAATTCTAATTGCAGCCAGCAAAATAAAAAAGCAGATTGGATGAAAACTGGCCAAGCTCTTACCATAAAAAATACCACAGCATTGCTGCCAAAAGAGTATTGAGACAAATTGCCAGAGGTAACTGTTACATAAGCCAGAGCTCACCCTGCCAATTAGCGAGAAACCATTGCTACATCACTTCTGGCCACAATTATTCTGATAGGTAACTTGTAGGCTGTTTAGCGGTTTAAAGGACTGCACCAGAAGAAATCAGTTTTTCTGTGGGAAAGGAGAAATACAGATCAAGGACAAGGCAGTCTGTGGGTTTAGTTCCTCGGGGAGTGGGGGTTCCGCCCCACTAGTTGGTATTGAGTAAGAAAGTAAGAGGATCTCAGAGAACTTGGGCAGATGACCTTTATAAAATTACTGCAGCTTTCAGGGGAGCAAGGGTACCGAAAGCCAAGAAATGTGCCTTGGCTTGCAAATACGAAGGAAGGAAAGAGAAGCTTATCGAATTTCCTCATTTTCTTTATTAAAAGATGCCTACCACTCTGATTATCTTTGAGCTTAGCAATAGTTCCCTGAGGACTGTTCTCCACAGGCAAAAATGAAGGACAGTGCAGAGGACAATTATCCAGGTAATTCAGACAAAGCCTTTCCTTAATCTTGCAGCATGGAAAATCATGGCATGTGGATGGAGTTACCTGGGTAATAACCCCCACGCTCCTCTGCCCAATCAGGATGCAACAGTTCTGCAGCCCTGCCACCACCTGATTTCTAGCTGCCATTATTTTCTTTCTGATTCCCAGCAATAGGCTCCCTCTAAGAAGTCTCCCTTTTCCTGGTATCATCTCCCTCCCTACTCTACTTGTGTATATACACACTCACAATGTCACATCCACAATCCGTTCAACTGCCACCTATCAAAGTCCTCATTCTAATATGCAAATTTGATCTTGCAATTCACCTATACAGAATCCTTAGGGACTACTTCATTACTTTGGTATTAACTCTGAGCTGGAAACAGTAAACTCAACCTACTTTGCATGCCTTATTTTTACTTATCCCCACAAGCTCTACATTCTGGACAAAGGATAATTTACAAGAGTGTTTTTCAACCTAAATAGCACATGCTAATGACCAAGGGAGCGTCCATTAATCCCAATGACCAAATAGACCTCCATACCAATACAATCAGAACCCTAGAGACGAAACTCAAGCATCTATATCATTTAAAATTTTCCCTATGGTTACAAGTTTGAGAACCAGTGCACTATACCACTCTTCTGCTTTTGCACATGCTTTTTCTTAGCAAGAAATGTGTTTTTTTACACTTTTGTTAAGTTTTACAGGTAAAGTGTTTTCTTTTGCAACCTTTCAGTGACCTCCCTTCATTCTTGTGGCAACATATGCACTCTTGAATCCTAATCCATAATTTTTCCACTTCTCTCTCTAACTAGATGAGAACATCCTTCTGGATAAAAATTGTGTGTTATTTGTCTTTTATCCACAGTGCCTATTGAGGAAGAAGAACAGATGCACACCAATACCGATTGACTTAATTCTCCAAGCTCTTCTTCCAACTTCTTGAAGGCAAAACAGTCTTCTGTTTGCAAAAACCTCCAAGGCTTTATAATTTTAGGACATAATAAAGTGAATAGAGAAAAAAAGACATCTGGAAGATAAGAGCATCACAACTGCTTAAGGACTTTGTAACACTTGGAGTTTTGTTACTCTCTGTGGTTGTTGTTTGCAATTGGATGAGAAACTCTTAATAGCTTCCAGGTAGAAAGGTTTAAAGAATGGAATTCTGAAGTCTTCAATCAAGAGCATGAAGGCTCATAAACAGTTTGATTTTATGACCTTTACCCAGACGGATTTTGTTTTTAAAGCATTTTGGCAAGGCATATTCCACAATATGAAGGCAGAAAGAACATTTAGATAAGTGCATGCTGGGGGCTTGGTTTCCATTAAGAGGGAATTCAGCACTCTTCCAAACATAAAGGGATCCTGGACCTGATGCAAGAAGAACATTATGAGAAGAGATCCAGATTTAGCAATGAGGATGCAAACATGAAAGCAATTCCTTGCTGGAAAGACATTTTAAAATTCTGGGATCTGCAGGCCAGAGCCTGCCATTAGAATTGGCAAAGAAAGAAGAAAATACTGATTTTCATTTTGGCTTTTGCCACAAGTACTATTGCTTTGTGATGCTTGCCCAAAGTCTCCAAATGAGATACTTGGTGTGTTTTTCAAAGTTCCTGCCTGCTGATGCTAGCATGTAAGACACAACACACTCTTTTTCCTTTCTACCCAGTGGAAACAGTTTTAGACACTAAGCTTAGGAACATATGTTGAAAATAAAGTTTATTTTCCAACATAGGTGGTGACCCGATCATTCCTGTTTAGGAAAGTCATGGAGACATATAAAGACAAAGTATGAGGTACAAAAAAACAAGTAAAGAGTGATATTTTTTTCTTTTCCTTTGTCCTTTTTGGAATTTATCTAAGAATTCTCTTGAGCAAAAATGTACACTTTTAATAACATGAGATTTTTATGTTAAGGAGGCCCTATTTCAGGAGTGAATTTAACGCGACAGAAGAACTGTCTTCTAAAAAAGTCATATTTTAATGCAGGCATAGCTTTAGTAATCTAGTAATCTCTTAGGTCTCAAGACAATTATGTAAGTAATTGAGAGATAACAGTGTGGAATGCATGTTAAACATCTTGTGTAGGATCAACATCCTGCCAAGTTTTTTTCTTGTTTCTTTTTTTTTGAGACAGGGCCTCACTCTGTTGCCCACGCTGCAGTGCAGTGGTATGATCACCGCTCACTGCAGCCTCAACCTACCTGGACTCAGGTTATCCTCCCGCCTCAGTCCCTGAGTAGCTGGGACTACAGATGCGTGCCACCATGCCCTAATTTCTGTGGGTTTGTTTGTTTGTTTGTTTGTTTTTTTGGATTGGGGTTTGGGCTTTTTTTTGTAGAAATGAGGTTTCACCATGTTGCCCAGGTTGGTCTCAAACTCCTGGGCTCGAGCCATCCTGCTACCTTGGCCTCCCAAACTGCTGGGATTGTAGGTATGAACCACTATGCCGGGCCAACCGACCAAAATTTTCATAATCAATTTAATTCCTCGTCTCTACTTATCTGTTGGACACAATGACATTAAGCCATATAAAACTGCCATTTCTATAGACCAAAAAAGTCATATATCAGCAATTACATTTATTCATTCTAATAAACTTTTTTCAAAGTAGAAGAGAAATTGGGTCCCAGAGATAAATGAGGCCCCTTTAAATTTTATCTTTACATTTCAACTTCCTTCTTACCAGTTTAAAAAATATATAGCTATTTCTATTTTATAGATGAGAAAACTGAAGATTACCAAAGTTAAATATATTGTCCAAGAGTATAATTGTAAGTGGCAGAGAGCTAGGACTCAAAACTGTGTTTTGAGTTGAGACACCCTGGTCCTGCTTCAAACTGAGGCCATTACCAAGGGACTAGTTATAAGGGGTTATGGGAAATATAAGGAAACAAACTTACCAGCATTATGGGAAATATAAGGAAACAAACTTACCAGAATTCTCAGGATGAGGGCTGTGTGTTTGTTGGGAGAAACGCTTTGATAGGCTGCATGATATCAGGGAGGGGTGGCAGTGAAAGACAACAGCCCCCAAAAGATGCGCGTCCTCAGGTGGCAGCACTCAGTTACTCATGCAGTATCACAGTACAAGAACAAGACGTGCTTGCCACCCCTGCTGTGGCTCACACGGTGTGAAGTCAATGTGGTGTCACAGGGTGATTGTCCTCCATTCTCACACTTCCACAAGTTTCCCCAAATGGATCCCTCAATTCCATGACTCACTAAAGGCTTTTGAATCAGTATTAAACCCCTGGGTGTGACAAATGGGCTTGTCAAGCTCTTGCCCAGTGTGGATACACTCCACTCTTTTGTGCTCTTTTTATACTGCAAACTCTCCAAGTAGTTGGGCCAGCCAAACAGATAGTTTATGCAAATCCTTCAACGGAAAAAAAAAAAGCACATTTTGGTGATCAAATAACTAGAAGCATATTGTGGCAAAAGATCCAAAAACATTGAAAACATCCTTAAGCTCTTCCTAGCCAGTCTTATTTTTCCACTGGTTATAAGCCACTAGTTCCACTTTTCACTTTTGTAAGGTCTTAATCAACTTTCCAGCTCAGAAGCTACCATTGCTTCCCAGAGCACAAACATGCAGACTTTTAACTGGAAGTTGCACGCGAGAGGACAGGCTTGTCTCCAAAATAATCCATTATGGACAGTCTTCAGCAATTTTTATCTTAATTAGCTAAACAAGCTCCTAGGGCTAACTGGCAGAACCAGCTCAATTAATCTGACTTAGTCACATTTTTCACTGTTGGTAAACAGTTAGGGTCATAGTAACTTAAGAAGATGACCATAATGTGTAAAACTACTCTATCAGAGGAAAAAAATACTATAACATGTAAAACGTATCCTGTGACCTGTAATTGGAAGTATCCAGTATGTTGTGTATGGTAAGCTTCAATCCCAGCATATTATTTGATTCCTACAACCACATATTTAATAAATATAATAACCAAAACACACAAACACCAACCAATTGGGACAGATGTTGCCTGTAATAACTGGTCTCTGCTTACCTCTTTGTACCACCTAAATATGAGCCTTGCCAGTTAAGGTTGACAATGGTGGCAGCACTCAATTACTCATGAAGTATCACAGTACAAGAACAGGACGTGCTTCAGTAAAAGAAACTACCATCAGAGTGAACAAGCAACCTACAGAATGGGAGAAAATTTTTGCAATCTACTCATCTGACAAAGGGCTAATATCCAGAATCTACAAAGAACTCAAACAAATTTACAAGAAAAAAACAACCCCATCAAAAAGTGGGCAAAGGATATGAACAGACACTTCTCAAAAGAAGACATTTATGCAGCCAACAGACACATGAAAAAATGCTCATCATCATTAGCCATCAGAGAAATACAAATCAAAACCACAATGAGATACCATCTCACACCAGTTAGAATGGCAATCATTAAAAAGTCAGGAAACAACAGGTGCTGGAGAGGATGCAGAGAAATAGGAACACTTTTACACTGTTGGTGGGACTGTAAACTAGTTCAACCATTGTGGAAGACAGTGTGGCAATTCCTCAGGGACCTAGAACTAGAAATAGCATTTGACCCAGCCATCCCATTACCAGGTGTATACTCAAAGGATTATAAATCATGCTGCTATAAAGACACATGCACACATATGTTTACTGCAGCACTATTCACAATAGCAAAGACTTGGAACCAACCCAAATGTCCATCAATGATAGACTGGATTAAGAAAATGTGGTACATATACATCATGGAATACTATGCAGCTATAAAAAAAGGATGAGTTCATGTCCCTTGTAGGGACATGGATGAAGCTGGAAACCATCATTCTCAGCAAACTATCACAACGACAAAAACCAAACACCGCATGTTCTCACTCATAGGTGGGAATTGAACAATGAGAACCCTTGGATACAGGAAGGGGAACATCATACACCGGGGCCTGTTAAGGGGTGAGGGTAGGGGGGAGGGATAGCATTAGGAGATATACCTAATGTAAATGATGAGTTAATGGGTACATTATGAGTTAATGGGTTAACGGGTACCAACATGGCACATGTCTATATGTGTAACAAACCTGCATGTCATGCACATGTACCCTAGAACTTAAAGTATTAAAAAAAGAAAACAAAAAAACAGGACGTGCTTGCCACCCATGCTGTGGCTCACATGGTATGAAGTCAGTGTGGTGTCACAGGGTGATTGTCTTCCATTCTCACAACATTCCACATTGACAATATTGAGTCAGAAAAAGTATAAACATTGTAAATAAGAAAAGTTTAGGATTTTCTTCTACTATTAACTACTGGGAATTTAACAGTTAACTTCAAAACAAAATGGGTTGAAGGCCCTGACTTCTGCACACTGCTTTTTCTTTTGTTACTTTTTTCATTCAAGCTTTGGATTTGCAAATAAAACACTGTGTATGCATAGATATATGCATAGAATCATGTACACTCTATGGGTTGATTTAAGGGATTGACAATAACTTTTTCCATACTTTGTTTTCACATTCTCCATTGATTTCAGAGATTAGTCCTTATGATTCCTCTGAAGAAATGAGCTAATGGGTCCTCGAAAGAATTAAAAAGCATTCAAATTGAACCACAACACTAAGCTGTAAGCAACTTTTCTTCATAATTAGTCTTTGTTTATAATGCAATTTTCTATCTTCATATATCCATGTGTCAGCAATTAAGACTGTATATTCCTCTCCAATACAGCAAGAAAATTTGCTTTTTATAGCAACTCCTTTCCACCCGCAATGTCTCCTTGTTTTGTGATAACCTTTGCAGGGTAGCAAAGAAGGCTCTGAGACTTTTCAGGCTCAAAAATCTCAGAACTTCCCTTCAGTATATTTGAAAGAGATAGAGTTTTGAGTAAGGAAGCCAGCGTGCTGCTCCTTTTATTATTTGCCTAAATGTGGATCACAGTGAGGCCAACTCATTTCTTGGGACAGGATAACACAGTGGCTGCTTCGTTTTCTTTCTTTTCCTCGTTTACCTACCTGGCTCAATTCAGGGAGAATGTGAAAATGCTAACGACCAGACTGGTAGAAATGATGCCCACCAACTCCAATGGGAAGGAAGTATGGTGATGAGCAATGTTATTCAAATTTTTCCATTAAGTGCCCTCAGGCAGAGGAGAATGAACTGAAGGTTCAGGGATGTCACATGGCCCTTGGCATGCTAGGAAGTGTTTTCAGTGCCCTATAATTTATTATTTAAAGTGCCATCGAGAGGCAGGACTAGCTGGATTTCCTAGGCCGACTAAAAATCCCTGAGACTAGCTGGGAAGGTAACCGTGTCCACCTTTAAACATGGGGCTTGCAACTTAGCTCACACCTGACCAATCAGAGAGCTCATTAAAATGCTAATTAGGTAAAAACAGGAGGTAAAGAAATAGCCAATCATCTATCGCCTGAGAGCATAGCCGGAGGGAGGAGGATCAGGATATAAACCCAGGCATTCCAGCTGGCAAGGGCAAGCCCCTTTGGGTCCCCTCCCTTTGTGTGGGAGCTCTGTTTTCACTCTCTTAAATCTTGCAACTGCACTCTTCTGGTCCATGTTTGTTAGGGCTCCAGTTGAGCTTTTGCTCACCATCCACCACTGCTACTTGCCACTGTTGCAGACCCGCTGCTGACTTCCATCCCTCCAGATTCGGCAGTGTATCTGCTGTGCTCCTGATCCAGCAAGGCGCCAATTGCCACTCCCAATTGGGCTAAAGGCTGGCCATTGTTCCTGCATGGCTAAGTGCCCAGGTTGGTCCTACTCGAGCTGAACACCAGTCACTGGGTTCCACGATTCTCTTCCGTGACCCACAGCTTCTAATAGAGCTATAACACTCACCACGTGGCCCAAGATTCCATTCCTTGGAATCTGTGAGGCCAAGAACCCCAGGTCAGAGAACATGAGACTTGCCCCATCTTGGAAGTGGCCCACTGCCATTTTGGAAGTGGCCTGCCACCATCTTGGGAGCTCTGGGAGCAAAGACCCCCGGTAACACCATCTGATTATTTTTTCATTCTACTACAAAGTAGTTGCCTATTTAAATATAGAAAATGTTTTATATTACTTCCCACAAATCATATTGACTCACCATAGAATGAAATTACTGACCATGGAATTGAGAGACAGGACAAGCTGGATTTCCTAGGCCAACTAAGAATCTCTAAGCCTAGCTGGGAAGGTGACCTCATCCACCTTTAAACATGGAGCTTGCAACTTAGCATGCACCCAACCAATCAGAGAGCTTACTAAAATGCTAATTAGGCAAAAACAGGAGGTAAAGAAATAGCCAATCATCTATTGCCTGAGAGCAGAGTAGGAGGGACAAGGATTAGGATATAAACCAGACATTCGAGCAGGCAATGGCAACCCCCTTTGGGTCCCCTCCCCTTGTATGGGACCTCTGTTTTCACTCTATTTCACTCTGTTAAATCTTGCAACTGCACTCTTCTGGTCCATGTTTTGTTACAGCTTGAGCTGAGCTTTTGCTCACCATCCACCACTGCTGTTGGCCACCGCTGCAGACCTGCCACTGACTTCCATCCCTCCGGATCTAGCAGGGTGTCCCCTGTGCTCCTAATCCAGCTAGGCGCCCATTGCCACTCCCGATTGGGCCAAAGGCTTGCCATTGTTCCTGCATGGTTAAGTGCCTGGGTTCATCCTAATCAAGCTGAACACTAGTCACTGGGTTCCACAGTTCTCTTCCGTGACCCATGGCTTCTAATAGAGCTATAACACTCACTGCATGGCCCAAGATTCCATTCCTTGGAATCTGTGAGGCCAAGAACCCCAGGTCAGAGAACACGAGGCTTGCCACCATCTTGGAAGTGACCCACCGCCATTTTGGAAGTGGCCCACCATCATCTTAGGAGCTCTGGGAGCAAGGACCTCCTGGTAACAGAATCACTTCCAAGATCTTCCTATGAAATCACATGTCCTCTGACATACCAGATTGAACATCCAAGAGGTAGATTAAAGATTATTGCATCTAGAGAATGAGACATGGATTCTAATCCTGCCTCTATCAGTTATGTACTCTGTAGTCTTGATTCATGTGTTTAATATCTATCTCCTCCTTCCCAATTTAATGAAGGAAAAGATTTTCAATACATTTCAAATCTAAAATTTTATAAACCTTATATTTTGTTATAATTTTATATATAATCTTTAGAATAAATTTAATTATATTAAAGATTCAACAAAACATGTGATGCTTTTACAAAACAGAATGATGTGTTCGTGAAAAACAAAAAATGGATAACTGACCAGTGCTAAGAAGTCACTGAAGTCAGAGAGACTAACATAAATCTCAGAAATTAGCACCAGTGAGGGGCAAACTTGAGCTTCAAGATTTCTGTTATTCTCTATCTTTTGCGTTTATGGGTGGCCAATAATCAAGTAAAGAATGTTTAGTAAAATTATGTATGCATTCATTCTTTCACCTTACAAGGCTGCTTCAAAGGATCTATCCTCAAGGTACACTGGCAAAAACCCAAACATAGCATTATCTGTGCTACCAAAAGACTAGAAATAATCCAAAAGTTCATCACTGTATTACTGGTTGAATAAATAAGGGTTTATTCATATGATGGAGTACTGTAACGCTGTGAATAGGGCATGAGAAGTATCTCTATATCGTGCAATGAATTGATCTCCATGATATATGAGTTAAAAAACTAAAATGGAATAAAACAGGCATAGTAAAGTTCATGTAAGAAAGGGATAAATATAACTATATATATATTAGTTTGTATTTTTAATGTAAGGAAAACCCAAAAACTCTTTATTACAAATACTATCTATGGGGAAGGAAAAAAGTAGCATGGAAGGAGCAGAGATAGGCAGACTTCTTGAATACCCTTTGCTTTATAAATGTGACTTTGAAATTTTTACATAATTATTACACAAAATTAAGTTAAAGAAATTCTTAAAAAGCAAAAGCAAAACTGAGTAAAAAGCAAATATCTATCAAGTTCAAGCAACTTTACAACACAATAACTTGATTATATATATTCCTAGTGGCCTGTGTCCTAAGACAAAAAGAATTGCAACAAAAAAAAAAAAAAAAAAAAAGAAAGAAAGAAAAAAGAAAGAAATCTTAAAATATTTCAGTAACCACATTGTTGCAGACAGTGTTAGTATTGTTATTCTAAGATTTTTACACATGACTTGTGGGATAAATCAGATGAGTAATTATGTTGATTCATTGGGAGCTGGGATTTTCTGTGTGGGAGAAAAGAGAAACAGATGAAAGATAATGTTAAGTGAAAACAGTGGAATCCTGAATTTAAATGGGAAATACCAGTATAAACTCATATGTAGATTATCTTTGAAAAGGAACAAATTCCCTAGCTATATTTACTGAATGGGTCTAGAAACCAGTGGTAACGTTGACAAGTCTCAAGAGTAGTGGTGTGGTACAGTCAGGACACACAGGCTCATAGCAGCTGATTGTTAAATGTTCAGAATATTCTGACACTGTCCTTAAAGTAATATGGCCTCTTTTTTTTTTTTTTTTTTTTTTTTTTTTTTTTTTTTTTTTTTTTTGAGAATGTGTTTGCCAGAATAATGCTACCTAAGAGTCAACATGAAGAAGTTATTATGGACAAACATTTTCAGCATCAATAAGAATAACTACAGTGGAGTGAAACATCAAATATTATTAAATGTATGTGTTCATAATGATATTTCCTCACACTGAAAATAAATGATTAGTCACCTTCAAAGCATATGAAGTAATCAAATTTCTATTTTCAAAAATGGTAAAGAAGAGGAAAGAGTCCAAATATACAGGGAAACTGACAGGGACAGGAAGCAGAGAAATTCTAGGCAGAAAAGGGCAGCCCCACTCTCAAATTGTAAAGCCTGACACCATGGCCCAAAGCGAGAACTTACATCACTGTTTTCCTGCTTGAATGTTGCCTTTTCCAACACCACCCATGGCCCCACCCTGCCTGGATCCTGTGCCTATGAAAATCCCAGACTTGGACTGGGTGCAGTGGCTGACACCTGTAATCCTAGCATTTTGGGAGGCTGAGGAGGGTGAATCGCCTGAGGTCAGGTGTTCGAGACTAGCCTGAACAAAATGGCAAAACCCCACCTTTACTGAAAATACAAAAATTAGCCAGACATGTTAGTGCATGCCTGTAATCCCAGCTACTTGGGAGGCTGAGGCAGGAGAATCTCTTCAACCTGGGAGGGTGGAGGTTGCAGTGAGCCAAGATGCACCATTGCACTCCAGCCTGGGCAACAAGAGCAAAACTCTGTCTCGGGGGAAAAGAAAAAATAAATCCTCGACTCAGCCAGTAGAAAGGAGAAGCAGCTGGACATTGGAGAGGAGCGGCTTGGTGGCATAACTTCAGTGAAGAATCCAACCAGAGATGGCTGGACTTCAGGAAAATATTACCTTCCCACCCTGTCCCCCTTTCAGCTCCCCTTCCCACTGAGGGCCACTTTCATCAGCAATAAAATCCCCACATTCACCATTCTTCAATTCGTTCATGTGACCTCGTTTCTCCTGGATGCTGGACAAGAGCTCGGGAGTCATGAGTGTGGATACAAAAGACTGTCACACTGACCTTTGCCCTCGCAGGCAGAAGACAGCTGCCTCACATGAAAAGACAGAAGGCCCAGCGAGCAGTTAACACTTAAGCTCTCTGTGAATAGCAGAGCTAAAAGAGCACTGTAACGCCCCATCTGAGGCTTCAGGGGTCACAGGCCTCTCCCCACAGATGCTGCCACAGAGCCCCATGGAATTTTCTGTGGCTGAAACCCAAAAGCCTTTGCCCTGGCTTCTGCACCCACTCACCTGCATGCTCCCTCCTGTGAGAGGTGGAATGCAGTGGGTTTGAGTGAATGAAGTTCGCCCCTGCCAGCGCCAAAGTGGCTATCAGGTCCCAGCATTCCTGCACTCCAGTTCCCACCTCATTCACCAGCACACTCCTTCCCACAAGGAGTTGAAAGCTGCAGGCTGAGTAAATGTGGAACCCCTGTCATGAGTTCTGTGAAGCAATCAGGGAGATATCCTGCTTCAAAACGTTTTTATAAATGTACGCCAGCTAATAAGTAATCAAAAAATGATAAAATATCACTATTTATAATCCTCGATTATTTAATGAATTTAGCTTCTAACATGACAAAGTAGAAAAGAATCAGATGTTTGCTTATCTACAAAACACTATTCATGAAATAGTCACGGCTACCACATCCCCAAATCTCTGATCCTCCTCATATGTAACCTCTATACTTGTGTGTGAATTTTTTCTCACATTAGCCAACTCTCTAGGCAACAAATGGGTGTGCTCCAATTCAATTATGATTCTAGCTACCTGGAGTTAGCAAAAACACCACAGGACTGTACCCCCTTCAGACACCAATTGCAGGTCTCTTGGTTACCCACATTTCTGTTTGACTCGGCTACAAATCAGGGGTTCTGATGACCTCCTTCTCGTGTTTGATAATCTGTTATGATGGCTCACAGGACTCAGAGAAGCACTTACATCTACCTGTTTATTATAAAGGATGTGATAAAGAATACAGATGAATAGCCAGGTGAAGAGGCACTTAGGGCAACATTGAAAGGGTCTTGAGACAGGAGCTTCTGTCCCCATGGAATTAGGGCACATTACCCTCCCAACACATGAATGTATTCACCAAACTTCTTAGAATCTCTCGGAACTCCATTTTTTTAGGGATTTTTTGGATGGTTCATCACGTAGGCATGATTGATTATTAACTCCATCTCTAACCCGTCTTTCCTCTGCGGAGGAAGAGGGTAGGTGTGGGGGGCTGAAATTTCCAAGCTTCTAATCATGTCTTGGTTCTTTCTGATGACCAGCCCCCGTCTGAGACTAGCCAAAAGCCAACGAAGAGTCACCTCATTAAAACAAAGGATGATTTTATCACCCAGGAAATCCCAAGGGATTCTAAGGAGCTATGTTTCAGGAAGTGGGGTCAGAGATGAAATAGAAAAAAGGATGCTCCTAGTATTCATATCTCTCAGGAAATTTCAAGGGTTTTTGGAGCTGTGTGCTAGGAACCAGGGACAGAGACCAAGTATACATGTCTTATGTCAAGATAGGTAACTATGATTTTACAGGAAGTATAGGGTGCCAAGGATCATGTTAATGAAAACTATGCAATCAGGAAAATTTACACTATTCAAACTCTACAGGACAAATTATGGATTTTTTTCAAAAATATAAACTGCAAAGAAATATAAAGAGATGGGAAAAGAGTAAGAAAAAGTGTGTGTATTGGAGAACCTACAGACTGAAAGAAAGATAAACTAAAGACAACAGTCAATTGCAACACGAACCAATTGCAACAACCAGTCAGAAACATCAATCAATTACAATGTATGGATCTTATTTCGGTCCTCTCAAACTATGTGAGAGGTGGAGGGAATTAAACACTTATGAGACAATTGGGGAAATTTGAACAATGGCTGGACATTTAATGTTATTGAAGAATTATTATTTTTAAAGTAGAATAATGGCACTGTGGCTATGTTTTTACAATGAACAAATGTTTTGGGAATATATGCTGAAATAATTATGAATTAAATAACATGATATCCAGAGTTTGCTTCAAAATAATGAGTGGGCAAGTGTAGAAGTAAGAAGGAGTATTAGAATTCTGCTACTCAAAGAGTGAACTAACAGCTAGGATCCACATCACCTAGGAGCTTGTTAGAAATGAAGAACCTCAGCCTAAACTATAAAAAACTGTATTTTAACATTCGAGTTCATCAATAGGTTTATTGAAGTGTGAGAAACTCTAGTGTGGCAAAATATATTTGGCCATTGTTTAGGCTTGGTAATAGATATAATAGGATACTATACTTTCTACATTTGTGCGTATCTGAATTTTTAAAAGAAAGCCAAGTTAGAGAGAAGCGTACCTAGAGTGTGAATAATCCAAAAGTAGACCTTTTCCTTTGTTCTTTACCTCACTTTCCCTAACTTAGTCCCTGCTCTGATACTTAACCATTAGCATGTTCCCTAACTTACCCTGACATAGCACACTTCAAGCCTCTTGAACTCTAGGGCCGTTCCTACTGTGTTACCAATTCTAAACCCCAAGATGTCCAAGTAGATGTCATAAAGTGAACAATTTCTCTGCTCTCAGAGTCCTAACAACGCCTCTGAAAACCACATTAGAGACTCTGCAAGAGAGTTAAGAAGATAGTGATGCCTCCTGCCAGGAATGATTTACAAAGCTCATGAGGAGGCAATGTTTTCCAGCTGTCTCCATGCTTGGGCCCAGCTGCACTTTTTACAGAGGTCATTGTTCTTTCTTTAGTAATTAAAAATATTTTTGCACTGTTTTGCAAACTACAAAGGGGAGGTAAAGGGAGATCTCTCTGCATGTAGATGCAACATTGTATTTTCTGCTGTACAAATATAAAATAATTTATGAATAAGGTCCAGAGGATCAATCAGACAAGAGGAGAATAAATAAAACCAGTTTATGATTAAGGTCCAGAGGATCAATCAGACTAGAGGAGAATAAATAAAACATTCCTTCCTTGTATATTAGGCAAGGTCCTTTTAATATACAAATGCATTTTCACAATGGTTCAAAAATAAAATCTACTCAACTTCCTGCATTTATACGTTGTCCCATCTCATCAATTTTCTCTTTTTTCCAACTTATACAAATAACTGCCAAGTCATTCAGAATCCAAGGTCCTCTAGGAATTACCCTGCCCAGAAATTTAATAAGGAAAGCCAGTGTTAGTCAAATTCCATGCTGCATTTAAAAAGAGCAATAACCTTTCTTTATACATTTGAATGAAGTTTTACTAGTAGTCAAATAAATGCAGAGGAAGATAGTAAAATGTCACTGTAACCTCCCAGATTGGCTATTAGGGATGAGGAAAAGCCAGCATTTTCCCATAATGCTAATGGGAAAGTGATGGGGGAAATCTTGCTAAACAAAACTTTGTTATTATGTATCAATAGTCTTTTTATTAAAAAGAAGTTTTATTGAAATATAACTGAATTATTATAAACCACCCATATTTAAAGTATATAATTTGAAAATTTTTAATATACATTTATAACAATGAAACCATAACCATTATCAACATAATGAGCATATTCATCACTCCCCAAAATTTCATTCCCTTATAAGCCCACTCTTGTGACTATCCCTGACATTTCCTTATGTCCACATTCATGACTTATGATTTTACTAAAATGAAATTACACAGTACGTGTTATTTCATCTGACCTCTTGCACTCAGCATAATTACTTTGAGACTTATCTATGTCATAGCATGTGCCAGTGATTTATTCCATTTTAATGTTGACTAGTATTCTATCATATAGCAATATCAGTTTATTCATTCATCTGTCATATAGAAATTTGGATGGTTTCCAGTGTTTAGTTGTTACAAATACATCTCTATGAATTTGTGTGTGCAACTCTTTGTGTGGGCATAAGCTTTCTTCATCTTGGGTAAGTACATAGGAGTAGAATAGCTGGATTATATAGTAGTAATATGTTTAACTTTTAAATAAATTGCCAAACTGTTTTCAAAAGTTACTGTGCCATTTACATTCCCATCAGCCACGAATGAGAGTTCTAGTTCCTTAACATCTTGGCAATAACCCGATTTTACCGGTCTTTATTTTTGGACAATAACAACTACCAATGTGGAACATCTTTCCATCCATGTGGATATTTGCCATCTTTATATTTCCATCAGTAAAGTGACAACTCAAATATTTTGTCGTCTTTACTTAAATTTTGGTTTTTATTTTCCAGTTTGCATGTCGTGTATTTCTTTCCCTTGCTTAATTTGTCTGGCTAGAACTTTTAGTACTGTTTTAAACAGAAGTGGTAAGAGTGAGCATGTTTGACTAGCTCCTGATCGTAAAGGAAAAGCTTACAATTTTTCATTGTTGAATATTATGTTATCTGTAGTTTGTTATACATGGCTTTATTGTGTTGAGGTACATCCCTTCTGTACCTAAGAATTTGTATCATAAAAGGACATTGAATTTTGTCAAATGCTTCTTCTTCATCAGTTGAGATTGTCATATGGTTTTTGTTCTTCATTCTGTTAATGTAGTGTGCCACAACTGTAGGTTTGGCTATGTTGAACCAATCTTGCATCCTAGGAATCCCTTGATCATGTTTCTATTTGCAGATGACATGATTTACAAATAAAAATTTCTAGAGACTATAGCAAAAAATGTTAGAACTAATGAACAAATTTAATAAAGGTGTAGAATACAAAATGAGCATACAAAAATCAGTAGGATTTCTATACGCTGAGAACAACCTAGCCAGAAAAATCAAGAAAGCAATAAAATTTACAATAGCTACAAAAATATAAAATACCAAAGAGTAAGTTTAACCAAGAAAGTGAAAGATATCTACAATGAAAACTATAAAACACTGATGAAAGAAATAGAAAAGTGCACACACAGAAAAATGAAAAGGCATCCAGTGTTCATGGATAGGAAGAATTAATATTGTAAAAATGACCATACTACCAAAAGAAATCAACAGATTTAATGCAATTTCTATCAAAATACCAATGACATTCTTCACAGACATAGACAAAAAAATCCTCAAATTGATATGAAACCACAAAAGATCATGAAGAGCCAAAGAAATCTTGACCAAAAAGAACAAAGCTGAAGTCATCACACTACCTGACTTCAAAATATACTACTAAGCTGTAGTAACCAAAATGGCATGGTAGTTGCATAAAAGCAGGCATATAGAAAAAATGGAACAGAATAAAAAATCCAGAAATAAACTCACACATCTATGATCAATTGATTTTTTTTGACAATGGTGCCAAGAACACACAATGAGGAAAGAACAGGCTCTTCAATAAATGATGTTGGGAAAACTGGATATTCATGTACAGAAGAATTAAGTTAGACCCTTATCTCATACTACATACAATAAACAACTCAAAATGGATAAAAGACTTAAACATAAAATCAGAAACTATGAAACAACCAAAAGAAAACAGAAGGGAAAGCTCCATGACTCTTGTTTGGGCAATGATTTCTTGACTATTACCCCAAAATACAGGCAACAAAAGCAAACATAGACAAATATGAATACATCAAACAAAAAAGCTTCTGCACAGAAAAAGAAACAATCAACAGAGTGAAAAGGCAACTTTCATGTGCGTACGTGTGAAAAGACCACCAAACAGGCTTTGTGTGAGCAACAAGGCTGTTTATTTCACCTGGGTCCAGGCAGGCTGAGTCCAAAAATAGAGTCAGTGAAGGCAGATAAGGGTGGGGCCATATTATAGGATTTGGGTAGGTTGTGGAAAATTACAGTCAAAGGGAGTTGTTCTCTGGTGGGCAGGGGCAGGGGACACAAGGTGCTCAGTGGGGGAGTTTTTGAGCCAGGATGAGCCAGGAGAAGGAATTTCACAATGTAATGTCATCAGTTAAGGCAGCAATAGGCCATTTTTACTTCTTTTGTGATTCTTCAGTTACTTCAGGCCATCTGGATGTATACGTGCAGGTCACAGGGGATATGATGGCTTAGCTTGGGCTCAGAGGCCTGACAGCAACTTATGGGATGGGAAAAAATATTTGCAAACCATACATCTGATGAGGGATTAATATTCAAAACACATAAGAAGCTCAAACAACTCAATAGCAAGAAGATAAATTACCTGATTTTAAAATGGGCAAAGAATCCAAGTAGACATTTCTCAAAAGAAGACATATGAATGCCCAGAAGGTATATAAAAAGATTCTCAATATCACTAAGCATCATGGAAAAGCTAATTAAAACCATAAGGCAATCCCATCCCATACCTGTTAGAATGACTTTTTTCAGAGACAAAAGATAGTAAGAGTTGTCAAAGAAATGAAGAAAAAAGAACCCTGTACACTGTTGACAGTGAGGTAAATTAATACAGCTATTATGAAAAATGGTGCGAAGGTTTTTCAAAAAAATTAAAAATAGAACTAATATATGACCCAGCAATCCCACTTCTGGGTATATATCCAAAGAAAATAAAATCAGTATGTCAAACAGATAGCTGCACTTCTGTATTTATTGCAACACTATACACAACAGTCAATCTATGGAATCAACCTAAGTGTCCATTGATAAAATATATACAGATAAAGATATTTAATACATATTTTATAAATATATTTTATATGTATTCATATATTATATATTTATATATTATATATTCTTTTACATATGCATTATGTATAAAATATTTTATTTATATTATATATACTATATAAGTCCATTGTTTATATATTATATAAATAATATATATTATACAAAACAATATATTTTATATAAAATATATATTATATAAAATATAAAATGTATTATTTATATAAATAATATATAAAATGTAAATAATATAAAATACATTATTTATATGAATAATATATAAATGTATATAAAAATATAATATAATATATATAATATATATAATGAATTATATTATATACAATGAATTATATTATATATTATATACATTATATTTATATATTATATGATATGTAATATCATATAATAAATAAATATATTATTTATTTTTACAGTATTATATGTAATATATCATATAATATTGTATTTATATTATATGACTATATATAACATACAATATATTATTTGCATTAGTCATATATTTATAATATATAATATGTATAATATATAATATATATTATATACAATATTATGTTGTATACTATATTCAGGGTCTTTTAGTTGTGACACAAGGATCAATGTATATAATCCATCTAGGCCAGCTTGCTTCACCCCATGGGACATAGGAGGCAAAAAGACTCAGCATGAACATGAAGCTCATACTGTCTGCTGTGTTATGACTTATAAAATTATTTGTCTCTGATCTAGGAAATTTGAATCTTCTGCCAGCATTCATGAAACTGTGGAAGGTTAACTTCTTAACTTGCGAACAGGGTAAAATCTCAGATCACACAATTCTCAGAAATCACAATTTCTTATATTTGCTGTTTCTGGGGCTCTTTCTTCCATTATGTTGATCCAGATTTTCATCTGACATCATTTTCCTTCTGCCTGAAGGACTTTGTTTAGAATTTCTTGTAGTGTGGGACTACATGTAATAAATTATTTCAGCTTTTGTATGTTAGAAAAAATATTTATTTTGCCTTTATTTCTTATATAAATATTTCCTGAATGTAGGATTTTAGGTGGTTTTCTTTCTGTAAATTTCAGTCCTTTAAAATATTCTTCCACTATCTTCTTACCTATATTGTTTCCTACAGGAAATGTTCTGTTATCATCTTGGTTCTATGCATGATATGTCTTTTTTCTTTGGCCTCTTTCCAGATTTTCTCTTTATTATTAGTTTGGAGAAATTTAGTTTTGTGTTTTGGTGTAGTTTTCTTTATGCTTGGGGCTAAGCTTCTTTCATATATGTTTATAATTTTCATCAAATTTGGAAGTGTTTAAACCATTGTTTCCTCAAAGATTTTTACTGTCCTCCACTCTTCATTTTTCTTTGTAGACTCTCTCTATATAGAGTCTCTTGAATTCTCCTGTCACTCATAGATTTGTTTTTATTTTTTTCTTTAAATTATTTCCTTTTGGGTAATTTCTATTATTATGATTTCAGGACAGCTAATCTTTTCTTCTGTAATATGCAATTTCTTATTAATCTCATTTAATGTATTTTTTCATCTCACCATTGTAATTTCAATTTCTAAAGATTTGAATTGAGGTTCTCGTATTTTTATATTTTTATTTACATGTTTCATACTACTATTTAACTTTCAATATTCTGGAATCAGACCAGGACTAAAATGAAGGATGAGAAATATCATCTAGGGTCCAAAATTTAAGAAGGCACTCACTCTCAGGGATGCCCAAGTGCTAATTTTGCTCTGTTTCAAATACAGTTTGAATAACACTTTTAATGTCCGTATCTGCCAGTTTTTACATCTGTGTGAATTATGGGTCCATTTCAGTTGACTGAATGATTTTTCTCTTTGTGGGTCATATTTTCCTCCACTTTCCTAATGCTTGGTAATTTCCTATTGAATGCCAGACTTTGTAAAATTTACCTATTTAAGTAGTGGATACTTTTATACTTCCATAAATAGTCTTAAGCTTTGTTTTAGAATGCAATTAGTTTCCTTGCAAGCAGTGTTATCCTTTCAGGTCTTATTTTTGAGATAGGATACATGGGACTGAAGCAGGGCTAAGAAGTGAGCAAATTATTTGCCACTCCTGAGGCAAGGCCATTTGATATGGTTTGGGTCTGTGTCCCCACCCAAATATTATGTTGGATTGTAATATCCAGTGTTGGGGGAAGGACATGTTGAGAGGTGATTGGATCATGGGGACGATTTCCCCCTTGCTGTTCTCATGATAGTGAGTGAGTTCTCATGAAATCTGATGGTTTAAAAGTGTGTAGCAATTCCTCTTTGCTCTCTGTTTTTCCTGCTCTGCCATGGTATAAAGTGATTGCTTCCCGTTTGCCTTCTGCCATAATTGTAAGTTTCCTGAGGCCTCCCAGTCATGCTTCCTGTTAAGCCTGCAGAACCGCAAGTCAATTAAACATGTTTTCTTCATAAATTACCCAGTCTCGGGTAGCTCTTTATAGCAGTGTGAGAATGGATTAATACAGAAAATTGGTATTGGGAATAGGGCACTGCTATAAAGATATCTGAAAATGTAAAAGCAACTTTGGAACTGGGTAATGGGCAGAGGTTGGAACAGTTTGGAGGGCTTAGAAGGCAGCACGATGTGGGAAAGGTCGGAACTTCCTAGAAACTTGTTGAATGGTTTTGACCAAATTGCTAATAGTGATATGGACAATGAAGTCTGGACTGCGGTGGTCTCTGATGGAGATGACAAATGTCTTGGGAAATGGAGTAAAGGTCACTCTTGCCATGCTTTAGCAAAGAGACTGGTAGCATTTTGCCCCTGCCATAGAGATCTGTGGAACTTTGACCTTGAGAGAGATGGTTTAGGGTATCTCGCAGAAGAAATTTCTAAGCAGCAAAGCATTTAAGATGTGACCTGGCTGTTTCTGAAAGTGTGTGCTCATATGCATGAACAAAAAGATTTCTAAAACTGGAACTTATATTTAAAAGGTAAGTAGAGCATAAAAGTTTGGAAAATTTGCAGCTTGACCATGTAGTAGAAAATAAAAACTCATTTTCTGGTGAGAAATTCAAGTTGGTTAAAGAAATTTGCATAAGTAATGAGGAGCCAAATGTTAATAGCCAAGACAAAAAAAAATTTCTCCAGGGCACTTCAGTAACCTTCACATCAGCCCCTCTCATCACAGGCCTGAAGACCTAAGAAGGAAAAATAGGCCAGGCCCAAGGCCCAGCTGCTCTGTGCAGCATTGGAACATGGCACCCTGTATCCCAGCTCCAGCTATGGCTAAAAGGGGTCATGGTAGAGCTTGGGCTATTGCTTTGGAGAATGAAAGCCCTAATCCTTGGCATCTTCCATATGGTGTTGGGCCTGCTGGTGTGCAGAAGGCAAGAGCTGAGGCTTGGGAACCCCCACCTAGATTGCAGAGGATGTATGAAAATGACTGGATGTCTAGTCAGAAGTCTGCTGCAGGGTCAGAGTCCTCATGGAGAACCTCTAATAGGGAGGTACAGAAGGGAAATGTGCAGTTGGAGCCCCCACAAAGAGCCCCCACTGGGGCACTAGCTAGTGGAGCTGTGAGAAAAGGGCCACCATCTCCCAGACCCCAGAATGGTAGACCCACTGACAGCTCTCACTGTGTGCCTCGAAAAGCCACAGATACTCAACACCAGCCTGTGAAAGCAGACATAGGGGCTGCTTTCCCTGAAAACCACAGGAGCAGAGCTGCTCAAGGCCTTGGGAGGCCATCCCTTGCATCATTGAGCCCTGAATATGAGAAATGGAGTCAAAGGAGATTATTTTGGAGGCTTAAGATTTAATGATAGTACTGCTGGGTTTTGGACTTGCATGGGGCCTGTAACCCCTTTGTTTTTACCAATTTCTCCCATTTGGAATGGGAGCTTTTATCCATTGCCCGTACCTGTATCCTCATCATATCTTGGAAGTAACTAACTTGTTTTGATTTTACAGTCTCACAGGTGGAAGGGACTTTCCTTGTCTCAGATGAGACTTTGGCCTTGAACTTTTGAGTTAATGCTGGAATGAATTAAGACTTTAGAAGACTGTTGGGAAGCCATGATTGTGTTTTTAGATGTGAGAAGGACATGAGATTTGGGAGGGGTAGGGGCAGAATGATTTGGTTTGGGTCTGGGTCACCACCCAAAGCTCATGTTGAACTGTAATTCAACAATTGCAATTGTTGAATTGTAACTGTTAATTACAATTCAATTGTAATTGTTGGGGGAGGGACCTGGTGGGAAGTGATTGCATCATGGGGGCAGTTTCCCTTTTGCTGTTCTCTTGGTAGTGAGTTCTCATGAGATCTGATGGTTTAAAAGTGTGTGTCACTTCCCCCCTCTCTCTTTCCTGCTTCACTGTGGTAAGACATATTTGCTTCCTCTTCACCTTCTGCCATGATTGTAAGTTTCCTGAGCTCTTCCAGTCATTCTTCCTGTTAAGCCTGTGGAACTGTGAGTAAATTAAACCTTTTTTTCTTCATAAATTACCCAGTTTCAGGTAGTTAGTTATAGCAGTGTGAGAAGGGACTAATACACCATTTGTGTACTGTACTCAGTGCTCATGAATATTGAGTTTTGCCTCCCTGTGTCAGGGTCTGGATACTCTCCCAAGGTAATAAATGGGGGCAAATGTAGGACAAATGTAGGATATTTTCTGTCCTCTCTCAGGGATCATGGTCCTTTTTTGCCCCCTGTTCAGTATATTATAAATGATTGTTTTGGCCAGGTGCAGTGGCTTACGCCTGTAATCCCAGCACTTGGGGAGGCTGAGGAGGGTAGACCATGAGGTCAGGAGTTCAAGACCAGCCTGACCAATATGGTGAAACCCCGCCTCTACTAAAAATACAAAAATTAGCCAGGCATGGTGGTGCGTGCCAGTAATCCCAGCTACTCAGAAGGCCGAGGCAGGAGGATCGCTTGAACTCGGCAGGCAGAGGTTGAGGTGAGCTGAGATTACACCACTACACTCCAGCCTGGGCGACAGAGTGAGACTCCGTCTCAAAAAATAAATAAGTAAGTAAGTAAATAAATAAATAAATGTTTGTTTTATATATTTTATTTTTTGTTTTGTGTTGTTTTAGGTAGGAGGTTACAATCAATACCTGTAACTCCATATTGGCTGAAGGCAAAATATCAAAAACCTGAATTTTGAAAGTGCGTAACTTTTGACATAGCTACTCAGAGGAAATTATGTCATCAAAATATGCCCACAGGAGGGCCCGGTTGTATGTATAAAGATGTTTCCTACAGTAATAATTGTAACATAATTAAAATTACATTATATATTATATTGGAGGAATATAATTATATTTAAAATAGAGAAAAATTGGAAGCCAAATTATAACATTTGGTCATTTGTTAGATCAAATGTATAAACAACAGCAAGGTATTACAACATTTACAAATATATTCCAAATGATTTAATACTAGGCATTTATTAGGAAGGAATATATGAACATATTTGTTAACAGAGAGAAGTGATCATGAATATTTTTGAGAGAAAAAGCACCTTATAGAAAGACTGGCACATACAATATATGTCTGTTTTATAATGTTATTTATATTTACATGTATATAATTTGTTTCCAAGAGGAAAATGTATAGAAGGTTATGGCAAAACCGCCTTATCTCTTTTGGGTAACAGTATATCTTGATTTTAAAAGTCTCATTTATTTATACTTTTGACCATTTTTCATCAATCATATATGTCTTATATAGTCACGTATCATGCAATGTTTGCTAAAATTTAGTTTTGGGAAAAAAAAACTCTTTAACTTACAAAAAAGTTGGAAGAATAATACAAGAGACTCCTAAATAGCTTTTACCTTAATTTACCAATTTTTACACTTTTCCACAAAAAGCAAATGGCAAATACTATTGTGAAATATTTTAGTCACACGGGGGCACTTCTTTGTTTCTTCCTTTTTTTTTTTTTTTTTTTTTTTTGAGACAGAGTCTTGTTCTGTCACCCAGGCTGGAGTGCAGTGGTGAGATCTTAGTTCACTGCAACCTCCACCTCCCAGGTTCAAGCAATTCCCCTGCTTCAGCCTCCTGAGTAGCTGGGACTACAGGTGTGCACCACTATGCTTGGCTAATTTTCTGTATTTTAGTAGAGACGGGGTTTTACCATGTTTGCCAGGATGGTCTCATTCTCTGACCTTGTGATCCACCCACCTTGGCCTCCCAGAGTGCTGGGATTGCAGGTGTGAGTCACCGCACCTGGGCAATTTTTTTGTTTTGTTTTGTTTTTAGAGACACTTGCTCTGTCACCAGGCTGGAGTGCAATAGTGTGATCATTCGAAGTATCCTGGGCTCAAGAGATCCTCCCACCTCAGTCTCCTGAGTAGCTAGGATTGCAGGCCTGTGCCATATGTCTGGCTAATTATTTTTAATTTTTTTTGTGGAGATGGGACCTGGCTATGGAGCCCAGGCTGGTCTCAAACTTCTGACCTCAAGCGATCCTCCTGCCTCAGCCTCCAAAAGTAGGAATTACAGGCAGGAGCCATCATGCCCAGCCCTCACATAGGCACTTTTAAACTTGGTCCCAGAGGCACAGACTACCACCCTTATTTACATCATTTAATTACAAATGCTTGCTACTGACCAGAATATATCCAGGGTAAAGTGTAGAATGATAAAAGTAAACCCATCTCTGTTATTCAGAAAAAAACAGCATTATACTGCGCTGTTGATGGGTTGGAACGCACTATTCAAATACAAATAACAGCATAACTCTTACAGATAAAAATAGTTCCTGCATGTTCCTTTGGCAAAGCCTATTGGGATCAATCTGTTTCCTTCTGTCTATAGCTTCCTGACTGTTTCCTTCATCATAGTATCAATTCCTCTTCAAACAACATAAGGCCATGGGACCATGGGGCTTATGCAGAAATAAAAGAAAGCCATGAGGACCAAAATATTTGATTTGGATGTCCCCAGGGTATTTCCTAAGCTGGAAAAAACAATTCAAGATAAATTATTTGGGGACTGGATCTCATCCTCAGACCAATTTTATAAGAAACTTGAACAGAAATAAATCTCTGTCTGCTTAATTTTTTTCTCTCTTGGAGATTTGAATCCTGATGCTTTTGCTCATGATCAGGAAAAACAGTCTCAAAATGCCATTTGTAGTCCATGCCTTTGGTCTCTGAAACATCCTTTCAACCTCTGCACTTCTGTTTCAGTGCAGCTGTGGTAGACAGTTTCCTTTGCTCACACTCGTCTTAGTGTCAGGCTCCAAGCCCCAGCAAGTATCTTTCTTCATTCTGTTCTGGGTCCTTAGACACAGAAGGAGCTCTTGTGGCCCACATGTCAGCACAGTGCGGGAGTCTGGAAGAGTTTATGCCCCAGTGAGCAGCCCTCAACCAATGGGAGTGGATGGATAAATTCTACCATTTCTTCTTTCAAGGGAGCAGTTCTAGGGGGGATTCTGTACTTTTCAACTATGTGAATGAGGATTTCCATCTCACCTTCTCTATTCCCTCACTGCCATTTCTTAGGATAAACTACAAGCATCCAAAGCTTTGTCTTAGCTTCTGCTTATGTAAAACTGAAACTAAAATACCTTCTTTCACTCTGTTGATATATTTAATAACTTATTTACTGAAGGTAACTAAATTTAACTCTGCTTGCTTTATCAAATGCCCACAAGAGCAAGGACTCTGCATAATTTATCCGCCATTTGTTCCCAGAGCCCAATATAATAACTAGAGCAAGAAAGTCTGTGCCTTAAAAATAAATAAATAAATAAAATGAGATAGCAGAAAATTCCTTTCTTATGCATACTTTTTAAAAATAACATGTACTTCTTTCAGAATTGTACAAATGCCACTCAAAAATCCTTAATTCACCTTGTTTGATTTCGTAACAACTACAGTTAAGGCTAAAAAAAAAAAAAAATGAACAAGCAGGAGAAATTTGTCAAATTATCAGTATGGAATCCATTAAAATCTAATTTTTCCTGTCATACTCAGACTCTTTCAAGAAATTCAGTAAGATTATGTTTCCATATACCTAGAGAGAAATAGCATTAACTGGGTAAAATTCTTTTATTCTGGAATTCCGTACTAGTTTGTCCTATCAGAATGCCTACCACGACATGCATTTTGTTATTGCCTCTTGGCTATCTGTCTTCCTACAAACTGTACACACTCTAAGGGTAGCAACCATGTTTGTCTTATTTGCTCCACAATCAAAGTGCATAGCTTCAATCCTGGAACTTGATAAATCTCTATAGTTATTCATTGAACGAATGAATAAAAGCATCTTTTTCATTCCTTGCAAGGTGTGTTTGTTCTGCTCCTAATTAAGGTCAGTATAAAATGAGATGGGGAGGATGACAGAAGAGACAAGAGAGAGGAAAGGAGGGGAGAAAATGAAAGGGGAGGGGAGAAATAAAGATTGGGAGATAGGAGTAGAGAGGAAGGGAAAGGAAGTGAGCAAAGAGAAGACAAGGGGAGAGTAGTTCCTCATTAAACAGTTTCTCCCATTTACTGAATGTGAAAGTAGATTTACTGAGCTAAGGAAATTGTTGTTCAAACTGAACAATTTAGAAGGGCATTTCAAAGGATACTATATTTAAAAAGATGCCTTAATACACACTTAACTGCCTTCTCATCTTTACTACTGTCTGAATATTTAGCAAGTATAGTTAGTATGTTTACACAGGCATCTCGCTTGTATTTATAAATATATCTAAAGAGATGTATCTTGTGCTGTCTCTTTTTCACACCTTAAGAATATAAAATAGTGTGTTTCCAATCTGGTACTGTGGGTCTAAATTTTGCTAAAACAACTAGTTGACTGGATCTTTAGCAATTCTTAAACTTAACATGCAAATAGCTATAAGCTAGTTAACACCTAGACCATATCATTTTTCCTGTTTAACCTGGTTTCTTCCTGAAGTCTGATGAAGGCATTACTTCCTCTAAAGTTTCTCATTCCCTTTATTTAAAATGTCTCTAGTGCTCCTTTGCTCAGGTTTGGCCTGAGAATCATGAAAATTCTATATATTATTTTCTCAAGTATCAGCAAGCTAGAGATTCAGGTCTGCTTTTTTAAACTATGAGGTTAAAATTTCTTGGTAACTTCCCCTGTGAAATAATGGGGACCCTCCTAATTGGGTCAAATATCAAGAAGTAATTTAAGTTCACCCTCTTCAATGCAAGTATTCTTTCTCAGTTCATCATTTTTCAACCCTATCAAACTTGGGGCATGATTACTACTTTCTTTGCCCAATAAAATATACTCTATTTAGCATTCCTCTGTAGATATAAACAGATAGGATGACTCTTGCTGCGTGTATGTGTATGTGTGTTTGGGTGGGGATATGTGAAGTGAGAGGGGGCACTAACAGAAGTTAAGGACATCTTTCAGAATCCAACAGCCCATCTAGTGTCTCCTACCCTGTTGCTGATGCCTTTTGTTGACTTCTACAAGCCGATAGTTGTTTTCTTAGTTGTACATTCACTTCACAGTAGAAGTCCCTGGTGTTCCGGGCTTTTCAGCTGCTTATAAGCTACCAGTTGCCATTCTGATCTTTAGGTAAACTCTCTATATTTTGAACTTGTGATCCATTTTTATGCTTTCTTTTTGATTGGATTCTTTTTGACTTCATTCCTTAATTCCCAGCCTACTGTTAATTTTGTCCAACATTTCTCTGTTTCATTTCATTCTTTCTTCTAATGTTTGAGAAGCAGGCCACTGGACACCCACCACTGCCTTCTTTCACAGAGGATTCCCATCTGCTAGAAAATTCAATTTATTACACTGTAGTTCCCATCACTCACTTCAGGCTATATCCAAGCTGAAGTTCCTAAGGAACGAATTATAAATTATGTTTAGTATGTCATATATTTCCCATATGATAGTAGAGGCTAGCTGTGATTCATTCATTCATTCATTCATTCATTCATTCATTCAACAGATATGTATTAAGCACCTAGTTGGAGGAAGAACCTGGGTGTTCTTTAAATAGCTTGCACGTTAATGTGCATACTCAACTCTGGCAACTACCTTGATTTTATATGACATTACATCAACTAAAATAAAATTTGATTGGAGTGTAACTTGAAAACTCTTAGATAGTAGTTGAATAAAAAAAGTAGTGTTTATCTCTATTGGAATAGAAGCAGCAATGGTTCACTGGGAAAGATGGGAGTCATAAAATCCCTTTTAAAATACACTGGGCCAACTGGAGAAAGGTATACTTTCAGGGAATAACATTGAAAAACTGTAAGAAGACAAAAAGAAAGTCTGTGATTTAGGATGCAGGTAAGGAGGAGAGAAGACGGTGGAGCAGACTGACAGTAACCGCCAAAAGGCTGTACTTGAATAGAATGGAGCTGCCACGTTTCTGATAAATGTTAAAGAGGCAGACCAGGAGATTGCTTCAAACTCTGTTTGGTAACAGCAGTAATACGTTCTTCCAGGGTTCAGATTAAACAATATTTATCTAAGAGAAGAAGCTGTGGCTTCTGACTGGAGATTTTTGCTAGGAATTTGCACTTTTTCAATTTTGATTTCTAAAGAGGTATTCTACTTCACTGTCAAAATGGTTTGCTCGTCTTTTCCTCAATAAGCAGTGAGCTAGAAAGCAAAGTCTTAGATCTAGCATCCCATTTTCATTATTTCTCTGAGTGTCTTTAGATAACTAAGAGACCAAACCTTTTCGTCATTAAAATGGAGCCTAGTCACAGTTGGTCATAGGAGCAATTCTACTTCTTAAATATTTTGTTTGTAATTATACTCACAATGGCTTTGGCCAAAATTGTTTGGCTCTGTTGAATAATAAAAATGCAGGAATTAATATACAGATATTACAAATAACCAAAATTGGAATGAAAAAAGAAAATAAAATTATGCCAGACAGCATAAGGTTGCAAACAGATGATAGAAAGTGTGCCTCAGCTGGGCGCGGTGGCTCACGTTTGTAATCCTGGCACTTTGGGAGGCCAAGGAGGGCAGATCACCAGGTCAGGAGATTGAAACCATCCTGGGTAACACCGTGAAACCCTGTCTCTACTAAAAGAATTCAATAAATGAGCTGGGCGTGCTGGTGGGTGCCTGTAATCCCAGCTACTTGGGAGGCTGGGGCAGGAGAATGGCATGAACCCGGGAGGCAAAGCTTGCAGTGAGCCGAGATCAGGCCACTGCACTGCAGCCTGGGCGACAGAGCGAGACTCCGTCCCAAAAAAAAAAAAAAATGAGATGTCGCTTTCCTGTCAGGGCTGCATGTGGCACAGTTGTGAGTAGAATGGATTGGAATGACTGGCCTCCAGTCATTCCAGGAAACTGGCCTCCAGTGTCAGAAGATTTGAGGAGAAACATCTGGAAGCAAGAACAATTAACTCAGTGTTTTCAGGTGACTTTCTATGTGCAGTAGGATAATTAATTTTTCTCTACTACCTTTTTTTAAGAGCTGAAAAACCTGAGGAAATTGCTTTAATTGTTACAGTTGTAAAACAAGTCATAGATGAGAAGCTGGACTTATGTGCTAAATTAAACACAGCAACATTCTATCATTTTTTTAGCAACATTCTATCATTTATATTTATGACCTAAGTGGCTCATTTTGGACATAATATCTACTCCATGCAAAAAGCTTTTGTAATAGGAGGTCAAAAACATTTGTTATGAAATTAATTAACCACCTTCTATGCTGGTTCCCCAAAGTATCAGCTATGCCTTAGGACATAGTCTGAGAGAGTTTAAAATTAAAATGTTCCTTACAATAAAAGAATATTGGAAAATAAATTAAAATTGAAGGGGAAAAAGGGTTTCAGTGCAGATGACCTGGTTTGTGATGGAAAAAGAGGTCAGGTATAATATAGCATTCCATTTCATGTTTAAAATGAAAAATGCCTACATATTGGCAGGAAAAGTCTGATCTTCTGATTCAGCCAAGGAGGTCAGGTTAAAACTTTATTTTTCAAAAGAAATAGGTTGTATAATTGGTTGCTTGAAATTAATTGGAATTTGGTACAATTGGAGAACCATTTTCCCTGAAGACACATTCCTCTAAAATTGAGCAAATGTCAGAATCAGACATTAAAATACTAATGTTTGTCTTCTAATTCTCAAAGACTGTATTGTGTGTGTTTCCTGTAGACATGTATACATGAACTTTCCTAGGCTTCTGTAAATGATTCACACCAGGCTGTCTGTGACCATTGATCCCTTAAATGAAAGCAGCATTTTATAAACTATTAGTGAACTAGAAAAAGAAAGAATGATTAGAACCACTAATTGTAACCCTTTCAGATTCAATGTCTTCTTTTTAAAACAAATATTCTTTATCTATTAGTATTTGTTTTTTATTAATTTCTTAACATTTACATTTATATACAGTAAAACTAGCTTTAGTTTTGATGTATATTTCTGAGTTTTAACACATGTATAGATTGCTAGAACCATCACCACACCAAGTAAAAGAATAGTTCTACCACACTCCAAATTTCCTTCATCCTTTCTCTTTGACTTTTAACCCCACTACAATTCCTGAGAATCATTTGCCCATGTAACCTGTCACAATAGCTTTGCCTTTTCCAGAACGTCATAAAAATGGAATCTTATACTAAGTAATCTTTCAAGAGTGACTTCTGTTTGGGTCAACTCTTCATCGTGTTTCCACACATCTTGTGGTAGTTTTTGTTCTGGGCTGTCCTTTTGAGGCCGTTTTCTATGACAGTTTCAAGGATGTTTGTTAAGATAGAGGTACTGTGCCCCTCTAAAGCTTAAGAAAGGTTTATTTCTTGAGCAGGATCCTGAAGATTTTTGTCTTCTTTTGAGGCAAACACTGGGCACAATTTCTTGGAGCTCCCTTTATAAGGCTGGGGTGGGGCAGGGGGGTTCTTTTGCTTTTTCCTTTATTTTTTTGAGATGGAAACTTGCTCTGTCACCCAGGCTGGAGAGCAGTGGTGCCAACTAAACTCACTGCAACCATCACCTCCCAGCTTCAAGTGATTTTCCTGCCTCAGCCTCCTGAGTAGCTGGGATTTCAGGCATCTGCCACCACACCTGGCTAATTGGTTTTGCATTTTTAGTATCACCATGTTAGCCAGGCCAGTCTCAAACTCCTGAACTCAGGTGCTTCACCTGCTTCAGTCTCTCAAAGTGCTGGGATTATAAACATGAGCCACCATGCCTGGCTGGCCAAGGCTGTGGGTTTTCTAAGGTAGAGTTCCTCAGCTGTGACAAAAAACTCAGTGTACAAGGTGTTTATCTGAGTCTGCCATTTCATTGTGCCCATGGGTTGGGGTCTAGAAGAACTGACCCAATCATGAAGCACATGCTGGCTGCCATGCTGTGAGTAATAAAATTCTTTGTTTCTGACCCAGGAGTCTCTTGTTTTCTGTTAGCATCTATGACACTGTGGTAGGCAAAATTGTTAACTTTGAAGCAAGGTAAAGCCTCAGACACTTCATAATTCTTAATACTTCCTCCACTTAACATAATGCATTTTGATGTATTACATTATTTTATGTAGCATTAGTGTATCAGTTTCCTAGGGCTGCTGTAACAAACTAGCAAAGGTTGGATGACTTAAAACTACACAAATTCATTTTCTCAGGGGTCTGGTGACCGCAACTCTGAAATTAAGGGGCCAGCTGGGCTGTGCTCTCTCTAAAACCTACAGTGACATCTTTTCTTGATTTTTCCTGGCTTCTGGTGGTTTGCCAGAAACCATTTGAGTTCCTTGACTGGCAGTTGCATAACTAAAATCTGTTTTCTTTGCCACATGGCATTCTTCCTATGTGTCTATTTTCATATGGCTCCTTTTATATGGACACCAGTCATATTGAATTAGGAATCCATCCTATTCCAGTATGACCTCTTCTTAACTAAATACATTTTCAATGGCTCTGCTTCTGAATGAGGTCACATTGTGAATTACTGGGGTTGGGGCCTTCAACATATCTTTTTATGGGGTGGGGGCACAATTCCACCCATAAAAAGTATTGTTATTGCTAACTACTATTCCATTGGATAGATGTACTACATTGTGTTTATCCATTTGTCTGTTGAAGAACATTTGTGTTATTTCCAGACTGGTAAATGCAGCTAAATATTTTTATGCAAGTTTTTGTGTGAACTAAAGTATTTATTTCTGTAAGGTAAATATCTAGGAGTGGGATTGCTGGGTTATATAGTAACTTCTTCTGAAACTGTTTAACTTTATAAGAAACTGTTTTCCAGAGTAGCTATATCATTTTTGGATTTCCACTAGGAATGTATGAGTTCCAGTTGCTTTGTATTCTCTTAAATACTTGATGTTATCAGTTTTTTTGTGTGTAGGTTTCTTTTTTCCTATTTAGGTAGATGTGTATTGGTATTTCATCTTGGCTTTTATTGGGAGAACCAGCCCCCAGTATTTTAGCGTAGGTTCTTTTCTATTTTCCTTAAGCGTTGGCCGGTTTGAGAAATAAAGAGAAAGAGTACAAAGAGAGAAATTTTACAGCTGGGCCTCTGGGGATGACGTCACATGTTGACAGGTTCCGTGATGCCCCTTGGGCTGCAAAATCAGCAGATTTTTATTAGGAGGGGGATTTCAGAAGGGGAGGGGGGTACAAACAGGGAGTAAGTCACAAAAATCACATGCTTCAAAGGGCAATAAAAGATCACTAAGGCATAAAGGCAGTGCAAGATCACAAGGCTAGGGCAAAATTAGAGTCACTGATGAGGTTTCATGTCCCATTGGGCATGCATTGTCATTGATAAACATCTTAACAGGAAACAGGGTTCGAGAGCAGACAACTGGTCTGACTAGAATTCACCAGGCTGGGATTTCCTAATCCTAGCAAGCCTGAGGACACTGCAGGAGACCAGGGCATATTTCATCCCTTATCTTCAACTGCATAAGACAGATACTCCCAGAGCAGCCATTTTAGTGACCTCTCCCTGGGAATGCTTTCCTTTCCCAGGGTAATTCCTTGCTGGGAAAAGAATTCAGTGATATTTATCCTAGTCACTTTCTGCAAGAAGAGAAATATGACTCTGTTCTGCCCAGTCCCACAGGCAGTCAGACCTTATGGTTATCTCCCTTGTTCCCTGAAAATAGCTGTTATTCCTGTTCATTTTTTAGGATGCCCAGATTTCTTATTGTTCAAACACACATGTTTTACAATTTGTACAATTAACACAATCATCACAGGGTCCTGAGGCAACATATATCCTCAGCTTGCGAAGATGACAGGTTTAAGAGATTAAAGACGCATGGAAAATTATAAGAGTATTGATTGGGGAAGTGATAAATGTTCACGAAATCTTCACAGTTTATGTTCAGGGACTGCAGTAAAGACAAGTCTAAGAAATTATAAAAGTATTAATTTGGGGAACTAATAAATGTCTATGAAATCTTCACAATTCATGTCCTTCTACTGCAGCTTCAAGCAGTCCCTCCGTTCAGGGTCCCTGACTTCCTGCAACAAGCTTTAATGGGCATTTCCCTAGTAACTAATGATATTGAGTCTCTTTTCACATGCTTGTCATATATATATGTTGTCTGGTATGTTTGTTCAATCTTTTGCACAATTTAAAATTTGTTATTAAACTTAGAGAGATTTGTATATATTCTGTATACAAATTGTCTGATAGATATGTGATTTGAACACATTTTCTTTCAGACAATTGTTTGTTCTTTCATTTTCTTAACACTGCCTTTTACAAAGGAAAAAATTATAATTTTGATGTGGTCTAATTTATCATTTTTTTTCCTTTATGGTTTATGCTTTTGGTATCATCTATGTAAACTCTTTGCCTAACCCTAGGTCACAAAGATAGTGTTCTATGCTTTTATCTAAAGATTTTACACTTAGTATTTTAGATTTTATAAATCCATGGTCCATTTTGAGTTAATTTTTGTATAAAGTATGAGGTAGAGGTCAAATTCCTTTTTTCTGCCAATGGATCTCCAATTGTCTACCACTAATTTGCTGAAAAGTTATCTATTCACCATTGAAATATCTTTGTACATTTCTCAATTGACCATTTGTCAATTTGTTTCTGGACCTTCTGCTCTGTTCCACAAATTTATGTCTCCATCCTTTCATCAATACCATACTTTTTATTACTATAGACTTGGAGTAAATTTTAAAACTGGCTAGTGTGAATCTTCCAACTTTGTTGGACTTTGAAAAACATTTTGGTTATTCTAGTTCTTTATTCTTTCTACAATATATAGATTTTAGAATCAGTTTGTCTATATCTACAAGGAAAACTTGCCAGGGTTTTGATTGGGATTGCATTAAATCTAGACAGCCAATTCATTTGAGAATTGACATCTTAGCTACATTAAGTCTTCCAATCAACTGAGCTCTAATGAACTCAGTGTCTTTTCATTTTGTAGGTTTTCTTTGACTTTTTAATCAGCATCTTGTAACTTTGTAATTTTGTGTTCAATTTTATACAAATCTTAAAAAACTTGAGGAAAAAAGCCTACTATTTTTACCTACTTACTTTTATCTCTTCAAAATTCACTTAGTAATTCTCCCCTTGTTGTTTCTACCACTTTAAAATTACAAAGTCATAAACTTTCTCCAATCCTTATTAGACTCTTACATGGAAAAATTCACCTTAACCAAAAGAAATCTATCATAAGTATTATTCTTTTGTCCTCCCCATCTAGATTTACTACGCCTCTGTCAAGATAGTGGTTACACTGCTGTGGTAAGCAATGAATTCAGTTTTGTCTTATTTATAGGCTACTTTGGTAGTATTTTCCAGTAGTCAAACAGTGTTGCATGAATGAGGAAGTGATGCCAGGAGCTGTGACCATCCTTTGCAACCACAAGGACAGAAGTCAATAGAAGAATAGTGTGAAAAGGATGGAAACAGCCTCAGTCCTTGGTGATGCTGTTGAGCCACCAAACTAACCTTGAGGCCTCGAAGTCCCGGATGTCCTTATCCAGGAATTGTAAATGTCTCTGTGGTTTGAACCCAGTTAGGTATTTGGTTACTTGCAGCCAAAATACCTCCTGATACAAACACTGATTTGGCTCTATCCTAGCTTCTCATTCTCATCACTTTTCGTGCCCCACCCCTCCTTTGCTTTAACCAAGTGGTCAACCTATCACTATTTTTCTGGATCTTTTCCTCTGCTCTCACTTTTTCCTCTCACACTGGAGCCCCCTCCAGGCCTGTTCCCTCCCAACCTCCGAGACTTCCCTCTAGGTAGGAAGGTTCCAACCAAGTCAGCTTTGCCTGGGCTTTTTCTGACTACACCTACCCTCTCAGCCCCCCACCACACTCACAGGTGCTCACACATGCATAAACAATCTTCACCTATGGAATATCTGAAGCACTCATGTGACTCTGCATGCTGCTGAATACAACAATAACTAGTTTACTGAGTGCCTATTTTCTGCCGGGCACCATGCCTGCTACTTTATTTGCAACATCCCTTTTGAAACCCATGAAAAGCTTATGAACTAATTACTGTCATTGCCTTCATTTCACCAGGGAGAAAATGAGATGTAAAGAAGCTTAGTTTCTCAAGGTCACACGGACATCTAATAAGTATCAGAGCTATAAAAACTCCAACCCAGGCCCAACTGTAGGCCAGGACCGGTGTCAAGTACACTATACAGAAGTGAGTACATGTAGCACACACATTTATTGTCACTGCCATTGCATATTGTGAAAGACTAAATTTTGTCTTGAATTTCATAGTACTCCTTTCTCTGTCACAGGCCTAGTAGAAATAGCTACACATTAATGCACCCAGTTGATCAGGTGGTAGTCCTCTCCCCAAGCACTCTCACGTGCTTCAGCGGTGGCCTTACCCTCTCTATAAACACAGTTATCTTTATTAGCCTGTGACTAGCCCTGTCAGAACCATATGAGTTAACTTTTATTACGATGTTAATAGTTGACAAAGGTTGGTGGTTTCCTTCTCTGATTTGTATCTTAAAAAAAAAAAAAAAAAAAAAAAAAAAAAAAAAAAAAAAAAAAAGATTTTTAGAGAAGGTGCTTTTGAACTTAAAGGAATGACTCATGGTAACACTTCCGGAAGGTAAATGGTGTTGAATGTATATTCAAAAGGCATTTTGTGAGCAAATTCTGGCAAGCTGATGGTGATAATGGGTATGGTTGTTACAGTAAGGTGGGGTGGTGTGAAATAAGCAAACTTTTCAATATGAAAGCATTCCATTCTCTTCAAGGCTGGGCAGCTTTTTTCACTGATTCTTCACCAGGAATCTCCAGATACTCCACCACCACTAATCTCCTTTTTCTGGGTGAAGTCTAATACACTAAAACAACCACAACTACAAAAACCACTGTTTTCTTCCCATAACCCTTTTAGTTGTGAATGCTGTATTACATAAATAATTCCTACATTTTTGTGTAAATTCATATTCATTAAACAACTATAAATGAAAATTAAATTCATCATGCATAATCTTGTGTAACAGCCATGTTAAGCAGTAAAATATTTGCCTGTGCTAGAAAATCTGTAGAAATAAAAATACAGAACTGAGTTTTAAGTTTCCTGTAGAAATACATTGGACTGGGTTTCTCAAACTTGTCTGATCCATAAGAATTTTGGTGGATGCTTATTACAAAGTAGGCTCCACTCCAGACCTTTGGGGACCAGGAAATTCTTATGAGAAAGAGCAGGAAACATTGAATGGGGTGTTTCAGCTGTTCTTCAATAAGGGTTTGCCATTTGGAATCTGGGAGTGCCCACACCACAAAGCCATGCCAAAAAATATTTTATTTCTCCTTCCCTACTTCCCCTTCTTCCAAGTGACACTATGCCAGGCAGTGTTTCATTCTAAGAATGGAAAGATAGCAACAATGCTCGCTGCAGGGCCGGATAGACAATAAACAATTACATGCAGTGGATTAAGTGTCAAAACGGAGGTAGTACAGAATACTGTGTGCTTAGAGAGGAGGAAATGACTCAATCCAGTACTTAAGGCAAATCTGACATCTGCACATAGAAGATGCATGAATACAGACCCCGAGGGTTGAGGAAGCCTGGTGTCTTCCGAACACTGTAAAAAGTCCACTATGGCTGAAGCTCAGGGTCAAGTTTGGGGTAGATGAGACTGGCAGGAATCAGATCGTTAACACACTTACATGCCACCTCGTAAGACTCTCTGCAGGACAGTCCTGCTGACAATCTGGAGTTGCTGAGAAGCCTAAATGTTTCCAGCAATTGGTATAAAAAGATTTGAAAATATAACATGACAAACATGTCTTAGGAGTGAAGTTTAAGTCAACTTTGTTCTAAGCTAATATTCTATAGTAGTCAATTAAAACTTTGATAATCTAGTGGAGACTCTTTTCAGCTGATATACAGCAAAATACATAAAAGAGCTGCTTTGGTTGATGCAGAAAGCTCAGCCCCATGTCAGTATTCCTGGAAATACAAGCTTCTAGCCAACAGTTTGCAAATTAAAGTTCTGTGCTTTCGGAAGACTGAATAATTGCATGGATATTTAGAATCTTACTATTGAAGGGTAATTAATTCAATGTCTATCTTTGAAGAGAGTTTCTTCGACTACATTCAGTGTAACTCCTTCCAGGCAGCATCACTCAGGAGGTATCTAGGCACTGAGTAAAGTCTGCCCGGGTTTTAACACTTGCAGTAAAGGGGAGGCACTTGCACTCTCCTGTAGCTTACTCTGTAGTTAAGCAGTCATTCCTTAAGCTTTTACTCTATGGTAATTAGGCATCTTTCTGATTTAAAGAATGTCTTTTGGGATAACCAACTCGGTATTATATCTATCATGACTTCTGATGCTCACCTTTTAAGTTTCTTCAGTCCTTCCTTAAAACAGACTCTCTCTCTCCTGCTGGGTCTCCATTCTCCCATATGCATTCTGATTTGACAAAGTTGCCTTTTCAAAATTCCATCACCAGACATAGGTACAACAATTATTTCACTACTTTCTGCCTCCCATTTCTATGTATGCATTTTTTAAGAAAGAAATTTGTTCTGAAAAGGCCTGGTCAGGGGCTTTTCTTGCTAATATTACCTTAAAATATATAAAGAAGTAATATTCATGAAACGAAAGAGCAGCTGTGTTAAGCCTGACAGTGACTCACTGTACAATGGAATGCTGACATTTAACATTATAATAAAAACTGGTATGTTGTTAAGATTGGCAGGCATTTTGTGTGTGTATGTGGAAAAAATAAGAACCTAGAACGGTGAAAGGAACATGGCAGAGGCCTGGTGTTTGAGCAATGAATAAAGTAAAAAGCCACATAACAAGGGAAAAGGACATCTCTTCAGTTGCGGAGATCTCAAATTTGTTCAACCCAAGGGGCTTTCAGTTTTGAAGAAACTGGTGGGGCAAACTGAAAGATCCCCTTTTCTAAATGGAGTGTGGCAAGAGGGATCCAGTGAGTGAGAGACATGAAGTAGTAGAGTGGAAGTGTGAGACATTTAAGACAGACCATTCCCATGGTGCCTCCTATGGGGCTGACTTCATGTTGGGGGCCCTGGTTTCTGGGTAGAAAAATGGATGTGTATTAAAATTTATTTCACATGGATGTGGCGAGGGTGAGAGGGAAGATGTGTTTCAGGACAAGGCCATTCTGAGGGTTTCAGCATCACCGTGACACCTTGTTCTGGGCTGATGCCAAGAGATACTTCCAGCTTTGGCGTCATCCTAAGTCACACACTGTAGATGGGCAGAGATGTTTCTCCTCCTCTCCAGTTTGTTCACCTCATTGCACAAGTTTAGTCTCTGAAGATTTTTCTTTCCTTTCCTCAAATACCATTTAAGGAGAACAGAAGTAGAGGATATTTTAGACAGGAAAAACAGCTGATGCAGGGTCAAATCTAGCTCTTCATTCTTGAAAACACAGTTGAAAATTCAGCACTGAGTTTGAATCCCATGAGAGTGAAGTCACCATGGGGACTGGGTGCAGGAGGACGGGGGACAGGAGGTTGTTTCTGTGTGTATGTCTGTGTCTGTGTGTAACCAGAGGTACACTGGCATGAGCAACTAAAGAATTCTATAGCTTCTCCAAAAGTGAAGGAGGGAAACCTAATAATTGATGGTCTGGAAAGGGTATCCCTTTGGAAAAAATAACTAGTTCTATATCAACCTTTTTTGAGAGACCCAACTGTTACAGAAAAATACACAGTATTACTTTCCTAACCATTGATCAGAAAGAGCAAGCAATACTCACATCAACTGCTTATTTTAATGTCAAATGTTTATTTCTATGCCATAGTTGCCTCAGCACAATTTGTAAAAGAAAGGAATCCAAAAAATGAATTTTTGTTTAGTCAGGACATTTTCTCTGCAGTTATAAGAAAGAAAATAAACACCATGATACCAGAATCACCATTTCTTTCACATCATTCTAGTAAGTTGCATCTAAATATTTTCCTTGGTTGCCACTTTTTTTAGGATGGAGAAATATCCACAGGAAAAAATGTCTGAATTCATTAAAATAAACTTGGGACAGTCTTTGCCAGACTCTATCTAAAACATCTTTGTTTTGGTATGCTATATCACTAATTGCCATATTTTTATTATTTAACATAACAGGCATACTTTATTATATAAAACAAAGTGCACTAAAGATGAACAATGTTAGAAACAAACTGAAATTTGGTGTATCTTAAATCTTCGGGTGATTAGATAGTAGCTGAAGCGTGGGTATACAAATTTCTTATTAATACAAATGCAACTCTCTTCTGTGATGAAAATGCACTTAGTAGCCTAGTACTTTTTGCTTTAGCAGATAGGGCATCCAATACAACTGAAACAACCTGGTAACAAATTAATTTTATTTTTCAATAAAAAGGAATGCTCTGGTTTCTTAACTGGCTCCCTGAGGAAGCCAGAAGATGGCATCTGCTCTTTAAATAGACTTCTCTTATCTGATTTGAGACACAAATCCACCAAGATTCTTACAGTGGAAGTAGGCACCACCCCTCAGATCACAAGGCCCCTAGGAAGAAGCCCTGTGGAAATCAGCCTGTGATGTGTGGTGGTGGGCCAGCACCTAGAAGACACGTGGTGGTTGTGCACATAAATCCCTTCAGCGGACTCAGTGGAAGGATGAGAATTCTATAAGTTCATGCACATTTTATTGAGTAGTAATATAAAATGCTTTTTCTTTTTCATTGTTACAAGTGCATGCTTTGATTGCCAACATGTCAGAAGTCAAATTACAAAGGCAAGGCTTTAGGCTGTAGTGAATTACTTGGGCACTTATACAATTGTTAAAAAATATGAATGGACTTTTGTTGTTGTTGTTTTCAGAATGAACCAGTTGTAACCCGTAACTGATATACAAAGGGAAAAAAGTGAAAAAAGTACATATTTTGTGGCACATGACAGAACAGAACAAAATAACTAAACTGTTATGACATTAACAGTTACCATGCATTTAGAGTTTCACATGTAACTACAAACTGATTATAATTTCACAAGGTTTGCTAAACATGCTAACCATCTACATGTGCACTGACAAGCTTATGTTAAAAACTTTAAAGAATACTCTCCCCTTTAGATTTTTTCAAAGCTTTTTTTTGATTACAAAATTTCAAAGGCATTAAGCATTTTAGAGAATATAAAGTACGCCAGTATACATACATTTCCAGTATATGTCAGACCACTAAGCGCATTACAGTCCCATACAGGCCGATACAGCCATTTTTTTTTTCTTAAAAAACATGCATAGGCAGATTTTTTTTTTTTTTTTACAGAATATAGATGCTTTATCACTGTACTTAATATGGTGTCTTGTTCACTATACTTAAAAATGCACCACTCATAAATATTTAATTCAGCAAGCCACAACCAAGACTTGATTTTATCAACAAAAAACCCTAAATATAAACAGCAAAAAAGACAGATGTAATTATTCCAGTTTTTTTAAAACTTAAAGAAAAGAGATTCATTGCCGAATTAATAAGATAAGTGTTATATGGAAAGAAGGGCATTCAAGCACACTAAAGAAACCTGAGGTAAGCATAATCTGTACAAAATTAAACTGTCCTTTTTGGCATTTTAACAAATTTGCAACGTTCTTTTTTTTTCTTTTTCTTTTTTTTTTTTTTTTTTTAAGACTGCCTAATTCAGTTTATAGCCATTGTCTGACAAGAGTAGCAAAACATTATCAATAAATAGTCCTTAGTTTGTACATCATTTTGTTAAAAATGTTTGATGTCATCCATTTTTAGTGCTGCGACTGTAAACGTACAATAGAGTAAGAAATTAGACAAAGTTTTCATGTCCAGTAACAGAATAAAAGGCCTTTCATTAACCTATCTAGAAGTCCCCAACGCAGTAGGAAAACATGTTCATTCCCCTAACATTGCAGTATATACTAGCATTAGCTTTCTGTTTAAAATTTTTTTCTCTATAAGCATTTTTAAAAGGCATACCCCAAGGAGGTGTTTAATCACCACCCCCACCAAAATATAGTTTATTCTCTCTCTCCCTCTTTTTTAATGATAGTGTAAACTGAATCCAATTCCTGGCCCCCAGAGCAAATAAGCTACTGTCAGAGGCAAGAACATCCAACTGCTGATATGCAGCAATCCCCATCATGCCCTGCAGCTCAAAAAAAAAAAAAAAAAAAAAAGTGAACAGGAAGTGGTCACTGAATATTGCTGCTATTACTGCCATTGCTGTCCGTGCCGTTAGTCTCTGAGGTGAGAGCCTTGTTGATGGAGTTAAGGTTGGCGTCAGAGGGCATGGCATCTCTGCGAGGCGGCATCCTCTCATTAATTCGGTCTAAGCCCTTGGCTTCCTCGAAGCTAGTGATCTTATGTTGTGGTGAAAATCCTTTGATAGCTAAACAGAAAATCATTAAAAAGAGAAAAACAGGATTATCCAAAGGAAAACAAAAGGCACAGCTGTTGCAGCAGGTGATGTTAGAGATTTCTCAGTGAGAAGGAATCCTTCAGTGAAGAACAAAGTGACGGGACCTGCACACCACACAACAGACTCCTTACCATACTCGGAGGTAACCAAAGGTTTGAAAACAGCCAATGTCTCTTGCCAACCAAAATGTCCTCTTGAAGTTATTAAGATGTAAGCATTTCTCCTGTCTTCATGAAAGTTTAGATCAAAGAAATCCAAAGTGGACACGTAAAGAGGAAAGCTGCTTTCAGGGACAAGCCTCTAGAACCAGCATCAACTGGCCACATCATTAGCATGATTACTGCATCAAACACCTTAACCTAGACAGGCTGCAGCATGTCCCTCTTTGTATTCTTCCATTGTGCTAGGTAATGGCAAATTCAGTGGAATCACTATGTCTGCTATCCCTAAAAACCTAGTAAAGGGCTTAAAGCAGGAGCTAAAAGGAGCTAGAAAAGGAATTAACCAGCGCATTTCCATGCCATCTCAGAATCCCAGAAATAACTTCTTGACAAACAACTCAATGATGGCATGAAAAAAAATGAAATTATAAACTCCTGTTTCTCCACTCAACTTTGGAAGCATGTGGAGTGAGTGACAAGGTAAGAGAAACTCAAAAAAATCAAGGTAAGATCACTAGGTAGAAACGTATTATCTGCCCTTCAGCAGCGAACAGGTCAAACTGATGTTCATCTGGTATCCATTACTGCCTAAATGAAAGAAAAACTCAGTGATGGTTAAATTATAACAAGGAAAAAATGCCTTTCACAATATTTAGTAAAAATGAGTTGAACTGGTTTTGGTCCTATTCAATTAAAACACGGAATCTCAAAGTGGGAATGATACTTGATTTTTTAAAAAAGTAATCTTTAGTGTGCTACAGAGATAGGTAAGGCATTTGTGCAAAAAGCTTAATGATTTCTTCAGTGAGTACACCAACTGGTGAGCTGCAAATAAAACACATAAATGGGGAACCAATGACATCAGTTTGCTTTACTCCCTGTGAAGTGCAAGCCAGATATTTCAGGGCCAATCACCAATGCTCAATTGGGCTGCATCACCATGGCTGATTAAGGATAATTTCATGGTACCTTTATCCTCCCAACCTTATTTGGGGGGGGGGGGGAAAGGAAAGCAGTTTCAAGCTGAAACTTTACCAGTCACTCCTACGCAAATGTGCAGTGCCTTTTATTAGTATGGATGAGATTCCTAAAAGATATACACAGTCGTTTCAATACTCATTAAACGATAAGAAATAAGCTTCCCCCCCCCTCTGCATTTTAAAGGTTAGCATAATGGTGATTAGTCAACTGTGAGAGGAGTAAGATGGGGAAATGGGGAAAGACCAAGGCCCAAAGCAAAGCTTGTTAATTCTTCTCTAATTTAGTAATAAATTGCAAAATAATACAGCTGTCTAACGAGCACCCACCCTGAAAACTAACTCAATTATTTTGAAGTACAAGAGAATGGCACGAAGTGGTACTCTACTGTTTTTTTTTTTTTTTTTATTAAACTACTGTGAATATAATTTCATCATAATTAACAGGTATAAAAGTTTGTCATCATTATCATTTATGAAATGATTTAATTAATTTAAATGGTAAAAGTGAAATTTCTAGGTTTTAAAAGCCAATAGGGTGGGAGTGTCAAAATTAAAAATCTAGCGAGAACAATGGATACTTCTGGAATGGGGCTCCGTTTCTAATCATTTTTGTCCATCCTGGTATGGAAGAATGTGCTCTGCTGTAGTTGCTGGTCAGACAATGGGTATTAGCAATTTACATTGGTAGTATACTTAACACAACACAGAGTCACAGAAACCACAGAAAACAGCCAAACTATCAACAAGAATGCACACTGCAGATTAGAATTTGCCAAGAGGAATAGAGAATTCCCACATAAATAGCAGTTTATTCACTGCTATTTAGGAAGCAGTTGTATTTTCTCTTACAGTGCTATTGTTTCCCCTACCATATCCAAATCATGTACAAATTGGAAGAGTCTAAAGTGGCACTTTTTATATCATACCAAAGGACCATATGCACATAATTTTGAGAAAAACAAAAAAATTACCTTGCAAGAACAAAATACAACTGAAGAATTTTGTTTTAAAGGGGAACTTCAAATTATTATTTTTGAAATTTCCAAAGGACATGGTATGTATATTATTAACAACTATTTTGATTATGCAGTTCTCTTATAACTATATATTTAAAAAGCAGTCAAGTAAAAAGCAATTACTAAAGGGTCGACTCTACTGTCCTTGAGTAGTGCTAGGACACAGCTGGAGATGGACACTTCTTGATTTCCCCTGCAGCTCCTAGTACAGTGCCTGGCACAAAGCAGACACTTAGTAGACATTCATCAATTGAGTGCTACTTGATACTTGCTATTCTTGTTATTGGCCACTTACACAGCCATTAGATGCTTTTGAACTTTTTATAATATTTAGATGGTGTTAATTCTCATACAAATACCAGTAGGTTAAAATTTGATTTAAGATTACCAGAACTGTTCATCTCATGTACAGCTGTCTCATGTTGGAATATTTTTTAGAGACATAAATTAATGTTGAACTACAACAAAGCACTATTTAAATGAACATTTTTTTCCTTTGGCTACAAACTTCTGGAGACTAGAATTAAGATGGCTATTTTTATTATCTTCAGTGCTGCCTGAAAGTGATTTGAGGGAGGGACATGGTTCAGCTCAAAGATTATTGTTTTATAAGCTACTGGTCAAAACAGCTGCCATAACCCCCACCCCACATCATTCAAAATATATAATCCTTTTGTTTTCTGTGATTCTACTATTCATCATATACAAAAGTCAAACATAGCTTTAAGGGAAAGAAACAAACAAACAAACCATAGAAGGACATTTTCCCCTTTAAAGCAAGAACATTTTGGTTAATACTGAGCCACAACTGTTAGCTCAACACCCACACACTCTGTACAAGCTACAGCAAAAATATGAATACACCCAGCAGAGCCCTTATCTGTTGCAGGTACAACAGAAAGGGGACTGGCCAATTTACCTTCATCAGCCTCAATAGCCTCAACAGTAGCTGAAGAGAAGAAAGGGGGTGCAAAATGAATGAGAAAAATGAGCAGAGGATTTTTTAACTCTAAGAACAAATCAGTGACCATCAAAGGAGCTAAGAGAACTAATGTTCCTGTAAGTGCTAGATTCTGGCACAGACAACAAAACAGAAATGCTAAAAAGAAAGAAAAAAATGCCACAGAAATTATAAATTTAATTTATGAGCTGGATACGCCTATCTGAATTAAATGCTTTAGTTTTTGCCCAGTAAATAAATAACAAACAATTAACCCTATAGGAAAACACTTAGGAAAATTTCTTTTACATGGACTGAATTATAAGAGATTATGTAAATCTCAACTGTGCTTCTGACTCACACAGAATGCTATAAAACCTCTGCTATGCTTGGTGATTTAGTTTTAAAATGCCAGACAAAATGACGGAAGTTGAAGCAGTGCCACAGTATCAGTGGGCTCATTCAAACTATTTAATATTAAATAGCACTATTTCCTAATGTGATGGAAAAGCAGGGGGATTCAAATTTAAAGAAAAAAAAATCAGGGTGTCTAAGGAGATAACGCATGTGACTCTTTCAAGATAAACACATCGGGCATGATTAGATTTGGGGGTCGGTGGGTAGGAAGAGTGTGAAGGAAAAAGAAAAAAGAAAACGTATGATATAATCTGGACATCTTTTTCCAGCAAGCCCAATTATATTTTCTTTTCCTTAGTGGAATATCCTTTTTGGAAATAAAATTCTTAAAATGTTACAAATCAAGTGGTAATGTGCCAGTAGTGGCAATAATTCTATCAGCATTTTAAAGAACAGGCAGCCTAAATACTGAATATACAGAAACAGCATATTTCAGAGGCAGAACTTGAAAAGCCCATTGCTTTATCAGCAATTTTTGTAATAAGGTTAGGGTCTAAACTTTCACTATGTAAATGTATGAGTCTTTCTATGTTATTAAGGTTAGTTTACACTTCCCTAATTAAATCTTAAAACTTCTCTGTAACTCCAAAATGTTTAATATTAAAATTCTACCCCTTGACTTTAATTTGCATTTTTCTTATAATTCAAGATTTTAAAACTACAGCAACTGCAAAATGTGCACTATAACTTACTTACAGTGGATTCTAGATTCCTTATGACAAAAATGGGGAACGGTTATCACCATGGAGAGAGAGTACATAGCAAAGTTGTAAGTAGCTTGTCCTTTTAGACAAATTGAAGGGCATCAGGCAATACATTTTGGAGTTGTATCAATGTACGTGGTTTAAAATATACAGTAAGTTCTCAAACTCATATAGAAAGGTTTCAACCCATATGTCTTTTATGTGTATGTGTGTTTGTGTGTAGGTTCAACATAGAAAAACACAAACCAATGGATTTAAAATAAAATAAAACTGAATAACCTAAGGAAAAACACAGGTGAAAATCTGGAAATGAAACAAAGAACTGGAAAAACTTAAGTAATGTAAGTTTCAAAGTAAAGCAAAACATTCAGAATCACACCAGCACTGACATATTAGAACTATGGTACTGCCCACTATTAAATGTTCTAAAGCAAATGTAGCCCACAGTTTCTGATAATACACTTGCTGTGTCTTAAAATGTGCTTATCAGAAACTAGATTTCAGTCAGTTAGGTAGATGGTACATTTTGGACACGTAAATGATCCTTTTATGCTAATGTTTTAGTAAGATATTTAATTTGGTAGAAACATTTTATGTGTGTTTTTTTAAAACTTGTTAAAATAATTCCTAGCTGTAAATTTAAAGGGGGCGTTTACTCCTCAATACTATGTATCTTCCTACCTTCACTTAAACATTTTTGTCTTTTTGTAAAAACTCAAAAGACACTGATTTGGAATACATTCATCTGAAAATAGAGACAATTATTGGGATGCAGCCATGATGTGATCATTCAGCAATACTATATTCATGAAGTTGATCACTACTCTTCATGTAGAAGGTTATTAAATAACATAAATGAGAATAGTGAGTCTTCTAGATTGAAGGGCAGGGACAGAAAAGAAAATACAAAAAAGATTCAAGGAAAGATATAGGAAAATAAGCAAGAGGCTGAGAATGTTTTGAAAAATCTTATAGCATATTTTCATTTTCTTTTTTTTTCTGTTAAAGCCTCATCTAATAGCAATTTCCTAGTGTTAAAATTGTAGTCTATGTAATGATAATAGCAGTTAAATTTGATAAAAAAAGTAACAAAGGTGAAATAATTTATAGGACTGTGCTGCTAACATGGTAGCCACTAGCCCCCTGGCTTATTTAAATTAAATTTAATACAAATTAGATAAAAGAAAACATTTAGTTTCTTGGTTATATTCCCTATATGCTCAACAGTCATATGTGCCTTCTGTATAGATACAGAAATTTCCACCACCACAAAAAGTTCTGTTGGATGGCACTAGTCTAGAAAGCTACACATTTTAACATAAAATCTGTACTGTAAAGGAAATGCTCTCCTTTTTTCAAAAATGTAGTTCTACTCAGTCTCTTGTTTTCAACTGATAAATCAGAGAAAAGACACATATGGCTTTCGATTTCCATTCAAGAGGATAATGAAACCATCTCCCTAAAATTTAGACTTACAGGTATATTTTAGTTTTTGTGTGTATGTGTTAATCTCATAAATGAAATGGATAACCAGAATACTTATCAAAAATGTAATTAAAAAGTTGTTTTTGACAACGGAGTGGCTCAAAGTAGTCAAACCTATTGTGCATGTAGGCGACCTAAATGAGCTGTCCTGTAGCTAGGCTGAATACATGTAGATTCACATGGGAATGAGTGAATGGGGGAAAGGTGGAGTAGAGACCACATTCCAGAGAATGAGGGAGCTATTATGTTGGACATGACTGATCAAACTGATTGGGGTTTCAGCCCTTCTGCCAGCTGAGAAGAACTGAAGACCAAGACAGAGCTTAAATGAATGAATAAATCAGGGCTCTAATGACACAGCTGACTGTGATGCCCTGGCACACAGTCATACCCATCGGTCTGCTTACCGCTTTGTAGGGTTTGCTTCCCTCCAGAAAGTACTCCGCTGGGGAGCATGCCAGTCGGGGTCAAGCCTTTCAGCGTCAGCACACTCTCACTCTCTTCTCTGGAAGGCACAATGAGGGGTGGCATTAACCTTTAATTTCTTTTGTGCAAAAATGACTCAAAGGAAAAAAAATGCATATAAGAACCTACATTTCTTTCTATCTTGGCTCTCTGGATCTTTTTTTTTTTTTAAACATACTTTATTTTAATTTATTTATATACTAGTAATGTTCCATAAATGATTGCTACAATAAAGTTTACATTATCCAATTAGGGAGGTTCAGTTTCTTTTGAGTATCGAAGATAGAGAAAACCATTTTGATTTTGTAATCAGGCATCTCAATAAAAAGTGTTTGTTGTGCATTCTGTATGTTAAAAGTGAGCCATAGTGAGTGCTATAAGTTTTTCAGCCAAGGCTCAGCAAAAGTAAGAGGAAGTGACTTGATTTGACAGAATAAAAAAACAGAGCATATGGAGACTGAAAAAAAAGATCTGATTTGTGGATCAGGGAATCAGGAATTACATTCAGTGGACTTTTAGAAATTAAGGAATTTAGTAATTTAGATGTTACATGAAAAACACATAAAATAATGGCAAGTAGCCAATAAACCTACTGGAAAATTTCCCAGTTTTTTTTTTTTTTAGTCACTTTCCCTACTGATTTGCTAATATAAAATTATTTTCTTACTCAGCATGACAATTGTTTTACAATCAGTTTTAAGTACACCATTATTTCAATTATATTTATTAATTACTTGACACTATTAATCATTTTGAATTGTTAAATCCTCATAATTAAATAACCATGACTAAATAACCACTCACTCTTTCCACATAGTGATATTGCAATTCTACATAACCAGAAAAAAGTCTTTAAAATACAAATTGTATATATACACACATACACACACATACATATGTTTGCGTATATACACACACATACACACACACACACACGAAGAGAGTTTAGTACGTAGAATTATCTACTCCAAATTTTTATGAAGGTGTCTCACATGACTCAAACAGAATTCCTGAACTTTTCCCCAAACCTGCTACTACCACAATCTGTTTTCAACTCAGAAATTAGCAATTCCATCTTTTAGTTACTTAAGAGTAAAGGATCACTCTTTAACTCTTTTTATCCTAATTCCATATCCATTATATCAGCAAATATTGAGGGTTCTGCCCTCAAAATATTTCTAGTTTAACCAGTTCTCACAAAGCTACTACCTCACCTCTTTCGACAACAGCTTTGTTGAGATATAAACTTGGCACAGAATTAACCTAAAGTGTTAGGATTCAATCAATGGTCTTGAATATATTCACAGAGATGTACAGCCATCACCATAATCAATTTTAGAACATTCTCATTACCCCCAAAAGAAATTTCATACCTATTAAGCAGTCACTCCCTATTTCCTTCAGCCCTGTATCACTTCCAGTCACTTTCTGTAGATTTGTTTCTCTTGGACATTTCACATAAATAAAATCATACAAAATACAGCCTTCTGTGACTTCCCTCTTTTGCTCACCACCAGTATCACCTCCCTGGATTGCAGGAGCCTTCCAAATGGTCTCTCTGCTCCATCCCAGTCACACTCTTGCCCCCTCCCCCCACAGCTGTTCTCAGTATGGCAGCCAGGGTGAGGCTTTTCATACCTATGCCAAATCCTGTCACTTGTGTATTCAGAACTCTCTAATGGCTTCTCCTCTGCTGATGGGTGAAAGGGAGGTTTCACAAACGCCTTAAAATAAACTAGCTACCCCACACTCTCCTGTTCGCACCCATCTCTTGATCTACATTTCCTACCAACGTCCACTTTCCTTAGATATACCCAGCACACTCCACCGAGGGGCGCTGCACTTTTTTGTCGTCCTCCTCCCCTGGCATCTGTGCGGCTCACTCCCACTCTGCCTTCTAATCTTTGCTCCAATATCGCCTTCTAGGCAAGGACTTCCTTAGGAACGCCATTTAAAATAATAATCCCTTTTTCTACTCCTTCTCCCTTTGCCTATTTTATCTAAGGCACTTATCACCCCTGGAAAACGATACGGTGTGTTTACTTCCTTACTTCTGGTCTCCTGCCCACTCCATTCCCCTCCCGCCGTCCCCCGCCCCCTCGCACCCCCCAGCTAGACAAGCCTGAGAACAGGGGTTCTGGTCTGCTTTAATCACTGCTGCATCCACAGCACCCAGACTAGAACAGTACCTGGTACATAGCTCACATTTCAAAAATATTTGCCAAAAATAAAACAGTAAAAGTTGAATGGAGAATGGAAATGTTAATCCATATTTTAGATTTCTGTATCCTCTACTGCAAAGTTTACTTAGAAATAATAGGTTTGGCCGGGCGCGGTGGCTCACGTCTGTAATCCCAGCACTTTGGGAGGCCGAGGCGGGCGGATCACGAGGTCAGGAGATCGAGACCATCCTGGCTAACACAGTGAAACCCTGTCTGTACTAAAAATGCAAAAAATTAGCCGGGCGTGGCGGCGGGCTCCTGTAGTCCCAGCTACTCAGGAGGCTGAAGCAGCAGAATGGCGTGAACCCGGGAGGCGGAGCTTGCAGTGAGCTGAGATAGCGCCACTGCACTCCAGCCTGGGCGACTGAGTGAGACTCCGTCTCAAAAAAAAAAAATAAAATAAAAAATAAAAATAATAATAATAATAGGTTTGATGGCCGGGCGCGGTGGCTCATGCCTGTAATCCCAGCACTTGAGGAGGCCGAGGCGGGTGGATTACGAGGTCAGGAGATCGTGACCATCCTAGCTAACACAGTGAAACCCCGTCTCTACTAAAGAATACAAAAAATTAGCCGGGCGTGGTGGCCGGCACCTATAGTCCCAGCTACTCGGGAGGCTGAGGCAGGAGACTGGCGTGAACCCAGGAGGCGGAGGTTGCAGTGAGCCGAGATTGTGTCACTGCATTCCAGCCTGGGAGACAGAACAAGACTCTGTCTCAAAAAAAAAAAAAAAAAAAAAAAAAAAAAAAAAAAAAATAATAATAATAATAATAATAATAATAATAATAATAATAATAGGTTTGAGATAATTAATTATCGTTTATTTTCATGCAGGTGTTTCAAACTTTTTAAGCTTCTGTGGTCTGTCAAACCACTAGAGGTCCCCTGAAGAAATATATTGAATGATAATATGATTTGGGAAAATTGTGAGTATCTCTAAAGAACGAACACAATTTTCCTTTACATTCATATTCAAAATATGGCTTTTGCCTCATGAGTGATTATAATTCCTACATACACCAAGAATCTTTGTGTCAAATCCCGTATCAAACACGGGACTCAGGCTGGGCACCGTGGCTCACACCTGTAATTCCAGCACTTTGGGAGGCAGACCTGGGCGCCTCACTTGAGACCAGGAGTTTGAGATCAGCCTGGCCAACATGGTGAAACCTCATCTCTAGTAAAAAATACATAAAAATTAGCCAGGTGTGATGGCATGCTCCTGTAATCCCAGCTACTTGGGAGGCTGAGACTTCAGAACTGCTTGAACCCAGGAGGGTTGCAGTGAGCTGAGATCGTGCCACTCCAGCCACAGTGAAAGAGCGAGACTGTCTCAAAAACAAAACAAAAAAACAAAAAACCCCCCAAAACACGGGACTCATCAAACAAACAATTATAACCCATAATGCTCTGAGAAAGCCAAGTAAATTATTAGCTTTTTACCTACAAAAATTTTCCGGTAATCTGAAGTATTCTTTTTAATCTTCAAAATTTCTTCAAAATTTTAATTTTGTACCAATAGTAGAAAAATCTTTTTGGGAAATCACATCTTTGAGGGGGTCACACTCAGGCTAACATCCCAGTCATACGACTGATGTTGGGACATCATTTAACTTTCTTGGGCTTCAGTTTTCTTCTCTATAAAATCACATCTGTAATTATGGGATTTCTATGAAGATGAAATGATATACTGTTACAAATGCCCCAGCAAAGAAGATGGTCATTTTCCTTCCTTCCTTGCTCTTTTTTTCTTTCTTATTCAACCACATTCCTTACTTCCCTTAATTGTGACTGCCATTCCTGCCTCATGCGGAAGCCATGTCCTCAATGGTTTCTAGCAGCTTCTTCATTTTTCAATTCCAACTATCTCTGTTGAGTTCTCATTCAAACTGGTAATCTCTGCAGTAACTTCCTCTGATGACCACGCCCTCTTTCCTGAAAGACTCTTTGCCCTAGGTGTTGTAATGCTTTTTTTCCTGCTTCTCCTTTTCCTTCTCTGACATCTTCTCAGTTCCTAGGCTGATCTTTTTCTTCTATCTCCAGACCTATGCTTTCTAATATGTAGGCCCCAGCTCCATGTGGCTGTTAACCACTTCAGACATGACTAGTCGAATTAAGATGTGCTGTAAGTGTAAAATATACATGGGATTTCAAAGACTTAGTACAAAAATACGAATAGAAAATGTCCCTTTAATAAGTGTTATATTGATCAAATGTCAAAATGGTAAAATTTTGGATATTTGTGTTAAACAGATTATATTATAAAAATCAATAATTCGTTTCTGTTTCTACCCCTTTTACTGTGGTTTCTAGAAAATTTAAAATGACAGATGTAGCTCACATTTTATTTCTATTGGAGAGCAATGTTCTGAAGAATTCTTTATTCTCCTCCTCTCACCTTTCACGCTCTCCTTTAGCAAGACCATCAGCTTAGGTTACTGCACTCTTGTCTCTGTGTTGTTTACTCTTGTTTGCATTTCTCTTTCCCTTCCTTCCTTCCCTCGTTTCTTCTCTTTCTTTCTTTCTCTCTCTCTTTCTCTCTTTCATAGAGTCTTGCTCTGTTGCTCAGGCTGAAGTGCACTAGTGCAATCTAGGTTCACTGCAACCTCTGCCTCCCAGGTTCAGGCAATTCTTCTGCCTCTTCCTCCCAAGTAGCTGGGATTACAGGCACGCACCACCTTGCCTGGCTAATTTTTGTATTTTTAGTAGAGATGGGGTTTCACAATGTTGGTCAAGCTGATCTCAAATTCCCGACCTTGTGATCAGCCCAGCTCGACCTCCCAAAGTGCTGTGATTACAGGCATGAGCCACCACACCTGGCCTCTTATATCTGCTTTTCTAACCCTCACCTCTCTCTGAACCTCCAGGGCAGAATTTCTAAGTGCTTCTACATAAATGCTCTGCCAAATTCAATACATCCTACTCTTCCCAATAAATACCTGTTAGATACTTAAATTGAAAAATACTTCCTCTTCCTTAGACAATGGCATCCTATCCATGGCACAGACTGGAACCTCTGTAGAATATTCTGGAATATTTCCTCTCTCCTGTAGTCTTTCACATAGGTAAGGGTTCTCATGGCCAACACCGGAAATCTATTCTGGCTAATTTTAACAGGAAAGAGATATATTAAAGGTATTAGAGAGCTCACAGATCCAGAGAACTGGGCTTCGATGCTCTGTAGCTGGGAAGAGTAATAGTACCTGTCCACACTGTGGGGTGGGCTCCATGAAAGGCTTGCCACTGATGTTCATAGCCAATGCCAGAGCTCATACTAATGCTGTGTAGTTAGCTTCCAAAATGCTGAGGCATTTTTCCATTGCTGGCCCATGAGATTCCACACCTGACAGGACAATTGTCGTCTTGCCTTGCTGCCTCCTCATGATGCTCAATTTGAAACAAAGTCTTACTTACCATGCATTAATCTGACTGGCGAATCCTAGGCAACAGGTTTGTATTTTATCTGCAAGGACTGCTAAAGACAGTTTTCTGGTTCCCTGATAACGTTGCACATTTCCAAAATGTAGGAAACATGTTGGGCAAGTATATCTGACAAATTTGTACCACATTCCACATTCATTAGTCACGTTCTGTTTTCCCAAATTCCTTGTATTTGTCCTTTCCTTTGCACTTCTCCTCCCATAGCCTGGTCCAGCCTTTTGCTGGGATTACTTCAAAAGCTTCCTAAATATTTTTCTTTTTTTTAAATTTACATTTTATTTTATATTTAGTTACGTTTTTGGTTATCCATATGTCACCTTGCTAGCCAATCTTCACGTTGCAATTAACATGTATAGTGGAACATGGGTTAGAGCATGCCTCTAATCTCATTAAAGTAATTCAACAACTCCTGATTGCCTACACACAAAAAAATTAAATGCTTTAACATGCTATTCAAAGCACTCAAGGATATGGACTTCAATATATTTTCAGTCTCCTTTTTAACTAGATTCCTCACTCACCTTCATGTCTTTTGCTAGTCAGTCCTTGAATATATTTAGAATTCATTACTAGATTACTAGTATTGTTTAGAATTTATACTAGACTACATAGCACAGTTTTGAGTAAGACTCTCATTAGTGTTGCTCCCCAACTGAGTGAGTTGGGACACTCTGCTTAGCCTCTCTCAGATTCAATTTCCTCACAGGAAAGTTAAGTCACCACAACCTTGCAAGCTTCCTGTGTTGATTATTGTCAAATGTGCAAAACATGGGGCATGAACCTGGCACTTAGTAAGTGCCCCATAAAAGGATGCCATTGATATTGCTGTTAGGATTGTGCGACTGTGCTCCTGATAATTTTTCCACTTCCAGGAATGCCTTCACCACATTCCTCTCTGTCCTGGAATCCAGCCTATCCTTCACAGCACTCCTCCAACTTTAACCTCTTTATGAACATTTCAGTCAGGAAATGCAAGGTTCCTTCCTGTCTAATGCCACAGCAGGACATCTATTCATGTAGTTAGCACACACTTTGTTTTCTTATGTTAGTTTACCATCTATCTGGCTGGCATTCCAATTTGGTATCTAGATTGCCTAATTCAGTGCATGGTATACAGTTAATGCTCAATCATTACTTACTAAGCTTAACTTACTTTTTTTCTGGATAAGATCTCTCTATATTCTGCATATGTGCTATGGATGCTTTTATTATAGAAAAACAATAATAAATAGCTTGCTTCTATTTTTCTATGAACATGTGCAATTTTAAGTCAAGTCACTGATCACTGGGTTCAAATAGTCCATTTATCATGGGATAGTCATGGAAATTCTAGAGCTGTTTTTACTTTCCCTCAGAGACTTCAGACAGAACAAGAAATGAAAGCATTATTGGTAAATCTGACGCACAATAAATAAGCAAGTGTTTACTCAGAGTTCCAATTAAGTTTATGACCTTCATATATGCCTTTGCTCCCACAGAACATTTTTCCAGCCATACAGGCCTCCTTGTGGTCCTCAAAACTGCCAGTTTTGTCTTTACTTAAGTATCTTTGCACTTGCTATTCTCTTTGCCTTGAACTCCCTTACCCCATTTCTTCATAAAGGTCACCCATGCTTGTCCAAATACCATTACTCAAAAATTTTTTGTTGACCACACACTAAAAGAAGTTCTTTATCTCCCACTTGCTCCATCTCTACATTGCTTTATTTCTTTTCTCCATGGTACTTAATCAATGCTTTAAGTTTTACTATATTTACTTATGGCATTAATGAATAAACTCTGAAAATGTAGTTGGAAACGTAGAGCAATAGAGCAAAGGTAGCCTCATTCAGTAACAGAAGGGAGCAATGATGCTCTATTTTCAGCTTGAACACGGCTTGTCGTGATTGTGCTGGCTACCACAGAGTTCTCACTGCCTTTGATGTGGTGTCTCTGAGAGAGCATGATAATGCTTCTCATCCTTCTCATGGCTCCCTCTTTTGGCATTAAGTCATTCAGCTACTCTTTAGTGACTGTACCAGGAAGAGGATAGAAATAGCAAGAGGAGAAATCAAAAGAGCCAGTGTCAATACTCTATGAGAAAGAGTTGGGGCAAAAATTTGGCAAAAAATTAGATTATTAAATTATCCAACTGTCGACGTAATATTTCCCAAGGTGTTCCTATTTACTCGTTAATATGTATCATTTTGAATTGACTGTATACTCCTAACATATATCATATTTTAAAGTAATCTTCTGAAGAGAAATGTTAGATTGTATTATTTAGAAATAACCAGAGTGAGTTTCCTTCAAGAAAACATTTGTTTTCTAAATAAATGCTTAATAATGATTCATAATCTATTTACAAAATATACTACTATACGGAAATTGAAACATAGTAATTTCTTCTCTCAATAATTAGAATAAGATAGATTTACATGAATAGCTCTATGGTTGAAGTTCATTTCCTAGAAATCTAGTGAAATGTGTCTGATAAATGCATCTTTCACCACAGAGTCAGAATGAAAAACAAAACAAAAAAAATCACAATAGCTTTTCCTGTTTCATAAGATGTTCAACCTATTGTGAAATCAATGTTTTAAAGTCCTGTAGCAAATAGAGGAATAAAATGTGATGCAATTCATTTTGAGACTTTCTTAACAGAAATAATTTAGTAGATTGCAATTTAACTAAAAGAGTGAGAAACAGACAATCTCTCATTTAATTTTCCTCAATATTTAATTTAAAAGGAAAAAAAGACAAATATTCTCTAGTAAAATATTTAAATTACCAGATGAAAGTATTAAAGTATTTAATAGGTGACACATTATAAAATTTGAAACAAAAACAGAGGACGAATGCACCCACCTGAGCACTGAGAACACTCTGGCCATTTTGCCTATTGCTCGGATCTTGTTCCTTATCACCTCCTTCCGGGCTGCAGCTGTTGCACCTGTATTTTCAAACAGAATTCAGGGGTCAGTAATTTTTTAATCTAATTGCAACTGAGTTTACAAATTTATACATACAACAGACTCCAGTAAGCAAAATCAGGTTTTTTTTTTTTTTTTTTTTTTTCCTTAAGAGGATTTATCTGTAAATTAAATTTGAAAATTTAAGCTTTTAGCCACCCACACTAGGATGTGATTTTTGAGAGGTCCCCATACTGCCAAAGAAAAACTTTTGAGATATCAGCGGGGAGGTGAGTAAGAAGCTAACTGGAAAATCACTGAGTAGAGGGGTAGGTTCCTATTCTCCTCTTCTAATTGACTTTCCCTTTCTTTTCTATTTGTACAGAGACCATGCATTGAGAGGAAGAGTTAAGTGCCTTATCACCATCTTCTATTCATTTGCAGTCTCCATGCTGGGAAAACTACTTTAAGAAACTGCTTTTCCAAAAGTTCTCCTTTGATATGATTAAACTAGGAAGTCTCCTAATTCCCTATCTGCGTTGCAACATCATTCATAATTATTTGATGATGACTGTTTGAGCACTTGATACTCTTTCATCTTCTGCTTGGTTCATGAGTTCTAGAGAAAAGAATAGAGAACTGCTAAATTGGATTTAGTAAGAGACAATGGCACCATGGTTTGCATTTTAGTACTATTTTTGAAATTTATGCACGCTTTTTCCGGGTAAGTTTTACCACTTGTGACATTTTCTAAATTAAAAAAATTAATTACATAGATTATTGTTACAAATAAATATATTTTAAAATAATGTTGTAAAATAATACTTTAATGAACCCATTTTATTCTTTATTTAATTCCCAAGGTATATCGGAAGAAGTATAAAACAGACAAAATACCTCTCAATTTTTTTTTTTTTTTTTTTTTTTTTTTTTTTTTTTTTTTTTTAAGATGGAGTCTCGCTCTGTCGCCCAGGCTGGAGTGCAGTGGCACAATCTCGGCTCACTGCAACCTCCGCCTCCCCAGGTTCAAGTGATTTATCCTGCCTCAATCTCCCAAGTAGCTGGGATTACAGGCATGTGACACCACACCCAGCTAACTGTTTTTGCATTTTTAGTAGAGACAGGCTTCACCATGTTGGTCAGATTGGTCTCAAAACTCCCGACCTCGAATGACCAGCCTGCCTCAGCCTCCCAAAGTGCTGGGATTACAAGAGTGAGCCACCACACCTGGCCAAGATTTTTATAATCCAAGGTAAAATGGATAAGTTATCCTTTTTATACATTATGTGGGATTTTATAGAAAGCATTAACACAAGCAGATCATCTAATTCTACTGCTTCTAATAGATACACAATAGAATATTCTTTTCAAATAATAACAGAAATGTTCCTAATCCAACTGAACAGTTTGAGTCATGTAATTTGCTCAGGGACTATAGATGATAACTGGTATGTGTTTTGGTCTTTTATTATAATTTGTGGTAACAGCAAGCTTTCACCGAAGGGTTTTGAAAAAAAGATTTCTACTGTTTCCCTTAGAGGGCTTTTATGAACGCCATTTGGAATCTTGTTGATTGTATTGATCAAACAATTAATATGCCAACATTTCCACGAGAAAGAAAACTGTACCAACACACACAATTTTGAAATGGTTAGAAAAAAAGGCCTTTGCTTTTTTTTTTTTTCCTTCCACTCCAAGAAAGTGAAAACATAATGGATCACTTTCTTTGCCTGGGTGGGTAATCTTTCAGAGGTGATGCTAACACAAACCCATCTCATAGGTGCATGGGTGTTCCCCAGAGGGTGTATGAAAACCAGCAAGCTGGCTTCCTTCCACCTTCCCTCTGACCTGAAAGCAGCCTACATGTATGTCCCTTTCATCCTCTCTTGTGGCAACCATGCCATGGCAGGCACCTTTCAACACCTCCAATGGGAAGGACTTATTATTGCCAGCTATTCTACCTGCAAATGGGTAGAAGAGGTTTCCATCTATGTGGGAGAGAGCTCTTCTCCAATCCAGCTATTTTGATAATCAAGCAAAACCACGGGTTCTCATTCACTATCAGTTCCTTGAATTATTAATTAGTCTCTCGGCCAGAACAATGGAGAGGAAAATAGGGTGTGTGCAGGATCCCTGCCTCTAATCGTATTCTGATTTTGTAACAATATTAATTATCTATGATTTGTAATTAAGATTATACATCAAATTCTGCTCTGGAGACCATCTAAAACTGAATTCTCTGTGCTTGGATTTTAGATGATTAATGAACAAGAGATCATCAAAAGATTTTTTTTTTTTTTAAGTGGGATGGTTAATAGTCCCCTTAGAGTGGTCTTCCTATACATATATATATTTCAGTTACTCCATTCAATGATGCTTTCAGTATAACATTGTCCTATTACTACTCTATGTTTAAAATTCCCTACCTCAGCTGACCTGTGAACTCAGGGGTCATGATGTGCTGAGTAAGGGAAAAGATTCTGGCCCTCTCCAATAAACAATATGGCCAGATCATGAAATCAATCCAATGAACATGAAAAATGGAAATTGTGGGAGAGCTCCAAAACTGGTCACTATATTTAGAAACACAAGAAAAGCAGCAAGGAGTGGATAAGATGTCTAGATATAAAATTTCACGTATTTAACTGAGGTGAGAGGGGTAATACATAAAATCAATTAAGTAAAAATATATATGAAGAATAATCTCACAGAACATTTCTGATAAAAAACTTGTAAAAACCTTAACTAGAGAAATGAAAAGTAAGAAACTAAGTTGGAAAAGGAGGGAAATAAATTATGCAGAGCTGTGCTTCTTAGCTTGGTGTAAGCTGATGATCAGAAAAATGCTCAAATACATACTCAATTTTAAATGTAAAATGAACATTCTCACAGTCAGTCAGTGTACTATTCCTTACATTTTCAGATCAAATGAATGATTAGAGAGCATATAAAAGATATTCTACTTTATGTATATGTAGTTGTGCTTCCCATAAGCAGTGAATCGCAACACACTCTAGCACTTTTCTTAATTTTTTTAAAAAAAACCTCTCTTAAAAAAATTTCTCAATAACCCAGATAAGGAGTTTTATTATCCCTCTTATAAAATTGGAATATATTTACACAAAAAGTAAAATAACCTGACCATGGACAGTAAGAAGAATCACTAAACTATTCTCTGATTGTTTAATCCTGAAAAGTACCTTTAATCTTTTCCATATAATCAAAATCAAAATTAGCTCTAATCACACATACATAACCTCACAAAGATTTAAAATATCGAAATAAAATATCTGGATTGATGTGTAATTCAATCTAAAGGAGCTGAACAACAGCAGGGGAGAATTAAGTTCAGATGTAAATGGTCTAGTAGACTATACTTAGTATTGCTATTCCAGGTTTTTGGTATTTTCCAGAGATGATTAAAACTCTTTTTCAAAAACTTATTCCATTCCAAATCCTCACAGTCCATAATTAAACAGAAATATCAAGAATAAGTACATGTTTTTCAGAATTTTACTACCTGCAACATGCAAAGATAATGTCATATTAAACATTCATGGTACTGTTCTATTTAAGTTGTGAAAATGTACCACAGTAGCTCAAATTAAAATTCAGTATATAAAATAATGAAGACACATAAAATACCTTTTACATGAAAACTGTGGTAATTTCCTCCCATTGAAAAAAGCATATAATCACTTATTTCAACTTGGAAGTCCAAAACTGAAAGGTAGTATTTCATATGTTAGAAAAATAGCAATTCTAAGTAAAATTTCATTTTGTATTTCTATTCAAATAATAATCACTTATTTTTTTGGTCTCTCCTTTCAACTTTTTAAGTTCTGATCTTCTTTTATGCCTAGGGTATCATGCTACTATTTCCAGATTCTAAACAACCCTGAAAACTCAAATTTTGCTCAACATGGGGGAGGTTAGTATGCAGACCAAGGGGATCTTTAAAGATTTGCTTTTAATACATGTCCTTCTTGCCCTTAACTTAGCACCTTGCTGACTTCTCATGAAGTTTCAAGATATCTATGGCAAATGGCCTTCTAAGTGAGTGTTGCAACCCCATAGGATAGATTTCAGCCTTAAAAAGGAACTGGAAAAAGGCAATTTGCACCACAGAGAGTGGGGACAAGTGCTTGGCTGAAGAGAGATTCTTACCACCTGGGGTATCTGCCACACATTACAGATGTTGGCTCTGACTTCCAGCTCAGTTACCACTGTGGAGCTACTACTGTGAATTCCTCAGTTACACCTGAATTAGTGGTGTGCAGAAAGTATTATGTAGAGTTCAAATTAACATCCAAATCAGTCATTCATCAAATATTCTTGTGACTCCTTTACTATACAGCCTGCCATGTGCTAGCAACAGAAGTACGAATGAGGCATTGTCTCTGCTTTCGGAGATCACATGAACAACAATAGATCATGACAAATATTATACTGAAAGTAGCAGTGGTACACTGGAGCTGGCTTCTGTCAGCTGGTAAGAGGATACTGAGTGTGTCCCTTCTTAACTCCATGGTCAGTAATTTCTTTCTTTCTCTCTCTCTCTCTTTCTCTTTCTCTTTCTTTTGAAGGAGTCTCGCTCTTTTGCTCAGGCTGGAGTGCAATGGTGATCTCGGCTCACTGCAACCTCCGCCTCCCAGGTTCAAGAGATTCTCCTGGCTCAGCTTCCTGGGGTCAAGTGATTCTCCTGCCTCAGCCTCCCTAGTAGTTGGGAGTACAGGTGCCTGCCACCATGCCTGACTAATTTTTGTATTTTTAGTAAAGACAGGGTGTCACCACGCTGGCCAGGCTGGTCTCGAACTCCTGACCTCAGGTGATCCACTGCCTGGGTCTCCCAAAGTGCTGGGATTACAGGCATGAGTTACCACGCCTGGCCCATGGTCAGTAATTTCATGTTGGTAGCTTCAAATCAGCTGTGGAGGAAACATTTATACCACGAAAATCTGCAAATGCTATAAACCAGGGCCATTTTCCCTGGGAGGACAGGTGCAAACTGCATGCAGGTAGAAGAAAACCTTTTCAGTGAAATGGTGACCGTCAAGGATCTTGAAGTATACATAAACACCAAAAAGAAAGAAGAATGGCATTTTCAGGAGAGGTTTTTTAAATGTGTAAAGGCAGCAAAATTCCAAATTATGTTCAGATGATGGGTAAGAAGTTTGATGTGAATGAAGTTTGAGTAAACTCGGATGATGGTAGGCTGGGAAAGAAGCAGGAAATGCCTGGGCTAACCTGTAAAGGCTTTAGCATAGTAGTACATGCAAACAAGAAGTTTAGATATTAGCATACATGCAATAGAGTTAAATAAAACTTACTTTGTCAGATACCAAAAAAGAAAGAAACTCTTAGATTGCTGGATGAGTAGAGACAGATATGTGATAAAGCAAATATAGTCAATTGTTAGCTATAGAAAGTTAAGTGATGGGTATCTAAGTACTAACTATACAGTTCTTCAAACTTTCCTGTATGTTTAAAACATTTTGTAATAAAATGTCAAAAAATGAAACTATACTTGGAAGAAATTTGGTTTTGTGGGAAAAGAAAAATAGCAGCTTTGGGGAGAGAAGTCTCTATGTCCTGCCCTGCCCTTCCTTTATGTAATAGGGGAGGATGCATGAGCTTGCTGAAAAAGGTAATGAATACTTCTCACTGGAGTTACATTCTCCCCATCTTTCTTCTTCACCAAATCCAGGAGACAGCTGAACTGGCAAGATTTTGTTTTAAAAGTCTAATCTAAGAGATTCTTATTAGTTTCAACACATTTTTACAACTGTAAGAAATAAAAATGACCAGTTATAAAAATTATACTTAAATATCTTCTGAAAAGAAATATTTTTACATTAGAATGTGAAAAAGCTGCTTTGAAAAATTGTTATTGTTATTGAGTTGTATTTTATTTGATAGAAACACTAGCAGACCTTTCCCAATTCATCATTATATTGGCCACAAGCTTTTTGTTATCATTTAGGCTTATTTCTTTACAGGACATTTTAACTAATACAAGTGCATCCACAGCATATGTATTTCAATGAACTATATATAAAAAAGTATATGTATACTAAAAGTTTTTGTATGTTTTAAAAGGAAAGATATGTCTTTAAAATTATATTTTGGGGGTAGACTTCAAATATTTTCAAATGTTTAATCCAAAATCTGAGAAAAAAAATTTTTTTTACCACTCACCACTTCCAAATTTGTTAAAACTTAACAAAGTTCATCCCTATTCTACTTTAAAATAAAATTTTTATCATGGGTAAATATTATTAAACGGAGTTTCAGTGTTCCTTCAGATTTTATTCTTTGCCAAACAGAGCAATTACTGAATTTGAATAAAATCTCTTGATGAAAGCATAAAGTGTTGAGATCATTAATATCTTTTGTTGTGCTATATTAAAGATAAAAATGGGTTTTGTGTCCATCCAAACTCAGCACCTTTGAAATAGAAGATAAAATGCGTAAGACAGAACAGACTTCAGATACCTCTAAGAAACTTGCATAATTGGTCTTTATAGCTTTTTAAAGATTATGAAAATTATGAATATAAAGATTGTCTTCTTTGGGAAAATACATGTCCAACAGTTGAAGTAATCCCTAAATCTTATCTTGTCTTTTTCTTTCCTGACCTAACTTAACAATAACAAACCTTGAGCTCTTATATCCCAGCAATGGGATGTTATGCAGAAGTTACTTTAGATATCCACCCAGTTTTGCCATTGGCTATGAATTGTGACAAGTGCTTCAGTACATTTTCCTACACCACCAGGCACTTGAGCCCTAGATTTAAAAAAAGCACCATAAGCAATGGATAACTGTTTACTCTGATGGAATGACTTCAAAATTGTAGCCTTCATAATTTTTACTCATGTAGCTACAAAATAATATCCCCAAAGAATACTATTCCCATCCATGTTTAAATAGTTGTAAATAATGTTGTAAACATTATGAGATTAAAATGAAATGGCTATATTACTCTGACCAATGGTATATAAATATCACAGCAATTTGAGTCCCACTATCATTCATTTAGAGAAAAGTCCATGAATAAAATCCTCATTGATATTTAGAAATCATATATTATTATTATTTTCTTTGAAATTGTAGTTCCACTTTAAAATTCCCCAATTTTGTTCCAGTGCATTAAAAATTTAAACTTTAAAATATATACATATTTTAAATTAGACAGGATCTCCCCATGTGGCCCAGGCTGGACTAGGACTCCTGGGCTCAAGTGATCCTCCCACCTCAGCCTCCCAAGTGGGGTTATAGTTATGCTAAACTTCAAAATATTTTTGTCACTACATTATATGTTATGTTTAAAAATTTAACTAAATTTTAGAAATTTCCTGAGATGATGGATACTAAGTATTCAAAAATTCCTTTGGAATAAATAACACAATATCATAATTATTATAGAGAGTTCACAATTATGAACTCTTTAGTTCATAATTGAGATAGAGAGCACTAACATATGATAAATATTCATAAATATTAAAATGCACAGAAATAAAATTTTATTGGAATGCATCTCTTAATGATAAAGATGGGAAGGAAATTACATTGCTCCCTTGATTAAAGAGACTTCCTAGATACTAAGCTTTTCCAATGTCTTTTTGTGTGTGCGCCCCAGAGTTTTTTATAGCTCAAGGAAATGTTCATAGTGACTGTGTCTAGGGAGACCTGTGCCTTTTTGTTAAAATGGAATAAAGGCATTTGAGAAAGAGGAGGCAGGAAAGGAGAAGCTGCAATAAGGCCTCCAGCTAAGGTGCCTTCTCAGGCTGATCACTTTTAAGAAAATAAGACTTATGGTGGCTGAGGATGTGAAACTGGATTCCCTTTAACTCCTCTTGAAATGTCTTAGGGTAATCGCGACAGTACAGATATTCCAGCCTGAAGAGTACTGTTCTATCAAGAATTAGATTACTCTATTTCTAGAGTTGACAGCTATTGGAAGAACTCCTTAACTTGCCATAAACCTGGAAATCCTACACTGTTCATCTACTTAGGGTCAGTGCAGTAAAAGTGAATCCAGAGGTTGTTAGGTGCTTTCTCTCACCAAACAAAGCCATATGTATGCTTATATAGGTTACTATTTTGGGAAAAAGAAAAACACATTCAGGACAAGTGAAAAAAATCCTTGCAAAAATTCATCTTTTTGAAGATTACAAACTAAAATATTTAGAATACCCTTCTAATATGGATCCTAACTCTATTAACTATCCCTCCCATAGGTGATAAAATTGGGACATAATTGCCACTCACTCCAAATCACTCTAAAGCACACATTCTGAATTTCTTCCACATGTTTTTTTAACTTGACTACAATCTTAGCATATATTAAGAGCCTGCAATGAATGGTGTGATATTTAGCATAAGGCTATTCTGTCTTACATCCCACTTTGAAAGCAATAGAAGAGCCTTTAAAATATATATATATATTTTAAAAAGTTTCTCCTATGTAATGGATTTTAACGGTGTAATGGATTTTAAGTGTTCAATGGATTTTAAGGAAGGTCAGAAGAGCCTAGACTAGTTTTTTCTCCACTTCTCTTGTCATAAAACATAGCCAAATTCTTTGGATAGGAAGTCTTAAAAATGGACAGATTACTCCCAAATGCCCAATTACTGTCATTATTTGGTTATTTTCTGTTTAATTATCAGTTACTTTCATTTCCAAACTCTAATTTGATTCCATGCACTTTTGTTCTCTAAGACGTTGTGTTCCATCTGTTTAATGACTCCTTAGTTGAGTTGCAGAAGCTGACTATAAGCAGAATTCTAACTGGGTGAAAGTGAAAGACTTCACAGTAGATTAGGAACCTTCCACTGATTTTTCAAGAAACTCTAACATATTCAGCTAATGCCTTCCAAAGCATATTGCCCCCCTTTTAATATTTACCAAGGAAGCTACTAAGAGCCATAAAATCTGACTTGGCTTAACTCCTTTATCGTGACAAAAATACATCAATTTTATAAAGTAGCAACAGAAAATAACAAAAATAAATAAATCTGAATTTAATAATATCGATTTATTATCTCAAAGGGAAGCAGTCATAATGTCTGGATGTCTAATCAAAGATTGCTCTTGATATGGATGAGGATATAACTGTTTAATAGGTGTTTATTGAGGACATAATTGTGCATACGTGATAAGTGCTGGAAGAATGCATTCAGACTAGAACTTAATTCTGGGCCCATATGGATTTATACATTTATCTCTGCCATGATATAAAGTGAAGGGAGAAAACGAACAAACAGAGTAAAATATTATGTTTGATTGTCTCATATGTTTTACCCTAGATAAAATGTTAATTTGAGTACCACTTGACAGCATAATAAAAAGCAGACAGAAACAAGTAATACAACTCCTTCATCTGACAGTGGAGAATGGCTGAGGCACTGGCAGGTAATGAAGCTTATCTGAAAATAAGTCATTCAAAGGTCTGTTGCTATTCACAGTCCACACACGGTGTTTTGTTACTTCGTGGGAGACGTAATAAAGTTTTGCCCAAGAAGGAGAAGTAGAGGTTCTGGTCAGTGACCCATGCACAGGCAACGTCAAAAAGTAGATGGTTCCCAAGTCATGAGACTTTAACATCACTTAAATATATTATGACCTTATCAGGAGAATGGATGTGCTAGTCGAAAATGTGTTGGTTTGCAACAGATGCATAGTAAAGAAGAGTAGCTGAGGCAAACATTTGAAATGCTCTGGGAAGTACTGTCCATGGGCCAAATGGCTGTGAAGTGCTCTGGTCCTACAGCAAAGCTTTGGATCACAAATACTTGGCTTGTCCACTTCTCTTAAGACGTATAACTAAACCGGCATTTGAAAGGCAGAATAGAACAGAGGTAAAGAACTTGTGTATAGAATAAAATACCTTGGTCTAAGTCCCAGCACTATCATTTACTAGCTACCCTGGGCAAGTACTAAGTGTCTTTAAGGCTCAATTTCCTTATCTAGAAAGTGAGGAATGTTCTAAATGCATTATTTGCATTATTTCATATAATCATCACAACCACCACATGGAGATGGTACTACTAGTCTCCATTTGACAGAGAACAATTCTAAGGAACAAAACGTTATTTGCCTAAGGTCTTTAGCTAGAGATGATTCAGAACCAGGATTCATTACAGTACCAGCTGACTGACCTACTTCACTCGTGGTGGCAGAATAAGTAACGTTCTCATTCATTCTCAACATTCAGCAAACACATGTGCCAGTTAGGGTGCTACCTGCTAATGCATGTAGAACAGAGCTTTAGTATATGGGAAGTATTGTAAAATGCTTGTTATTATTAAGAAGAAAATACTTGTGCAGATATGAACATTCCAGTTACATTTCTCTCTGTAAATTAAATGATGTATTATGTGTTCTTGGTGAATATCAAGCTGCCCTGAGATGTGGCCTCATTTATGTTTTGTGCCAGCCAGGCTAAAGGCTGGACCCCAGATTATGGCAAACACACTTGGAGGGAATGAGAGGAGCCAGGATGCTGCTGGCTTTGCAGTCAGAACAAAACAGACCACCCCAAATAGATGGGTTGACAAAATAGAATCAACATTTCTATTTCTACAGAGTTCTGAGACAAAATGGGAGAACAGCTTTTATATCTTCTCATGAGCTAAGAATAAAGAGGGAAAAATTAAACAGATTTTAGAAGAGTGAAAATAGGAAAATCTCAGAGAGAAATGCTTTTAACATTTAAATTTTGTGGGCATTTACTGAACTTTTAAGTACAGCCTTTACACCCGCCATAAGAGATCAAACAGTTACTCTAAAAAGAATGTTTTAGAAACTGTGGACTCACAACTCTCTTGCTGCCTCCCCTAAACGCCTATATCCTGTGACTAGCATGTTTAAACACCTATATCCTCCGCATGACTAGCATGTTTAAATTGTTCAATCAGTTATCAATTACTCTAATAAACGTACAATCTTCAAGTTAAGAACCTGAATCCATTAATGCTTTAGTACAAAGAGAATCAGGAAAGCTCTGCCAGAAAAGTTTGAAAAATAAAGTTTATTTTCTTTCGGTATTAGTTTTCAGCAAGCTAATATTACTTACTACAGGCCTTTCTACAAAGAATGCCTCTTTCACATGCCAATTATCTCAACCCTATTTGCAAGAAGTAAAGTGTTCTAAAACACAGAGAGTCTTTGCTTTCACTGAGAAAGAGAGCTCTCTATTTCAGTGCCTTTCAAATAAAGAATGCATTAAGGCTTATAGCGCCACATGTTTACTTCCCTTTTGCAACATGGTTTGCTTTCTCGGATAAATTTTATAAACACATTTATGCTTAGATATGCAATAGCTAATGTTTAGTATAAGCAGGCTAATGTCACCATTAGTTGAATAAAAACTACTGCTATAAAAATCATTTCTTTTAAAAGCTGTATAAAATATATACTATATATGCATATAATACTGCATGTTGAAACACAGTATAAAATCTGGAGTGTTTTCTGTAATATTACCTTACTGTGAGCATAATATGCTGGTCAATGGTGGGCATTATCCAGCCAATTAGCTGCAACAGGGATATGGCTGTTTTTTTTTTTTTTTTTTTTTTTTTTTGAGACAGAGTCTCGCTCTCTCGCCCAGGCTGGAGTACAGTGGCCGACCTCAGCTCACTGCAAGCTCCGCCTCCCGGGTTTACGCCATTCTCCTGCCTCAGCCTCCCGAGTAGCTGGGACTACAGGCGCCCGCCACCTCACCCGGCTAGTTTTTTGTATTTTTAGTAGAGACGGGGTTTCACTGTGTTAGCCAGGATGGTCTCGATCTCCTGACCTCGTGATCCGCCCGTCTCGGCCTCCCAAAGTGCTGGGATTACAGGCTTGAGCCACCGCGCCCGGCCATGGCTGTTTTTTTAACATTTAGTTCATTCTGCAAATTATGAGCTTCCATGCAATGTGAAAATTATGCCAGATAATTAAGAAACACATTTGTGCAGTCATGGTAGTACAATATGAAGAAAAGGCAGTACTTCTGATGCCTGTATTACTGCATCATTTTAATTGCTAAATTAAAAGGATTTTAATTATTGTGACCAAAGATGAAAGGCCAGATTTGATGAAACTAATTAAAATATGATGGCTAACCAGGCAGCCTGTTTGATAGTCAAGGTCTCAAAATGCTAACAAACCTAAATACGATGAGAATCATACCAAACAACACCTAGTAAATGTCCATGTGTTTTTCAGACATTTTTTAGTTTTAATGATATAGTAGCTATAACAAGGTGTCTTCTTTCTAAGATGAAAGCATAACGAAACAAGCAGTTTTCTGTACTTTATAAAGGGTCTAAGAAATAAATAATAAATTTATAGAGACAAATGATTTAGCTTCTAAATTAGACACTAAAATATTAGGCAACTGAAAACAAACAAAAAGAAAACCCAACAACAAACTGGGAAAACAGTAAAAAAAAAAGCCTGAGAAGAATTTAGTCTTTTAAAAATATTAACCTACCTTTTTACACATCTTCCTTTCCCTGTACCTTAATTACATCATGCAAACTCAGTTATTATAAAAATATAAGAGATGTTAAAATGTTAAAACTGGTAAACTGATGTCCACTTTTGCATATAATTTCCTTGAAAAAATAATATGGACTTATCACATGGCCACATTTTCTAAAACATCAAAATTCATAAAATTTTTTTTTGGCTTTTCAGAAGTAGAAAAAGAAAGATGTCCCCCATGTTCTTCCTTTAGTTCTTAAATATTTTATCCCAATTCCTGCTGCCTCACCTAAACGCCTATATCCTGTGACTAGCATGTTTAAACACTATATCCTCTGCATGACTACCATGTTCAAAACTGGTTTAATTCTTATTCCACTTGACTCCAAGTTCAGTGAAGGCAGAGACCACATGTGTTGTGTTCATCATTGAATATATGGTACAATATATTATGTCCATATTTGCTTTTAATGAATACACAGAAATAAAAATATGTAAAGTAAAAACACAATGTGATATTAGAATTAGGTACACTGAATTTTATTTTAGTATTTTGCTTTTGTCAATGATTTAAATTTTACATGCTACTGTAAAAATAAAATAAATTTTGCTATTCACTTCTTTCAACAATCTGATGTCTGATAACCAAAGTCATGGTCCTAATTCTGGCCAAACTTATATCTCGTATTAATTTTTCTGCACTGGATGCAAATATTTTTAAGTAGCTGTTGCTTGAACTGTGACACAAACCTGGTTCTTGTGCTCTCTCATCACTCCTATTTTCTCCTTCTTTCATCTACAGCTTTTACAGTACAGGCTAATTTTAAAAATCAGTCCTCAATTTTGTGAGATTTTATTCCAAATCAGCAACTTTGGAGGCCTATTTTACTCTTAATAAATTCAATTATTACTTAATCCTAGGCCTCTGTCACTAGCCCCAATTTCTTTCTCAATTTCTAGGATCTCCTTTCCCAAATCCTGCTTGGACATTTCTAGAATTACACATGTCAGTTTTATTCGAACTCCTGCCTGTAACAGAACTCATCTTTCTCCTGGAGGTGGTGACTTTTTCCATAAATATTATCATACCTCCTACACCCCTAGGTTTGAACTGTCAAACTCAACTTTTGTTTCCTTTGCCCCTCTATCTAAGACCTGTTGATTCTACGTTGTAAGTCCTCGGAAATGTCTTTTGAACAGTTCCTTTTCAATGTTTTTCTTAACAATATTTTTGTTCAGATCTTGTCAGTGCAACTTCAAGATACTTTATTAAGTTCCTAAACTGTATCCCTACTCACCCTTTGTTCATTTTCCAAGCATTTATCTAAGCTTGAAAAAGTTTTCGCTTTTTCTCAAATACTGCTTTTATTATGTTATTCCTTGACTTACTAACTTCAGGTTAGGCTTCAATGTTGACAGAACAAGAATCTCATCACCACTGTGTTCCTTAGAGCATATTTTCTTTTGTATGTCTAAATGGGTTTGTTTCTATTTTTTATATTAAAATGTAATATATTCCCCCTAAACTGTCAAATGTTACAGGCTATAACATCATTTATTTTGGATTGGGAAATTGAAATATAGGATGCTAAAATGAGTTGCTCAGAAATAATAATCACAGCACAAAAAAAGCTCCAAGTTAATGGCTCTTAGGCTATGTGCTGCTAAATGCACAAAGTGATGGGACTTTCTAAAGTTAAATCCTTAAACTTAATTTATTCAGTCCATTTAGATTTTTAAATTAATCAAACCCATTTAGATTCTGTGACTATCTGAAAGTAATGATTTGGGGGTAATCCCTTTATGCTTGGGGTGCCAAGGCATTTCTACAAAGGAATTATTAGTGTCAAATGCTTTTTGCTAGGTCAAACATTCATCATGGCAAATAAATAGTTTTGGTAGAAAATAATATATTCATACCCTTAGAAAAGTATTCCTCAAGGACCAGTAAGATACTACATTAGTCACACTAATTCCCAACTTTGCACTTTAAGTTCTGTACAACTGTTAACAGCTAGACAGAAATAGGTAGGGAGATACTCTAGAATCTGTGATAATAGACATGAAGAATTATCTAATTCAAGGCAGATATGGAAGATAATTTTCTGGTATACGATATAGATGGTTTCATAGAGGCATGCAAAAAGCTACTCTGATTCCATATTCACTTGCTTATGGTTAACACTAGGATAAGGCAAAAACGTTGACAAAGGATAAGAGTTCTACCATGTGGTTTGCTCTTTAGATAAAAGCAGACACATAAATTCTAATTTAATATTAAGTCTTTCCAGTGCAGCCTGAAACTGTATTTGTCTTGAAATGTATTCACTTTATTATTTTTTCTTTCCTTTCTCATTCTACAGGACTTCAGTTTCACTTCCATAGTTTTTTCTGGTGAGTGAGACTTATCACATATCACAGTCTCAAACATAATTTGTATTTTTTTAAAAAGTGATCTCAGTGCCTACGATTTTAGGACCTAAAAGACAGTCCCAGATAAATAACTATTCCTAAGTTTCAAAACTATCACTAGGTTTCCAATGCTTACTGTTTCTCCAGACTTCCTTATTATAATAATGAACAATAAAGAAACCCTTGTAATGAAGGTTGATTTCTGTTAGCTCTACTTTGGAATCACTTACTAAAGCTTGGTCTGAAATGAGTCTTCTTCATTAATGAGCATTATCTACCAAATGTGTTATCTCTACTTGGATTTCTTTTTTCTCTAAAGTGTTCCAGTGAATAACAACCCTAAATTGAAACCAGACTATCATTTTATCATCCAAAATAAGAAGTGGAAACAGGAAACAAAGACCCTAGTACATATAAATTAGATCATCAAAAGACATTCATTGGCATTAAACTGCTTCCAAACTTTACAAGATAACAGAAGTTTTTAATTTTATTTTCAACAAAGACGACCACAAGCCAATTTAAAACAGCCATCTTTTTCCAGACAGCCTATCAAATTCCTTTACTTATAAGACAGAAGCTAAGGAGGAGGGAATCATGACATGGTTTCTATCCAGAAGCCTGAGTGAGCCAGAAGACTTTCTGTCTGCTCAGATACACCTGAATTTTTTATAAGATGAAACACATTTCTTCTTAGCCTATGTTAAAATAATAGAATGATATTGTTTCATATGCATTGACTTTCATGGCCAAATAATACTGCAAAATATATTTCTTCATTTCATAGAATATTTTTATTTTACAGTATACTTATATATTGTTATATTTATATTTTATTTTACAGTATATTAACAAAACAAATTAAAGCATATTATATTTGCTTATTAGTGTTTTTTTTTTTAAAGCATCACACTGAATGAAAAAAAATTCAAACATTGTCATCACATGTGGTGGGAAGTTTAAGAGCCTGACAATCAGGCAGACATTAATTGAATCCAGGCTCTGGTGCACTTCGCTAGCTGGATGAACTGAGGTTTTCAACTTACTGAGCCTGGATCACTTTATGTGTAAAATAAGGATAATAATAGTACCTATATCAATAGGCTGTTTTGAGGATGAAAGATAATATAAATTGCCTAGTAAACTTAACATAAATGACAGTTAATAGTAACAAATCTTTTGTTGGCCAGAAGGTAAAATTAGTAAATTAAAGAACTAAGCTTGATCCCTAACATGTACGTGTTAGTTGCTGTCACTAACATCATCATTACATAGTAAAGAGGAGTTGACAGATTCTGAAGGAAATGAGGAGCATCTCCAAATTGCTACAGGCGCTATAGACACTAAAAAGTCAAGCTGATAAGATAAAAGACAGTCATGGACTGTACAGGCACTATTACTACCTTTGACTTTCCCACTGACATTGGAGATGGAATGAAATATTGAGAAGGGCTTGATAAATGACTCATGAAGGGATAGCCCACTTAAAATAAGCAGCAATTTAAGGAAGAGTTTTATTTAAGTTTTTGGATGTCTTCTGATTTCTGCTTTGCCTTTTCAGCCAACAAATAAGGAGCCTGGCAAGCTGCAGGAGATAGCCAGCCCCATGAGGGAAACAGGCTACAGGCTGCAGGCAGGAAGGACGGGATGCAGAAATTTGGAAATTTTATTCTGAGGTTGGAAAAAATGTGGCCAAAAAAAAAAAAAACTCACTTCAATATATATTATCAATAAACAGTATTCCCAAAGAAAATCAAGGATTTCTGAGAAACTTTACAAACTATTCTTTGAGCATCTTTGAGCACCCTAACCCTAACCCTTTGAGGAAATCCAGTTTTGAAATCTTGTTACATCAAGTGCTAGGATTCCTGATTGCTCATACTGAAATATATAATATCTTCAGTAGAATATACTTTTTTTTCTTTTTTTTTTTTTTGGTCAGTCTCACTCTTAGCCAGGTTGGAGTACAGTGGTGTAATCATGGCTCACTGCAACCTCTGTCTCCCGGATTCAAGCGATTCTTGTGCCTCAGCTTCCCAAGTAGCTGTGAATACATTTGTGCACCACCATGCACACCTATCTTTTTGTATTTTTAGCAGAGACAAGGTTTTGCCATGTTGGCCAGTCTTGTCTCCAACTCCTGATCTCAAGTGATATGCTGGCCTTGGCCTCCCAAAGTGCTGGGATTATAGGCATGCGCCACCGCACCCAGCAAAATATACTTTTAATTAAAACTTAAAACTTTTATTTCTGTGTTTTTTCTTAAATGACAAATTTATGAGATTTGAACTAAAAGGTCACATTTAGAAGTCACAGTTACAAACTGAGGACAGGATCTATTAACATTAGCTTTGACACATCTCGGACTCAGATACCTAAAGTCCTCAATGTTTACACTGAACATGCTCTTAAACTTGCACCTAGAAAAATGTGGGCAGACAATATCACACTAATGCTGGCCCATCAGTTTCCACATGCAATGGAGAGGCATTCAGCATTCTTCTATTATCACCCTGTTTAGAAAGGAGAAAATTAGTCACAAAGGGTAAATGTAGAACCTAATATGTTTTTCCGAAAGCACCAGCTTCTTCTCAATTATAACCTATCGTTAATGCATAATGTATATGATGCCTCTCCTTGCTGAATTTAATTTCTCTTCTTCAGTTCCTCTAGGCTCTTTTTCTATGAAATTTGAATCTGATGCTGCTCATGGAACCAAGGCCTGCACTGCTATCATATGCTGGCAAAGCCCAATCAGGCAGAAGGATTTTTTCTTTCACCTCTCCTCATCTCTTTCTTCCTTCTCCTCCCATACGTACATATACAAAAGAAATAAAGCATAAGATTAGATGATTGTTTCTCTTTAGTTTGACTAAGGGAAATACACCAACAAATTTTAAATAAGATGGGGAAAAAAGGCAGAAAAAACACCCACATACTACTGGTTAAGTGAGGTCCAATATACAGGAAACCACCAAGGAAATTCAGTTGTCTATCCCTAAAAATTATATAGCAATAATTTTATCTCTTTCTGCTCGCTCCCAAACTGACAAGTTATATATAGACACATAGGACTTTTAATATGCATTAAATATTTTAATTAGCCTGTGTGTAAATTTTGCTTAAAATTTTGAAAACACTAATCTTACTGTTAATATAGCTAAGCAGAAATAAGCTAAAGCAGAATAAACTGTTCAGAAAGATAAATAACTTAATGATGTTTAACCTGATAGGAATGGACCACTGAAGGAAGTGGATAAAAGTGAGAGATAAAGCTCATCTTTTCTAGTTGGTAAGAGCAGGTTAGGTATTCCTGACCGTCTTCCTCCCTGCACCTGGTAGGACAAAGTTTCTCTGCAGGATTGACTTAAACCTTAAAGAGTGATAAAATGGGTATTCAGGGGTCTGCTTAGAAAGAAAAAAATTATTCCAAGGACCCTAAGAAAAACATACACTCCTATAATTGGAATTAAAAAGTAATTGGTGATGAGCACAGCACACTGATTAGAACTAATTATTTTAAAATAAAGTATCTGACAAAACAAATCCTTTCACATAAGTGATTGAGATGATGAGTAAAGGGAGCTTACTAGAAGTGAAGTAAGCACAGGGTTAGTCTTGGTGATGTTTAACTGTGCAGGAATAACATGTAACAGTGAAATGTACAGTCATTTTGGCTATGGTACCTAGTACTTAGTAGATACTGAATATACATTTGCTGAGTGAATGGATTAACATAAAAATTACGAACATATGTAGGTCTACACATTCTTATTCTCTACAGTATGTTACATTTTTGTTCTCTATATCATAAATACTGGCTGGTGGACTTGGCAAAACAAACATTTGTTAATAGGGGATTATGACTGTATTAATGCTAATCTTTCTTCTAAAGAATAAAAGGACTATAGTGAAAGGTACATACTGAAAAATGTTTGTTGATGTTTTAAGATTTAGGTTCCATCTGGTTAGTATTCTTTTAGGAAATAGTTTTTGCCATTCTGAAAATAGTATTATCATTTAAAAGATAACAGTAGCAAACTGTGGCTATAACATATGAAACATCTAGAATTTAGATAAAGCACAAAATGTCCATTTCAAAATATGCTAATATATTTAAGTTCTTATATATTCTAAATTTTAGCCCAGTAAAGTTGTTTTATTAATATATCAATTTTTCCCTTTCCTTCCCTATGTTGCACATCTCCTTGCAATGTGGTATATGACTCAAAAATAGTATATGAAGAAAAGTAATAAAGACAAGAGAAGTTGCAGAAAGGAGAAAAACTATGAGATGTTAGAAATAAATCTTATACATTTAATTTACCTAAGTATATAGACTCTATTTACATGAGTGTATGAACAGGTTTATTTTACTTTTGCCTGTAGCATTAGGTATTTTCCATTTATAGCCATGACCTGTATGAAGCTCAGGTAAACATTAAATCATGCCATTTGGAAACCAACTTTCAGAAAGGACCACATTCTCTTCTCATTTTACTCCAGTGCAGTTTTTAAAGATATAAATTTTATCCATTTAAACTCACCATAATATCTAGTTTCCCTTGCCCTCTTTGCCCTTTATTTATAATTTGACTCATTTTATTGATATTATTAGTTTATGCATCAGTTTCTCCAACCAGTTTGCAACTTCTTCAAGGAATAGGTTTTTAATTCATCTTATAACCCTGAGTGTCCTGAATCTAGGACCTCTGAGTATACTTTAAGTAATCTCCAGACTACTTACAATACTGAATACAATGTCAGTGCTATGTAGATAATTGTTAAACTGCATTATTTAAGGAACAATGACAAGACAAAAAATGTCTGTATGTGTTCAGCACAGATGCAACTTTTTCCTGAATTATTTTCAATCTGAGGCTGTTTGAATCCATGGATGCAGAGCCCTCCGATATGGAGGGTTGACTGTACTTCTGCTTTTTTTTGAGACGGGATCTTGCTCTGTCGCCCAGGCTGGAGTATTATGGTATGACCACGGCTCACTGTAGTCTCAACCTCCTGGGCTCAAGATTTCCTCCCACTTTAGCCTTCTGAGTAGCTAAGACCACAATCATGCACCACCACACATGGCTAATTTTTTGTAGAGATGAGTTCTCCCTATGTTTCCCAGGCTGGTCTCAAAATCCTGAGCTCAAGTGATCTCCTGCCTCAGCCTATCAAAGTGCTAGGAACCACTGCACCCAGCCCCAACTGTACTTCTTAAATGCAGTAAAGTTTGCTTTTATGCTTTTCTTCTCTAAGTACATTTTTGTCAGTTTCCATTCATTTTTGAGGTGCTTTTGTAAGACTCAGGGTAATTTTCTCCTCCATATTTAACCTCATGGATCTGTGCCCCTTGCAGAAAAAGCATACTCTGTGAGGGTAAACACCAAGTAATATCTTAAAAAACATCAAAAACTCCTCATAGTTTTTTTCATTACCTATTACTACAGAAAGAAGAAGTATTGGGATTGACATAAATACCAATATATCAATATGTCAATGCCTTCTTTTATCATAAATATCAAAACTTGAATAATTGACGTGAGCAACTCCATTAGAGGACATCTTTAAAATGCCAGGTAAAAGAAATTGTCCAGTAAATGGTAACATTTGTTAGAAAATAAAGGATTACATTTGTATCAAAAAGCCAAAAAAGGTCACTTAGCAATATGAGCTACTGAAAGCCTATTAAAACAGTTTACCACTTTAACAATGTTTTTAAAGTAATGAGAAAATTCTCATATTTGTTTCTTATACTTTTAAAAAGTAAACAGAAAATAAAATCATATCTTTCATTCTCAGTTTTATATATATATATATATATATATAAATTTTTTTTTTTTTTTTTTTTTTTTTTTTTTTTTTTTTTTTTTAAGATGGAGTCTCACTCTGTCACCCAGGCTGGAGTGCAGTGGCATGATCTTGGCTCACTGCAAGCTCCGCTTCCCAGGTTCACGCCATTCTCCTGCCTCAGCCTCCCGGGTAGCTGGGACTACAGGCGCCCACCACCGCGCCTGGCTAATTTTTTGTATTTTTAGTAGAGACGGGGTTTCACTGTGTTAGTCAGGATGGTCTCGATCTCCTGACCTCGTGATCCACCCGCCTCGGCCTCCCAAAGTGCTGGGATTACAGGTGTAATATGTTATGTTTTAAACATAATCCAAATCTTAGAAATTTATTCTTAGGTTTAGCAATGAGACTCCAAGTAATTATCTGGCAAATAGCATTAGCACAAAGGCTCAAGCCTCTTACCATCAAATCCATCTTCTTCTGACCCTAGTTCATCATCAGAGCAGATGTTGAGGACATTTACCAGCATCTCAGTCACTAAAGAGAGAAAGCAAAGAAAGAAAAGTCAGGGGGTTTTCTGTTATAACCTTAACTATTACTCTGGCATTGTTAATGAGCAAATGTAGTAATAACATTTCTTACTTAGATTGTATATAGAAGCAGTTTCCATAAACATCCCGATCATAAAAAACAGCCTTTGTAATTCTATGCAGACTTTATAAAACTATTAGCTCATGTTTATGATATCTAATGGTAACATTTACTAGCTCTAGGTCAATAGACAATGACAAATCAAATATGTGGATATGAATATACTATAAATCAATGAAAGAGAAAATAGTTTTTTTTTGAATTTTTATTATCACACAATGATAAGGCTTAATCTAGATCAGATTACAAACTTCTGTTCAGTAGGGACTAAGAATGATGAATTTTTAAAATAGTTTTAATCACCTAGAGAACTTCACGCCATTATAGGCATGTGGTTTTGTGTTTAATACAAACTGCTGATTGATAAACTAATATATCTGAAGTATTTTTCAGAATACTAATTTAAAAAATGTATTGACAGAAATATCATTAAATTTGATTTTCAAAAATGCTTAAAAAATTAAATAGCTGCAGTTTAATCAGAAATTTACTTAATAGATTACAGTAGGATTATATAAAAGTGTTTTACAGAGGAAATTAGTACTGCATTATTTTTATACTACAAAGCATGCTATTTACATTTAACAATTTTTGAAATTAGATTGGATTCTACTATGCACGTGAAAAGAAGCCTGTCTACTGCTTTGAGAGCTACTTTTTAAAGTAATATGCTATTTCAAAAAATGTCCTTCTAGAATTGAAGATGTATGATACAGAGCAAAACTTCAATGGAGCCAACATTGATCCAGAATTTCAGTTTAATTATCAAAACTGGATTTTGTGTACCAACAGATTAATATGCTAATTTCTAATAAACGTCCCAAATTTTAATAATTAATAGAAACAACTCAAATCAAGGGTGCTTAAAAGGTGCCCCATAGTTGTCAGGATCCACACTGCTTCTGTTTCCAGCGAAGTCAACAGATGACGCTACTCCAATTTGATCAGTGCAAGAAAGTTGCAATATGGAGTAGTTCTGGGAATATTTATCAGAGACTATTAAAAATCTATTTTTGATTATTTTGATATCCAAAGGGAAGACTTCTTTGCTGACAACTCAAACTTGACTGGTTTAATCATTTTAGGGCATTTAAAGGGAAAACAACAATTAGGGTTTCAGAAAAATATTTAGCTTTTCTCTGATACTCCTTATAGGACATCATTACTCTGATATGTAGGGAACACTCATCTTTCTTATAATGCCCATTCACCTTCTCATGGAAAGTATGAGAAGATACGTGATAATCAATCTGTGTATCACTGTTAGCCCTCCTGAATGAAAAACAAGTGGTGCAGGCATTTCCTCAAAATTTTTGTTGGGGTTTAAGTCAACATATGAAAGCAAAACAGAGGGGGAAAGAAGGAAGGCAAGAAGAGAGTTAATAAACAACTTTTAAAATGTAAATTTGTCTCCTGTTCTGTACCTTATAATGTGCTAATGCCTACATTATGGATGAACTACTTTGTTGTTGTTGTACATATTGTTCTTCAAAATATTGTAGCCATTAAGCACTATCATATAGTAATTTATTAACATCAGAAATGTAAGGAGAGCATGGCTATCCTAATCTTTTAATTTGGCAGATAAAATTAAATAGTCCTTTGGGATTACAGTACAAAGGGGTAAAGAAAAAGGGTAGACATTACTTGAAACCAGGCAAAGCTGTATTTCCATTATATTTTAAAGAGTTATATTATTCTAATAAAAGTGTAAAAATTTCCTAAATATTCGTTTTTTTGTTTTGTTTTGTTTTTCTGCTTCCCCCTAATTCACCAATTGTGTCCTGCTAATAGGATGCACAGTGACACACTTCTACCTCCAAATCACATCTTTCATTGCACAACTTGTACATTTTATTGGCTGGGCCAAAGTTCTTCTCTTTCTGAGTGTTTAATCTCCTTTCCTTCCTTCCTAAACTATTTTAAGAAGAACATCTCAGGATTCCACAACATACCTTTTTCCCCAACAAAAGGCAGGGACCAAGTAAAAACATCCATGAAATTTGGAAGCCAGTATGGATGAGGAGAACAGTTGAATTGCCTGATATTCATAACATTGTTCTCATACTTCAATACTGCAGCTAAAAATAATCAAAAAAGGATGTCAGAAACACAGGACATATTTCGCCTTCCATGTATGGCTTTAGCTCATCAAGAAAATTCAACCATTTGACTAAAGTTCCAAAACATCCAGGCTCACACCTTAGGCATCCCAGAATGCTTATATAACTTATGTACTTGAACCTTACTCTACACAATATATGAATACTTAATATGGAATTGTATAACAAATTGGAAAATATTTATACGAAATAGTTAATCCAATGTCTGTCAGGAATTGTATCAAGTTCCCCTTTCAGCCAAGAATACTTTAGTCTTAAAATTTGATATCTGATGACACTAATAAAAGTGACACAGCTAAGTTTGACATAATAATCTCCTGAAATATTTGAACAAATATATTTTTTAAAAATAAAACTTCATCCAGTAGAACTCCCAACAGTTGTACAAAATAGTTTAAGTTAGATTGCTTTATTTTTTAATGCTTATTTTATTTTTTAAATTAACATAATAATAGTACAAACTCATGGGGTACATAGTAATGTTTTGATACATATAATGCACAGTAATCAGATCAGGGTAATTAGCTATACATTAAATACCGTATCAAACATTTATCATTTATTTGTGTTTGGAACATTCAATATTCTCCTTCAAGCTATTTGAAATTATAATCTATTATTGTTAACTATAGTTACCCTATGGTAGATTGCTTTCTTGACTTAATAAAATAAAATGTTTGGATTGAATCTCACATAAAATAATGTGCTTCTACCTAACTCTATCCTTGATTTCTGAAAAAGATGTCCATCCATGACTGAGGAAAACAAATCTGCATGCTTCACGTCTCTGTAAGTACTTTCAATAAAGGAAAAGTCACCTGTTTTAGTAGGGGTCACCTATTCTACAGATAGACAATTTTAAGTTGCAGGAAATTCTCAGGTTGAGTTTAAACCTGCCTTTACCAGTCACTGATCATAGTTTTGCTATGCATTTCATATTTAATATTTAAAAGGCTGTCATTCCGCTTCTGAATGACAGCCTTTTAAATATTAAATATGATACTCAAGCATATCTTCTTAGGCTTTGGCAAGATTTCATTTTTATTATCTATTCAGGGCATAATTAGTATTACATTAGAAGACAGTAACCAACAGAGTCTACATGATATCATAGGATCTTTTCTTGTTTATGTTACAGGGTTGAAAATACAGAAAAATTAATCATTACTTTTTTGTTTTTACTCAGAATGGATGCTCAGGAGCTGGAGACACATCTTGGTATCTGCCTTATAATCTTTTTCAAGCAAATTATTTTTATACCCTTTCACCCTCTTTAATATGACATGGCTTCTTGATGCTTTAGCTCATCATGCTCAACCTATTCTGAATGCCAGATCGGCAATGTCTCTGTTAAAATGTGGCCCAGAAGTAATATGATCTAGGTCGGTTTGAACAGCGCAGAGTATGGGGAGAATATATCGTTTTCTGTGGTGTGGATACTATATATATCATATTGTAGCCTAACAATATGTTGATGTTTTTAGCAGCCTGCATTTAACTAAACTCATACTTGTGAATGGTAAGGCCTTTGTTTTGCATTGTTATTTCTGGCTGACTAACATGGTTCTGGGGAACATACAATCACAGACACTTTGGGGACAAGAAATGTAGACAGTGTAGGCAATACTGATATGAAGGTAGTCATCCTCTTCTTCCTGTGGAATTCTAATTCCTGCAAATGTTTCTGTAAACCCATTCCCTTTTATGTTGCTTTATCCATTTATGCCATAAGGATACATTTACATGATATTAAAAACATGCAAAATAAAAAAAATCAAGGCAAACTACCATACCAATACTTTTGATTTTCAGTTTAAGAAAGGTGACGTATTTCCTATCTTTGCTAAGTGCTACTAGAGCTCTAGCTCCATGTAAAAGGTTTTTACTATTTCGGAACACTGAATATTCACAGCAGAAATGCATCCTCGTATCTTCAGATGAATCTTTAAGGCTTTAAACTGTCTTTTTGAAGAGTAATTTCTCCTCTAAATTCCCCCACTTTTTATTAATCTTAGGTTGGTGGTATAGCAGAAAGAAGAAAAGTAAATATTATAATTAACAGTGCCCTGGAGGAAAGAGATAGGCTTTATGTAATAATCTGCACAACAAATCTGAGAAGCAGGTGTGACTACCCTTATGTTACAAAGGACTTGTGGTTGAGAAATGGAGAAACTTGCTCAAGATCACGCAATCAGTAACTGACGGATCTCACTCATTATTTAAACTCAGCTTTTTCTGACACCAAATTCATTCCCTTTCTTTCATTCCCTGCTGTCTCTCATAAATTATAAATGTATGAATTCTAGTCCTAGCTGTTATAATAATTTAACTTTGAATATGGATTTCATAATTAAAGAGGTTTTAGTTTTTGCCAAAATACATGTTTGAGTGAAACAGGATGCAATTCACAAGCAAGGGTAAGGCTCATCCAATAGATAAAACAGAAGTTCTGTTTTGTAGCTGGTGAGATAAAAGTTCATTTGATCTTGGCTCAATACAATTTACTTCAGTACCTACTGATAAAAGCAAATAATGTTTTTAGATTTTATTTTAATTTATTTACTGAGTATCTGATATATGCCAGGCATTATGTGTGGCCCTTTATAAACATAATTACAAATCTTCACAATATTCCTCAAAAGTGGTTCTTATCATTTATATTTTGAAAATAAGCAAACAGAGAGGTTATCTGCCTACAGTCACACTTAGAAAGAGGTAAATCTCACTTTTGGACTGAGTCTAAAGTCCCTGATCCTTCTAGTACATCATAATATATTCATTCTAATAGTATAAATAATTCAGTGTCTATCAAGTTGTGAACACAAATTCTTTCTCCTTCCATGTTCAATCTCTTTAAAGAAAAGCACTGGACTGGAAAGCCAGGAATCCAGACTACAAGATGGAATCTGTCACTAATTATTTACCAGACTAAGGTACTTAGTATCTTTAAGTTAAATCTCAGTTACCTAACTATGTGGGTTTATAAATAATTTATAAAATCTCTTCCGGATCTGAATGATGTTAACAAACTTCATTGTAAACAATGAAAGGCCTCATCACTAATGCAATAAATAATATCCTCAGTAGCTCTATAAGCTATAAATAGAATTTTTTCTAATTTTTCTCTAGCTCAAAAAATCCTAAATTGAAAAATGAAATTACACCAATATGTATTCTTTTTTCTTCAGCAACACATTTATGCAAAAATACTTTCTGAACAGCCTTACATTAGTAAGTTACTCAAAATTCTGATATTTTTGTAAAATAAATATATAACACAGAAATACATGAGAAAAAAAAAAAAAAAACTAAAACAGTCCAAAATATCTGCAGTCACGAAATTCACAGTTAACGTTTCATCTCCCACCTCCCACATCCTCCGCCCCTGCCACCTGCCTCCGACTGTCATTGGGATTACAAAACCCAACTGGAGCCCTAACAGTGTGCTCTTCTCTGAAGTATTTGAAAGACGTTTATCTCCAGTACAATATAAATAATACAAATAGTTGTACTTCAATAATCACTCAAGACCACCTCCTGAGCCCTTGTCTGAGAAAGAGAGGAAAAAAAGAACAAAAGTCTATCACCAAGGAGCTCCTTTATTCTACTGGCAATTCCACATGACCTCTTGTCACTTAACAATTGTAACAGAGAGACTCTGACATACATGCAGGCCTGACATTAATAACCATCCTTCAGAGCACACCAGACACCACAGAAATAAATGCTCTTCTGTTGTGCTGGCAGGTATGAAGAACAGCTGGAAGGAAATTTGGTATAATGAAAAGAATACTAATCCCACAAATCTGGAAGCATGACTGCCAGTTCTTTTTCTGATGTCAAAATTACTGTCTTAAAAATGCAATCCACTCATTTTATAGTACCTGTAGAACCCTGTGTTCAAAGACATGCTGTAAAAGATGTAATATTAGTAATCAAGGGTCTGCTCCTACTTGGTGAATGCAGAAGGGGGACTGTACCTTGATTATTTCTAATAACACAACTGGTCTCCTGTACATAGTGAAGTCCAAGGAATAGAATCTATCTTACTCCACTGCTCTGTCTACCAAGCCATGTACTAAGTTGCCTGATCATCTCCAAATCTGTAGAACAGGGGGTCTTTCTTACTTTAATTTGAAATTTTGATGAGACCAAAAAATAAAAGCTAGTATTTAATAAAAACTTGAAAACATTTCTCAACATGCTGTCTACAATTTCCATCACCCAGGGAAACTGGAGACAGAGCAATGAATGACAAGAGTAGAAAGATCAAAAGAAAGTTTCTAATTAAAGACCAGCTATCAAAATTATTGCTAACAAGTGGTATTAACCAGTTTACCGAAACACACATGAGTTCAGCACTTCTCAAGTGGGTGTCCAGAGGAATCCAGAGGAATACAAAGTTCTTTTTCTGAAAAACCTGTCACTGTAATGCTTCCACCATACCTCAGGCATTCTTCACACCACTAGTCCTGATTTTAAGACAGGGGAGAAGAGGTCAAAAGAATGGAAAATGACTTGAATTTTATTCCTGTCCTCATCCTTTTGCTAATGTCTTTCATCTCCTTATCCCTAATTGACCATCCTCTTTCACCTTCAGAAGATGGGAAAGAGGGAGAGAAAAGAAACAAAGATGAGAAGAAACCAAATGGGGGCATTCCAGAATCATAATCCATCCAGAAATAGCAAAAGCACAAAGAAATTGCATAATAGACCCAGGATGTTTTTTCCTTCCAATTCTTCCACCCGCAGATGCCCTAGCAGAAAAACTAGCATCAGTGTGTTCTTTTGGCAAAGTCCTACCATCACGAAAGGAGGCATAATGCCTTGGTGGATACAATTCCTGAAGCAGGACCCATGCAACTCATAATGTTCTATGGCAGCATTTGAAGATTATGCCGGTATGCTGCATGCAAGGGGTTTTTTAAATTCTGGGAGCCATGCTACTTAGTTTTCAAATATCTGTATTTTCTCATAAAAATTACTTTTTGGGGGTACAATTTTCATTTAAGATTGTGTGAAGATGTATATATGTATATATGCATACTTTTCCATAGTATATATTATAGCATTCATGAACACAGTCTCTACAATTCCTTCCATTTTAAAATCCGACTTCTAACTTCCACCTCCATTTTTTCCCCTTTCAATGTCCTAGTTCTTGCTGGATGAATTCTGTCTTTAAAAGATTCTTTTTAATATTATTAATAACTTAGTTAAAGGGAAATGTACTAATTCATGATGGTTACAGTATTTGGTGAGCAAGGACTGTATTCATAAATTTTACTCTCTAGATCATAAGCTTAAGTGAAAAGTATGTGTTCAAGTCACTTATGAAGATAGACTTCAAACCTTAAATTTTTAGGTAATTTGATCATGATATTCTTCAGTATGAGAAAGGTAATGTTTATATTGTTTCATCCACTACCTAATATAGGGTCTTTCACAGGCAAATTTTCAGTAAATTCATATAATGACTAAATTTTTCTTTTTTTATTTTTCAAGAGATGGGATCTTGCTCTGTTGCTCAGGCTGGAAGACAATGCACAATCATAGCTAACCGAGTTTCGAACTCCTGGGCTCAAGTGATCCTCCCACTTCAGCCTCCCAAGTAGCTGGGACTACTACAGGCACACACCACCATGCCTGGCTCATAATGACTAAATTTCAGCCAATCTGAAATATTTTGTTATTAGTGGATACAAACAGTAGGTATATATGACTTACTTGAAGCTGTGAGATAATTATTTTGTATGTATCAAGGACACACATGTATGCTACTATATATAATCACTTTATGTCCATTCTAGCCCTTGCCCCACTCCTCTTACTCATTAGGTGGAAATGGAAATACATTCTCAATCTTTACATACCTTACATACCTTGTACATGCATCCTTCATAGTACCTACAACACCTTTTTGAACTTTGTTACAAGTCTCCTAAATAAAATATTTATATTATCTTTCTTACATGAAGGGCAGAGATGGCATTAGATATTTCTGGGAAACAGTATGAGGTAATCTTCTGATTATGTGCATGTGTGCATGTGTGTGTACTGTTGAGCACTGACCAATGCAGTTTTGAACTACATAGGTCCACTTATATGCAGATTTTCTTCTGCTTCTGCCAACCCTGAGAGAGCAAGACCAAACCCTCTTCTTCTTTCTTCTCCTCAGCCTGCTCCAAATAAAGATGACGAGGATGAAAACTTTTATGATAATCCACATCTACTTAATGAATAGTATATATATTTTCTCTTGCTTATGATTTCCTTCAGGACATTTTTTCCTCTAGGTTTTGTGTATCATATACTATGAGAATACAGAATATAACACACATAACATACAAAATATGTGTTAATTGACTGTTTATGCTATCAGGAAGGCTCTGGGCAATAGTAGGTTATTAGTAGTTAAGTTTTTGGTGAATCAAAAGTTATATGCGGATTTTTGATTGCAGTGGGGGTTGGCACCCCTAACTGCTGTATTGCTCCAGGGTCAATTCTGTATGTTCCCATTCTTAATATAGGGTTAGCAAATTATTAACCAGGTTATTATTCATATATAGAATTTTGGGTAAAGTAAGTGGAAGGAAGACAATAGAAGGAATGAGGGAGGCACAGATCCTTTTTTATTCTTTTATAGTGTTTTGTACTGAATCTGGCATATGGTTGATGCTTAATTGTGTTGGTTGAAGAAAAGACCTAAGGAATGAAAACAGAAAATGGAAGAAGTGGGAAAAAGAGAGGAAGGAAACATAAAGCACATAACTAATCAGGATACTAAAAACATAACTAACAAAATACAAACAGAAATCTGAAGGAAACATAAAGGAATTTAGGTAAAAGGCAATGTGTCACCTCAAAGGCTAAACTGTTTGTTTTAAAATTGTAAGAGCATGTAAATTAGAGAACAGTGGAAACGATACTAGTTCTGTCACACGGTTACTGCATGAACTTGGGCAAATATTTCTCCTTCTTTAGTCTTTACCTTCAAATTTGTAAAACAGGAATAATATCTGCCCTCTCATTTTTTAAAGTATAAAGATCAAATAATCCCATTGCTGAGAATGGGGCACACACACACAAAAAAAAACACGTGATTAATATGCATGATAATCTTAATCAGATGAAATATTTTGTCCCTGAGAAATGTAAAGTATTATAAGTCTGTTTCAAATTCTTCAAGGAGGGCATGGTTATCTATTTTAAATGGTTTGCCATTTTATAATTCCCACCTAATATATTATACCTACATACTAGGATCCAGAGAATTTGGGGCCAATAATTGATCTCTGTAAGTAGCTCAAGACCAGTTAAACATTGTGAATAATTTCTGACATTACCATTTTGCATAGAGTATTTGAATTTCTTCTAGAAATTATTTTTTTGCTAATAAGAAAGAATCACTGGCAATTATCAGTTTCTTAACAGTTTTAGCTAGTGAATTCATTTATGTTCTAATCTATATTATGAAGATGCTAAAGTGAGGCTTATGCAAACCTAAACTAAAAACAGAGAGAGAGAGAGAGAGTCTTAGCTGAAGCTTTAAGCTATTGGAGGAGAAGGCACAGGGATAGTAAACACTGTGCCTTTGTCTTGCTCTCATTCGGTACAGCTCCAAAGCCTAATAAGGATAACTGTACTCTGGTGGGAGGTATTTTAAAACTGGTGTTACCTCTACACATTTGTAGACCCTTTTCAACTTCAAGCTTGGACTTTGTATCAGGCCTTGAGCTATAGCTTGCAATGATTCTAGGTTATCTCCACGATATCCTTGGCACTGAGTTAGTATTAAGTTCCTACACTTCGTATCAACATTGTTTTCCATGGAAATAATGTCATGGCAGACTTTTTGACACTGTAAGAGTAAAGTCTAAGAGTCTCTTGCAGGTCTAGAATTCCTAGATAATGAATAGCAAGTGACAATCCATTAATTCAAGTTTTTAACATTCCTTGGATTGTTACTGTTTTTCTCTTGCTGAATGCTTAATAGAGAATGAGATTTCTAGAGAAGTAGGTTTTAGTTGAACTGAAGATTCAGCTAACCATCAGGGCTATCAGACGATGGAATTCAATGCTTTAAGATGGATTCTTTGATTGACCCTTTTCAGCTGGTGGCAGAAGAGCACTTGGCAATGAATCTGTATGGAGGATTCAGCATTGAATCCTCCTTTGTTCCCTGGTGAGGTCTCCCATAACTCTGACATCTGAAATCTTGTAATTCTATGGGCAAAGCTTTGTGAAAAGCAAGAATTACCTCACACACTGTGTCTTACTTTGTTGAGGTTTCACAACTACTTAACTAAATTTACAATTAGAGAGTAGTGATTTTTAAGAAATCAAGACGGTCATTTGTTGGTGCAAAGATACAGAGATTATGTGTAGATTCATTCAATTAAAATATATAGTACAAGGTATCTTTCAATATTAAATTTTAATGGGATAGTTTATATTTTACCATCCCTTCCATTAATTAAATGTTTAAATGTGAGCAAGTGACTACTGGATTAAAACTAACTTATTTACAAAGTGGCCTCCAGCAATGACACTTTCACAATGGAGCTGAATAAACAAAAGCAAAAGGGCATTAGGGAATACATTTTAAAGGGATAAATGAATTATTTATTTCAGAAAAATATAAAAGGTATTCTAACTTCGTTCTTTTAATAATGCATATACTTGGATGCATAACACTCAGGTAATTTTAAAGTGATAACAAATAACTCTTCGTTTCAAAAGCTTTCTTTTCTTATTGAATAATGGTTAGAGTCACCTAAACATAATGGAACCATGAAGTGAAGAGTGGATTAGTGGATCGTTCACAGACATTTCATAGGACAAGGCTAAGGAGAAGAGTACAGACAGAGGTTAATATGTGGGCTCTGCAGCCAGTATGCTGTGTTTCAGTTTCAGTGCTTTCTGGTATCAGCTTGTGTCAACCTTGGGAAAAATATGCAGTTCCTTTGTGCCCTAGATTTTCATCAATAAAATCAAGATTATACAGTAATTCATAGTGTTGTTGAAAGACTAAATGCATTTATACACATAAAATCTTTGAGCAGTGTCTGGCACATAATAAGTGCTCAAAAAAGTTATTATTATATGCTGTTTATAAGAACAAAGTGAATAGCATAGGTATAGTATGCTATCACAACTGAAGGGAAATATTTACATTGGCTAAATATATTACCAACTGAAGACTTTAAAAAATATGGCTAACATGGTGAAACCCCGTTTCTACTAAAAATATAAAAACTTAGCTGGGCGCGGTGGCAGGCGCATGTAGTCCCAGCTACTTGGGGCCAAGGCAGAAGAATGGTATGAACCCCGGAGGCAGAGCTTGCAGCGAGCTGAGATTGAGCCACTGCACTCCAGCTTGGGGGACAGAGCGAGACTTCGTCTAAAAAAATCTCTCTCTCTATATATATATATTTATATCAAGCTATATCACTCAAGGTGACAATGATAATGACAATGGTAAATGAAATTAATATCACGGTTGGATTAATTACACATGTTGAATCTTGGATATAAAATGCAATGAGAGGAGACATTCTGTTGAAACCACTCCGCAGTGATATATATATATATATATATATATATTTTTTTTTTTTTTAGATGGAGTCTCACTCTGTTGCCCAGGCTGGAATGCAATGGCGTGATCTCGGCTCACTGCAACCTCCACCTCCCAGGTTCAAGCGATTCTCACTCCTCAGCTTCCTGAGCAGCTGGGACTACAGGTGTGGGCCACCACGCCCTGCTAATTTCTGTATGTTTAGTACTTGATGGGGTTTCACCATATTGGCCAGGCTGGTCTCGAACTTCTGACCTCATGATCTGCCCACCGCAGCCTCTCAAAGTGCTGGGATGCGCCTGGCCCATCTACCACCTCATATTGATAATAAAAGAATACTAAAAGGTTTTGTTTGTAGTTTCTACTTTATTCCTTCATATAAATTATTGTATTTCATACCATTTGTCAGTGAACTCTCTTAGGCTTAATAATGATTATGAAGAAATTATCTTTCTAGTGTGTCTAATTCTATCATACACACATGACTTTAAGAATCTTTATCAAATAAATGAAGGAATAAATTAGGGGCTGGGGGGATGTCTTATTGTTTTGCTTTAGTAAAAGAACAAAAATAAAAAAGTAAAACAACCTTGGCCTACAATTACTAGAAAGTACTAAAAATACTACCCTGACTGTATGTTTACATTTTTTATAATGCAATAAGTGATCTGGGGCAAACAAGTGCTCCGGACCCATTAAGAGGATCTTCAGGTTTGAGATGATGGCAGGAAAAAAGTTCATGCGAAGAAAACTGTTGTTATGGGGCAAAGTCTCTGGATTAATTTTATGCAACTTGTAAAGGAACTAGTAATCATATTTAACCAGTGGTTGTAAGGATAACAAAAAAAAAAAAAAAGTGCTTTAAAAAGTCAACGCTAAAAGTTATGTCCACGCTTAAGACAAGCCTCAGGCTCGCAGAAATGAATCTTTGCTATAAAACATGGTTCAACTTTGTAGGGGAAGAGCTCTTTGATGTGCTGTGGCAGAGACAGATATGTTACTCGGGGATGCCTGGGTATAGATTCAACTTTCCTTTCTGAGACCCCTCATCTCCCTCTCAAAAAGATCTGAGCTAACTGGTTCTGAATTTGGCTTGTGAACCACAGGGGTAGCAGATATCTATAAGTGTGTGAAAAATATTCCTGAATGATAAAACAATCTCCCAGTGGAAAAATATTTTACATTACAATTTTTGGCCAAACTGAGTTGTTTAAGCCAGTGTTCACATCTGCCACTCTATTTCTCAATCCAGAGAGATTTTACTCTCACCGATTGCTTAAATGTCACTTCCCCAATTAGTCCCCATAGAATAATTTTTACTCTCATATCACACCACTCTTTTCTTTGTTGCTTTTTCCAAATACACATAAATAATTATTGGTGGAATTATTTATTTAATGTCTCTCATACTACCAGATTATTAAGTACACTAGGGCAAAGACCATGTCTGTCTTGTTTTGTTTATATCCCCAACACCTAGTATGGTATGGTGCTTGGTATGTAGTAAGTTCTCAATAAAGGTTTATTGTATCGGTGAGTGGACTGAGCTAAAATCATTTTTACAGGGGGCAAATATTTTTTAAAAAAATCGAAGCTATGTGTCATAACTGTAATTTCCATCTGATGGGTGTATTTGAGTAATTAGGAAATAGCTTTTCCTTTAGGTCTATAGATTCACAGGAGAAAATTCAACAACTGAAATGTGTAAAGTGCTCTGCAAATGTTTAACTCCAATTTAGAAAGGGTATCAGCACTGGTTATAGGAGTGATTTAAAGTGCAATAAAGGTCTGTGGGTCAATATTGATAGGGTACTTTTGGTCACAGTCTTGTTGTTAATTCTCCAAAAAAAAAAAATAAATAAATGCTTAAATCAATGCATGTATTGAATGCCTATCACGTACAAGGCATGCAACTTGGCTTTATCATGTGCACCAAGAAGTCTCATGTTTCAAACTAATTATAATCTCACTGGGAAATAACAGGAATGCATGGAAAAGCTAACAAGAAAAACAGTAAACAATAAATACAAGAGAAACTGATTAGCACTGCAGACATTCAGAGAAGGACCACCAACAGAAGTCTTTATGGAAACGCAGACTGGAGTGGGTCTAGACCACTTAGGCAGAAGAATGAGACAAATATTTTGGATAGAAATAAGTATGTAGGCAAAAAAGTGGAGAAACAGAAAGCCAAAGTTGCTCAGGGTAATGAGGTTTACTGCAAGATAAGTAGAGAGATAGGTGAGAATAGTAGATTGAGGCATACAGTGAAATTATAAGTAAGAAACTGAGGAATAAGAGAATTTTCCTGCAAGCTTCTGTGAAGCCTTGCACTGACATGTGACAAAATAATAACATAAAATATTCACTAATGATAATGTCTTAATATCGCACAGCATTTTGTTTGAAAGCGATTTCATGTAATATTCACAAATGAACATTTTTTTCTCATCTCATAGCAACGCCACTGCATGTCCAATAAATTTAAATGAGTTAGTTGCTTAATGGCAGAGCTGTGATTCAAACCTACATCTTTTGCTATGGCATCTTGTAGAGCTGTCAGAGTGAAGACACAGAGGCAGGGAGACAGGCGGGAAGACAGCACAGGCTGGAAAGGATGAGACTGAATGAATTTATGTGGGCTATACCAAGAGATGGAACATTTAGTTCTCATAACTTTCTGAATGCTATTTACTAATTGCAGGTAAGTATGAACTACCAATCAGAAATATTGGACATTTAAATATGAATCTGATCACAACTACTATTGGTTTTAAGATGGCAAGAATAAACCTATTTTTCTCACTGTTTCATTTTGCCAGATAGTATTACTGCTGTCTTAAGCTGCAGGAGCTTTAAGAGTCAAATCATACTGTAACTAATAGGTTATAGTTCCAGATTACCTTATGATCATCTATTTCTAACAATCAAATGGTTAACTCACAGATTCTTTACAGCTATTTTCCAATGATTGAGTTTTGAAGGTGCTTGCAATCCAATTTTATTACATTGTTTTTAAAAATTCTAGTTAACATCAATTTTATTCAAATACAGTAATTCTCACTTTAGCAGTGAATAATTGACTCCCACTCCCACATACTGTATACACTGTTAGCATAATAGCTTTAAAGTGCTTCAGAAATTTTACATAAAAGTCTTTTGAAATTTTGTTTAAACTAAAGAATACATCTTTCTCTTCCCTATCAGTTTATCTTTTTCTCTATGGAGAATATTTTCTTTTGTGAAAAGGTTCCCAAAATGAAACGGCTCTATTCCATTTTCTGAGCAATTCTGATCTACCCCAAAGGCAAGAACACAGTGAAAAAACTAAAAAATCTCAAAGTCAGTGATGCACTGTTATCTTTTTTTTTTTTTTTTTAAGTTCCAAACTTGTTAAATCAGAACTATACAAAAAGAAGAAATAGACACCTTATTTGAGAAACAGCTACTGGTCTCAGGCAAAACTGCATTACCTGGCATTATGAAGAATTGAAACAGTCTAAGTTTGTTTTTAAGTAAAATCCCAATTTTTATTCCTGTTTTACTGTTTTGGTTTTCTTTCTTAGAAATTGTTGGAAAACTTCCAAGTAGAGTACACGTTATTTAGTAATCAGTCTTTGGGAAGAAAATGACTTTTAGGGACATTTTCTTCCCTCAGTTTAATAGTAAAAAATCTTAGTGCCATAGAACAATACAAATCTGTGTTTATAAAAAAAAAAAAAAAAGAGTATTTTATGTACTTTTGGTAAATATAGGATCATGGTGAAACTGGGATATACAATATGACTTACTAAATTCACGCATTCCCTGCAGGAATCTCAGGGTCCTTCTCTCGTGGAAGATTGAGAATCCTCATCCAGTCAAAGAGATTAGTTTTTATGAGTTTTATACATAAATGTTTAGTGCTTTAAAAATATTCATTGGCTGTGATACTATTTATTTCTCTTTCTAATCAAACATTCACTATTCTTTAACATCCAGATCATATTTTATCTTAAGGCCTTCTCTGACCATTCTAGAAAATTATCCCTTATCAAATGTATTTTGTGTTTGACTCTATTTGTTTACACTTAATCACCTTGGGTCTTATCTTTTTGGCTAAATCACACAAATGTCTTACTTTGTCAACTCTACAGGAGTTTTAAAAATCAAATCATACTGTAACTATTAGCTTATAATTCTAGAGTCCTTTATGATCATGTTTGTAACAATCAAATGATTAACTCATAGATTCTTCACAGCTATTTTTCCATTGATTGTGCTTTAAAGGTGCTTGCAACCCAATTTTATTGCAGTGCTTTTCAAAATTCTAGGTAACATCAATCTTATTCAAATACAATAATCTTCACCTTAGCAGTGAATCACTGACTCCCACTCCTACATACGTAAAAGCACGTGGCAAGCAGAGAACATGTTTTATTTTTATTTTGCATTTTTCTTGACATAGACTACTAAAGGCAGCACTTCTTTTCTAGGAACTGCCTCCTTTCTCTCCCATGGTTACAACAAAAACTGCACTATGCCTTACTGATAACCATGCTACTTCGCTATAGAGGAGGACCCACCATGGTCAAAATGGCAATGTAAAAGACTGTATGGCCACAGCAAACACCATCCAGCAGATGTCATTCTCTGGGCAATAGGAAAGTGGAATACATGAAGGAAAACAAAGGACTAAGGACCTTCAACAGGTGCTTCGGAATAAAGGCGGCCAAGGCCCATATTAGGCATCCTAGACACCAGGCCTGAGCCAGGAAGAGACCCATCACACCTCATTTCTGCAGGGGCATGGCTCCTAATTCCAGGAGTTTTCAGACTGGCTCAGAAACTAGGCTGCCTTTTACCACCCTTTCTGGGCTATATTTGACCTTATATATGTTATTTGACTGTTTTTTTCCTTCTGTCTCCATTTCTCTCTTTATTTATTTTTTTTTTTTTGAGACAGAGTCTCGCTCAGTCACCCAGGCTGGAGTGCGGTGGCACGATCTCGGCTCAGTGCAAGCTCCGCCCCCTGGGTTCATGTCATTCTCCTCCCTCAGCCTCCTGAGTAGCTGGGACTACAGGCGTCCACTACGACGCCCAGCTAATTTTTTGTGGTTTTTTAGTAGAGACGGGGTTTCATCATGTTAGCCAGAATGGTCTCGATCTCCTGACCTCGTGATCCATTTCTCTTAATCTCAGAAAGCCACACTCGGACACATTGCCTATATAATATCCAGACCAATGTTACCTAAAGGATTTTTCACATTTTCTCACCCATTCTTACATGTGGTACACTTTATAATATTTCCAAATAAAGATATTACATTTATGAAACAAGGTAATAATGCACCCCTTGCTCTTCTTCTTTTCCTTGTAGTCAGTAATAATGCCCTTGTGTTTCATGTTTCTTTCAGGTATGGAGTTTCAGAAAAAAGACACAGGACACTGAACCAGAAGCATGGATTTGAACCTAGTTCATTATTTCCTAATTAAGTGACCTTGGACAAGGCAATTAGCCACAGGGACTCACTCTGCATATTAAAAAAGGAGGAGACAGAATAGCTAATAATATTTACCTTGAAGTTTCCTTTTTCTTTTTGCTTTTTAAAGAAATAAACATGTACTTGCCTGGCATAGGAGCCAACTCATGGTAGATGCTCAATAAATGCAATTCAAATTTGAATTTCAAGCTACTGGGTTTACTTTTTATTTTTCTTGATCCTTTCCATGCACAATCACCCTTATTCTATTTAAATCCAAATTCTTTTTAAGAAGCATGATTTTGGATTACTTCCAATTATTATTTCTTTTAAAATCTGTATCTACCAGAGCAGCAGTTGTCAACCGTGTTAAAATTTAAAATGTCCTAGAAAACATTTAAAAAATTAAGTGCATAAGCCCAATCTCTGACCAAATTTGAATCTGTATCTTTGAGGATAATCACAAAGTATGCATCAAACAATAACTGAAGAAATTACAAAAAAAAAGAGACTAGTTAAAATATTTAAGACCAAACCAAAATAAAACTGCTTAAGAATTACCGCACATATTACATAAGACTGCAAGAGGGATTTAAAAACACTTACCTTTGTTATTGTATACATCTAAGTAATTTGGTGCTGAAAAAATTGTGATTAGAGAAGGGAACCCTGTTGTTTGGCTTTTCCTGTACATGCGGTACCTAAAAAGAACAAATACAGTCAAAACAAAGCCTGTATGGAAAAAAGAGAATATCAAATCATAGATTCAGAAACAGAAAATGAGATGAGTCAAGTCATTATTCAAAGAGCCTCCAATTATATAACACTAAATAAAAATTTCTTTCCTAAGTCTGAAATATACAGGTATTAATACATTTCAGGGGGGTGAGCATGAAAACATACATTCATATGTAAAATTTCCAAACAGGTATTTTCTAAGTTAGCAAACCTCAAGAGACTGTGGAATTCATTGGAAAATCATGTCATTTCCATGTGTTCAACAGACAGGGCGAAGGCTGATTAGTGTACACAGATACTTTGTACCCACCCAAAATTTTCAAAAGGTTGTCAACATTTTTGACATAAAAAGACCAAATAAACAGAGCAAGATATAAAGACTTACCACTAAAAACCAGGCCAATTATCTGATAAATCCACAATATTCTGTAAAGCATTTTGCCTAGACTAAGTGATTTTCTTTTAGAATAATGTCCCCTTAAATCTTTGAATTTTTAGATTAATAATTTAATTTAATTTAATTCATAGATTTAATACAATTCATAGATTCAATGATAAATAAGCATTTTGCCTAGACTAAGTGATTTTCTTTTAGGAGAAAGTCCCCTTAAATCTATGAATTTGTACAAATTGAGACTGTTTCTATTTTAGAATTTTATTTATTACCAATCTCTGCTGGTATCTACAGGTCAAAGATTATTGTCTCAGCAGGGTAATATTTAATCAATCAGTAATGAAACAGAACATTCATAAGAACTTTGAAAATAAACCAACAATCCAGTTACTAAGATAGAAATAATTTGTTAACGTTAATACTTTAGTTCTCAATTAAAAATACAGGTGACTCTGGCTCTTTTACATAAGGATAAAAATGTATCTCATGACTTCCGTTTAATCAATTTTAGGAGTATCAGTTTAGAAATACCCCTTCAAAACAACATTTTATAATTCCTTTGTTGATCTGTGTCATTTATTTCTGGTAGACTAAACCATGCCTAATATAGTTGGGTTCTAAAAGTAGCTCAAAAAGTACCTTCAGATAGATAAATAACCACATTAACATATATAATTTTAAAAACACTGTGAGTCCTCTCTTTTTGGAACTTGGTCATACTACACCCCAGAAGAAAATGCCCCCTTAAAAACATTCTGAAATGTTCTAGAAGTATGTATTCTGATTGTGGAACGAACTAAGCTTCATTATGGAAACAAAATCTATGTGAAAGACAGTTTCACTCTTAATCCTAGTACCCTGACTTTATAGAGAGGGTGACTATGCCTACTTGACAACAAACAAAAACAAAGAAACTGGATGACATAATCTCAGTTTTTTCAATGAATCAATCAATTTCTCATTTTAAACAAAAATACTTGATATTAACTGATGCACTTAACACACTTTCAAGTAAGCCAATGGTTATGGATATGCAGTGCTATTAGGATAAATCTGCCAAAAATGGGCAGTCAGCTGACTGGAACCCTCAGTCTATAGCCTTCACAAGTGAGAAAAATTATTTGAAGACCTGACTTGTTGGGTATATAAACAAGTTACTTCAAACATCAGCTGTAACACAGTGAGCATATAATACTGGATTCGTTCACACCTCTAGACCGATTGCTTGAAAACAGCTAATTGTGAAAGGAACTTGGTATCTGCCTTGATTCAGGGATATCATACATACACATGGGCCTCCTTCAAAATGCAGGTATCTATATTCCCAATTTCAGCACACAGGTTATAAAAAGAAGTGCTTCTACTTTTCAGAAAAACTAGACTATGAAGGGATGAGTTTAGTTATTCAAAGGCAAACAATGCCTTTCAGTGGAGTTTACTGGGAACAGTATCAGACCTCAAATCTCAAAATTATTATAATTTCTCCCTAATGTAGATTTAGTACACTATTAAAGTGAATATATGAAATTTCCTAATTTTCTAAACCTTCAAAATTGTTCTACATCTTAAAAACCTACAGATGAGACAAAATCAACTTTATGTAATCATTTGCTAGTTAGAATATAAACTTTTCCCTCTTTTTTTAAAGATGTCCCTATTCTTTTCCCTTTAAAATCAGGGATTTTACAGGGATCAGGAATGGTCTTCAGGATTAGGAATGGTATTCTTTAAAACAATAGTAAAATGTGCAATATCTGTTAAATATTTATGTATAATTCTCATTCATGTTGTCAACAAGACTGAAAACTAGCTGGTAATTTACTCGCTTATATGACAGTGTAAATGCAACAATTGAGAGGAATTAAGAGGAGGTGCCCTTACAGTGCTTAAGAAACCAAGCTGAAAATGGACTCGTTCAGGCTAAAGATGGAAGAACTTTATGGGAGACTTTACAATACATCTCCAGTCATTCATTTCCTAGGACTCTGCCATGCCTTTGTCATCCATCAGAAGATAATTTTAAGCTCTAATTCCTTTTGGGAGTGAGCCTAGTAAAAGGGAACCTGCAGAGCCTAAGCAAAGTGAGGAAGTTCTGGCAAATGGAAAATGCATGGTTTTTATAAATGCTCAAAACTGCTCACCCTGCATCTTGGGCTTCATGGGCTCGAAGTATAGATAACAAGTTATTGTGCTGTAAGAATTCACATACAGCCGGGTAACTGCCAGAGACAAAAAGAAAAGAGAAGCATCTGTTATGAAATCATCAGGAGTAGCACAATTATCGCTAACATCCAGATCTATGTGACTGGATCAAAGATAATCAAACATACATCATTCATGAAACAAGCCTCAACTCTAAGGCCAAGTTCACAAGGCCTTGTGGCAGAAAAAGAATCTACAGCTGCACTTTTTACGTAATCAGAAAGGGGTTGAAGTGTGTAAACTGGGGGAGAAAAACGTAAGCCATTATATAACAACATTAGGAAAGTGTCCACTCTCAGAAAACTCAATTTTTACAAGTCTACATTTAAAGACAAAATGAACAGAGCAGAACTATAACAAGATAATGAATTTAAAATATAATTCTCAATTTTCTCAAATATTGCACCATTTGTGCGTATGTGTGCATGTATGTGTATACAACAAAGATGACTGAGTTTGGAGGCAGAAGAGAATACATATGCTCTCTTCTGCCTCCTAACTATTTTTGTTTCTGTATCATATTGAACTATATTTTAGACCTTGAATTAAATCTCCCAGATTTAAGACTCCTCTCATATGGTGGGAAATCATGTTATTGCTTTATCTAACATTATGGGTACAATAAGATGATTATATCATTCAAAACCTAAACAAAATTATGGATATTCACAAGGCCTGAAAATGTGTCCTTTAAACGTGATCAGCAGAACTTTATCTTGACTTATCTATCTTGACTAAATAAAACATCCAATATACAATTAAGTTTGTCTTTTAAGAGTCTCAAACTCAAATAACTTCATTATAAATGAAATTCAAATCATAAATTAAACTTGAAAAACATTTTACAGTCATTATGTCTCTGCTCTAAGGACTTTTAATGAAACAAATGTATATTATAAAAAGAATTTTTTTCTTCTTTGAGACGGAGTCTCACTCTGTCGCCCAGGCTGGAGTGCAGTGGTGCCAACTCGGCTCACTGCAAGCTCCACCTCCTGGGTTCATGCCAGTCTCCTGGCTCAGCCTCCCGAGTAACTGGTACTAGAGGCGCCCGCCACAATGCCCGGATAATTTTTGTATTTTTAGTAGAGACGGGGTTTCACCATGTTAGCTAGGATGGTCTCGATCTCCTGACCTCGTGATCCTCCTGCCTCAGCCTCCCAAAGTGCTGGGATTACAGGCGTGAGCCACTGCGCCTGGCCAAAAATAAATTTTTGACAATGCAAATCAAGGTACAGAAAACCAATACTCAAACTGCAAGTATTCACTAGAACTTAAACTATATACCATTGAAAACATTTATCAATTATAAAAATAGCACGGAGGCCAGGCGCGGTGGCTCAAGCCTGTAATCCCAGCACTTTGGGAGGCCAAGACGGACAGATCACGAGGTCAGGAGATCGAGACCATCCAGGCTAACCCGGTGAAACTCCGTCGCTACTAAAAAATACAAAAAACTAGCCGGGCGAGGTGGCAGGCACCTGTAGTCCCAGCTACTCCGGAGACTGAGGCAGGAGAATGGCGTAAACCCGGGAGGTGGAGCTTGCAGTGAGCTGAGATCTGGCCACTGCACTCCAGCCTGGGCGACAGACCGAGACTCCATCTCAAAAAAAAAAAAAAAAAATAGCACTGCAGGGAAACATTCTAGTAGTATATGTTATTCAAATAATTTATTATTTATTATAAAAGATAGTTTCTATGTTACACATTTTGTACAAATTCCTTGACCAATAAGAAAAAATTATTAAGATAACAGACAGTTGGCTGGGCACGGTGGCTCAAGCCTGTAATCCCAGCACTTTGGGAGGCTGAGGCGGGCGGATCACCTGAGGTCAGGAGTTCGAGACCAGCCTGGCCAATGTGATGAAACTTGGTCTCTACTAAAAATACAAAAACCTAGCCAGGCCCAGGGGTGGGCGCCTGTAATCCTGACTACTCGGGAAGCTGAGGCAGGAGAATCGCTTGAACCCAGGAGGTAGAGGCTGCAGTGAGTTGAGATTGCGCCATTGCACTCCAGCCTGGGTGACAAGCAAAAAAAAAAAAAGATAACATACAGTTATAGAGATACTGACTATAAAAAATATTCACTTCTTTGGCAAAAAGGGATCTGAAACTGAAAACAGTCTCTCTTCATGTGCCCATGTGTAGTGTGTTTTGCAAGAAAAAGGGAGGAAAAGAGGAGATAACCATGGGGCCTCCACTTCCTAGTTGTCTCCAGTCAATTCAATAAATAAAACACCTAACTGATGAACATGAGTGTATTTTAGAAACTGGAGAGGATGGCCCAGTCTCTTCATGGAAACATGCCCATCTGGTACCCAGAATCAGGTGTTGACCAACATGTGTCTTCAAAAACTTCTGTTCTGCTGAAAGAAAAGGTGAATATACGACCTTTCCAGATAAGTGTGTGACAGAGGAAAAAAAAAAACAAAGAAAAAAACCACTTTACTTTCAGAGATACTGGTTGGTCTTTCAAAAACAGCAGATTTGTTTGGTATATATTAGCTATAAAAGGCCCAGCCAAGGGGCACAGAATAGGTTCTCAATAAATGTTCGTTCCCTATCTTTTTTCTTTTTTGAGGCCTTCACTTAAATTTCTTGTTGCCTTCGCAAAGCCTCTGTATAGAAGTATGTTGTCTTGTTACCACTCTCAGACAGAGGTTGCCTGACTAAGTCTGATACTTTTTTGCCCTTGGCAAATGACATGGTTGCTCTTTCTTATTGCCCTTTTGGAACAACTTACACTATTCTTTTTTTTTTTTTTTTTTTTGAGTCGGAGTCTCACTCTGTCACCCAGGCTGGGGTGCAGTGGCTGGATCTCAGCTCACTGCAAGCTCCGCCTCCTGGGTTCACGCCATTCTCCTGCCTCAGCCTCCCAAGTAGCTGGGACTACAGGCGCCCGCCACCTCGCCCGGCTAGTTTTTTGTATTTTTTAGTAGAGACGGGGTTTCACCGTGTTAGCCAGGATGGTCTCCATCTCCTGACCTCGTGATCCGCCCGTCTCGGCTTCCCAAAGTGCTGGGATTACAGGCTTGAGCCACCGCACCCGGCCATCTTACACTATTCTTAAGAAAGAATAATTTTAAAATATTTTCTTCACACTAAGTTTGATACCCTTATGTGCTTAAGCTAAGTTTTTCCCCATGAAAATATATACCTGATTTTTAATGGAAATCTGAAAAATAAAAAAAAAACAACTAATCAAGTGCCAATTTGCTAGGTTAACAGCATTAAGTGAGGAGTATTTGCATTATTTACTTGGAGGGAATTCATTTTGAAGAAAAACTTTAGACATTTTCAAAACATATGCCATCATATACTCGGCTTTTCAAAGAAATACGGACATTTTCCTCATAAACCTAGAAAATACTTGACTATCATCTATATTCCCACTGTTGCTGAACTACCTACCTAGGATACACAGAAGTTTCCAATAGTATTAGAAAAGAGAAACAGAAACTCTGTTACACTTTTATGCTTTTTAATGGAAATGATCACAAACCACAAAATGTTCAAGCTGAAAAGCACTGCATACACATACACATACATACACACACACACACACACACACACACACACACACAGAGAGAGAGCGAGCGAGAGAGAAAGAATGGCAGGAAAGGCATATTGCTAACGTTAAACACCCCAGAGAGATGAAAAATCACTTATTCCCCAGTAATTAATCAGAGGCCCAGAGATGATTGTTCCATTTGTTAGAAGACAGTATTAGCTACAGGGAGGGGTGGTATAAGTTCAAGGCATGGTTTCTGTCCTAGGGGTATTTATTTTCTATATAGGAACATAAAGCATTATAAAAATATTTTTAAAAAACTACTGTATTATAAAACACATCGAAGATAAAATGGTAGAAGTTTTACAGAGACATTATAAAGCAAGCAAGAAAGCATCTGAAATTAATCAGAGAAATCTTTTTGAAAAATATCTATCTCTTGTTATATATTAAAAAGAATGATGTATGCAGATCGGTAGATAGAAAAGGGGTTAGAATTCTGCCCAGAAAAGGGGAGGGACCATCGGAAGCTGAGTGAACATGAACAAAGGTAAGGAAGGTAGAAAAGAAAAAATGTAATAAATGCTAGAAAAATTGGCTTGGCAGTAGAGCAAATAGTTACTATTAGATTAATTCTGTATATTCTCTTGTATTTGTTTCTATTATCATATTGAACTATATTTTCAACCTTGAATTTAGTCTCTCAGATGTAACACTCTTTAGCCATGACATAGCTACTGGGCATTATTAAAATGTTTTTTTTTCTAATGTTTTTATGCCTTTATGGATACTTTCCCTGTGCAGATTTTCCTCCTGGAAAGGCCTATTCTTCTGCCAAGTCTTAGTTATCACCTGTGAAGCATTCTCTTCAAGGTTATCTCACCTAAGGTGTACACAACTGCTGTATCCACTGTGTTCCTACAACATATGTATCTAATATATCACTTATCATGTTGTAGTGTAAATTATGTTTATACTTCTGTGCTCCAGCAATAGTGAATGTCTTAGGAGAGGAACGCTGCTTTTTCATTTGCATTTTCATATCTTAAACGCTTAGCTGCAATCTGTCAGCTTACTGGAGCTTATGCTCAATTGCTGAAGTAGCCTCAATAGGGGCAGTCAAGCAGGTGAGGGACGCAAGGGTTTCTTTCCTTCCTCCCTCAGTGCTTTCACAAAGCAGAGGCAGGCAGCCTGCAATGCCCTGCCAATACACAGGAAGGAAGCCACAATTTCTTTGGTGTCCTTATCCTCTTCCAGATCCAGTAATAGGGAAGACCCTGCCCAACTGTTCAACTCCCCCTCTGCCTCTTGGGGCCTGGGAATGGGTACTTCGTCCCAGGGTGTCCTGGGGCTACCTGGATGCTGTCAGACCTACCTTTTCCTAGGACTTGCTGTGTTTCTTTTTTGCCCCAGGGTTCTTGATCTAATTTCATTTTTTCCCAATGGGGATCAAGTCCTAAGGGGCCAACTCTTCCTGCCAGAACTTTTCCAGAATTTAAGTTCAGAAGTGGCGAGCAATTTTTATTTAAGGCAAACTTTTTAGTGAAGTAAAACATCTATACAGCAAAAGGCAAAAATCAACTTGACCTTTCACAAAGTCAACACCCTTGGAAGCTGCATTCCGATCAAAACACAGAACATTACTGAACCCTAGAAACTCCTCATGTCTCTCTTACTGTCACCTCCTCTCTATGGGGGACTGCTATCCTGGCCTATGGCATAACAGATTCGTTTTCTCTGATGTTGAACTCGTATTTTAATGGAATCATACAGTATATACGGATCACTCTCTGACTTCTTTCACTCGTCATTGTACTTGGGATCTTCAGCCATGTTGTTATGTGTAGTTTTGGTTAGCTCATTCTCATTTGTTGTATTTAGTTGTATAAATATATTAGAATTTATTATTCATTCTACTAAATGGATATCTTGAGTTTTCATCTCTTGGCTGTTATGATTAATCTTGTACATGTCTTTTGATGCACTTATAGACACATTTCTAAAGGATATAAAATAGGAGTAGAATAGCTTCGTGATATGAATGTTCAGTTTTAACAGACAATGAAGCAGCTAATGTAATTTGGGAGTAGAGGTGAAGTAAGATCAGGTGACCTTCTCTGCAGAATTCCCAGTGTTGCTTCCCATCATACTCTCATGATGCCGCTTTCCCCACCTGCAAAAATCTTCCCCAGTGACTCTGGTTGGATATGTTCTATTAATCCTTTAAAACTCAGGCTGGCTAATGCCTTCATCATGAATAGTCCCTTGAACTAATCCATTCCCTTCTGGGGTTAGGACTCCCAACACACTCAGATTGTCTCTGTCTCTCTCTCCCGCTACCCCCCAACGTGTGTGTGTGTGTGTGTGTGTGTGTGTGTGTGTGTGTGAGATAGCCTGCACATGTATAATGGCGGCACTATTCACTTTGCATTTTACTTGTCTGCTTCTGCTTCGTGGTCTCTGCTGCTAGACTGTCATTTTCTTGAAGGCAGGGACTCAACATCTATAAAACTTAGTAGAGAGAACATACTACAGTAAATGCTCAGCTAATGTGTGCTAAATAATTGAATGAGTGGAAAAATTCTCAGAAAAGATACCCACGAATGGACCAGTATGAATTGGGCAGAGGAAAGAGGGAGGATACTAATGAAACTGGAAGCAGAGAGCTCAGGTGTGATTTCAATAGACTAAAAATAAAGGTCTTGAACTCACAGTGGGAAACAGGAAAGGCAGCATGGTTAGGATGCTTGTGCTATTATAAAGATGTGATGACTGGTGGTGATTTAAAAAAAAAAAAAAAAAAAAAAAGCAAAGACACCTGTTAGTCTGCATGGCTGGGAGAATGAACAGTAAACAAAAAACAAACAAAAAACAAGAGGAATTTTCAGTGGGGATTAAGCAAGTGGGAAAGTAAATAAGCCCTTTTAGGCAAGGTGAGTTTAGGTTAAGGTGAAAATGGAATCCCTAGATAAGAAGTTCCAGCAGACAACTAGTCATACAGGAATTGAGCTCAGGAATGATAAAGAGATGAAGGGGGCTAGACATAGATTGAGGAACTGGCCATAGAGTTTACAGTTTACCGTGAATCTAGGGAATTGGGTGTAGGTGAGGTTCCTAGAGGAAAGTGTGAAGAAAAAAATGTCAAAAGCAGAAGGAAGACAAAAAAAAAAAAAAAAAGAGGCATCAGGAAGAGGCAGGGATCACCCTGGTAAGTCAGAGAAGAACCAGGATATGTAAACAAGGAGGAACCAGAGGATTTCAAGACGGAAGGGGCTGATAAGAGTGTGAACCACTGCAGAGAAGCTGGGCAGTATGAGAAGAGAAGGCTGCTGATTTGTGATTAAGGAACCAGTAGTGATTTGAGTGAGTTGCCACCTGCAGCTTCCAAAACACTTCAAAATCACTGTCAAGATACCCCTAAAATTTCAGAGTTTAGAAGAGCTTTAGGACATCTAATTTAACTCACTCATTTTGAAGCAAGGTAAACCCAGGATACAAAGCTTATATGATTCATCCGAGGCAGAAATACAGAGTGATAACCTAAACGCCAATCCAGCTGCCAGTTTTCATTGGTCTACATGAAATGAAAATTTGTCATGATCCTCACTAATCTCCAGAATCTAACACTTGGCCTGCTCCAAGTATCTCAATTATCTGCCTGAACATTATAGGTATTATTTGAGTGTGCAAACTCTAGTCTGAGATTCTAAAGATAATGGTAGCATTGGGGCAAAATCATAGTTCTTATGGATTCTTTCCTCTCTGTCACATTGCCTACCTAATATAACTCAGGAACAGTGTTAAATTCTGACTGACGCATTTTTCTGCATAACTTTATTTTATTTAAATAATGGCCCAGAACACATGTTAGATAGTGGATAGGGTGACATAGCAAAGTAAACATAAAAACTACACATACAAATCTTAAATAAAACTGAGAGTAGTAAATCAAAATACCTGCCAATAACTCAAACTGGTAATTGCCACTAAGGTTCTCTACCTATTTCATGGCTTGCTTGTGCCCATCTAGATCCACTTTATAAACCATAATCCCAGAGGATGCCTTGTACTTTCAAGATGGCACTGAAGACAAAAGGACCAAAAAGCTGTAGGAGAGTGAGAGACATTTTTCTCCTCCTTAGATAAAACATAATCCAGACTGCTTTGACATTAGTTAGTCTATATATAGGCCACAGATTTAGATATTCAGCTATTTACATAATCTGTACTTGCCATGGCTAAAAATCATTATTTATTAGGAATGTTTAATGAGACAAGTGAAATCATCATAATGTTGAAAAGTGAAAATGTTTAATTCTCTAATTATCTCTATTATTAAAGATGGTAGACTTTATTCTAAATATATTCTCTATATTTATTTTATAAATATATAGACACATTTGTGTCTATATATTTATAAAATAAAAATGACATAACATTATATAAGTTCAGTATGGGACTCTGCTTAGAATATGATTTGAACAGCTGACACAAAAACTAATAGAATACTATACTATTATTAATGTAACAGGACTTAATATCAAAATCAAGAGTTTGAATTTTGTTTGATACTATGTTACTGAAGTATAACTCAGTGATATCAAACAAGTAATTTAAACATCTAGGGTATAATTAGAAAGTTAACATTAGCTTTGGAAAACTGAACACATAACTTTGATGTACTTTAACAATGCCAACTTTTCACTATAAGTTTAAACATCTTTAATAAAAGATTACTCCCAAATTAATTACTGAGAATAAATTTTAGTCTTTTCAGAAATACTATACCACGTGTCTTCAATTCAGCCAAAATGGATTCATTAAACCAAATTTCCAAAATATAGAAGTGAACCATAAATTTTTAAAATAAATATACTTACAACAAACCTCTCTGTTAATATTCATATAAAGAAAACTATACTTTGAAAGACGCTTTATAGTGCACAAGATTTTCTATTCATGAACTTTAATTTCTCAATCATATCAACAGATAAAAACCTTTTTTTCCCCCATGAGAAAAACTTAGTATATGGAACAAAATGTCCTACTACTAAATAGGCATCTGATCAACGTTCTATAGAAGGATATTTGCTTACTTGAGAGACAGACGATACACAGCTGGATGTATTTTACAGAATTCTTCCAGCCTTGCCATTAGTTTAGCTGCCAGGGCTGGAATTGAGCATTAACTTCAGGGAACATCAGGTTAGGTTTTTTTTAACTTCATGGAACATCAGGTTAGGTTTTTTGTTTGTTTGTTTGTTTGTTTGTTTGTTTTTTTCTGAGACGGAGTCTCGCTCTGTCGCCCAGGCTAGAGTGCAGTGGCACAATCTTGGCTAACTGCAAGCTCCACCTCCCAGGTTCATGCCATTCTCCTGCCTCAGCCTCCCAAGAAGCTAGGACTACAGGCGCCCGCCACCATGCCCTGCTCTTCTTTTTTTAATTTTTAGTAGAGACGGGGTTTCACTGTGTTAGACAGGATGGTCTCGATCTCCTGAACTCGTGATCCGCCTGCCTCGGCCTCCTAAAGTGCTGTGATTACAGGCGTGAGCCATCGCGCCCGGCCCAGGTTAGGGTTTTGAGTATCTAATAAGAAGAAGAAGAAGAAAAAGAAAAAGAAGAAGAGGAACAAGAACAAGAAGAAGAAAAAGAAGAGGAGGAGGAGGGAGGAGAAGAATAGGAAGTATTCTAAAATTTAAAATTCTCGACTTCATAACCTCTTTTCTCTTTCACTCTTGCAACGTTCACATAAGCTGTATGTATAATGATAAGAGACTTCAGTGAAACAGGATGATCAGATCCGGGAGGATAAAACTGAGGTGACACGTCAGAAAGACAGTGAGGTCATGCAGCAACCTAATTGTGTTGCAGATTCCTTTCTGAAGTGTTATAAAATGTCATGTAATGGGTAAATCTCTAGCGATTTGTAAATGTAAAAATTATTATAAAAGTATTTTCTACTTGGTTTGTCAAAGTCCTAAAAATAAATATACTATGGCTCCTATATACTGTAAAGCTGCTCATTTTAATTTATCCAGGAAGCCTGATAAATAAATGAACAATGAATTAAATATGATTCAATTAACCAATGTAAAGTTGTTTTTCTGATTCAAGTTATAGAAACTAGTAAAACTTTTAAATGTTGATTACATAATTGAATTTTAAAAAATCAAGGCTGGTGTTGGATTTTTTTTGGTACAGTGTTTTTTTTTTTTTTTTGTTTTGTTTTGTTTTTTAACACTTTAAGTTCTGGAGTACATTTGCAGAATGTGCAAGTTTGTTACATAGGTATACATGTCCCCTGGTTGTTTGCTGCACCCATCAACCAATCATCTACATTAGATATTTTTCCTGGCCGGGTGCGGTGGCTCAAGCCTGTAATCCCAGAACTTTGGGAGGCCGAGACAGGTGGATCACGAGGTCAGGAGATCGAGACCATCCTGGCTAACACAGTGAAACCCCGTCTCTACTAAAAAATACAAAAAACTAGCCGGGCGAGGTGGCGGGCGCCTGTAGTCCCAGCTACTCGGGAGGCTGAGGCAGGAGAATGGCGTAAACCCAGGAGGCGGAGCTTGCAGTGAGCCGAGATCTGGCCACTGGACTCCAGCCTGGGCGGCAGAGCGAGACTCCGTCTCAAAAAAAAAAAAAAAAAAAAAGATATTTTTCCTAACGCTATCCCTCCCCCAGCTCCCTGCCCCATGACAGTCCTGGTGTGTGATGTTCCCTCCCTGTGCCCATATGTTCTCATTGTTCAACTCCCACTTATGAGAACATGTGGTGTTTGGTTTTCTGTTCTTGTGTTAGTTTGCTGCATTGGGGCAAAATCATAGTTCTTATGGATCCAGCTTCACCCATATCCCTGAAAGGACATGAACACATCCTTTTTTATGGCTGCATAGTATTCCATGGTGTATATGTGCAACATTTTCTTTATCCAGTCTATCGCTGATGGGCATTTGGGTTGGTTCCAAGTCTTCACTATTGTAAATAGTGCTGCAATAAACATACATGTACATGTGTCTTTAGAGTAGAATGATAGATAATCCTTTGGGTATATACCCGGTTATGGGATTGCTGGGTTAAATGGTATTTCTGATTCTAGATCCTTGAGGAATTGCCACACTGTCTTGCACAATGGTTGAAATAATTTACACTCCCACAAACAGTGTAAAACCATTCCTGTTTCTCCACATCCTCTCCAGCATCTGTTGTTTCCTGACTTTTTAATGATCGCCATTCTAACTGACATGGGATGGTATCTCATTGTGGTTTTGATTTGCATTTCTTTAATAACCAGTGATGATAAGCATTGTTTCATTGTTTGTTGGCCACATAAATGTCTTCTTTTGAGAAAGAAACTACCACCCTAATTAGTGAGAGACCATCAACATCGAGGCAAGATCCTCCACTAGCAAAAAGATTATGACTAGCTGAAGGCTCTGATGATCATCAGCATTGTTTAGCAATGAAGTATTTTCTGATTAAGGTATGTAGATTTTTTTCTTTTTTTAGATACAATGCTATTGTACACTTAATAGACTACAGTATAGTGTAAACACAACTTCTATATGCACTGGGAAACCAAAAAAAATGACTTGCTTTATTGCAATATTTGCTTTATTGCGGTGGTCTAGAATCAAATCCTTAACATCCCCAACGTACACCTGTATATGTATACATATATATATTTCCCATTTATTTATTCACTTATTTATTTATGTTTTCATTTTATAAATGCTAGTGAGCCTTCCATTTCTATTAAAGAAGTTATACAAACATTATAAATAAATCGAGAAATCCTAGCATTATGATGTAAACATGTTCCAGATAGCAAGCTCTCTATTCTCACCTGTAGAAGTACGAACACCCCCTGACTGTGTTGTGAGTGAAATGTTCCTGAGTCTTCTCATTTCCAAAATCTTCCAGGGGGTCTGACCACAGGATATCACACATAGGTCCATATGCAGGTGGTTCTTTGAATCGGTCTAACTAAGAAAAATAGAAGACAGAGAGCAAAATACTAATCTTTGGAAACTTAGAATTCCGACAATACAAGAAACAAGCACTATGCAGAACCCATCTCTTCTCACCAGCTACAGTTCAGAGTGAAATGTCCTCTACCTCTCTCTCTTCCTGTCCTTCTTCCTACTTGTTTTCCTATCCTTCATCTCTCTCTCCAATTTTCTTTCCAGCTTCCTTCTGATGAGATCATTTAGTATCCATCTTCATCTAACCCTTTACCTCCCTCTTGACTCTATTATCTCTAGATTTAGCAGTTTCTCGTTTCTCCTATTCTACATTTTATCCTTCTCTCCTTACTTACTTTATCCAAGTGTTTTTGTCACTACCAGTTATAACTCCACCTCTGTTTCATTTATTGAGAAAAGGCTTTTACTTTCTTTGGGGAAATTCCTATTACTGCCTCTATTAAACTATGATCTAGAAGTTTGGATGGGAAACAACTAGTTTTCATGCTTATGTTATATATTCTTTTTTATATTTAAGAACATGATTTTGAGAAAAGATGGCTTTTACTTTAAAAGTAGCCACTTGCTATATGATATTTTGGATATTACTTCATTATGGGCTATCTAGGTTTCTAATGATAAACTACAAGCCTACTGTAGTGGATCTTAGTGTGTACAAATATGAGTAATAATAAGCAGTAAAATAAACTCAACTTTAGCTGGTCAGTCTTCAGTTCACAGTTCTAAGCTTTATAATTTTACCTGAAGCCTTCATATGAAATCCATTTTCCAGCTATACATGTTTAGTGAAGTCACATTTCAATTTTAAAAGGTGCATTTAGAAGGCATATTAGAAATATAATCACTCGAAATAACATATCACGATCAATTTTAAACACTTCATCCTGATTAAACTGCAATTAAAGGATCTTTGGTGAATCAGCAGATATTATAAAGGTTCTTGAATAAAAGCATACAATAGCTATGAAAATCTATTAAGAATTGATATTCTTCATATTAATATTTTAAAACAATCCCATAAAGACAAGTGAACATATTTTGCTGACAACTAATCAAATTGTCTATTTTTCTTTTTCTGGGACATACAAGATGTAAGTAATGGTTTTGCTGCACACTACTTTTTATTAGTATCTACAGAGAATGAGGCAATATTTTACATTTTCCAACACCCAATAAAAACTTCAGTAAAACAAGACTCTATATTTCAACCATTATGTTAGCCCAAAATATTCATTGCAAACTTAAGTTTAAGAGATTTAAACAATTTATGCTTTTGGAACAATACATTTAAGAAAAATAATACTTGTGTCTAAAAATATAGAACTTCTTTCCAAAAAACAAGAACTTATTAAGGGTAGGACAGTAGAAGAGGTGAAAAGTTTCTAATATGAATCCCCAACTAAAGGTTTGGAAAGCTACCAGAATATAACATTTATTCTGGAAAAAGTATACAGTGCATTCAAAAAGTTAATATCATTGACAGGAAAAATAAACAACTAAACAAAAACTTGGATTGATATATGGCAAGATAAAAACCTAAAAATCATTTTCTGCCCATGTGCAGAGCTTAATGATATGTATGAAAATTGAATATAATATTTAAAATATCCAAGGAAGTAAGTCCTAGGGATACTAGGTGATATTTTTAAAAAATCTACTTAAGTTAGGATGTGAAGTTTATTTTTTTTTTAAAAAAAGTCCATCAGATTACAGAAGAATGAGCTGATTACATTCATACGTAAAGAAACAATTTTTTTTTTTTTTTTTTGAGATGGAGTCTCCCTCTGTCACCCAGGCTTGAGTCCAGTGGCACGATCTCTGCTCACTGCAACCTTCACCTTCCAGGTTCAAGAAAGTCTCCTGCCTCAGTTTCCTGAGTAGCTGGGATTACAGGCACGCGCCACCATGCCCAGCTAATTTTTGTATTTTTAGTAGAGATGGGGTTTCAACATGTTGGTCAAGCTGATCTTGAACTCCTGACCTCATGATTCACTCGTCTCGGCCTCCCAAAGTGCTGGGATTACAGGCGTAAGGCACTGCGCCTGGCCCAGAAAGAAACAATTTTATACTGAACCAGCATCATATCTCTGCTGTACTTTAAAAGATACAGCAAAGACCAATGCTCTATGCTCTATAGAAGTGTGAAAGTGTCTTTAAAAAATGGACACAAAGACACAGAGCAGGAAACAAGGTTTATTTAAAATTAAAAGCATGCATTTTCTTTCCAACAGGAAAATAAATACATTATTTTTATACTTGAACACTTGAACCTCAATGACAGGAAGAACTTGAATGTTTTATTTTACCTAAAAATAGTTTTTCTCTAAAAACTAACGAACTCTAAAAGAATATTGAGTTCATGGTAGTAGAGACTTATGGTATGTAAATACATTCATAATTTACTAAAGTATTTCCTCAAAACCATGAGTTTCATGAACAAAAGTATTAAAGAAACACTACAAATGAGAGCTATATGAAAATGGTTATTCATTTTGTAGTAAAGGTTTACAACCTTTTTGCTGGTGATTGCGTCTTAAAATAGTCCAATAGCACTATCCTTTCTATTTACTCTCTACAGTATAGAACTCTATTCAGTATATCAGTTCTGTTCAAATAATGAAAACACTATTTTGAGCAAAGTTTTCACTAATTCCCCTTTTAAGGAGGATACTTAGGAAGTTTCTCATCTTCCATCTGAGGCCATGAAATCTGATCAAGGCAAGAGAATAAAACATAAATGCATGTCTTTCATGCCCATCATTTGTTAACAGAAACTACTACACTTATTTGTAATTTGACCTTTTTCATTTTCCAAACCTATTTCAGTAAGTGGTTATCAGGTTAATATGATACATGGATACATGAATAGATAAAATATTTGCTTTACTTCTCCACTGAACACAATGGGAAAATACTGTTTACTAATTTAATAGCTTATGGCAGCTGATAGAATTAACTTGTAAATGTTGTTCAGCATATAGACTTCTCAGACTTAGCAATCAAGTTTCCAAACTCAGAAGAAATGGAAAAAAACAATTAAATGGAAATCAATCAAACAAGTGACACCAAGGGAGTCTTTGTATGAATGGCCCTAATGATAAGCAAGATCTAGAATTTGAACTGTGCCCATGGTTATTCTTAAGTGAACCTAAACTTAAGAAATAAATTCTGTACACATTGAGATTAGTGCATCACTTATTTGAAGCAAAAGTCTACCTATAATACATTAGGCTTAAATATATACTGAGTAGCATGTATGTTTAGAACAAATCTCAGCAAAATTCCAATCTTTATAGTTCATATACAGTAATTTAGAACAATGTGACCAATTTGTTCTTGCTAAAATTACTGGTGAGAATAATAATAAAAGGTTAGAATTATTTCCACCCCTCTATTCTACGGGATAAGTACAAGCATATTTTCTTAGGTCTCTAAAAGTAGAAGAAAGAAGATAAATATAGTTTTCAACTGTTTATAATTCCTCCAGAAAATATTTGGTTTAGATTTCCTAGATAGAAAGCTTAATGGTGGGCACACATTTTCAATAACATATATTATAAATATTAATGTGAAGAAATGATCATACTTTAGGCCGGGCGCGGTGGCTCAAGCCTGTAATCCCAGCACTTTGGGAGGCCGAAACGGGCGGATCACAAGGTCAGGAGATCGAGACCATCCTGGCGAACACGGTGAAACCCCGTCTCTACTAAAAAATACAAAAAAAAAAAAAAAAAACTAGCCGGGCGAGGTGGCGGGCGCCTGTAGTCCCAGCTACTCGGGAGGCTGAGGCAGGAGAATGGCGTAAACCCGGGAGGCGGAGCTTGCAGTGAGCTGAGATCCGGCCACTGCACTCCAGCCTGGGTGACAGAGCGAGACTCCATCTCAAAAAAAAAAAAAAAAAAAAAAAAAAAAAAAAAAAAAAAAAAAAAGAAATGATCATACTTTAAAATAATTCCAAGTAATATTATTTTAAAATGAGCTAAGAAAACATTTACATCGCTTTCTCTCTTTGGCCCAATTTTGGCACCAAGAAAAATACACTGAGATTTTTTATTACTCTCTATTTTTTCCCTTACATCATTGTAATCACCAGAGTTAGAAACATAACCAAAGAAATAAAAGACTGTCTATTGTATTATGTAAAACTATCCCATGTTATTAGATTTACTTAAGAAAGAGACATAATCCACTTCCACATTCAATGTAACTTATCTTTTTGCTGATTTAAACAACTGTTAACAGCCAATGCGAAACTGGAGTACTTCTTAAAAACTTCCTACAAATACTTCTTTAAAAGTACAGTTTTTCACCTATCCACTCAATAAAATTAATAGAATATCATCATTGTCCTTGTTAGATTGCTACTTAAAAGTTTCAAGTTGTAACAAATAGTAGATTTTTAAAAAACCATAAAATGAACGCAGTTTAATGGTTATGTTATGATATTGTCCCAAGGGCAAAGCAACATTTCTAGCATAATACATCACGACTATACAATGGATTGTTTGAAAAAAGCCAAATGGAAATGATAAGGCATATTTTTTTAGAGGTCAAATATTTTATATTTCCAGAGACACATGTCAGATGGTAAGACCAACCCTGAGGTTGTAGAGATAAAAACTCTTCCAAGTATAAATATATCTTCCTTTCTAGATAAAAATTTAACACAAAGGAGAGATTAATGACCACTTTAAATCATTTTAACTCAAAAGGATAAAGTTAGTGATAAAGAAAGGATAATTAATATCTTCTATTTATTACTGTAGCGTACAAAATGATTAGACTTGGAAAATAACAAAACTTACTTTTCTGATATCATCTAAGGTGTTAATCTCTGGAGACAAGCCACCATGTACACACAGGAACTGTTGGTTCATCAGGGCAGCCAAGGGAAGGCAGTCAAAGGCATCCATACAGGCGTCATATACGCGTTCTGAATACTTTATTTTACCTTTTAGAAGTGATAAAAAAAATACTTATGATTTATAAGCAGGATAATTTCACTTAAATAGTTTTGGTTTTTTAAGAAGTTTTCTTGCTAGGACCATATTATTAACATAAAGGCACATACTGCAAAATTCCAAAATATAATTAAGATGTTTTGAAAGTAACATATTAATCTTTTACATCTAGTATTTCCTGTTTTTGTCATTCACTCATATTTTATAATTTTCGTAACTTTTTGTATAGCAAGAGAATTTTTATATACATTCTGGCTATTTATATGCAGATGTCTCACCAAAAACATGTACATGAACAACTGGAAGACCAACAGAAAAACAGCCATAAAGGTGCTTGATATTCCTTAATGATTTTGTAGTAAAGCAGATGGCAAGACATTTTCTAAAGCTGCTTCTATCTCACTGCACATTGCTTTTCCCATGACTTATATCTAATGTTTGAAGAGGATAAGTCTTTATGCTCCACTGAATATAGGGCTAAATGAAAGAGAAAAATATTGATATGAATAGAGAGATTCCCTGCTCTTCCATTTAATTGTATTTATATATAAAACAAAAATGTAAGATTTTATACCTTTGTAAGATTCAGCGAATAATAAGAAAAATTGTAAGGGGGAAAAAGAAATTGAAAAAAGCACTCCACACTCCTAGTGTCTATGTCTAAAGAATGATATCATCTTCAGTTTTATAAGATTCACTAGAAGCTAGTATTTATTTATTGGGTCCAAAACAGAGGCATAGGTTGAATTTTTGCCCTCCATTTGCGTTTCTTGAGTAATGCGAGATTAATGGGTAGAATTAGTGTTCCAAACAGTAGTATTCCTAAATCACTTGTTTCTTAGGATAAATTATATGAAATCTTAATTCAAATTCTTCAATCACTTTATAAAGAAGTTCTAATTTAAAAAGAAATTCTGAATTCTCATAAATGTCCATGCTTAGAAAGAAATATAGGACAAGATGAAAAAGTGTCACTTTAAGTTTTTGACTTTTAGGCAATGGATTATATTGTATGTGTCTTAGTATTGATTAAAATTACTGTTTAGCATATATAGTGTTAAAGAAAGGAAACTGAAGTATACTTACATTCTTGTTTAAATGTGAAATACTCTGTTAGATGTCTACATTCATGATTTCCACGAAGTAAAAACAGTGTTTTGGGGTAAAGAATTTTCAAGGCCCACAAATACAGCACACACTGGGAAAAATAAAAATCATATAAAAATAAATATTTTTCCTTAATACTTAATGTATTTCATTGCTCACATATCGTAAAGACATGAATAAAATGTATTACCATAACCAAAAGTCCCCCAAAAGGCTGGACCTTAATAGAGAAGATACTGACAATCAAACAGGAGACATTACTTTGGTAAAAAGCCAGGTCCATCTACACCTAAAACATACATACACGCACTGAGGATCATATACCACAAGAAAACAATGGATTACATATAGTCAACAGAAGGAGAATTATGTGGCCTGAGGAGATCGGGAGTGAAAAAAAAAAAAAATGGAAGAGGAAGAAACTTAACTAAAATACACTAGAAATAAAAATATGCTGGTGTAAAAGGATGAGAAGAAATACTGGTATATGTAGTGAGATTCCCTGACCTTCAGTTTAATCAAATATATACATAAATCAAAAACTTAAGATTTATATACCAAAGACACTGACAGAAAAGACAAGATGTTGGGAGAGAAGAAGGCAGGGAGCTAGAGATGGGGAAAAGTAATAGAAAATAGAGACGCAGTACAAGTTAGGCTGAGCTTGTCAGTGCTTTGCCTCCTCATTTGGTCGTACTTTATCTTTTCAATCCTTCCATTTCTGTTACCCGATTTTTAAAAATAGTTAGCTTTATAAAGAGAAGTCACTTTATTCTACTTATTAATCATTAATCATATTGTACTAAAAGCTATGGGATACATTTCATATACCTTAAAACTCTCAACTTAGTTACTTGGGCATTGCAGTCTGTAAAAATGATGGTCAATTATGCATTCACCAAGTTGGGAATACATCTACATTTGACACAGTCTTCCTGTAATAAGCATTAAGTCAACTGAAATACTCAAGTATTAACATCAGTAATTTGTTATCATCAACTGACATTTGTTAAGAATCCATAGGGAACAGAAAACCTTGCTTTGAAAAGCAAGTATGCTCTTTTATCCTCATAAAACCTGTATTCCAAAAGTGAAGCTAAGAAGACATAAAAACTACAAAAATATTGAGACAAGTCTAATTCTGGTTACTAAAATCTGAAACTAAAATCAGTGAGATTTATACATTAATAATTGGCTTTCCAATACAGTAGATATCCCGGATAATATCTATAGGGAAAAGCTGCTGACAATTTATTTTTAGTACTACTTGTAAAGAGTAATCATCTCTCTTAGTTTATAAGATAATTTATGAAATGAGTGAGAACTAATTATGTTTGACTATAGAGTCCAAGTTTTGGAGAAAATACTAATTATCAGAACAAATGTTTGTATTTTGTTGTTCAAGCAAGATATTATCTCTATGTAATTATGATTGAAGTAAACAAAATAATAGGTTGACATTACATTATATATGTTACTTTAATTAAGTTTCTAATTACCACTTTCTGATTATAGTTATTAGCTAAAGTTCATGTGACTAATGATATTAATATGTCTGAAAAGTTGACCAAATGGCCTGTACAAGCGATCCTTAGAGCATCATGATCTGTTGATGTATGTAAAGTTTCCTGTTACCTCAGTGAGCAGTCTGGTAGCTTAATGAGTCTCTGCTATGGATTGGGTTTTATAGCTGTACTACATGTTTCAATAAAAAGAGTTTGTATTACTCGAGCTTGTCTCACAGTTCAGAGAAGATATTCGTAAGCTATTATTAATATCAATGGGAGGAATCTCTCCAATTTAAAATGTCTAAGGCTGTACCTTAATCTGAAAGTTATATATGTAGTTTTCCAAATTAGTCATTAATTTAGGATGTCTAGTTTGGAATATGAATGGATATGAAAATTCCTTTAAAATATATTTGCATGTTGAAATTGCTACTTTGAATATATTTTATTTATATGCTGGGGGAGAGAATACATGTTTTGAAGGCACTTAGGCTACTTTTTATAAAGCTTTTTTTTTTTTTTTCTTTAAGAAAAGTACAATATATCCAGTGAAATGTCCATAACTCAAATCACAGGTTAATTAATTTTTACACAAATCCCATGAAACCACTACCCAGATCCAGTTACATTTCAGCATTCAGAAGGCTCCTTTCAGCCTCCTACTAGTCAATATTCTTTTGGAAATGTCATTATAATTCTGACTTCTTAAGATTAGTTTTGCCCGTAACAATTTGTTTTAAGGCAAAGCTCTACCTCTCCAATTAAAATCTAAACTGCAACTTTTTAACCCCACTCAAATACCACTAGAGGAATCACATTCTAGGACCCACATTTTCTTTTTTTGTTATCTGTTGAGACCTTTTTCTGACATTAGCATGTGGCTTTATCCCTTCCAGTCTTAATTGCCATAGTTCTCTCATAACTGAAACCTCAAAGCGGGATATATAAATGCACGATGCTAAATATTTCTATCCTATATATTTATATATTTTAAATGATGCAACATACATTTAATATCCCTGATTATTTAATGCATGTAAAGCATCTAGTATATGATAGGAGTTGAGGAAATATTAGTTCCTTTTCTGTAAATGAAGAAGGAAAGAAAGGAGGGAGGGAGGCAGAGGAAGGAAGGAAGAAAGGAAGGAAGAGAGGGAGGGAGGGAGGGGAGAGAAACGAGGAGAGAGAAAGAGAAATAGAAGGCAGAGAGAGCGAGAGCGAGCGAGAGAGAATATAACTCAATTTCTAAATTCTTGGCTCAAAATATCCTAAAAATAAGTCTTTTCACATTTTATTTCCTTCTCCCCTGTGACAAGAATAAAATATCTTCCCAAACATTGACTAAAACCACAAATGCAGCCAATATGGAAGAAGTGGCATGGTAAATGAAAGGGCAAGGGTGGACTGGAGGTGGAGCCCTGCCAGCCTTCTCCCTCAACATCTGGTGGGAGAGAGCTGCCAAGTACAACACTGTCTTCCCTACAACTATTTTACCATCTAAAGCTCTAACATTCTGGAGAACTGAAGATCTTCAGCAAATCATAACCTGATAGTTTTTTTTTTTTTTTTTTTTTTTTTTTATTTTTTTATTTTTTATTTTTTTTATTATTATACTTTAAGTTCTAGGGTACATGTGCATAACGTGCAGGTTTGTTACATATGTATACTTATGCCATGTTGGTGTGCTGCACCCATCAACTCGTCAGCACCCATCAATTCATCATTTATATGTTGTATAACTCCCCAATGCAAGCCCTCCCTCCTCCCCCCTCCCCCCTCCCCATGATAGGCCCCAGTGTGTGATGTTCCCCTTCCCGAGTCCAAGTGATCTCATTGTTCAGTTCCCACCTATGAGTGAGAACATGCGGTGTTTGGTTTTCTCTTCTTGTGATAGTTTGCTAAGAATGATGGTTTCCAGCTGCATCCATGTCCCTACAAAGGACGCAAACTCATCCTTTTTTATGGCTGCATAGTATTCCATGGTGTATATGTGCCACATTTTCTTAATCCAGTCTGTCACAGATGGACATTTGGGTTGATTCCAAGTCTTTGCTATTGTGAATAGTGCCGCAATAAACATACGTGTACATGTGTCTTTGTAGTAGAATAATTTATAATCCTTTGGGTATATACCCAGTAGTGGGATGGCTGGGTCATATGGTACATCTAGTTCTAAATCCTTGAGGAATTGCCATACTGTTTTCCATAATGGTTGAACTAGTTTACAATCCCACCAACAGTGTAAAAGTGTTCCTATTTCTCCACATCCTTTAAAAAAGGGAAGTCTCTTGTAAAAAAATCACAATCAATGAAAGCAGCGAAATACAATCAGTTAATTATTTATTTTTGTCTATGTGGTATCAGATGGCTAATTTGAATCAAATTTTCAGTGAATTAATTGGTTAAGGTAGAAACAAACAGCTGTGTCACACTGGCCTTTTCTGCATGGTGAGATGTAAATGAGGTGCGCTAATCACGTCAACTGGACCCCTATTGTCTTTCTATTCTGACTCTTAATTAAACACATATTTACACTTTAAGGTTAGTTTAGGTTACTCAATATGAAAGATTGAGCATCCTTTAGTTTTGAAAGTAATTTTTTGCCACAGACATAGCTTTCTCCTGTTTTATTTTCTCCTATCTTCCCCAATGAAGCAGCACTAAGAATATAATTTTCTTCGTTAGCTTAATTGGTTCACTGATAATAACAGTGCAATGATTTACTTTGTAATTTATGCTTTTAATGATAAGTAGTCTTGAAAATTGCACAGAGAAGTACAGAAGGATGTAAAAGAGGAAGCAAGGAAGTAAAAAAGAAAATGGACAGCTTTAGGTATATATTAATCAGCTCTTTAACTACTCGTGCTGTGAAACATTCCAATCAAAAGTGCTGCCTCTCAATCATTGGACAATTAAGTGAAGAATTTGCATCAGTTGGGAAAAGATCCAAACTCTTGAAAGGTCAAATGTAGCTCCTCTAAGACATCACATTCCTGATCTGACAAGTATGTAGATAGGCAGCAGTGGAAGAGCAATGCACTATAAAGACAACTGGCTACAGGGAGACAGCCAGGCAATTTCTTCCTCAAGTCTGTGGCATTACTCTGTCGCCTAACATCTCTTGTGGTGCCACTTGCTTGTTATTCTCAGGCAGAAGCATGGAACATTGTATGGTTTGCTGTGGTTCATTCTGGTCTACGAATTCACAGCTAATAAACACAACAACTCTTCACACTTAAACATGCTTGAGGCCTGGAGTTGAGATCTGGATCTAAGTTGAGAAGCCAGCTCACTTCTAAGCTCAAGGCAGTGTAGTGCAAAATGGCTAGAAAGGGAGTTTGAGGAAGTGAATAGAAGGAAACAGCTGTGCGTGCCTGTTTGCAATTCTAAGTTTTTCCTTGTGTTCTCAGAAAAACTACTCAGCCATAGACTTATATATACACATATGCTTGATCAAAGAGATTAGGTAGTGTAACGCAATCATCGGAAAGAGCAGTATTTGGTATAAGACAAATTATTACTCAAAACAAAATCACCTCTTTCATCACTACTCAAAAGCTTGCTTGTCTTATTTGGGCTTTGTGGGAAACGATTTCTAATTTTGGCAAAAGGAGAAGACTGGGGTGGGGGTAATGCATAAAATGAGCTCTATGTACTGCCCAGAGCACATTACCTAGTGCTTATAAATATACCCAGCAGAGACTGTTTGAAATTTGAAATTATCCTTCAAAGCTGACTCGGTAAAAATTAAACTGAAGTGCTCCCCTTTGCCCAGAGGATAGCCAAAGGAGAATACCTGCAGTGGAGCCCTGAATTATTGAGATGAATTGAGATCCTTTTGAAGCCTGTTAGGATAATACACACTGGAAGACTGAATTCTTATTTTAGGATTTTTCTTAAACCAACAGTATCATACTCAGAGAAAACATTTTTTATTTAATGCTTTGATCTTCAGATTATATAGACAGAGAGAAGGCTGTGTGTACATGTTTGTACAAGCATGGGTGAATATAATAGTGTGTACCAGTTTCTGCATTACTAATTTTTTTTTTTTTTTTTTTTTTTTTTTTTTTTGTGGTGCTTTGTGCTACATGTAATGAATATACTATGGCAAAGGCCTGGGGTTAACAGAAGAACACAGGCTTTGAATCTCAGCACTGCTATTTACCACATGTGACCCCCAGTTTCTACACTCATATAAGAAACATATTTACATGTTCCTTCCAAAGCTGTCAAGAATAAATGAGGTCATTTAAACCATGAAACAATAGCATTTACAACATGCTAACAATGTCAGTTTCTTTAATCTACAATAAAAAATCCTTAAAGTATTTTCAGTAGGTACATTTTATAAAAATGTCCATGCTGTTTTACATACGATATCAATGAGCCATTCCAAAGCCCTGAAAGGTCACAGTCTAATTAAAATGGAACATTTCACATATAAGCCATTTTGTCATTTTTGTATGTATGTGGAAAGTCCCTGGGTTGTAGTCTCAGACTCTTGAAGTTTAATTAAAGAGCTGGTTTTGAAGATGAGGACTCCAATACATGCAACTTAGAACTTTTAAATGCCCCATAATTCCTATACTTGATATGTCACCAACATCCAGTTTGATCCTTTGCTTGAATTTCAAAAAGAACACACTAAACAAAACATAGCAAATTTCATAGTTCAAATATCCAGATTAATTGTAGACTTTAAAAAAATCTGCTGAGGAACAAATTAGTGATTATTGCTACTTGATATCTTTTTCTTCTTTTTTACATGGAGTCTTGCTCTGTCGCCAGGCTAGAGTGCAATGGCGCGATCTTGGCTCACTGCAACCTCCGCCTCCTGGGTTCAAGCAGTTCTCCTGCCTCAGCCTTCTGAGTAGCTGGGGCTACAGGCATATGCCACCACGCCCAGCTAACTTTTGTATTTTTAGTAGAGATGGGGTTTCACCATGTTGTCCAGGATGGTCTGGATCTCCTGACCTCGTGATCTGCCTGCCTCAGCCTCCCAAAGTGCTGGGATTACAGGTGTGAGCCACCAGGCCCTGCAACATCTTTACTTAAAAAAAAAAAAAAAAAAAAAAAAATTCTAAAATGCTCTAATTAAAAAAAATTTAGAAAATTTCAGGTGGTTTGAGGACAGAGATTCAGAAGCCTGCACTCTTCGAGTAAAAAAAAAAAAAAAAAAGAAAACAAACAAACAAAAAAAGGTAAATAAAGAACAATAAGATTAAAGAATATTATCCAAAGATGGAGTTGGTGGGACAAGGAAGGAAAGTCCAACTATGCCAACTGTTACTCAAGCCACACATGATGTAGTACCATATTAAAAAATTAATAAGCAAGTGTTGTTGCCTTTGATTACCTTTGGAAAGACAGGAAGTTGTGAAAAATCACAAATGTTACAATAAAAAAAAAATTCCAACGTAGCACAACATCATTTGACTGACAAAAATAATCACTCCAACATGATAGTCTCGGGATTTCCTCACTCAGAATGCAAGCTTCGAAGAAAGTAGAATGCCTATTTCATTCATCCTCAAAAACTTTATTATGAGTGCTACAAATGTTAAATGAATAAGATGAATTTAAGAGTTACTAAAACAATTTTCAAAATGTTCACTTGGATTCTACATAACCCAGGCCAGATTACAGGCTTACACACTTTGCAATTTGAGCACTCTGGGAGGTCAGGGTGGGAGAACAGTACTGGAGCTTAGGAGATGGAGACCAGCCTGGGCAACTTAGTAAGACCCTGTCTCTACAAAAAATAAAAATTAACTGGGCATGGTAGTGGTTTAAGGATGGGAAACATCCTTAAACAGGGTATGTGTATACCCTTCTCGTTCTCCCTTTCCTCTTTGTTGAGTATTATGTGGAGAAATGATGGCTGAAGCTGATGTAGCCAACTTGGGTCACTAGGTTGTCTTTGGAACAAGGCCATGAAAATCAGAGCAAGAAAGCAGATCGAGCCTAGGCCCTATCATCACGCTGTGCCACACCAGTGTTGGCTTGCTGTCTATGGGCTTTTCACACAGAAAAACTTCTATCTTGTCCAAACCACCATTATGTAGGGGTTTTGTTTTGTTGTTAATCCTGGCAGATACCAGTCCTAATGTGATATAAAGGTCTTACAAAATTAGTACTCAATTGCTTTTCCACCAGTTAAGCTGGTCAGGCTGGCCCCAAGAACAAAAAAACAATGTTAGCAGAGTTCACTAATTTCTTCCTCTGTACTTTTGCTCACTTTAATTTCCTTCCTAGCTAAATCTTACTTGTTCTTTGATTCAGTCTTCCCCAAACATGTGTGCTTTCAATATTCTCTCTCTTTTCTCTAATCCAATCACACTTATTATTTTGTATCTCCTTTATCACAAGGTTTTAATCATCCATTTAAATAACTGAACCCTGGATAATCACCTATCCCAGGCTTCTGATTCTATACAGATTTCTGTTTTGCAACGCAAATTTAGGTTTCTAGAGAGTAAGAATGATGTTACATTTCTTTAAATTCCTCGCAGTCCTATTCATAGTGCATATACATTTTATATACTTGTTTATCAAATGGAGAAAATACCAAGAATTTATCTTGTCTTTTGGGATTTATATACCATCACCACTCCTTCTTCCCTCATCATCACCAGGAATAATTAAGAAATCTGTGATCTCGGGAAGGGGAACATCACACATCGGGGCCTATCATAGGGAGGGGGGAGGGGGGAGGGATTGCATTGGGAGTTATACCTGATATAAATGACGAATTGATGGGTGCTGACGAGTTGATGGGTGCAGCACACCAACATGGCACAAGTATACATATGTAACAAACCTGCACGTTATGCACATGTACCCTAGACCTTAAAGTATAATAAAAAATAAAAATAAAAATAAATAAAAGGTGCAGCACACCAACATGGCACATGTATACATATGTAACAAACCTGCACGTTTTGCACATGTACCCTAGAACTTAAAGTATAATAATAATAAAAAAAAGAAATCTGTGATCTTTAAATGCAGACGGGATTATTATGCTGGTGGAAATACATATATGTCTATATAAACTTTTCCGTGTCTGCGTGTAGTCAGCGACTAAAGGTGAATTAAATAACTGAAAAACAAAACTGATATAATTTTATAAACAAAAGCTGTTTAAGGATGACATGTTTTTCAACATTATATATCCCTTTAGTAAATAAAACACCGTAATAAAAATTTTGAAATATAGAATATTTTTCTACGATTATTATGAATATATGATGTTGGTGTGAGACTATAATGTTGATTTCTCTCTAATTAAGAGTAATCATTTTCCTTTTTAATGATCTTTTTTGATAGCACATGTCGGATACTATACATGAGGTCTGATTCTTTAAAACTTATTCAATTTCAAACCATTTCTTTCAATAAATTATTTATTAACACACCATGTTAGGCACCAGGAAGAACAAAGATATGAATAAAACAAGGTCTCTGCCTTTATTTTGAGTGTAGTTTTACTTACCTAAAGCAGATGCAGATGGGAGGCTGTGGAAGAACCTCTACTTAAAGGTTATCTGTTTTGTTTTAATTAATGAGTTTGACAAATTACCCTAGTTAGATGTCAGGTGCCAAAAAAGACAAAATACAGCAGCTGTAAGTGTACTCACACATACACAATCACAGACAGAGACACATGCAGTTTGCTATCAATTTACAAAGGTAAGTTACTGTCTCACAATTATAAGGCATAAACATGCAAATACATTCCTGCTTATTTGATCAACATTGATTAGTTCTTTCAATGGAAAATGGAATTATTTATTGTAAAACAAGATGTAATTTTTGCAAATTTGCAAATATGTAAAATGTACAAAAGGCAAAATCTTACTATTTACCATTTTTTCTGGCATCTCTATTAAACGATATGGGAATCAAGCCGGGCATGGTGGCTCACACCTGTAATCCCAGTGCTTTGGGAGGCCGAGATGGACGGATCATCTGAGGTCAGGAGTTTGAGATTACCCTGGCCAACATGGTGAAACTCCATCTCTACTAAAAAAACAAAAATTAACCGAGTGTGGTGGTGGCGCCTGCAATCCCAGCTGCTCAGGAGGTTGAGGCAGGAAAATGGCTTGAACCCAGCAGCCGGAGGTTGTAGTGAGCAGAGATCACGCCACTGCACTCCAGCCTGGGTGACAGAGTGAGACTCCGTCTCAAAAACAAACAAACAAAAAACACGTGGGAATCAACTGAAAATGGAATATGTAATACCCTATGAATTACGTGAATTAAATTTCATTGTTAGAGGTTTTCATAAGACAATAACATTTACTGCTTTTATTTTTTTGAGATACTGTTGATCCATAACTGAACAGCAAAGAAGACATGTTGTAGACTTACTTCAATACTGAAGTACCCTCTGTCAACATAGTCCCCTAAGAAGAGGTAGCGAGTGTTGGCAGGAGATCCCCCAACTTCAAAGAGCTTCATCAAGTCAAAGAATTGTCCATGAATGTCCCCACAAACTGAAAGAAACAAAATTTATTTTGTGGTCATATTACATTAGGACTTTGAATTAAATAATAAATTATAAAATTTTAGAGCCAGAATTAATTTCAAGTTTATCTGGGCCAAAACATTCTTTTGCAGAACAAGAAATAAGACAGAAAAGCTAAGTATTTTGCTCAAGTTTCCAAAGTTAATTAGTGGCAAACCTGGCTCTAATATCTGAGTCCACTCGTATATAGGTTAACTTTAAAAAAAAAAAAAAAAAGAGAGAGAATAATAACAATAATGGCTATCACTGTGCACTTAAAAATTCCGTATGAGACACTGCCATGATGTTTATACCCATTTTGAAATTTAACCCTAATAATGCCAAGAGATATGTTTTCATTTTGCAGGTAAGAGATGACACCAAAGAATGGTTCAGGAATTTGGCAAAATCTATGTACAACTTAGGTCTGAATACATGGCCACTAAACATTACTGCCTCCTGAAGAGAAACAAATGTGGATATATATCATAAAACCTGCGTTTCACTGAATCTAAAATGTTATCCATTGTAAGACACATCATTAGTTTACGTACCACTAAGAAAGGAAAAAAAAAAAAAAACCCTCAAACTTAAATTATAAAGGAGCATTTTTTTAAAATGTTAAAGTGAAAAAAAAACTACAAGTATTAAAAGCTGTGAAACATAGTACAAAAAATTACTGGGAACTGGTATTTCTTAACATTCTCACTTTCTCTTTTAAACCAAGTTTCTTGGAAGAGCTATTTTGTCTCTTTTGAAAACTCACTTATTTAGTACTTATTTCATTTCTACTTTCAGAATTTTAAAAATAATATTTTTATCTCTATTATACAGATAAGGAAATAATATAGCTTAGAGAAGTTATGTGGCTTGGTAGGGTCACTGCTAAAAATAAATGACCCAGGGCTTAAATTCAGATTCATCTGATCCAAAGCTTTTTCTGTCAGCCACCACATTATGGTATCTTTGATATTTTTATATATTTATATTAATATATACATGTGTATGTGTATATATTTTGTGTACACACTTTTAAAATTTTGTGTTTGAATGGTGAACATGATGTGGCTGCTTTTGCAACACTAAGAGGTACATAGAATGAATGCATTCGTGAATAAGAAATCAGGAGGCCAAAAGTAGATCTTAACACATTATATCCTGCAATTATAAGCAAGTTATTAAAATGTTTTAAATTTTATTTCCTTACTTGACAAAACAGATCATAGGAAAAAAGAGTCAAGTGGGTTCAATGATGAAATAATTATAAAACAATGAAATAAAAATGTTAAATGCTATAAATTCCTGCCTTTACCATCAAGAATTAGCTACTAAGAACCACAGCACTATAAGGATGAAGCAGGTACAAGTGGATTCCATTTTAGAATGTCTGCATTTGGTAATCTTAAATACTAACAAAATGGATATAAATAACAAGGAGCTTTAACTACTAATGCATCCCTTTGGTAGACTCCAATCATATAGCTTCTTCCCTCTCTTAAGCATGAGATACACAGTAGAAACATCAGAAACATATTCTCCCATTTTTGAAAAAATATGTTTTAAAAGACAGTTTATAAATAATTTTTTTTTATTCTTAGAGCTGAGCAAATAAATCCAGATTCTGAGGCATTAAGAAGTTGGTTTGTCAGAGACATATCATGTGCTTTCTTGTAATCATATGTGATATCTAACCCAAGGGGAAATAAAGAACACTGGATGAGATGGTCCAAGCACTGCCAGGCATGGAAGCCAGTACCTGCTCTGGGGACTTTCACAGCTATATTTGGAGCTGTGAAAACTAACATAAATAGTAAAACACTTCTTAAAACTTTTATATATTTTTATATTTGTGTGTATATATAATATGATATGAGCATAATAATTTTAAAAATATCCATCTTAAAATCTTAATTAGCACATTTTTGTTACCGAATTTTTACACAGGCAAAGATAAAGCTTATTAGCTGACAAGTAATAATATAATTACTCTTCTACCTATGTATCTATTGAAATTATAGTTGGTATGGATTACTTATCACAAGCACCACTTTCTCTCAAATTGTAGGAACCTTTTTATCTGTCATACATATGACACGTTTCAAACCAAAAATTACAAAACAGAAAATATATGGCTGGAAACCATGCCTTCATGTGCTCTCCATTAGGTTTGGAAGTTGAATGAAGGAACTTCAAGGAAACAAAATATGAAGCAAGACATTTCTTTCCAACTAATTTTATGCAGCCCTTCACATGTCAATGGGTGTGACGCTAACACTTTGTAAAGCCCATGTCTTGCTACTGGCTCTCTCCCTCTCCTTGTTGTCTAACAGAGGTGAGGGTCAAACATTTGTAAGTAAAGCTCAGGGAAAACAGGAAGCCAAGTGAGGGGCTAAAACATAGTCTTCAGATACTATTAGGACTTACTATGGCAAGTTTAACAGTCATATTTTAGGCTATTAAAACATCCCCAAGACAAAATGGTTAATCAAAGGCATTAGAGGCATGTGGGGTATCATTTAAAGGCTTGGTCTCTGGATCCACACTACCCAGGCTCCAACCCTTGCTGTATTACTTACTATCTGAGTGAACGTGGACAATTTACTCAACTTCTCTGAGCTTTAAATGTATTTATCTATAAAATGGGGGTGATACTGGTACCTTATCTTATTGGACTATTGTAAGAATTAAATGTGTTAATATCATAAGAGGCTTAGAAGAGTTTCTGGAGTCTAATAAGAATCTAACAAACGCTGTATCAAAGTGGCATTTCAAAATGGCTGTATTTAAAATGTCAAGGTCCCAGGCAGAATAGAATTCTGGTGCTTGGAGGTGGGGGGAATAAGGAGTGGAAGGCATTCTGGAGACATTCTAAAGCATCTTATTCCTTTCTCTCCCCCTTCTAGCTTCTTATATCTTTTTTATCCTTCCATTTTAATTCCTGGCCATGTCGGAAGATTCAAGGATAATTGCTTTTTACCTCTGTATATGTAAATAACACAAATACCAAGACATTAATTTAGGTTGTAAACTGCGGGGTAGGCATTAAACAGTTATAGCAACTAACATACAACTGAAGCATAATCTGGCAGCCAGAATGAAAAAAAAAATGTCTCTAGACAATGCAAGCATTATGAGGGTATTTTTTTCTTTTGCTGAAGTATATAGAAGTACATTATCATGAATTTAGTTTTCTAAAAACAAAATTAATCTCTCCTTCCTGGTCTATAATAACTTTGTGGTAAGAGATAATCTAAATGATTTACAAGATCACTGCAATAACTGGATTTTCGCTTGATGATATAAAATAGAAAAGAGTAATTGCTGTAAACTCTGCATGGAAAACAAAATATCCTGAAATCTAGTTACACATCTGATCATCACACTGTCACTGACTTTACCTTAGTACCGCCACAGGTCTTTTATAGAAAGACCACCTATCATAATGTTCAGTAAAGGAAAATGACGTGCATACATAATCACAGAAAAATTCAAAGCCCAATAAAACAGTAACTCAAAATAAAACATAATGAAAAAATGGAGGTATTTTCTTCCTCAAATTTTCATAGGCTGCCTTCCTTTCATCCATAAAGTCTCAGATACACATCACATGCTCAGTAAGGTCTTTCTTGACCATCCTGTACAAAGGTGAAAACTCTCTCCACTATCGTCCTTTACTTTCTTCATAGTAATTATGCCACAATCAGCATTATCTAGTTGATTTATCTGCATACTTGTTTCTTCTCTGATTCTTCCCACTGAAATACAACCACTGCTAAGCTGGATAACTTGTCAGACTTGTCTGCCATAACCCCAGTGCCTAGACACTTGTGTGCCCAGGAGGCACACAAGAAACATCTGCTGTGCTAGGATTCTTCCGCTGGACCTACGCCATGCTTAATTTGAAAATCCTTAACTAAGAGGGCAAAGATTTTGAGATGTCCGTGGGATTGACAGAGATTGACAAGTTTGTGGAGTTTGCTTTGATGGAAACCAAAGGCCTTCAACTTATCTAAGATTATGCTGATTTTAAGCCTGTAAGTCACAGGTTTCAACACAGTGTGCAGCAAGTCTGGGGTAGAATGTGGAACCTCCACACATCTTATGGTTATTTTCCCACCTAATTCTACATCAGAAATACTTGGAGAGGTTTTGAAATTACAGATTTCTGGGCCCTGAATCAGAATCTCCAGAGATGCAGATTCACTAACAAGCTCCTGGATCTATCCTTATCTATTCAGTATGACTAAATACACTTATGCTTTTGAGCCTCTCATAGCACACACAGCCTTCATTCTGCACACTACTATGGTCCCCCTCACAGGGGCTATGTGTGGAGTAGATGAACATTGGAAAGGCAACCTCTTCCATTGCTCATTCTAGGTCGCTGTGAGATTAGGACTTCACTATTATATGAAAGAATCATAAGTGATTGATGGCATCTAGGAAAGATGGGTGATAATACCACATGTCTTTGGGCATTTCATTGTATTTATTGTTCAGGCCTTGGATATTTCAGCTGTAAGACAAGGGATTTATCCTTAAGTCCTATTATCTCATTCACTGTTTTGATATCAAATTTCAGGAAGAAAGTGGTCACCATACTGAAGTATACAGGAGGTGCCCAAAGGATGGGCCCATGACATCACACAGAGTAAAGGTTTACCTGGCTATAATATTCACTCACTATTGGTCACCTCCTCCATTTTCTTGGTTACCCAAGATATTGGTGTCCAAAGAGCAGCACAATATGCCAATGCCACCTGATGATACAAGCTGTCTGGTTGGTTGCTCAGGGCCCCCAAATCTTCAGCAGGCTAGGTCCTTTTTTTATCTACTTTACTTGGCCTTGACAGTACTTCTTAAACAATCAGGCTCTGACAAATATTTTGCCCTTAAGGCAAGCTCACACTTAAATGCTTCCCACATTCTCCTGGCTTCCCATTATTTGCTTCCCATTCCTAATTAGAACGCTGGTAGGTAGGGTACCCAAATACTTATGATGTTTAAAAAGCATCAAAAACATACATGCACAATACAAGTATTTAAAACACTCCTAGCGCTCTAAGAAAATATCCATCTATCTGGGTGCATATTCCAAAAATGTTATTATGTCTTCAGCCAATTATTAACAGAACTGTATATACTTATGTCAGAAATTTAGAGAGTTATAGCATTTAACAAAATGAACACATTAAAGATATTGAAATAAAACATAAGTTTATTTTTCGGGAGCATTACTATTCATATCTGTTAGCAACCTGATACGACACAAATATTGATGATTATTTTTTCAAAGAATTCTATTGTTTCTAAGTTCATATTGGCAATTAAATTATTGCATTAGAAAATGTAAATCAAAGTAGATAATACTGAACACTTTAGGATAAGGTTCCACTATAAGGACTATACAAATAATAGCTTGAAAAGAACTCAGATACAACTGTCACCCTAAATAGAAGAAACAAAACTAATATAATATAAAATATATATTTTCACATGAAATTACTTAACAATATCTTTCACTTAGTGCAAAGACTTCTACATGTGGTCCTATTTACTTGCCTATATGAAAGGGAAATCTGTTAAAGAACATCATTGGGTCAACTTCTTAACACTGAGCAAAAATTTTGTAATATCATATAATTTTAGGTTAAAGAAAGTTTATACAAATTAGGTTGTCTGGGGACACAGGAGTATGTTGTTAAAAGTTGTGAAACAATACATTTACAAACTGCAAATGAAAACTACATTTTTAATGTATCAGCATTTCAAAACTGTTTGGCAAGACTGTGTCAATACTATGATTAAGAAGTCAAGTGCTCCTAATTCTTGACTCATTATTATTTTTTTTTTATAAAGACCTTTTCGTTTCTCCAAAATACTGGCTTTTATCATCTTGGAAGACTTGCATGAAGTAGAAAATCTGCTTATACAAATTTTTCCAGTTCACACTAAACTAACAGATCACAATTTTTCCTTTAGAAAAGACGTTACTGAATCGTTTAGCAATTTTCACCATTGGAGTGCCTCACTACTTTCAGCTTCATTTACTTCAACTCAGTGTTTTTTCCATAATAGCCAGTTTCCCAAGACAATAAAATCCCTAATGTTAAAGAACTAAATTTATGTCTAATTCTCAGCAAGAGGAGATTAATTTATTGAATTTATTGATTTGGTTTTTGAATACTTTATTGACCAAAACTTTCTTCTTTTCCAAAATCTACAATTTTGCAGAGAAAGATTTTGTTTAGAGGTTTTGTTAGAGGTTAACCACAGTGGGTACTACAAGTATATATCTGTTTCCTCCTGTTGATAATCCAGGCATATGGAACCATAAGTGGATGATAAGTTCAAGTACAAACCAGCTAGTCAGGTATGTGTAGTTCATTAACAGAATGCACAGATTTCTAAAATCAGACAATTACTCAGATAAAGGTGACACTGCCGTTTATTACAGCATTTGATTATATCTATAAATCTGTATCTATCATAAACTAAAAAAGAAAAAATAACAGCATTTTAATTTACTAAAGAGGTATATTTCACAATAATATTTTCTCATAGGGAATATTACTTTTTCAAAGGATAAATATGTTTTAAGTATTTTATAAAAAACAAACTGTGAATTATTAACCAGGTCACTCTGGTTTGATGATATAGAAGAATAATGAAAAAGCCTCTAAATCAAATCAAAATTTGCTAAATACAGAAATTTCTACCAGCATGTTTTTGGTAATAAAAAAATTTTTATATATATGTATGAAATTGCAAGCATTTTAAAAGAAACAATAAAGCTATAAAATCAAATACGAAATAGTAATAGCACCAGTGCAGATTAATAGTGGTATTTTAAACATTTCTTTATATTTATGATGCTGTTTTATGAAGATAAATAAACTGTTAGCCAATGTTAATGAGAAACAGTGCAGGGAAATTAAAAAAAAGAATAAAATATATTGTAGATTACAATAGTCATTAACAATTACAATAATCCAGTACTAAACACTTCATTTATCCTCTAAATCTCAGTTCATAACTGTAATCAGATGGAAACAAAACAGAACAGTCTACATGTTAAAAACTATTTTATCAAAGGCCCAAGCATATACAATTCCATCATATGACCACAGTGTACTATTCCAATCAATCAAAAGTAAATTAATGAAACCTATGTTTATGTTTTTATCCTAAAGATGAGTGTTCTCACCGCTGAGATTTTTTGTTTGCAGTTTTTCCTCCATTGATTGAATACTTTAAAAGATTTAATTTATTGAATGAGGAATGCATTTTTTCCATCTGATATCACTATTTTTCCATTTTAGCACCAACCAATATTACAATAAAGATGCCTAATTATTAAGGGCTCATAATAGCATCATAGCATTACATAAATTATAGTCATGGTTGTGGTGCCAATATATAATTACAATAAGTATATATAACATTTATGACAGTATTTAATTAAACTTGTTCATCTTTCTGTTCTTGTGTCCAAATTTGGTCAGTCCTGGAAACTAGTAGCTATTTGATATGTGAATTTATTTGCATTATGTAGTTTACAAGGTCCTTGATTATCATCACCAGCCCATCAAGAGTATTGGATGAACATTATAAGTTGATATAATTTCAGTCGAATGTATACAAATTTGATTAGTACATATAAACTACATATAAATACTAATAAGTTATTATTAATAAATTACTAATTTTCACTTTAGAAATACTCATCTTAGGTTTCACTTCTAAAAACACTCATCTCAGGTTTCAGATTAACTCCCTCTAGGATCCTGAAAGATGGACTGTCATTACTGTCCAGATCTGGGGTGTTTGGCTACACTTTAGTGTTTCCATTTTGGGCCTTCCAAGCCTATGTTTCTAGGGCTTTTAAAAAAATCTTAGTGTTTCTTAACACCGTGTCTCAGTGTTCTTTCATTTCTGGCATTTTGCTTTTTCCTGGATATGTTATTTCACCCTTTGGAGAGGCAGTATAGTGCAGTTGTTAGGAACTAAGACTATAATGCCAGACTGCTTGGTTCCAAAGCCAATTTCCACCACCCAATCAGCTGAGTGACCCTGGAGAATTAGCTAATCTCTCTTTATCTGTTTCTTCATGTGTAAAGACGAACATCAAAATAACACCTCCCTTAAAGGACTATCATGAAACCAGAATTATAAATTAAATTATAATTGAACATCATTTACTTTAATATCAGTACATACTACACACCTGACACTTACTATCATAAGGGTTTGTTACTACTCTTCTTCTTCACTCAGATTTTTTTTGGAACATTATCATCATAATTGCTCTCTGTTAGTTTCTGGTTTTTATGTTTATTTCTCCTGTTTGTCCGTAGTCAATAAGCGGTGGCTTCCTTTTTAATTACTTTCTTATTCATTCTGCTTGAACCAGTTTTCACTGTCTACAGAATGCATAGACTCTTCTAATTTGCTTTTCCCAATCTCCTCCTTTGCATATGCACACTCTGTTCTTTTTACTACATTTTTAAAGGATTTTACCATCGTGCTCAGTAAATTATGACTTATGTAAGTGGAACAAGAGAGGTATTTGTAAAAGGCCTCAACTGCCCCATCTATAAGGAGACTCAGAACTTACAGATTTTTTTTTTTTGTTTAATGAAGCAATGTAAGGAAGAAAAAAGCTTAGCACATGTTATGTACTAACAAGATGTGAAACAGCAGACACAGGGCAGTTATTTCAGAGACTGTCTACCTAAGAAACATTTCGAATGTTCTGCAAGATTTAGATAGATGAATTAAGCATCTGTAATCAATGTGACCATAAGTAAAATACACAAAAAGTTGTTCTATATTTTTCCACTTTTTATCCAAATGTATGTTATCATATATTGAAAGCTATTAAGGCTGAAATCAAATAGACTAGGTCTCATACTCCACAATTTCCATTTTGTAAGAGTGGAAATATCTCTAAATGGCTTTGGTGATACTACAAATCTTTCAGAGTGGCACAGTGGCAGCACCATGACGAGTTTCCAGTGAGTCTCATTTTCTTTTGTAGCAAAGCTCATTTACAAGACCACTATGTTCCACAGCTATGTAATGGTAGTAATGTTTCAAAAGCTGGAAGTGACATAGTAAACAGAAGTAATGTAAGACATTTCACCAAATGGATTTTTTGAACAACAAAACAAAACAAAACCTTCCTAAATTTATGGAAAACTCAGTTAAGAAAAATTTTCTACATAGGGAGAAGAAAATCACCCCTCTTCCTGGTCATGATAGTCCTCACATTTTGACAATTTAAAGGATTGTTGTGTTTTTAATATTTTAAAATCTTAAGGCAAGCAAGGAATGACATTTAATTCCAAAGTCCACATATTCATTATTAATTTGGCAATTATAGGCAGTGGGAATATCAGCAGAAGGGTTTTGACTAAAACTGACTTTTAAGTATTCAGCTCTATCCAATTTCCAGTAAGCGAACAAAGCTAATAAGTGCTATTCTTAAATGGCAATATTTAAACGCCTTAAGCAAAGGAAGGACTAGACTGATTATTCACTATCACTTCCCTCAGTAAAAATATGTAAGCTTACTTGTTATGTGTAGCATATTTGGAAATTAAATATGTAATTGTGAATTGACAAATTATTAAAATATTATTCAGACATACTTGAACAGGTTCACTTAAAATTTAAGAAAATGTGTTAAGAAAAAGTGTTACCTGAAAAATAATTCTGACAAAGGCATTGAGCCCATTTATTAATTCTGACTAGATTTTAAAAATCTATCTTTCATACCCTGACATATGTTTCACTAGGTAGATATTCCAGAAATATTTATTCAGTTAAATATTCAAACAATGAATAAAACACTGAAACATGAAATATTTACTAAATATTCTGTATTAAAAGATGAATAAACACTGAAGACTGGTTGATGTTTCACTTGTGCTGGATTATACTGGGATAATAACAAAATTAAAAATATGGCCTCAAGAAGGGCATAGTTGAGAAGATGTAGATATAAACAATGGTACTGAAAAGCATCAGCTTCCTGACATCAGTGGATTTCCCTTTCTGTACTGGAAAATTCTATGGGTTTAGGCCTTAGGTCTCACATTGATGTCTGATATGGGCAAATTATTTTATTGCCTGTTTCCATCCATCACATTACTCAACAGAGGTAGAAGCATATATAATTTTTCCAAAACTAATTGTTAAATTATAAATACTTTACTTTTAATAATGATGTTTTCATTTTGAAATTTCAAATTACATTAAGAAAAGGAATGAGATTGTTTTCTTTGTCCAAAGGAAGCATAAATCTAAAAATTTGAGAACTTAGATTAGATTATCTTAAATTTACATGTCAGGACTAATGTTCAATTGAAGACACTATGTAAAAGTTTTTTATATGCCACAGTAAGATGAATCATCATTTTTGTTTATCTCTATGAAACAATTAGGTGTCACAGTATCTTAAACTGACTTAAATCATAATATCCATAAAGTCTTTGAATAGTTTGAAAATTTACATATCTGCTTGTCTCTAGTTTCAACATGAATCACGTCTTAAGTTTCTTGTTTCTTCAGTATACCACAAATATCTAAGGAAACTATGCAAAAATCACGTTTGCCTAACATGGTATATACGGCATATAAACTGAGTGATCATAGAAAATTAATACAGGTGTTTAGAAAACATAAAACAGCTGCTAGCTTATAATAAACTGTGATTCATTAGCAATCCTAATTTCAAATTTAAATTTTTGTCAATTAAAAATGACGAGTGTTGTTTATATATTAGAATTGCTAAAAAGATCAATCAGGATTATCAATCAACTCTTCTCCCTTCCTTTGACAAAATACAGAAAATTGAAAAACATGTTCATAATATGTATAAGTTACTAAACTTCTTATTGAGAAAGGTTTGCCTTATAAAACCATGTAATTTCTAGCTGCATTGCCTTTTTATTTAAAGACACAAAGGTGTCTTTAAAAAATATTACATCTCTTAGTTATTAGTGATGTCACAAATCTGAAATATATTTTACAAATAACACTTGGTTTCCCTACAAAGTTATGATATTTTATATAAAGTTAACATGTCAGAACAGAAAAATGTTCTAAAACTCTAAATAACAGCTAAGTGCATAAACTAGGATATTTTATTTCATTTTAATAAACAGGTGGTTATTAAGTACCTGCTATGCCACAGGTGTAACAGAGAATTTAAAAAAAAAGTCATTATTTTTTCAAACTTGTTGGAGACATAAAACTATATGAAATAATTTAAAAATAATGAGCAACTTTACAGTTACAGCATACAAATATAACCGATTTTCTCAAGGACCATAGAGTATGCTTGGGATATACAGACTTACACATATGAACAGAAAACAGATGGGGCCTCCAGTGGGTTAACTGCTCCTGATCTGGTCTTTTATCAATAAGGAGACACTGACATTTGATCATGGACTCTTCTCTGTGGTCCATACATATGTGAAATGTGAACTGCTAAAACAGTTTCAGAAGAATCTAGTTTAGAGGCTCTCTAGCATTTCAAGTGTCTCAGAACTTGATAAAGGGATGAAATCTGACTTTACTCTCTGTCCCCTGCACATGTTCCTGGGAAGTGATAAGAAATAAAAACACAAGGCTTGAAATGGTTGCTGCAGCAGGTATGGCAAATATGACTCTTTCCTTCTGTTTCATGAGAAAGTAATTTTTCTCTCAGCAATGCTAAGTCATCCTGACCTCTTCAGACTTTTTCTTTGGAATAGTGAGAGGAACCAAAGACCAGTGTGACTGAGGTCACAACACTGGCTTCAAGTATGTTCTGTGGAGTGGAAGGGTTCTTGAGGAGTGTCAGGGTCATTAGTACAGGAAGCTATATTTTTATACCTTGGATTTCCATGTAAGAGTTCTTTGTATGTGCATTCGTGTACACAGGTACATGTGTGCATATGTGCATACGTACTTATGTTACAGATGTGATACAGGGTAGATTCTGCTGCTTACAAAAGGCTTTGGAATACTACAGGTATAGACAGTAATTCTTACAGGAAATCAGAAATTAAGGAAATAAAGGTTGGCTGACATTATCAAAGAAGACTTAATCAAAAAGAAGTGACTTGCAGCATTGATGAAATTCATCATAAACTGAAAGAACTCTAGGCAGAAAGGTGCAAATGAATCAAAATAAGTGGATTGCAAAAAACAAAACACTGGATTGAACAGAGAGCATATGTGAAACATCTAGAGATAAATCAGAGAAGGATGGTGACATTATATTATAAGGGTCCCAAATTCTAACATAAGGTATTTCAAGGAGAGCAATTCCAGTAATGTTTAGGAAGATAAATCTGGCAATTCTATGCAGAATCCAATGGTGAAGAAAAACTGAAAAAAAAAAAAAAAAAGGTTGGTTTTAATTTGAGGTTTGCTGCATTACTATAGTCACAAGACAATGAGGTCTGGTATTATGATGGTGGTAGTGTGAAAAGATAAAAGAGCCAAACAGAACTTTCTTTGACTTCTTCAAGACAATTATAAATTAAATAATAAGTGAAGCCATTCATCTCTCCCTTGATTCAATACATATTAAATGCTTACCACATTCTTATAATATCCCATTGTGTTAGACCCCAAGAACATTAACAGAAGTAAACATCTAATGAGTGATACTGAATTAAATAATTAATAATACTAGAGTACAAGCTATAAGGGCAGAGATTTTTCTTCTTCTTTGTCTATTGTTGTATTCCTAGTGCCTAGGATAGTGCCTGGCACATAGGGGATCCTCAATAAGTATTTGCTGAATGAATGAAGGAACAATGCAATAGGCAATGTTCATGGTGGACTCATTCATCATGTTCATCAATGGTGGACTTGATGAAGTCTCCTGGAGGATGAGGTACTTAAGTGGAAACTTGAAGAATGAAGGGGAGTTAGTCACAGAACAGTGGGACATGAAAGGGAATGTTGCTCACAGTAGAAACAACATACGTCATATTATAGGAAGTGAAAGATCTATAAACTTGAAGTCTAGGTGTGGAATGAAAAGAAATGACGTTGTAAAGATTAACAAGGGACAGGCCAGGCATGGTGGCTCATGCCTATAATCCTAGCACTTTGGGAAGTGGAGGTGGGCAGATCGCTTGAGCCTATGAATTCGAGACCAGTGCAACATGGTGAAATCGGATCTCTACAAAATATACAAACAAAACAAAAGATTAACAAGGGATAGATAATCAGGGTCTTGTCATCCAGGCTAGGAAGCCTGAGTTTCATCCAAACAGGAGCTATGGAAGAAATTTGGGCAACATGAAGACTCTATCTTGCTTCTGGCAAGTAATTATACCTATCTAAGCCTCATTAGGAGATATACCTAATGTAAATGATGAGTTAATGGGTGCAGCACACTAACATGGCACATGTATACATATGTAACAAACCTGCACATTGTGCACATGTACCCTAGAACTTAAAGTATAATAATAATAAAAAAAAGAATAAGGACAATACCATATCCCATACAAAATGGTTGTAAAGATAAAAAATTTGATAAAGTTGTAGTAACTGGTACAGGATAGTACTTTGACAGAAGACAGCTAGAATAATTGGTACAGGTTAATACTTCCACAGAAGGTAAGTTCCCTATTCCCACTATACCACAGCTCTCTTTAGCACCACTTGATTAGAACTGTCCCCTTAATAAATGGTTACAATAATATTTCAGTGTTAAAACATTACTAGCATCAGGCTAGTCTTTGAAAGAGTTTTGTATATCTTATTTTCTATCTTGTCTTCTTTAACTGAATGCTAGGTAATGGGTAGCTGATGGTCCCAATTTCACATCTGTAGATGTAAAGTGCAAGCAAGATGACACTGCTTTTTTATTTACCGCTTTTCACACAATATGACCAAATTAGAAAAAAAAAAAAAAAACCTGCAGAAAAATTTAAAATACAAATTACATATTAATAAATTATACAGAAATAACTATGTTGGGCTGGGTGTGGTGGTTCATGCCTGTAATCCTAGTACTTTGGGAGGTCAAGGCGGGGAGATCAGTTGAGGTCAGGAGTTGGAGCCCAGCCTGGCCAATACGGTGAAACTCCGTCTCTACTAAAACAATACAAAAATTAGCCAGGCATCGTGGTGCATGCCTGCAATCCCAGCTACTTGGAAGGCTGAGGAAGGAGAATAGATTGAGCCCAGGAGGAGGAGGTTGCAGTGAGCCAAGATCATGCTACTGCACTCCAGCTGGGGCTACAGAACAAGACTCTATCTCAAAAAAAAAAAAAAAAAAAAGAAAAGAAAAAAAAACAAATAACTGTATTGGTGTTAAGGACCACATTTTATTACCATGCTTTTAAATTCCCATCATTCACAGAGCCCTTTCACATTGATATTCATTATTAAAGTAGCTAAACATTCACAGGTTGCTGAATTATTAATTGAGGCACATTACATCTTGCTTGCACTTTACATCTACAGATGTAAAACACTCTTTTCACTGTTTGTAAATATAATGTACTTCAAAAGAAGCAAAGGGTTTCGAAGTATCTTAAAACACAGAGATTCAATTCATCAAAGCCTCAAAGCTAATGAAAAAGTCTAAATGCTCATTAGCACATAGGCAGGAGGGTATAAGATACTATAGAAACTTAAGTCACTCGCAGGATCTTTTCTTAAGCTCTTTGCAAATCCTGCCATTCACGAACATTACTAACCGTATCTTTCTCTCATAAAATGTAGTAAAATATAAACACTGCCTTCAGGCACAAATGGATCTGAGCTTAAAGGAAGCCTGGCTCTAATTTTCACTCTTGATCAACTTCTTTCTGCACTTTGATCTTATTTTCACCGACTGCACTTGCACCTACTCCAGTCAGGGGCTTATAGCTACATTCAGCCATCTCGATAACCTAAAAGGTAGATCCACCAATTCCAGCAAAACTAAGCCATGAAACAAATGTGACTGACCCTCTGAAGGTCCCCTGCACACTCATGAGTCAATCTCTGCATCCAGGGAATGGTGCATACTGACTGGCCATTTCTGGGTTATGTGTTCACTCCCTCTTGCTGGTAGGAGGAAGGCTAAGCCTAGTATCAAAAGAAAAGGGACGGGGAAAAATATTCCAGGCAACTATCACAAACAGGGGTTTGTGCATTTTTTGATAAGTAAAAATTCTTATATATTTCTCTTTATCATAAAGATCATTGCAGTAGTCATTCGAATACCTTGGCTAGAGGTCGGGTTCTCACTTCAGCAATCTTGGCAAGACCTGGAAAACTCATTGAAACCATTTAATATTCACTCCACCTAGTTTCCGCATAGAATTTATAATAGATTCATTTATATTACAGATCCAAATCCCTGAAGAATATGACATTTTATTCTTATCTGAAGCCATTCTTTCTGGCTATTAAGTCATCACCTCATCACTTTCTTCTCACTTTCAATGGAACTTGCTTTCTTTTCATGGATTTTTTTTTTCATAGAAAATAAACATGCATACTACATGGTGGGGGGGTAGGAAGAGAGATGTACAGGTAAATTTATACACAATATTTTTAAAGTAAAAGCCAAAATGAAATTCATATGCTGAGGAATCTGCTAGAATAATGCACGAGCTAAATTAACACATGTAATGAACTACTGTGAAAGGTCAGATCTTACAATGTAAAAATTGTGAATGCCAAGAGATTACTCTTCTCCTACTGTAGTATCCTGTGATGTCTAAAATATGGTGAAAACATTTTAAGTACCATGACTCATGTCTCTGAATATGGCAGTAGTTTTCATACAAAGATCAAGTGTTAAAAAGGCATGGAAAACTGGAAATGAAACAACTATATAAAAACCCACTTAGGGGATGATCTAATCTTCGTTGATTCAAATTCCTGTAAGGATTAGAAAATTCTAAGTAAAGTACAATTTCCATATTTCTCTTTCCACAGTTGTCATTAATATGGTATTCACAAAAGACTCTTTTACTAAGATACAAAAGAGATGAATTTCCTTAATATTTCAGCATTATTTGCTTCTTACTTATAGTCATAATCCTGCATTTAGGAAATCAAGACTGATTATTTTGGAAATACTGATCATACAAACACACAGATTATAATAATAGACATCTATTTATGATGCACCTTTTGTTCATGGCATCTTCAAACACTTTAAAAACCTGACGAACTTGTATTTATCCACCAGTAAAGCTCTCAAGATAAAACCTATTGGCTACACAAAGCAAACTTAGTTAAGTATCTCAAACAGAAAATAAACACATTCTCATTCCCAGAAGATCTCAAAAACATCTTACATAAAGTAAAATCTATCTGTGTTGGAAAATGGCCAGGCAACTAGAATCTACAATGCTGTTTTTATGAAGGCTGTTAATAGTACATTAACACTTTGAAATTGCCAAGATGCCATTTATCCCATGTTTGAGGACAGACATTTCCAAAACTGAACACAGTAAGCGCTAAGTGTAAGTCTACTGCTTATAACTTGGGAACCTGTTCAGTACTGCGATTCCTCTAGGATTTAAGTCCAAATCCTGCCCCTTACACTCACCCCAGGGGACGGAAATCTTGTTTTCCCTTATCTGTGGTTTGGTTTGGGTGTCTCATTTATTCAGAGAAACCTCTAGGCCTTTTGACTAGTGAAATGTCAAAATATCAGCTTTTGTTAGATCTTCCACCTTACCCCCAACTCCATTAGCGCCCTCTGCTTGCTTCTGGTACATCCAGTTCCTCTACTTTGAATGTCTCTGTTCTAGATATTACGGGTTAAATTGTGCTCCACCCGCCACCAAAGATATGTTGAGACCTAACCCCTTGTAGCCACAAATGTGACTATACTTAGAAATAGCATCTTTGCAGATGCAATCAGGTCACACTCGATTGGGGTGGGCCTTAATCCAATATAACTAGTGTCTTTATAAGTAAAGAAACACTTCGACATAGGCAGAACCAGAGAGGACATGTAAAGATGGAGGCAGAAAATGGAATCTTGCTGTCACATGCCAAAAAAAGGCCTGGAGCTACCAGAAGCTGGAAGGGGCAAGGATCTACTTTTAGAGGTTTCAGAGGCAAGAAGGCCCCACCAACATCCTGATTTCAGGCTTCTGGCCTCCAGAACTGTGAGACAATAAATTTATGTTGTTTTAAGCGACTTCGCTGGTAGCACTTTGTTCGGGCCAGCCCTAAGAAACAAATACACCAAATGTATTCCTCAATTATTTGAGTTCTATCACTATACATATGCACAACAATAACAACAACAACATTTTGAGTCTTAAAATATGTCAAGCAATGTTTCTAAGCATTTTGGATGCAATAGTTCAATTAACCTTTCAGTAACCATAGGAGGTGAGTACTACTATTTATCATCATTTCCCAGATGGAGAATTGAGAAAGATTAAGAAATTGCCCAAGCTGGTAAGTAGCAGAGCTGGAATTCAAACCCAAGTGGTCTCACTCTGGGGACTGTGCTCCATACAGGATCCTTACTGATATCAGCTACTACATCTCTGATGTACATATAGGACTTTCTGCCATAATAAGCCCCTGAGTCTTTATGGAAAGACATCCCTCACATAGAGATGTCTAGGTCACAAACTTGTCCAGTCTTCCCTATCCTAGTAAGAGACTATATGCTCTGACAGCTAACATAAAAATCCTTCTCAAAATCACAGCTAGATGGGAGGAATGAGTTATAGTGTTCTATACCACTACAGGATGACTAGAATTAGTACTTTATGTAGTTTCAAATAGCTAAAAGAAGGATACTGAATGTTCCCAAAACAAAGAAATAACTGTTTGTGATGATGGATATGCTAATTACCTTGGTCTGATCATCCATCAAACATTGTATGTATTGAAACATCACTATGTCGTACATCATGAATACGTACACAATTATCATCTGTCAATTAAAATTTTTAATTAAAATTAATTTTTGATTCCTGGGCAAGATGGCTGAATAGGAACAGCTCCTGTCTGCAGCTCTCACCAAGACCAATCCAAAAGGCTGGTGATTTCTGCATTTCCAGCTGAGGTACCCGGTTCATTTCACTGGGACTGGTTACACAGTGGGTATAGCCCCTGGAAGGTGAGCAGAAGCGGGGAGGGGGGGGGGCATTGGCTCACCTGGGAAATGCAAGGGGTTGGGAAACTCCCTCCTCCAGCCAAGGGAAACGTTGAAAACTGTGCTGTGAAGGACAGTGCTCTCCGGCCCAAATACTACACTTTTCCCACGGTCTTCACAACCATAAACCAGGAGATTCCCTCAGGTGCCTACATGACAAGGGCCCCGGGTTTCAAGCACAAAACTGGGCGGCCATTTGGGCAGACACCAAGGTAGCTGCAGGAGTTTTGCTTTCATACCCCAGTGGTGGGTGGAAGACCAGCGAGATGGAACTGTTCACTCCCCTGGAAAGGGGGCTGAAGCCAGGGAGCCAAGTGGTCTAGCTCAGTGGATCCCACCCCCACGGAACCCAGCAACATAAGATCCACTGACTGGAAATTCTTGTTGCTAGCACAGCAGTCTGAAGTTGACCTGGGATACCTGAGCTTGGTGCAGGGAGGGAGGTCTGCCACTACGGAGGCTTGAGTAGGCAGTTTTCCCCTCACAGTGTAAACAAAGCCCAGGGAAGTTCAGGCTGGGCCGAGCAAACCACAGCTTGGCAAAGCCACTGTAGTCAGACTGCCTCTCCAGATTCCTCCTCTCTGGGCAGGGCATCTCTGAAAGAAAGGCAGCAGCCCCAGTCAAGGGCTTATAGATAAAACTCCCATCTCCCTGGGACAGAGGACCTGGGGGAAGGGGTGGCTGTGGGCGCAGCTTCAGCAGACTTAAATGTTCCTGCCCGCTGGCTCTGAAGAAAGCAGTAGATCTCCCAGCACAGTGCTCGAGCTCTGCTAAGGGACAGACTGCCTCCTCAAGTGCGTGGGTCCCTGACCCCTGTGCCTCCTCATTGGGAGACACCTCCCAGAAGGGGTCGACAGACACCTCATACAGGACAGCTCCGGCTGGCATCTGGGGGGTGCCTCTCTGGGATGAAGCTTCCAGAGGAAGGAACAGGCAGCAATCTGCTGTTCTGCAGCCTCTGCTAGTGATAATCAGGCAAACAGGGTCTGGAGTGGACCTCTAGCAAACTCCAGCAGACCTGCAGCAGAGGGGCCTGACTGTTAGAAGGAAAACTAACAAACAGAAAGGAATAGCATCAACATGAAGAAAAAGGACGTCCACTCAGTAACCCCATCCGAAGGTCACCAGCATCAAATACCAAAGGTAGATAAATTCACGAAGATGAGGACAAACCAGTGCAAAAAGGCTGCAAATTCCAAAAACCAGAATGGCTCTTCTCCTCCAAAGGATCACAACTCCTCACCAGCAAGGGAACAAAATTGGATGGAGAATGAGTTTGACCAATTGACAGAAGTAGGCTTCAGAGAGATGGGTAATAACAAACTCCTCCTGAGCTAAAGAGGCATGTTTTAACCCAATGCAAGGAAGCTAAGAACCTTGATAAAAGGTTAGAGGAATTGCTAACTAGAATAACCAGTTTAGAAAAGAACATAAATGACCTGACGGAGCTGAAAAACAGGGCACAAGAACTTCATGAAGCCTACAGAAGTATTAACAGCCAATCGATCAAGTGGAAGAAAAGATAGCAGAGAATGAAGATCACTTTAATGAAATAAAGCAGGAAGACAAGATTAGAGAAACAAGAATAAAAAAGAACAAACAAAGCCTTCAAGAAATGTGGGACAATGTGAAAAGACGAAACCTACATTTGATTGGTGTACCTGAAAGTGACGGGGAGAATGGAACCAAGTTGGAAAATACACTTCAAGATATTATCCAGGAGAACTTCCTCAACCTAGTAAGACAGGCCAACATTTAAATTCAGGAAATACAGAGAACACCACAAAGATACTCCTTGAGAAGGGCAACCCTAAGACACAAAATCATCAGATGCACCAACGTTGAAATGAAGGAAAAAATGTAAAGAGCAGCCAGAGAGCCTTTGTTGGGTTACCCACAAAGGGAAGCCCATCAGACTAACAGTGGATCTCTCTGCAGAAACCCTACAAGCCAGAATAGAGCAAGGGCCAATATTCAGCATTCTTAAAGAAAAGAATTTTCAACCCAGAATTTCATATCCAGCCAAACGAAGCTTCATAAATGAAGGAGAAATAAAATCCTTTAGAGACAAGCAAATGCTGAGGGATTCTGTCACTACCAGGCCTGCCTTACAGGAGTTCCTGAAGGAAGCACTAAATATGGAAAGGAAAAACTGGTACCAACCATTGCAAAAACAAACCAAAATGCAAAGTCCATCGATATCATGAAGGAACTGCATCAACTAATGGGCAAAATATCCAGCTAGCATCATAATGACAGGATCAAATTCATACATAAAAATATTAACCTTAAATAAAAATGGGCTAAACACCTCAATTAAAAGGCACAGTCCGGGCTGGGTGTGGTGACTCACACCTGTAATCCCAGCACTTTGGGAGGCCGAGGTGGGCAGATCACCTGAGGTCAGGAGTTTGAGACCAGCCTAGCCAGTCTGGCCAACCTGGTGAAACCCCGTCTCTAATAAGAATGCAAATATTAGCAGGGTGTGGTCGTGGGGACCTGTATTCCCAACTCTTAGAAGGCTGAGGCAGGAGAACTGCTTGAACTTGGGAGTTGGAGGCTGTAGTGAACCAAGATCACGCCATTGCACTCCAGCCTCAGTGACAAAAGTGAGACTTCATCTCAATAAAAAAAAAAAAAAAAAAAAAAGCACAAACTAGCAAATGGGATAAAGACTTAAGACCCACTGGTGTGCTGTATTCAGGAGACCCATCTCATGTGCAAAGACACACATAGGTTCAAAGTAAAGGAATGGAGAAAGATTTACCAAGCAAATGGAAAGCAAAAAAAAAGCAGGGGTTGCAATCCTAATCTCTGATAAAACAGACTTTAAACCAACAAAGATCAAAAAAGACAAAGAAGCACATTACGTAATGGTAAAGGGATCAATGCAACAAGAAGAGCTAACTATTCTAAATATATATGCACCCAATACGGGAGCACCCAGATTCATAAACCAAGTTCTAAGAGACCTACAAAGAGACTTAGACTCCCACACAATAATAGTGGGAGACTTTAACACCCCACTGTCAATATAAGACAGATCAATGAGACAGAAAATTACAAGTATATTCAGGACTTGAACTCAGCTCTGGACCAAGCAGACCTAAGAGACATCTACAGAACTCTCCATCCCAAATCAATAGAATATACATTCTTCTCAGCACCACCTCGCACTTAATCTAAAATAGACCACATAATTGGAAGTAAAACACTCCTCAGCAAATGTAAAAGAATGGAAATCATAACAAACAGTCTCTCAGACCACAGTGCAATCAAATTAGAACTCAGGATTAAGAAAGTCCCTCAAAACCGCACAACTACATGGAAACTGAACAACCTGCTCCTGAATGACTACTGGGTAAACAACGAAATGCAGGCAGAAATAAAGATGTTCTTTGAAACCAGTGGAACAAAGACACAATGTACCAGATTCTCTGGGACACAGCTAAAGCAGTGTGTAGAGGGAAATTCATAGTACTAAATGTCCAAAGAAGAAAGCAGGAAAGATCTAAAATCAAAACCCTAACATCACAATTAAAAGAACTAGAGAAGCAAGAGCAAACAAATTCAAAAGCCAGCAGAAGACAAGAAATAACTAACATCAGAGCAGAACCAAAGGAGATAGAGACAAGAAAAACCTTTCAAAAAATGAGTGATTCCAGGAACTGGTTTTTTGAAAAGATTAACAAAATAGACCACCAGACTAATAAAGAAGAAAAGAGAGATGAATCAAATAGAAACACTAAAAAATGATAAAGGGGTGATCACCACTGATCCCACAGAAATAAAAACTACCATCAGAGAATACTATTAACACCTCTATGTGCATAAACTAGAAAATCTAGAAGAAATGGATAAATTCCTGGACACATACATCCTCCCAAGACTAAACCAGGAAGCAGGTGAGTCCCTGAATAGATCAATAACAAGTTCTGAAATTGAGGCAGTAATTAATAGCCTACCAACCAAAAAAAGCCCAGGACCAGACTGATTCACAGCCGAATCCTACCGAAGGTACAAAGATGAGCGGATACCATTTGTTGTGAAACTATTCCAAACAATAGAAAAAGAGGGACTCCTCCCTAACTCATCTTATGAGGTCAGCATCATCCTGATACTAAAATCTGGAAGAGACACAACCAAAAAGGAAAAATTCAGACCAATATCCCTGATGGACATCTATTCAAAAATCCTCAATAAAATTACTGGCAAACTGAATCCAGCAGCACATCAAGTCAGCTTCATCCCTGGGATAAAAGGCTGGTTCAACATATGCAAACCAATAAACGTAATCCATCACATAAACATAGGACAAAAAACATAATGATTATTTCAATAGATGCAGAAAAGGCCTTCAATAAAATTCAACATCCATGCTAACAACACTCAATAAACTAGGTATTGATAGAACATATCTCAAAGTAGTAAGAGCTATTTATGACAAACCCACAGCCAATATCATACTGAATGGGGAAAAGTTGGAAGCATTCCCTTTGAAAACTGGCACAAGACAAGGATAGTGTATCTCACCGCTCCTATTCAACATAGTACTGGAAATTCTGGCCATGGCAATCAGGCAAGAGAAAGAAATAAAGCATATTCAAATAGGAAGAGAAGAAGTCAAATTATCTCTGTTTGCTGATGACAAGATTGTATATTTAGAAAAACCCATCGTCTCAGCCCAAAAACTCCTTAAGCTGATAAGCAACTTCAGCAAAGTCGCAGGATACAAAATCAATGTGCAAAAATCACAAGCTTTCCTATACACCAATAATAGACAGAGAGCCAAATCATGAGCAAACTCCCATTCACAATGGCTACAAAGATAATTAATTACCAGGAATACAACTTATATGGAATGTGAAGGACCTCTTCAAGGAGAACTACAAACCACTGCTCAAAGAAGTAAAAGAAGACACAAACAAATGGAAAAACATTCCATGCTCATGGATAGGAAGGATCAATATTATGAAAATGGCCATACTGCTCAAAGTAAGTTACAGATTCAATGCTATTCCCATTAAGCTACCATTGACTTTCTTCACCAAATTAGAAAAAAACTACTTTAAATTTCACATGGAACCAAAAAAGAGTCCATATAACCAAGACAATCCTAAGCAAAAAGAACAAAGCTGGAGGCATCAAGCTATCTGACTTCAAACTATACTACAAGGCTACAGTAACCAGAACAGCATGGTACTGTTACCAAAACAGAGAAACAGATCAATGGGACAGAACAGAGGCCTCAGACATAACACCACACATCTACAACTATCTGATTTTTGACAAAGCTGACAAAAACAATCAAAGAGGGAAGGATTCCCTATTTAAATAATGGTGTTGGGAAAACTGAAACTGGACCCCTTCCTTAAACCTTATATAAAAATTAACTAAAGATGGATTAAAGATTTAAATGTAAGACCTAAAACCATAAAAACCCTAGAAGAAAACCTAGGCAATACCATTCAGGATACAGGCACGGGAAAAGACTTCATGAGTAAAACACCAAAAGCAATGGCAACAAAAGCCAAAATTGACAAATAGGATCTAATTAAACTAAAGAGCTTCTGCACAGCAAAAGAAACGATCATCAGAACGAACAGGCAACCTATAGAATGGGGAAAAATGTTTGCAATCTATCCATCTGACAAAGGGCTAGTATTAAGAATGTACAAGGAACTTAAATTTACAAGAAAAAAACAAACAAGCTCATCCAAAAGAGGGTGAAGGATATGAACAGATACTTTTCAAAAGAAGACATTTATATGGTCAACAAACATAAAATAAAAGCTCATTATCACGGGTCATTAGACAAATGCAAATCAAAACCACAATGAGATATCATCTCACATCAGTTAGAATGGCCATCATTAAAAAGTGAGGAAACAACAGATGCTGGAGAGGATGTGGAGAAATAGGAACACTTTTACACTGTTGGTGGGAATGTAAATTAGTTCAACCATTGTGGAAGACAGTGTGGCGATTCCTCAAGGATCTAGAACTGTAAATACCATTTGACTCAGTAATCTTATTACTGGGTATATACCCAAAGAATAATAAATCATTCTCCTGTAAAGACACATGGACAAATATGTTTATTTCAGCACTATTCACAATAGTAAAGACCTAGAGCCAACCCAAATATCCATCAATGTTAGACTGGATAAAGAAAATGTAGCACATACATACCACGGAATACTGTGCAGCCATAAAAAAAGGATGAGTGTATGTCCTTTGCTGGGACATGGATGAAGCTGGAAACCATCATTCTGAGCAAACTGATACAGAAACAGAAAACCAAACACCACATGTTCTCACTTGTAAGTGGGAGTTGAACAATGAGAATATATGGGCACAGGGAGAGGAACATCACACACTGGGGCCTGTAGGGGGTGGGGACCTAGGGGAGGGATAGAATTAGGAGAAATATCTAATGTACATGATTGGCTGATGGGTGCGGCAAACCACCATGACACATGTATACCTATGTAACAAACCTGCACCTTCTGCCCATGTATCACAGAACTTAGAGAATATTAATAAAAAAAAAAAATTAATTCTTCTCAAAAAAAAATTCAGTATGTGGGGCACCTGTGTCCATAACAATCACCTGAAAACTGTCCTGGAAATTTCAGTCGATGTTATATGCAATGTGTGCCATGTCTGCCATGTCTGTGTTGAAACCCTTAGTGCAACAGTTTATTCTAAACTCCATATTTTTAACAGACACTAGCAAAACAAAATACACTCAGGAACTACGATTAACATTATTCTGTCTTGAAACACTATTTTGTAAGAAAAACAGAGGCTACCTGGTCTAAAAAACAGAATCGATGGCAGCATGATACCTGTGCTCAAGTATTAGAGAGGCTTTCACAGATGAGGCACCAGGCTTATTTTCACTTATTTTCTCTGGTTCCCTCCCCTCCCCCAGAAGGCAGAATAAAAGCAAATGAGTGAAAGTTAAAAGGAAGCCCACTTAGTTCAACTGAAGAAAAAGAAAATTCATTTATAACAAGAAAACCATTCAGAATGGAATTGCTGGCACTGTGATGTAATGAGCTCACCCACACTTATCCTATTTCTGTTTTTACTTTCATTTTCTTCTTTCTGATTCACTCATGGCAAGTTACTTTGGGTAAACAGCTTGAACTCTGGTTCAAATAGCAGCACTAGGACTAATCAGCTGTAATATATTGAACTATTCATTTAAATGTTCTCACATGTAAAACTAAAATAATAACATTTCACCTTGCAGGGCTGTCTGAGGATTAAAAAGTATATTGCACTGTGACTGTCACTACCATATTTCAATATGCCACTGATTATAAGACACATGATTAGTTTATCTATTTTTAAACAACAAAATGTTTTCCTATCGCTTGGAATCTTTATTATACTTTATAAGTGAAACACTGATTAATATATTCCCAAAACTTCTTCCCATTGAGTTTGGCTTATCAGTCATTTTTCACATCAGTATCATTCATGTTTTTACACCAAATATCATCGGTGCTATCAAAAGTGTTCATCAGCCACGTGTCATGGCTCACGTCTGTAATCCCAGCAATTTGGGAGGCTGAGGTGGGTGGATCACTGGAGGTCAGGAGTTAGAGACCAGCCTGGCCAACATAATGAAACCCCATCTCTACTAAAAATACAAAAATTAGCGGGGCATGGTGGCATGTGCCTGTAGTCCCAGCTACTCAGGAGGCTGAGGCAGGAGAATGGCTTGAACACGGGAGGCAGAGGTTACAGTGAGCCAAGACTGCGCCAGTGCACTGGAGCCTGGGCAACAGAATGAGACTCCGCCTCAAAAAAAAAAAAAAAAAAAAAAAAAAAAAAAAAAAAAAAAAATTCATGAGGCAATGCTTTTAAAGGAGCACTCCAGTATTATAACCAGGATTTTGTTGCTGGACTTCCTTGTTTGATGTATGCTATGTACTCTTCTGCTTGTATGTTGGCAAGAAAATATAACAGGCTTCATCAGCTTATGGTAATCTTTATATCTCAAGTCCTTTCTATAAAGCATTTGGGTTTTGTTTTGTGTAAAAATTGGGAAATGCAGACAGTCATCCAATAATGAATATTTTCTTTTCTATTAATTTGCACCTCACTGCCTTTTGTCTGTGTCTTTTTGAACAATAACATTTAGTTATTTGAAGACATTAAATAGCAATTAAACTCAACATATGTGGTTTCAACAATGCTTATAACTCAAAGAGACAATATAAACAGCTATAACCAAGTTCTTGCATGAGCGGGCAATGGCAACTATAAATATATCATGACTAGTGTTTGACCAACAACTACTTGAGACCCAGGCAAATTTCACAGTAGCTAAAATATAAAAAAAGTACATCTTAGAATTGTAAAATATATTGTTGTTTGATTAGCATAATTTTCCTTGACGGTAAGAGAGGTGTCTATTTAAATATGTACCCCTGTAGTTACATAAAAGAGGGGCTCAACAAGTATTTGCTTAATGGAGTACAGGTTGGCAGGCATATTACAGTGGAGATTTTCTTATATTATCTCCAGTAGAAGACTGCTAAATTACTTTCCAAACCTAGGATTACTTCATCCCAAAGCAATTAAAAAGGCAAGATGGGGGGAGTAGTAGGGAATCTGACTGTGTCATGCCTTGAAATACAACTAAAAAGACCACTTTAAATAAGGAATTACAGAGACAACAAAGCTGGCTGTCTCCATGGCTGAGGAATGGTTTGCAGTTCTCAGGTGTCATGCCAGTTGGTGTGAGAAGGCACATAAACCTGTCCAGGCTCTCCCAGGTGTACTATTGGGAATCATGTCATTTCCACAGCTTCTCTACGGAGCACCTCAATGCCAGTATCCCTTCCCCACCCAACCAAACCAAAGGCTAGGTCTTCCCAGAGCAAGGGTAGGCTGATGTCCTCTGGAAGAGCTGAGCACCCACTCTCTCTGGTCTAGGTGTGTGCCTGTGGGATATTTTTATTTTTCACTGTGGCTGATTTTGTTCTTTTCACAGGATCATCATCCTACATCAGTTTTAACTGGCCAATGCAATGCTTCCCTCCTCTCAACGTTTTCTCCTAATCCAAATGTGTCATAAGAAACACAACAATTTATTACTTTCCATGGGCTGAGAGTAGGTACACGTACATTTGGGAAGCTCATTATAACTCACAGATGTCAGTCCACAAAATAAATAAATAAATAAATACATACATACACAATCTTCCACACACATGTACAAAATAAATAAATAAATAAAAAATTCAAATCAGCAAGGACTTTGTCCTTATTATTCTTCATTATATAAAATAGGTCACTAATAAACGAGTAGTTGTATTTCCATATCCGTAAAATCAAGATCTCACTAATCTTTAAGTATTGCTTTTACCATATCACTTATCTGCACAGAAATAAGCAAAGGCTGCCTTTTGCCTAAATGACAGAAATCTAAATTCCTGATCATGGCACCACCATAACATATTCTGTCCTCTCAGCACAAACTGGTTCTCTCTCATGTCTGCAGCCTTGTCTCATCAATCCCTTTGGAGAAATGGTTAGAATGGTTATGGACTCGAGCTTTGATATTTACATAGCTGATTTGATCTTGGCTTTACATTCCTTAAGTGCATAATTTTTGGATAAGTAACTAAGCCCCAGTGAATGTCAGAGTTCTCATCTCTAAAACAGAAATAAGACATCTATTCATTGGTTTATTGTGTGATATATTTAATCACCAAGCACATTAGCTGAAACACAGTAAGTTTATATAAATGGTAGCTATTATTATAGGTCAGTTATCTCTTATCTGAATTACTTGGGAACAGAAGTGTTTCGTATTTTGGATTTTGCTGAGTTTTAGAATATTCGATTTATCTACTTAAAAGTCGTCCGTCCCTAATCCAAAAATCTAAAATCTGAAATACTCCAATGAGCATTTCCTTGGAGTGTCATGTTGGTACTCAAAAAGATTCAAGTTTGGAGCCTTTAGGAATTCTCAAATTTTCAGATTAGGGATGCTCCCCTGTATAACAAAAGCATTCCACTCTGTACTCTTTATTTGTCTGAAATCTAATTAGGCTTGCTCTACTATTCATTGTATACTGATATAATATATGTGTATTTTACATATGGTTACATACACGGTTACAGACGTAAACTTATGACTATGATTCTTACATATGTGTAAGGTTACATCTGTAACCCTTCATTGTTAATAATTTTATATTATATGACAAATATATGAAATTGAAGTGATATAATGTCAAAATATTATGAAAACCTAACACGTGAAAAACACTTTTTAAGAAAACATTCATATATACTATTTTCTTCAATTCTCAAATAAAATAGCAAACAATCCAGGTATTTTAACTTATGTAAATAGTCTAAGCATTTTATAAAAGTGGAAACTAGGCCGGGCGTGGTGGCTCACGCCTGTAATCCCAGCACTCTGGGAAGCCGAGGTGGGTGGATCATGAGGTCAGGAGATCGAGACCATTCTGGCTAATACGGTGAAATCCTGTCTCTACTAGAATGCAAAAACAAAATTATCCAGGCATGTGGCAGGCGCCTGTAGTCCCAGCTACTTGGGAGGCTGAGGCAGGAGAATGGCATGAACCCGGGAGGCGGAGCTTGCAGTGAGCCGAGATCGTGCCACTGCACTCCAGCCTGGGCAACAGAGCGAGACTCCGTCTCAAAAAAAAAGAAAAAAAAAAGACAACCTGTTAAAGGTATTTTGGCTGACCAGTGATAGGGTCAAGCCCAGGATTCTTTTAATTCCTACTCATGTTCATACAAATTTATGCAGACATTGAGAAGACAAAGACAGCCTTTCTGTGTCCTCTAAGCACCCAGATTATGCCTTGCATCTGTATATTGTAGGAACTCACAAATACTTTATTTGACCCCTAAAAGAATATGACAGATGTATAAACAGTGCTTTGGGTATACGCCAGGAAAGAGAGAACATGAACAGAGCCCTGATAAATTTACAAAGTGGAATGAATGGATCTTCTACTCAAAATGACTTTTTTTTTGGTCATTGTTTCTGTTTCTTGGGTTTGCTTGTATGCTTTTGTCCAGTAACCACTCAACAAATAACATAAAAGATAAAAAGCTTTGAGAACCTTAACTCTTTTTTCTATTGGCTTGGAGTGTAAATCCGTTGCAACAACTATTACTGCTTGAAAAGATATGCTAGAGTAAATAGAACAATACAGTTAATTCACCTGAAGTCTTTAAAATCTTTTTTGTAAGTCATGTGGCAAAAAAGCATTAACATACAATTTTAGGTTTTGGTAACAAATTATCTCTTTTGCATTGCTTTCCCAATTAATTCTGCACAGCACTTTCATATTTTACTAAAATGGTATTATGACTAGAAGTGAATGATTAGCATAAAAATTCTCTAAACTATTAATTAATGAATAATTTACATAACAATTTTTAAAAGGTAATTTATAATTGTCCAAACATCACTCTTTCTCCGTTTCCTAAAGGAGATTACTTGCGAAAACATTCATTTGTCAGTTTTAAAGTGGAACTCATCCTGTATTTCTCTTTGCAATTTACTCTTCAAATTAAACTAGATTTTTGTGTATATCCATGTTGAGTTCTGAGTCCATAATTCAGCACTAATGACTTAATAATATTATCATTTTCAAGATACTGGCCTTTCAAGACACAGATCTCAGCAGCCCAGTGCATGCCCTATGCAAATACTGGACTGTGTACTGACAGGGAAGTGCTGGGAGATTTCATCAGCTCTCCTCAACAGCACTTAGAAGATTAATCGTACATCATTAGGCCTTGAGGACACTCTCTTTTCCCCTCTTCCTTCCTTTATCAGTATTATCTTCTCTGGGTAAGATGCATTACCTATGTGATTCAGAGTAAGATGAAAAATTGGACCCCTAATGCTCATATTTCTATTTAAGAAGAAAAAACTCAAGAGTCCTTCTTTTTGAAGTCACTTTTGGTAAAAGTCAAATATATCTGTGACCAAGTTATAAACAGTGTATTATGGACAAAGAGAAATGATATTAGAATTATTATGCAGAATGACTGCAGTGTCAAAAGCATTCCCAATATGTGTACACAGTAACAGAATTATGATTCTGTCTCTCTATCCACAGACACCCATTTCTTTGAGACACATGATTAAATTTAACAGAAACAATATTATCTGTTTTTAGTATGCTACCCACATAAAGTAAGTAAGTGGAGATTTGAGCTTAAATTATTTATGAGATACTTTTCACTAGTAGTACATTTCATAGAATACTGAATCATTTTGATTACTTGCTCATGAGTCAAACAAGAGGGTAAAACATAATGAAGACAGAAATAATACTTAAAATCTAAAGATATCATAAAACCAGTATTTTATTTATCTGTTCAAAACCCTGCAATGGGCCAGGCATGGTGGCTCCCAGTACTTTGGGAGGCCGAGGTGGGTGAATCACTTGAGGGCAGGAGTTCGAGACCAGCCTGACCAACATGGCCAAACCCCACCTCTACTAAAAATACAAAAATTAGCCAGGCATGGTGGCACATGCCTGTAATCACAGTTACTTGACACGCTGAGGCAGGAGAATTGCTTGAACCCAGGAGGTGGAGGTTGCAGTGAGCCCAGATCATGCCACTGTATGCCAGCTTGGGCAACAGAGAGACACACTGTCTCAAAACAAACAAACAAAAAAACCCTGCAGTGTTATGGCCCCCACTCCTTCTCTAACCACAGCTTCCCTCTCTTCAGCCATAGTGATCATGCTCTCCTAAGAATACCAGGCCCATTCTTACCTCAGGTCCTTTGCACTTCCTCTGCCTACAGAATTATTCCCCTAAACATGTCCTCTGCTCTCCCCTTTATTTATTGAGTACCCTACTGAAGAGTTATTTTCTCAGAAAGGTCTTCCCTGATCCCCATCTCTTGTATTTCCTACCTGACACTTTCTATCTCTTCTTTAGTATTGTTTCACAGCACTTGTTACAACCTAACTTATTTTGTATTCTTTCAATTTACCAGTTTCTTTACCTCTCCCTACTAGAACACAGCTTCCCAAGAATGGACTGTTCACTCCTGCATCCTGATTTATTAATCAGTGACTGCCTCGAAAAGTTTCTTAATCAAGTGAACAAATGAATGTATAGGATAGGTGATACAAAGGCTGAACTTATATTTATAACACAAAGTGGTAAATATAATCTCAGATTCCACTTAGTTGTGGTACAGTAATACTTAACATTAGCATGTCAATAGAGGATGATAGGAAAAGGCACTCCAATTGTCAAGCATTTCACATCATTTAGAGGAGGAAACAAGGTTAAAAAAAAGAAAAAAAGAAGTTATTGTGGTCGACCACAAATTATCTGTTGAGATAAAAATAATACATAATACAATTAAAGACACTGATCAAAAATTAGCATGGAAGGAAAATATACTAGAAATGGTAGACTTTGCTTTCCTGAATACCATTTTAATTATCTGTACAGAAGTAAAGCATGTTATAAATAATAAATTGGACTTCCTGTAAATCTCACCCCCAGGAGCTTGAGGAAACAGGATAACTACTTGTCTATACCTGACTTTGACATACAAGGAAGAGCTACTTAGTGCATCAGAAAAGGTAAGAAAGTGGTGCTATCAGCTGAGTAGTGGAGACAGTGAGGAAGGGGAAAGCTAAATACAGCCCAAAGCTACATTACAGACTTTCAGAATGAATAACAACAATAATAATGATAATACCTATCAATCACTGAGTGTCAATTATGGGACCAACACTATACAATGCACCCTACAAGCATAACCTCCTTTAATCCTCACAACCTACTCCACCTACCTGCTCCAGCTTTTTTTGTAGACACAGGGTTTCACTGTGTTGTCCAGGCTGGATTTAAACTCTCAGGCTCAAGTGATCCTCCCGCCTCTGCCTCCTGAGTAGCTGGGACTTACAGGTGTGAGCCACTGAGGCTGGCTTCCCTTCTTTTCTTAAAACAAAGTAAATCTTTAAAAAGAACTTTCATAACTAATTCAGGTAAGAAAATAGACACTGGAAACAAACTTAGTAATCATCTTGTAGAATCCATTTTTCCACAGCAAGGTAGAAAAATAATTCTACAGCATTTTGCTAATATTTAATGATCAGGGAGACTACAATACTCAAGTGAGGAGTGACATTTTCTGGAACTGGGCTGTGCAAGGCCTCTTTGGCTATATACCTTGATCCCTATGCTGATCTCACTATACTTTCTGCCATGTCTCTGGTCAGTTCTCTTTCCCAGCCACCCTTTCAGGAGGTTTCTATACCATCTCCAGGTTTCTCCTTAGCCTTCACTTTCAGCACATAGTTTAATTTCTACTACACAAGTAAGAGAGAAAGTGGGCTGGAATCCACATTCTCTGTTTTCTGGTTCTCTACTTCCTACGTCACCCTTTCTATCTTCATACTTTTTCTTTCCCTATGGTTTCAGAAGGTCTTTATTCCTACCTAAAGCTAATCAATCTGCTAGTATTCTCATGACTATTTTCTCAAGGATCACACTCCATCATCAATTATTTACTCCCTCTCTTCTATTTCTAACTTATTTTCAAATGGTTTCTTTCCCTTTGCCTACTAACACTTGAGTGTTTTCTGTGGTCATAAAGGATTCCCTTGTCCCTCTCATTCTCTGTCGCTACTGTCATATAGCTCTTCTCAAACTACCTGAAAGACTAGTCCACCCTGAGTATTTTCCTTTTCCTTGCTCTCCCTAACCACCCTTGATTCACTATAATCATAATGGCCTTGTCTCTGGCCATTCTATTGCATTTCTACGGACATATTGCAGCAGTTACTTCCTAACTGTCAAACCAAGCAGGTATTCTTGAGTCCATCTCTCCTCAGGTTCCACTAGACTATCGTTCTTTCTCAATCTCTGCGGCCGCACTTCCTTTGATTGTTCATTAATTGCAGGCATTATGCCTGGCTTTGTAATCTCATCCACTTGCATGATTTTACCACTATCTATACAACGATAGCTCCAGAGTGGTGTCTCTAAACAAGATCTCCCAACTGAACTCTAGAGAAATTATAGACAACTGTTACAACTGGGTGGTTTCAATTAGGTGTCACATAAAATGCTCATATTCAGCTGATCTAAAATGAATCCACTGCCTTCTCACCCAAACTTGTCCCTATATACACATCCTGTCTTGGATGTGGCATCACCATCTATCAAGTCACATAAACCAGTCACATAAAGCAGGAAAATGAAAATCATCCTAGATTTCTCTTTCCACTCATCACCCTCCTTCTTTAGGCCCCCAATCTTAAATATTTATTAAAATCCTATCATCTTTACCACCACTGCTGTTGTCACTATGTTTGTCTTCGTTCAAGTGCTGTCTGGACTATTACATGAAGTTTAGATGGAATTTCTGCCTTGGTCCTTGCTCCCTCCAGCACTAACTTCAGATTTATGCCCAAGTGAATAAAACATAATAATAACATATACCACACAGGATCAAGTCTTTTCCTTACTAAATACCCTTTGGAGTATATGTATATACTAAAGCTTAAAGTACTTATCCTTAGTATAAGAGACTTGCCAAACTCGCCAATCCTGGCACTTTCCCTCAGCTGGAAAATAGTTTTGCAAATGTATCAAGCTAAAACATCCCTCTGCTCCTTAGGACACATTAGAATGCCTAGAATGCTCTTTCCCCGGCCCCTTTTGGTCTTGGTCAGCTCCTATTTGTCCTTCAAAACCTTTATCAGAAGTTCCTGCCTTTTGACCTGTATCTACAAAGTTATTCACTTTGAAGTCTGTTATTCCCTGCAAATTGTTCTTGCTTTACACATGCATCATATTTTTCATAATAGACTGATTTCAGTCTGTCTCCCCTAGGAGACTATGATACGACTAAGGGCAGATACTGCATTTATTAACCCTGTGACTCTAGATCCTAGAAATCTAAATGATCAACAAACATTTCTCAGCTAAATAGAAGAATGATATTCTATTAGTCCACTTCAATCTACTGCTAGATATTCCCTGAGGTTGACCATTCATGGTTAGGAAAATCTGTTTCATAGTATTTTATTTCCTATGCCATAATCTCTGAACAGTGCAAATGTTATGCAAGGTTTTGTGCTTCAGGCAGTGTTTTTGTAAATCATTTGATCACTAATCAAGATGAGAAATATATTTTACATGATAAGCCATTATAAACATATATGAATACAAATACAAAAATTAAAAATACTGCCCTTTGATTGGTATAATAAACTCATATTTTCTTTCCTAGTCTAGTTTTTTGCAGTAAATAAAAAAATACCAGATTGATACAATAACCTGCTTTCATTTCTCATGGACTGTGATGTACACATTTTGGAAAACACTGCTCTATATATAATGTTTTCAGGAAAAAAAAATCTTTAAAGGAACCTTTGTTTGCTGTTGGTGGGAATGTAAATTAGTACAACCACTATGGAGAACACTTTGGAAGTTCCCCAAAAAACTAAAAATAGAGTTACTATATGATCTAACAATCCCATTTTGGGGTATATCCCCAAAAGAAAGGAAATCAGTATATTCAAGAGATATCTGTACTCTCATGTTTATTGCAGCACTGTTTACAATAGCCAAGATTTGGAAACAAACTAAGAGTCCATCAACAGATGAATGGATAAAGAAAACATGGTACATATACACAAGGGAGTGCTATTTAGCCATAAAAAAGAATGAGATCCTGTTATTTGCAACAACATAGATGGAAATGGAGGGCATTATGCTAAGTGAAATAAGCCAGGTGCAGAGAAACAAGTATTACATATTCTCACTTATTTGTGGAAGCTAAAAATTAAAACATTTAAACTCATGAAGACAGAGAGTAGAATGATGGTTACCTGACGCTAAGAAGGGTAGTTTGGTGTAAGGAAAAAGTGGGAATGGCTAACGGGTACAAAAAAAATTAGAAAGAATAATAATTTCTTACCCAACAATAATTACATATTACTGGAAAGCACTCAGAATTTGACTAAAATATAAGAAAATCCAGGTAAATAGTGGGAAAATATAGAATATTTAAAAAGAAATAACATGCTTTCTCACTGAAGTTGACACATGGCTGAAAACTATTTTCAAAAATAAAGGTTCTGGCTTTAATAAATACAAAAGCATTTTGTTTATAACCCATGAGCTTAAAATCATAAAAATATTATGTTAAAAGCTAATCTTGTCCCTTTGAACTACGTTTCACATTTTATTTAGTTCAAAAAACCATTGATTCACAGATATTTTCAAAGCAAACCTCAGCCTGGTCCAGATCTAAGTATGAGAAATCTAAATTTAGAATAGTTTAAGTTAATGCATTTTTTCTCTATTCATGCTGAAAGTTGGAATACTCTCACCGATGCTTATGTGTTTCCTGTAATTGAGTCTCTGCTACTCTAAAAAGTCCCTGAAGGCTTGAAATCCATATTCTATGCTTTATCCAAAAACACCTCAAAGAACAACACAGATTAGGTAGGAGCTTTGCAGTAAAGCCACCATTTACCAAGTATTTCTGTGTATCAGGCAACAGGGTAATGGATGTGCTAGGGAATTCATATGTCATTCATAATTCTTGCAACAAACCTGAAAGTCAGTGTTATCCTATGTTTATAAAGGATGAGCTAATTCAGTAACTTGACTTTGGACAGTTAGGAGTAGTAGAAACACTACTAAAGAACCACTTTTTTTTTTGAGACGGAGTATCACTCTGTCGCCCAGACTGGAGTACACTGGAACAATCTCAGCTCACTGCAACTTCTACCTCCCGGGTTCAAGCAATTCTTCTGCCTCAGCCTCCCAAGTAGCTAGGACCACAGGTGTGTGCCACCAAGACGGGCTAATTTTTGTATTTTTAGTAGCAACGGGGTTTTACCATGTTGGTCAGGCTGACCTCGAACTCCTGACCTTGTGATCTGCCCACCTCGGCCTCCCAAAGTGCTGGGATTACAGGCATGAGCCACCACGCCCGGCCAAGAATCACATTTTATTGTATATTTACTATCTACCAGGCACTGTTCTTGACATACAGTATAGATTGAATATCCCTTATCCAAAATGATAGTGACCAGAAGTTTTTCAGATTTCAGATTTGGAATATCTGCATTATACTTATTGGTTCAGCAGCCCTAAGCATTTCCTTTGGGCATCATGTCAGTGCTCAAAAAGTTTCAAATTCTGTAGCATTTCAGGCTTTAGATTAGGAATACTTAAACTGTATCTCATTTAATTTGTATAACATTCCTCTGAGATAGTTACTGTTTATATCCTCATTTTTCAAATTAGAAGAGAAAAGCAGAGAAAGGTTAAAATTTGCTACAGATCGCATAGCTAATAAATAGCAGAGCTAGGCCTTGAACCCAGATTTGTCCAGAAGTCTAGGCTATTCCCATTAGACTCTGCTGTTAAAGGCAAGACAGTGAATTGTCAAAAATTGATAAAGTGATCGATTTAGAGTTCAAGGTTTTTCTTTTATGGCCAATAATTTCCTACTTGTTCTTTAGAGCATGCCATTAAATTCTGGCTTAATTTCCTTTATACTTTGTAGAAAGTTGCTATGTTATTCAATAATTTAAAATAAATTAGAAGACTCAGTATTTTTGAAACATGTCATGAATGAGAGTTTGTTGGCTTGCTGTCGTGTATGATCAAAGAATTCAAAAGGATGTCTTTTATCTGAGAATATCAAAGGGTACCAACTAAAAAAAGACACAGAGTTCCTATTACAGTGAAGAGAAAAAAGCTGAGCCCATTGAAATATTATACAAGAATGTTGGCATACAGGTAATTCACAGATATTATTACCTTTGCTACTTGAAATTGAACCAATCTGGATTCTCTCCAAGAGCTATTCTTTTAAAACTGTGATACATTGATTCATTTGCTACAATTGCTAATTTTTCCCTTGTCCACCCATAGTTCATCCTCACTCTATATAAACACACACACACACACACCCATACCCACACACAGATTTGTAGATTCACACCACATATCCATATACTATATTTTCCTCTGTGGCAAACAACAGCCTATACTGTAAAATAGCTAATATTTATCACTTTAGAAACTATAAAATTAAAGTTAACTGAATGATTTTTTTCTAGCTGTCACAAGTCTCTAGTTATTATGAAGGAAACTGAATAATTCCAAAATCTGGTCACTTAGGCAACTGTGGCTAAGATCCACTTCTCTGTCTAAAGTACACACAATCAGGTAATCTCACTGGTCTGGGACATATTGTAGACAATAACAATTCCCTCTAAAAATGTTTATTTCAACTCTTACAACCAAAATATAAGGTAACAATTTTTCTCTTAGGATACACTGAAATTATCATTATTGTTGAAATACACTAAAAGCTAAATCTTGTCATGGTATTTTGAAAAATCTGGTGTTACTGAATTAAAATGTACTTGGAAAAAAATGTTTCCTTTGAGCTAGATATAAAATAAAGCTAAGAAAGGTGAATATGGCTTCTAAAGAATTATCTGATTAAATTACATGTATGATTTTAAGTAATTATATCAATTTAAGTATTCGTTTTAAAATTTGTGACATTTTCTAGTTTCTCAATATCGCTTTTTAATGCAGAATTATTTAAAACACTTAACTCAGTTGCCGTAGTTAGGCTGTTTACTTATTTATTTATTTATTTAATGTCTTGATCGTGAAAGCTAATTTATCTTTCTAAACAGGAATTTTAGATACCATGAAAAGAAACATTATCAGGATTTATTTTTTATACTTACAAATAGTGAATTTCTTAGACATATTAATCTTTTGATATAATGGTCTTAAGGCAGAATAACTAATTTACTTTTGTGAGCTGAATTCCTGATCAAATTAGCATATATATTTTAAAGTAACAAGTAAGAAGCTGGAGTGCCACCTCTTTGGATTCCAACAGTGTTTTATGATCTCAGGAAACCTGGTGCCTGAGCATGTCTTTTATCTCAGATGGTAAATGTATCATCAGACCCAGGAAAGGACAAGGAGTGTAAGGCTTTAGTGAAAGGTAAGAGTTGAAGGTTCTCTCGAACATGACACCTTTTCTATGTTTGTTAAAAAGAGTAAAGCTGGCAAATCTCTCAGAATATCCTATTATCAGATTCCAAATAGGAAAAAAAAATATTGTTAAAGCATGATGTATTCTGATTTTTAAAACAACCTATCATAGAAATTGTTCTTATATTCTTTACTAGCATACCATATTAATGAATAAAGATAATTTTTTAAAATTTGTGTCTTGTTGAAGTTTCCTATTATATTTTAAAAAGTAACAAAAAGTTTATTTTCAGGAATCAGTATTTTTGGAAATGCTACTGAAAATGCTGCAACTATGTATTTGAAACTATAATCGCATGTAAAATAAATTGTTTAAAGAAGCTGTTTATGATAAAAAATAGATAAAATTGAATTTGGAATGTATAAAGCACCGTCTTTCTTTACATGCATTGCATCATTTAACCCTTACAGCAACATTAGTAACTAAAAGAAGCTACAAATTAAACAAATTGGCTTTGGCTTCACATGCTTTCTCACATAATTCTCCTAAGTGTTAGAAAACATCACTTTTAGACACATTATCCAGGTTAACAAAGCAATGTATGTATTAATCAGAAAATAACAAAATAAATTGGTTTCACTCTCTAGCTTATATAACTAAAAGATTAACATTTCAAATCCTGTAGTTCAACCCCAGGAAAAGGAGAAAACCAAACATTAATCTAAGTTAAAAAATTTTGCTAGAAATTTTAAGTTTGATATCAGAACCAAAACAATGGCAATGTTTGTTTTGTCTTTACTTGTGTTTTACACACTGCTGAAGAATTAGGTACTAAAAAATCCAAACAATCATGTGTCTCTCAACTTACATGATTTTCTCTAACCAACAGTTGAGAACTGAGCAGAGCAAACTCAAGCCTAATATTTTAATTACTCAAACATTTATCAAACACTCACAAATTATTAGGTACAGTTGTTAAATAATAATTTAGACCTTAGGTGGCAGACAAAGGTAGTATCAGTAACACTCTCAAGATTTCAGCTATCTCATTAGATCATTATCCTAATAATGGCTAGGTTATTGACAGTCTGCAATGAGCAAAACCACGTAGTAAGGTCTTTATGTACATCACCTTATTTAAACTTCACAATAACCCTACTGCCCATATACAGCTGTTATTCCATTTTAAAGATGAGTAAACTAAGGCTAGGAGAGAGAGTGCAGTGGTCCCAAAGTCACAGGGCTATTCAAAGTGGAGCCAGGATTTGAAATCAAGACATCTAACTCCATAGTCTGTGTTCCTGACTTCCAGTTTACAATACCCATACTAATATTTTGAGTAAAATGATAATATACATACTTTCACCCACCCCATTATATAAAGACTGAAATAGAAGGAATAAAATAATCAGAACACTAGAGGAAATTGAAAGATTCAGAATAGGCCCATCATTATTGAAAATCCAAATGTCAAAACACTATACTTAGTTTATTCTTCCTTAGGTCTTTAGGTCTGATTGTCTGATGATTCTTCCAAATTCTGTACTTGTACCACTAACAGTTCTTAAGCTTTCTCTATGCTTTGAAATTTTGAGAATTCTAGGCAGTATTGTGCAGTGTGAAGAGAGCTCTGTGTGGCAATAGAAGACACAGGTAAAACAGATTTTGCTCTTTTACTAACAATGCTTCTAAGTTTCATGTTTCTCATTCATTAAATGAAGCTAACATCCTATCTGCCTCACTTTGCTAGTGAGAGAACATGTATTAAACCACTTTGAGAATAAGCCACTTTATGTAATGATTGTTATCACTATTAGAATATAATGATATAGACTGGTATGACAGTTGTCAACTTTTTGTACTTTTATTAACCTACTAGGACCAAAGTATTTTTTTAACTGAAATGAAAACATTGCTAAATAAGGCATTATTTATGACACACAGTATAGAATAGTTAATAAAGCTGCACAGAAGCAAAATAAAGTCTAAATGCTCTATAGAGCATTCTCTGATTCTACAAATTCATATTAATCGCTTCCTCCTTGGCACTCACATAATACTTTATTTTTCATCTAACTTTTGGACTCTATCACAGCACACGACATATTATTTGGGGAAACATCAGTTCAGTCTCCTAACGTGCCAGTCCTTAGGGGATGTAACCATGCTTTTTCATGTATGTCTCTTCCAGGCCCACTCTACCATGCTATAAATCATATGTAATCCACAAAGGTCTATTTAAAAGAAAAAGGATTGTAAAATCAAAATTTAAAATTAATTATAATACCTCAAAATTCAGTTCATAAGAAGACTTTAGAATCATATAACTTTATTTTTAACATTAGCCATTAAACATTATTTTTAATATTAACAGCTTTTTATAAAGTGCTACTTCATCAATGGCACATAGACCGTGACCATGGACCTTCAGTCAGGATTGGAATATAATGGTTGAATAATCATTGTTCGGGCCAAATATTCATTTGTTTATCTTGATGAGATTCAACAGATTCACTTCCAGAGAGAAATGTTTACTCTCAGACCATGGCTCACGTCTGTAATCCCAGCACTTTGGGAGGCTGAGGCGGGTGGATCACGAGGTCAGGAGTTCAAGACCAGCCTGGCCAAGATGGTGAAACCTGGTATCTACTAAAAATACAAAAATTAGTCGGATGTGGTGGTGGATGCCTGTAATCCCAGCTGCTAGAGAGGCTGAGGCAGAGAATCGCTTGAACCCCGGAGGCGTCGGTTGCAGTGAGCTGAGATTACACTACTGCACTCCAGCCTGGGCGACAGAGCAAGACTCTGTATCAAAAAAAAAAAAAAAAAAAAAAAGAAGAAGAAGAAATGTTTACTCTCATTTTTCAAAGAAGGAAAAGATAAAGAATATTCCCAAAATTTAGCTAAGCTAAGCCAAGGTTTCCTTTTTTTTTTTTTTTTGCTCTGTCGCCCAGGCTGGAGTGCAGTGGCGCAATCTCGGCTCACTGCAACCTCTGCCTTCCGGGTTCAAGCAATTCTACTGCCTCAGCCTCCTCAGTAGCTGGGACTACAGGAGTGTGCCACCACACCCTGCTAATTTTTTGCATTTTTAGTAGAGACGGGGTTTCACCGTGTTAGCCAGGATGGTCTTGAACTCCTGACCTCAGGATTTGCCTGTCTCGGCCTCTGAAAGTGTTGGGATTACAGGCGTGAGACACCACGCCCAGCCAAGTTTCCTATTTTTCTATACATATGCAAATATTTTATTACTCTGGAAATACAAAAGAGAAAAACCTCATTATTTCAACATAACTAGGAGTATGGTGCAGATTTGAGTTGCTGCAAATCTGAAACTTAAGAATTTTTTCGGAATATTTCAAGAAAGCAGAGGTAGTATTCTAAACTTCTTTCTAAATACCCACAATTTAGTATTAAAGATGTTTTTAATTAATTTATTCTTCCAGTTAGAAAGCACTGACTGGATAGATTAATGATTAGATAGACATAAAAATACACTTTTAATATTTGGAAAATCATATAGTACTTTGATCTACATTGAGATGTATTAACATAAATCTTTATGAACCTTGATAAGAAATAGGTAAGAGTAATTGAGAATAATTAACAGAAGTGTTTGTAAGTAAATTAATACAACTATAATACTTTTGGATATTTGAAAAAGATTTTTCCTTTTATGAGTTATCTTTAAAAGCTGTTAGTATACCCTGTCCAAATGATCACATTCTAATGTAGTAGGTACTGAATAAAGACATTTTACTTTGTAAGATTATGGGCTACTCATAAAGTAAGAAAATCGGCAGTTGTAAGACCAGATTATGTACAGAAAATGATATAAAATGCAATAACATAACTTGAGTAAATTTTACTAGAAACAGATTTCTCCATCATGCCATTAAGTCCTTGTACAACTCTTTCTCCTTATCAACCAATCAACCAGTCCATCATCAAATATTTAAGATAACCTACCATGGGGCAAGCATAGTATGACACAAGGGGGAAAGAGGCAGAGAAACAGTCCTTGCAAGAAATAAACATATATTCTAGAAAGAACACAGATAACATAGGCCACTGAATGTGTGATTAAAAGGAAATCCAAGTGTACTAGTCTCACTAAAAAACAGAAAAGGAAAAAAAGTGCAAAAGCAGTAGATTACATACTTCTGTAGATAAAGATTTCCCATAGGAGTGACGTTTAATTGGAGACCCAAAGGGTGAGTAAGGTTTACCTGGGTTAAAGGGGAGCTTAACAAATTCCATTAAATGTTAGGTATCTAGTAAATCTAGAGTCTGGAGATTAAGGGGAAAGGACCAAGAGAAGCCTGGAGAAGAAAGCAGCCCTCTGAGCATTCAGGGTGAAGTGGTAGTATGGTGAAGTGTTTGGATTCTATCCAAAGGGCAAAGAGATGCTATTAAAAGGTTTTGTGCAGGGGCAGTGGACTGACTTGTATGTGCAGAAACTCTGTGTGTGGGTCTGAATGAGGCAGGCATTATGTTAAAGAAAAGAATTCAGGCATTTCTCAACATGGAACCTAAAGAAAGCATGACATTATACCAACTAAAGAAACATCCATTGTAAAGTTCAACTATTAGCAAAAAATAAATTACTATGTTTATTTCATCTCTCTTAATAACATTCATTTCAACAGTACACATACAGTTCAAGATTTGTGAAGATACTATATACTAGTGGCAAAGCAGAATTGTATATACACTTTGTACATGGAATATAAATTATTGTCATCACCTCACATTTGCTTGTTTAGCTGCTAAAAGATCTTTGAACAAAGAATCACGTCAACAAAGAGGGTGTCAAAATATCAACAAAAAGAGATCTTGTCAGAGCTTAATTAGGGCTTCCAATTAGAAAACCAAACTAAGAATCCTATTAGCACTCAAGTAGGTATTCTCCTTGCTTAGGAAAAAACAAACAGCTCCCACAGGTTATCTAGCTAGCAAAAAGGAATTTTGTGAAGACCTCTTCCTAGTGGGATTAAGTCAACAAAGACAAGCAGCATGAAAATCTCAGAACCACACCAAGAGAACTACTGTGTGCTCAGGCATACTTCCTGCAATGTTACCAAATTACTATCACAGTTCATTCTTAATACAACACATTTGGTTGTACGGGATGTGGATTTTATGGAAAAAAATAAAAAAGAAAGCACAACACATTTGGACATATGCACGGCCTTCTCTGCTGCTCTCTGGTAAAAGTTATTAAATAAAGCCCATAGTCACCTTTAAAAGAAAAAAAATTCCAAGTCAAAAGGAGTAAATATGCTACTTAACAATAGAACCAACTAAGTTTTTGTGAAGTACCACATTTGCTTGTATATGTCATCCTTATGAACACCGCTTGCCTGCTTTCCTGTTTTCAAGAAGAAAATAGTTCTATCCTCCACTCTAAATTATTTCTTGGCCAGAATGCTTCAAAAACTGTGAATGGTCCTGTTAGCTAATTAAAACAAGTTTACCACCACGAAATAATTGCTGTTCTCCCAAAAGTCAGGTATTCTACCAGTGAACAAAAAAGACAAACATTTTCAAACCCAAAGTAAATATCGAGTAACAGAATTCTGACTAGCAAATTTATAAACACTATCAAAATTTAAAATTAGTTCTAACAATTAAACAGCATGTGGTTTACTCTGCACAAGAATTTGGAAATGGTTCTTTTCCCAGACTCGTGGAAAGGGTGGGATAAAGAAAAAAATCTAAAGCTATGCTATGGGGCAATAAAAAGTGTTCCAACACATCTAAAAATTACCTGGCCTTCCAGAAGTAATATTTAAATTCCAACATTTTGTCAGAGATAATACAAAGTGATTGGATTTTAGAAATTGCTGGTTAGACTCTACCCAGATTAATCATTATGACTCCAATCACGATTGGGTTTCTTCAGCTCAATAACAGGTTCTCCGACTACTCAAGTACTTCTATTTTATGAATTTCAAATATGCATTGCATTACATTTGTTCTGCCTGGCATGGAATTTAGCAAATGTAAATCTGCTTCAGAACACATTCACTCCCAGAATTTTTTTTTTTTTTTGAGATGGAGTCTTGCTCTGTCGCCCAGGCTGGAGTGCAGTGGTGCAATCTCAGCTCACTGCAACCTCCGCCTCCTGGATTCAAACGATTCTCCTGCCTCAGGCTTCAAAGTACCTGGGACTACAGGTGCGCGCCACCACGCCCAGCTAATTTTTGTAGTTTCAGCAGAGATAAGGTTTCACCATGTTGGCCGGGATGTTCTCAATCTCTTGACCTCGTGATCTGCCCACCTCGGTCTCCCAAAGTGCTGGGATTACAGGTATGAGCCACCGCGCCCAGCCATAGAAAAAATAAGATTTAATTGGACTTGGTATGCTAAAACATACAAACAAACAAACTACCTTAATCTCAAGGCAGAAGATGAAATCTTATTCTTTCCTTTTGATGTGTCCAGTACCTAGCACAGTGCTTATCATCAGGTATATACTCAATAAATGGTTGAGGAATTGAATGCATAATAAAAGAGTAGATGAATGTATGCATGAATGAAAACAGATTCGCATTATGTACAGCACCCCTTTTCCCCTGAAGAGATAAGGTATGCATTCTTTCTGCATCTGAGGCCTTGGATTGGCTTCAAGAAAGATGAAAGTTCCTTCCTGCAAGTGCTGTCCATCCACTTTTCTTTCTCATGGGACAGAGGCAAGCACTCCAAGATCAGGAAAGCAGCATGACTCAGAGGGTAGCTAGCCTTTAAACTTAATGTTTGTTAAGCCAGGAGAGATCATTCCTTTCTCCTGGGAACAGATCCATTTGGCCCCAGGCTTCCAAGAAAAGGGATAATTATATGACTAACATAAGGAATTGTTAAGCTTAAAAGATTCCTTTGTTTTAACTTCCCAATTTGGGAAGCACATAACTACTTCAGTGCAGTAACTTCATGCCTCATTACTACTTAAGGGTATATTAGATTAATTTCTAACTTGAAATAGATTTTATTCTCAAAGCAGGAAATATCTTTTAACTCAAAATTAAATGTGTCGAAGTAAATGGTGAAAGAATATCAAATTCATCAGAAAATATCTGCAATAATATGAATACTAATAACAATGGCAGCAGCTAATATTCATTGAGCTCTTATGTACTGTGTATTGTTCTTATCCTCACAACCACCCTATAAGGTAGACAGGGACCATTATATGCATTTAGAGATATGGAAACTATGCCTATGGTCAAGAGCTGGTAAAAGTCAGAGTGGGGTTTCACACCCAGGGAGTCTGATTCCTAATACCTGCTCTATGATTCAATTATGCTTTTCATATGAAAACAGGAAATCTGCTTCACTAAATCAAGAAGTACCAAAGGTAAGCAATTCAGAAATGACTTGAATAGTTCTTTTCAGTGTGTGGTCAATCCCTCACTCTGTAACAGACGGTGCTTCCACATCTCAACTCAGGGGGCCTTTACAACCACCCCAGTCCCTATGTCAAGTCCAGAAGGCATAAAAAGAGACACAGGAGAGATTAAAGAAAGAGAATAAGAATTGAAAGCTATTCTAAAACAAAAATCAGAATAAAACACAGCAATAGAAAAAGGCATACTACAGGCCGGGTGTAGCGGCTCACACCTGTAATCCCAGCACTTTGGGAGGCTGAGGCGGGCAGATCACCTGAGGTAGGGAATTCGAGGCCAGCCTGACCAACATGGAGAAACCCCATCCCTATTAAAAATACAAAATTAGCTGGGTGTAGTGGCACATGCCTGTAATCCCAGCTACTCAGGAGACTGAGGCAGGAGAATCGCTTGAACCCCAGAGGTGGAGGTTGTGATCATGCCATTGCACTCCAGCCTGGGCAACAAGAGCAAAACTGCATCTCAAAAAGAAAAAAAAAAAAAAAAGAAAAAAGAAAAAGACATACTCCAGGGACAAAGAACAAACCAATTTGGCTAGATTTGAAAGGTTTATGAAGAACAGGAGACAGGTATGGGCCAAACTGTGGGTGGCCTGAAACCAGTTTCATGAAGTCCTTTGAATCGATTTCTAAAACTGATGGTGAGTCACTGCATGTTTTTAAACAGGGAATGAGGAGTGCAAAATGTTATTTTAGCAAAATTAATCTAGCAGAGTTTTCAAAATGAATTAGGAAAGAAAGAGAAAAACTACAGAAAAAATAGGCAGGAAATACCACGGCCCCTTAGCAATCACAGATTAACATTCACAATTTCAACTTTTCCCAAGCGATCTCCAAATGTTCCCATTTCTAATTTTTCTAGGGCACAGAGTTATGAGGTCGGTTTGTGAAAGCAATTCATCAGCCAGCACTATGCTTCTGCTTCTCAGGGAACTATGGTTTGTCCCTTGTTGCTTTTCCCTCAGGCCAGGGTCCTATTCTCACTTAGTAAGTGATGAAAAATGTTTCTGTATGCAAAGCGCCCCCAGGTAAACCACAATTGCAGGTGTAGAAATAAACGATGAATTATTGGATAGTAAGGAGTGGTGATTTAATTGTGAAAGTTCCACACATTAATTCCTTAGTAACATCTAGGTATTTTACATAAAATTCCAGGCATTTGTGTCAAGAAGACAACAGAAAGAGGAAAAGAGAAAGCTGACACAAGACACTGAAATGAAAAGTAGGACTTAGCGGCTGACTAGAGAAAGGGAATGAGGAAAAGAAGAAATGAAGACAGTCTTTGAAGTTTCAAGCCTGGGAGACAGGGAGCATGGCAGTGCCTTGAGTAGGCTTAAGAAATCCTAGAGGTAACCTAGTACAAGGAACATGAGACTGGTGTCTGTGTGCACTGAATCGAAGTTCTTAAAGGCTGATGATGTAAATGAACTCCTGTCTGGCAGAAGAGAACTGACCTAGATAATTTTGATGTTCTCTGAAACCTATCAAGAGAATGTAAAGTTTGTTCAACGCTCTTTTCTTCTGCTCTTTTAAAGCTGCAAGTCCGGGGTACTCTAATTCCCTGATTTTTTCAAATCAAAATCGTATGATTCTGCCTTTTATTTCAGAAAATGCTTTATGAATCATCCTAAACGGTTCCCTAGGAGGCAAAACAAACAAACAAACAAACAAACAAAAAAAACACCTCTCAGTCTTTATGACCAGTTTCGAAATAGTTCTATTTTCAATTCGTGTCTAAAATCTACAAGTGTCTAAACTTGTGTACATTTAAATAATGCAAATAATGATGTCATATTGATATACATCCTAATTAAGAGAGAGAAAGGCTACTAGGTGACATAACTTTATTATGTTAATGTTTTTTCTTTGTTTTATGGGAGAAGCTTTCAGAAAGACAAATATTCTGTGAAATAATTAAAACTAGATTTACACCAAGAAGATGAAAATAAAGAAGAAAAACCCACCAGAAACCTGAGAATTCAGAGAGAATTATTCACAATGACAAAGAGTCATCAGCTCAGAGTCCCCTAGCCTGCTCCTGGTGCATCACCAGCCTCATCTGTATTCCCCACAGGAAGCAGCAGCAGCAGCTCCAGGAAAGATCAGCAGTGAAGAAAGAATGTGTTATGCAAAAATAGTTATTTCAGACAGATCACAAATGGAAGCCTGGTGGGCAGAGAAAAGCTGAAGCAGTGTGCAACAAGAACATTTTAAAAGGCAGTACTTAAGAAGGGAGCAACTGTTTTTCCTTTTTAATATTTTTGTTGTTGAGGTTCAAACGAATAAAGGATGAATTAAGGGGGCTCTCCTTTCAGTTTCCATGTTTAGGACTTTGGGCCTCTGTATCATATCATAATTAAATGTCAGATGACAAATCAAGAGAGTAGTTAAAACTAGGTGCCACACAATGGGTCTAGGTTTTTGGGGTCTCAGTGACCTCAACTGTGGCCTCTACTGTGATTGCCTATCACTGGTGTCCATAAATAATATCTAAATGAGTCAGTCAATTGTTGTTTGGTATCTGGTTATTCAATAACCAAATTACTGAATCCTATGAATAAGTTGCAGTTTACTAAACATAGTAAAAGCTTTGTTATTCAAATATTTGACGTAATGGCAAATAATAGTTAAAGCATTTTAATCGGCTAAAAGTTAATTCATATCTCAGTAACATTTATTAAGTACTTTTAACTAATATCATCCATTTTATTTAATTTTCACAGTGGTGATGATACTCCATTTTATGAATGAAAATAACTAAGGCTCAAAAATGATTGAGAAACTTAAACCATGATAATAGTAGTTGACTTAGCTTCCTCTGGGGGTTTGGCTAATTTAATCCTCACAGTTCCCTAAGAGAGGTACTATCATTACCTCCATTATGCAGATGAGGAAACTGAGGCTCAGCGAGTTTTAGGTAAGTGGCCCAAATTCTTAAGGTAGCAACTTATACAGTCAGCTAACATGTGAGCCAATCCTGGCAGTCTGGCCCCAGGGCCCAAGAAGATCTCATTAGGCGGTAGAAAGTTGGAACTGGAAAAGAAGTAGATTCTAAAAAAATAGTGATTCAGAGGCCAGTGTTATTCCTGCAGGCCATGCTGATCTAAGTAGGTACTCACCATTTTTTTCCCTCTATCTCTATCTCCTCACCCCGTACCTGCCCACTGACCCACCTCCCCAGCCCCTCATTCCCTACCCCAGGATAAGAACAGTGCCAGCCTCTGATTTAATCTGGGTTTACATTATCTAAGTGGAAGATACCAGGGATTTTATAGTAATCAACACTTCCACCCAAAAGAAACAGGTTTAGACTGTGACAGATTTTTTACCAGAGGTTTTGTCAGTTGAGTGAACTAGACTGGCCTTCTTTCTGGTGTCAACAGAAAGACAGTTTTGTTTATTAATGGTTAATAATGATCTAAATGAACAGCTGTATTTTTATTAAGTAAAACTGATTCAGAAACCCTCATAATGCCCCTAGTCTTAAAATTATTCCCATCCTATGTGCTGTATTGTCACTACTTTAAAAATTCACAGAATATGGTCTTATAACAGGATTGCAAAATACCAGAAATAAATCTTCCAAAAATATACATTTATGGATGTAGGGCTGATTCTAAAATAAGTATCAACCGGCACTGCCTTTTTCTGCTTGCTTCAGATACCTTAAATACATACATCAAAACCATGTGTACACAGAAATGGGGCCATTGCTGGGGGCAGTATTCAGTATTATTCTTACAGTTCCAAAAACGTGAACTATCTATAAAATATTCTGTCTGATTCTTACTGAAAATAGCCCAATAGAAAAAATATTCACGTATGCATTATTATAATAATCAAGCTAGGATAAGGTGACAACTACCTTGGGAAAGTAGAGGAAAAAAATGTGAAATAGAAAGTAAAATATAAAAGTATGGTTGGTGCATGCCTGCTACATTCCACACTTCTACCTTGAACTGCAAGTGCCATACAATTTAATAGTGTGCTAAGTACAAACCTTTATAGTGACTGCAATGATGAAGTCGCTAACAAAATTCTCAAGTACGTACATTTACTTCCCCATGGAAAATCTATTGACAAAACCACTGATATAAGTCATTCCAGTCCTTACCAACAAAGTTTGGCTCACTTTAGCGAAATAACTTATCCTTTTTGCCCCAATTTTTTCATCCGAAGAAGCAGGAAAATGACCAACATGATTTCTTTAGTCTCCTCAAACTTTTAACATTCATCAACTTGGTAAAAAATAATAACTTCAAATTTATGCATTAATAAAATGTGTGGGAGTCCGATCATGGTAAATGCACAGAATGTGCTCTATAGGATAACTATGGGAATACGTGAGAAGCAAAATATGTCTTGCAAAATTATTAATAATCCTTTCTTTCATTTCTATGATGTCAAGGTGTTACTGGAGTTGCTTAGAATAAGCATATCCACCCTCTCAAGTAGCAAACACCCTCACAGTACTCTAAAAGATAGTGATTTTCATGAATCAATAGCTATTTCTTCTTTTTATATATCTAGAGTATATCTATTCTTCAAAAATTTTTTTTTTAATGAGACAAATGAAGATGTTCTTTAGAATATGTATGTGAGTGAAGGTATCCAAACTGGTAATAAGGGGCCAGGTTTTAGGAATGTAGAAAAAATGGACTTGGGATGTTAGATCTGCTAACATCAAGAGAAAATCTGAATTCTTGTTGAAGTTCAAAATAATGACACAGATTTCAAGGGTTTGTTTTCCTTCCTTCTACAAAGAAATACAGTCACGTACGGCATAACAATGTTTTGGTCAAGGACATGCTGCTTATATGATGGTAGGCCTATAAGATTACAACATCATATTTTTACTGTGTCTTTTCTATGTTTAGATATGTTTATATACACAAATACTTACCTTTGTGTTACAATTACCTACAGTATTCAGTACAGTAACATGTGGTACAGGTTTGTAGCCTAGAAGCAATAGGCTACACCACATTGTCTAGGTTTATCTAAATAGACCCTGTATCAGCTATATCATCTAGGTTTGTGTAAATATACCCTATGATGTTCCCACAACAGCGAAATCAGCAAACGACGCATTTCTCAGGATGTTTCCCTGTTGTTAAGCAAAGTATGACTATAATACTTTTATTGATTATTTGAACAAGCCTCTCCCTACCACAATGAATTGAATCACTCATGAATTATTTCATAAGGTGCTGTAATATGGTGTAATACATTATACATTTTTCTCAGGCTATAATTTTGGTATTTAATGAAACTAAACAGATTGCCTTAGTGTTGCTATGGGAACATTTATCAGATGGGAGGAAGCTGGCAGTAAGCTGTCTGCTGCCAAATGGAAAAGGATTCATCAGTTCTAGAAGACTGGCAGTCCTAAGAATCATTTAAATACAGACATGAAAAAACTGCTCGGTTAACAATTAGGATTTTACACAATTCTAAAATCTCTTTTTAGCACATACAGGTGAGAGCTTTACAATATGTGGTAAAGATTTCTGAAGAAATTCAAGTACAGTTGCAAATTTCAGAACACAAGAAAAAGAACAGATGGAGTTGACATGTAAGAGAAAAGTCATTTGTTTCCAAAAGAACAGGGAAGGCCAGTGTCTACAAGAGCCTGCCACAATAGGAGTTGCCTAAAAGCAGGCAAGGTGATCATTTGTTACAGGCAGACATTTGACTTGGCTATATATACATATTATAGAAAAAGTTTACCTTGATAGTCTACATCAAAGTTAAAAAAAGTGAAATAGGCCGGGTGCAGTGGCTCACATCTGTAATCCCAGAACTCTGGGAGGCTGAGGCCAGCGGATCACCTGAGGTCAGGAGTTTGAAACCAGCCTGGCCAGCATGGTGAAAGCCCATCTCTACTACAAATACAAAAATTAGCCAGGCATGGTGGCATGCGCCTGTAATCCCAGACACTCGGGAGGTTGAGGCAGGAGAATCGCTTGACCCTCGGAGGGGGAGGTTGTGGTGAGCCGAGACGGCACCATTGCACTCCAGCCTGGAAGACAGAACAAGACTCTGTCTCAAAAAAAAAAAAAAAAAAAAAAAAAAACGGCCAGGAATGGTGGCTCACACCTGTAATCCCAACACTTTGGGAGGCTGAGGCAGGTGGATCACGAGGTCAGAAGGTCAAGACCAGCCTGGCCAAGATGGTGAAACCCCATCTCTACTAAAAATACAAAATTTAGCTGGGCATGGTGGCAGGTGCCTGTAAGTTCAGCTACTCGGGAAGCTGAGGCAGAGAATTGCTTGAACCTGGGAGGCGGATGTTGCAGTGACTCATGATCACGCCACTGCACTCCAGCCTGGGTGACACAGCGAGACTCCGTCTCAAAAAAAAAAAAAAAAAAAAAAAGAAAAAAAGGAAATATATCAAGTATAGAACTGATTTCTGCATCTTTGACACTTTGTGGAATATAAACATGACCCCATGCAACATTTGACAATGAATTTCTTAGTTGATCCACTAAGTCCCCAAACACATGCACGCACATTAATTACATATAGCTTACAGTATCTTGTTCCTGGTTTAAAAGTTTTCACTAGCAAATTTGACTAATCCGTTCCCTGTAAGAATTTTCATTTAATTTCACTTCTTCATTTAGAAAATGGGCATGCCTTTGAGAAACCTTAATTGTCAGTTAGCATTTATTACCACACTCCTTACACTCTCTCTAGCTATAGGAGTTGGAAGCTGAAGCACTACGTTTCCCAGATTCCCTTGCCATTAGGGTTCCAGATAAGGCTTAGGTTCAGCCAAGGAGATGTACTCACATTATGTGATTAGTTGAAAGCAAAGGAAGGTAAAAGTCATCCATCCCAGCACTTGACATGGCTACTGACTTTGGGTTTCGGTAAAAACTTTTTAATAACTGGCAATTCCATATTCCAATACCAGTCACCAGTTTAAGGGCTATGGAGTAGTTACAGCTTTGGCAGGCATTTCCTGTGTTTGTGCATGGCAGTTTCCTGGTTCAGTTTGCAGTAGAGTGAACACCAGCAACAAGAAACCTGGACTGACAGTCCTCTGCTTTTTCTAACAATTTTGAAGATACTTAATTCATTGTATTAAAACTCTTTTCAGTGTGAAATACCTGGGGCTTTTGTTGTTGTTGCTGTTTTTGTTGTTTGCCCTGAGTCCTTTCTCTCAAGAAAAACTAATGATCTGAATCTATCAATTCAGGATATGCATTGGCCCACAAGTCAAAGTTGTGGTATTTTTAAAGAGATCTACAAAAGCATGCAGCATAGACAGTGTGGTCTCTGTAACTGTTTGGTGTATGCTTTAATGAGGACAACATTCTCTCATCCTTTCTTATTCCCACCTTTTCTTTGAGGCTTAAATAACCATCTGGACAAGGTGTGTTCATCCTTATTTTTATTCTGCTTCCCTCTCTTCTCTTTCTCCTTTTCACACTTGCGCAAGCCCTGGGCTGGGTTATGGAAGCACAGCACTAGGTGTTAGGATATAGAGTTTGTTCTAGCATATATGATAGGTACACCATGGTTTAAAGTTTCTGGTTGATTTAAGGGTAGAAATAAGTAAAGCCAATTTTACATTACTTTTCAGTCACTTAAGGGAACCAGAACAGAGTTCTACATTTGGTTCGGTCCAGCTCCTCAGGCACTATACTGAGGTTTAGGGCCAAAGGCTTAGCTAGTAGCTATTTATCATGAATAAATATATTTCTATAATGACCTCAGGTGGAAGTTGGTATACACACAATTTTTTTTAAATTTTATTTTTTATTTCCTTATTGTTTGTTTTTAGAGGCAAGATCTTGCTCTGTCACCCAGGCTGGAGTGCAGTGGTGTAATCATAACTTACAAATTCCTGTGCCATCAACTGATTCTTGTGCCTCAGCCTCCTGAGTAGCTGGGATTACAGTTGTTCACCACCGAGCTGGCAAATTTTTTGTAGAGACAGGGTCTCACTTTGTGGCCCAGGCTGGTCTCAAACTCCTAACTTCAAGTGATCTGCTGGCCCCAGTCTCTCAAAGTGCTGGGATTACAAGTGTGAGCTACTGTGCCTGGCCACATGACAGAGTTTTAGTATTTGTAATTTCGCATCCAGGCCTTCATTCTCTCCACCTATAAATGGCCACTGGAACCCATTTTGACACAATTGGAAGAATATATTGGTAAAAATGTTGTGCCTTTCATGGGCAGCATAAGCAGTATGTTATATAATTTAATTTAATTCAGGGTTAATAAATACTCGTTTCAATTTCACCAAAACAAACACATTAATTACAAATGAAGTAACCCAAGGTTTACAGGATGACAGACTATTAGCAATAGTATGAAAGAAACCACAATAAGGTATACTGCCTTCAGCCTGCTCACTCTGAGTCATACTTGTCTCCTTGGTGTTGCAATATTTCTTCCTGGGAGCCAAGCTCTAGCTGTTCATGCTATGAAGAACCCTTCCTCTGGGTGTCTCCTTAGCTACCTCTTCACCTATTTCAAGTCTGCTCAAATCTCCTCTCCTTCTCAATGAGGCCTACTCTGATCACTCTACTTAACAACTCCACCTGCTCTCACCCTGCCACTCCCTTATCCCACTCTTAATTTTCTATTTCTATGGAACTTATCACCTTCTAACATCTTTTATAATTTACTTATTTATATTTTATTGCATTTATTATGTTTTATCTTCTACTGTTAAGACAGTAAGGAACTTTGTAAAAACTTTACTGTCATATCCCAAGTGCCTAAAACAGTACTTGTTGAGATATAATAATACTTCAAATACTTGTTGAATATGTGTCAACAAGAAGTTCCTAAATCAATCAACGGTTTTGATTTCTTCTCTCCCTCCTGTTCCCTATAAGGTCCTATCAGCTCTTTATAACTTGCTATTTCTAAAAATAATGGAATTTAAATTTATATTTATAGGGTCCTGGCTCTATACAATTAAAAGCCACTGCAAAATCTGTTAATTGGGTAGATTTACATAGAATTATTCTGTAAGAGAAATAACTCTCTAGGCTCTGTAAATGTCCATTACTAGGGCAGATAATCTTTAAAGAGCAATAGAGATGATGATCCCTGACATCACTATAGAGGCTCTCGGTTAAGGCACCTTAAGAACAAATTGCTTCTGGATGCATACTGAGATGCATGGTGATTTTTATTTTTGTTTTTTGAGTAAATCCCAGTCACATGGTTATCAGACAGTTTTCTTCACCTAGATAGCTTTAGTAAAAAATCATCAAAGAGGAGCTTAGTCAACATTTAAATCGTTATTGAATATATGTACAAGTATTTACCAAATGCTTAATATATGCCATGTATTTTTTTCAGACACTGCGAATAGAGCCAAAAAAAAAAAAAGTTGAACGTCTCTCCCCTCCTTGAGCTTACGTTCTAAAGAGGAAGAAAGATAATTAATAAATAAATAAATAAATAAATAAATAAATAAATAAAACTGAGCTACAAAGTGTATCAATGAATAAGTGCAATGGAGATTATAAACTAGGGGTGCCTGATAACAAGCACCTGAGAAGTGGTGAGGGTTGGGGGACAGAGCTATGACATCATATAAAGTGGTCAGAGAAGGCCTCCCTTAGAGGCCTTCTAAACACAGACATGAAGGAGGTCAGGGCCCGTATAATTATGTGGGTGAAAAGCTGGCTGGCTGGAAAGGACACCAAGTACAGAACATGTTTGAGGAAGAGAGGGGAAGCCAGAGGGCCTGAGGTGAATGAACAAGGGTGGCAGGAGTAGGAGTTGAAATCACAAAGACATAAAGGCAGAAGAGGCAAAGGATCAGAATGTGAAAGGCCTTGGAGGTGAGGTCAAGCACTTATCCTCTTGACCTCTCTAGTGGGAAAGGAAGCTCCTAGAGGGATGTGAGCAGAAGAGCTGTATGATGCTACCTCTGTTTTACCAGGATCACACTGACCACTGGGTTGAGAATGGGGGCAGAAGGAAGCCAGAGAACACTTTAGATAGAGGCCACTGCAATAATCCAGCCAAGGTAGCAGAAAGGCTAGTGCAGACGGGGAAGGGAGAAGTGATCAAATTTCAGGCATAAAGACAGAGCTAAAAGAACTTTCAGACAGACTGTGTACAGGATGTAGAAAAAAATCGAAAGGAGATGTCAAGAATATAGTTGTGTGTAATAAGATGGAAGACAAAGTAGGAAGAACAGATTTATGAAGGAAGGTAGGAAGTGTGGCTTTGGAAATGTTTATATTTGAGATGTGTCTTACATAGGCAAATGGAGAAAAGCAGATAACTAGAAACATGAGACTGGACTTAGAGGAAAGGACTGGGCTAAAGATGAGAATATTTAGGAATCATCTCACAAAAGACAATTTTGAAAACAAGACAATAGGGAAGATATACAAAGGTAGTGAATGTAGATAAAGGAGGGAAGTCTAAGGGCTAAAATTTGGGACACTCTAAAGAGGGGGAAGACTCTCCAAGGAGACTAAGTAAAAAGGACCATGAACTAAGGAAAAAGCAGGTGAGCATGGTATCCTGAAAACCAAGGAAAGAAAGTATTGAAAGGAAGAAGGAGTGTCAACTTCTCAGGAGATTCAATGAGAGGAAGACTAAAAATTGGCTGATGGTAAAAAGGTTCAGGTACTGAACTGAATAGTATCTAATTAAGACCATATACACTTCTTCTTAGAAATTAGTTTTTAGGAGCTATGCCATACTAACTACATGTCTAGCAAGTAAGACTTCTTATTATATCAGAAATTTACACCAGTCTTTTGTATCAGATACATCTGCTTACACATATGATGATACATGTGCTAAATCCACCATCTTAGCCTTGTAAAGCAATGATATAAGAATTTTAATTCTTTATAATTCTATCTTCCCCTTTATACCTATTTGCTGGATGATCAATAATATGTACTGAATGAAACAATAATAATAAAGCTACTTCATAGACTTCAGTCAGAAATGCAAACAGGAAATTGAGAGGCTTACTTTTGCACAAGAGCAATTAATTGCAAACAGGAAGTAGAGATAAGCAGTTAAGCAATTATATCTGCATACAAAGGTCAACAACCAGCCTTGCCTGTTCACTGAAGATCAAACTGAGTGCCTAGTATGGTAATCATGTATAGGTAATTTAGGAAAGTGAATATATTACCTAAATTCTAATAAAGCTCGTAAGTGAAATTCATCACTTTTACTTTCTACATCGATTTAGCACAGCGCGTAGAGAAGAAGCTCAGTCAGCAGTAAAGACAAGAATGAATGGTGTGCATGCCCAAGGCTACCACAAATGGCTATGTCCTACACTACTCCAGAGGGCGCTATTTACTAGGCTACCATGTCATGAGACGTGTAGTGCAGACATGCCCAACCACCTGGGCAGCCCTGGGGAGCATCAGCCAGCATCTGACTTTTATCCTAAGGCTGAAAAGCAATCACAGTAATGGCATATATATGCTAAATATTCTTTGAGATCAACATAAACTGAAACAGGCCTAAAAAACAGTTATTAAATGCCTACCTACAGGTTTGATTTTTAACTAGTGCTATATGTGAATATGTTTTCAGCATCTGATTATAAGCTGCTAAAAGGCAAGGGTTGAGCACGCAAATGTTATATACCAGAAGCAGTAAATGCTTTTTTTTTTTTTTTTTTTTTTTTTTTTTTTTTACTGCTGACTCTTACGTGATGACTTTGCAAACTTAGAGAAATCTGTAACAAGAGGCTTCAAAAATGCTGACTCAGTATTAATGCTCTCTCAAAGTACTGATGGAGAGCAGTGGGAGAAAGGAAGAAACAAAACGCCATCATATCCAGAGTACCGCTTGGTTCTCTCAATAAGTCCATGACAGGCAGTGGAGGCATTATTACCCTATTGTAAGGGAAAAAACCCTCAACATGAGTATGTCTAGAAATTCATGCTATAGTCCCACAACCTGAGCACAGAACCAGAGATTGGTTCAAATCCCATTTCTGACACTTCTATCTGTGGCCTTAGACAAGCTCTTAACATTACTGAGCTTTAGCTATTTCATCTACAAAGAGAAGTATGTACCCATCTTGCTTCTAATTCACTGATATAGTCAAAAACTTACAATACCTAGAATATAGCTGGTGCTAAATTAATTACCAAATTGTGAGGTTCTTTGGGGCCTTAATTATGAAAACAAGTACAAAACTACTCAGCACTGTGACTAACACAGTTAGTCACAGTTCCCTTGTTACTAAATGTCCCCAAAATGCTATCCTCACTTTCCTGTCTTTTAAATTTTTAAAATGAGTCTTTGTCCCCCTTCCTCATTTCAGATTCCTTTCAAGCACATGTGGCCCCTTCTCTAATGAGTCTTAGGAGGTTTAGCCCTATTTCCATGAAATCACCTAGTTTTCTAATGCAAAGGCAAGCTGAACCTAATTTTTAAATCAGGACAAATTCTAACTTACAATGGAAATTCATTTGCTTTCTTATTCCCATAAGACATATTAAGCATAAGTCTCTAAGTTCTCCTTCTTTCTAAAACCCATGTCCTCACTTTAATATATTTTTTAATGATCCTGTAAAAAAATGCTTCAAAACTTGCAACCCTACTTTATTTTCACCATTCAGACTAATAAGATCAATTCACTACAAGGCACACATTAGATTTGTTTGCACTGAAGAACGATTAACTGGACATTTAAATCCAGCATTCCCAGACTTATGGTAACCCACATGTACATGGAGCTCCACCAGCTGACTTCCCTCCTCAGACTCCTCTCTACAACTTCTTCCTCCTAGTGTAAAAGTAGAGCCATTGGGCCAGTGTAATAACACAGCCCAGATTCTAAAGACAGATTCAGGGCACTAACAGTGGCTTTTAGGGATTAATGGAACAGGGCTTTTGCCTTTATTGGGGGATGAGGGGATGAGGGGTGTAAGTGAAATGTCCAATAAGCTCAGTTACATTTCAATGAGGAATAAATGAATGTGTGGTGGGCAAGGTGTTTATTTAGCCTGTGGTAAGAGAGAGGCTGTGCTTGGATGTAGAAGAGTTTGCAAATCTAGTGGTTCACAATTCGAGTGCTAAGGAAAAAAAAAATCCAAATTTTAAAGGGCTTTTTTTTTTCAAACAGCAAAGTGAAACAGTAGGTCGTTTCTGCAATTACATCTAGCCCTAGCAATTGACATTTTTATTAATTGCTAAAAAATAGCAGTATCATATTTATACTACACACTTATTCACTAGAAACATAGTGATGTCAGGATTTATATAGCTAGAGATATGAAAATGAACACAGAGATGAGGTCTCTCTGTAAGCATGCATAAGTTTTAAATAACAGTTAGCAAAGATGTTTTCCATCCAAATAATTTTAATTTTTAAATCAAAAAAATTCCTGATTCATTCAAAAAAATGCCTGATTTAGCTAAATTAATATAATAATAATAACCATGTCAATGCTAAAATTAGATAAATATTTATTGAAGTGATAGCATAACAAAAATCCACTGAGGTATATATTCTTAGTATCATTCCATTCTTATAGATAAGAACATCTTATCTTAGATGTTCTAAGAACAGGTATCTAAGAACAGGTAGATCTAGAATTCGAACTTAGATCAGCCTAACCACAAAGTTTCAGGTCTTTCTTAAACACGTAAAATTCCAAATAATTATACATAACTGTAATAAAATAGTCTCATAGGGCAAACATGAAATTAAGTAAGGAAATCTTGCTTACATAGGGGTTAAGACTGCTGATTTCTACTCCTCGTTCAACTATTAACTAGCTGAATGATCTTGTAATGAAACTAAACTTTCTGGTCCTCAGTTTCTTCAGAAGTAGAATGAGAAATTTAGCTAAGTACACATTTCCCAAATTTATTTCCCAATGTGTCTTTGGGTCACAGGAGAGACAGGTATCATCCTTCTGTTAACCAGGGCCTCTCTGTTTCATACTTTGAACCTTGCATTTAAATATTTCACTAAAAAAAAAAAAAGAGAGAGAGAGAGAGAGTATGGTGGATCATGCTTGTAATCTTCACATTTTGGGAGGTCAAGGTAGGAGGATCACTTGAGGCCAGGACTTTGAAACCAGCCTAGGCAACAGAGTAAGACCCTGTCTTAACAAAAAAATTAAAAATTAGCTGGGCATGGTGGTGGCTGCCTGTAGTCCCAGCTACCTGGGAGGCTGAGGCATTAGGATCACTTGAGCCCTGGAGTTCGAGGCTGCTGTGAGCTATGACTACACCACTGAACTGCAGCCCAGGCAACAGAATGAGACTCTATCTCAAAACAAACAAACAAACAAACAAACAAACAAACACAAAAACTCCCCCCAGAAAAACTAACAACAACAACAAAACCCACTGTTGTTAACAAATAGTTTGGAAGTTACTGAAATCAACCACCTTTATATTTTCAAACTCTTTCAATATTCTATGGTTCTATTAAATATTTATGTTTTTCTCAATAACATTGTCTCCTTCAGTATTGCTTAAAATTGGCTCTTTTGAAACATGAACCTAAATGATGTGTTTTCAAGGAAGTGAAACAACCAAACTATTTTTTACATTTTTTTCATTAAGATATCACAAAATTAATTGAGGTTAGGGAATGCTTCATTAAAGTGTAACGACTTTAGGTACACTTATTTTTAAAAGAAACAATACATAGTTTTGTATCTATGTATCCTTGTAATCTGGCTTAAATATTTTATAAAACATCTTCTTGAATTAAGTACAACATTTCTTCCTAACAATGTATGAAAGCTTTAAGTATTATGAGAATAACTTTTAGGATGGCAAGTAAAGAATATGTGTGCAAACCTAAACATAAAATTATACATATTGCAAAGTATTTAAGGGGAGCCTGTGGGTGCCAATGGAGTTATCCTTCTTAATCCAAAATAATATAAAGTCTAGGGACAAGAAGTGTAAGTCTGGGGAAGATGAGATGCTCAGTTCACCAAGCATAGTGAGGTAGGGAAAGGGAACAAAGTCTGTGGTAAGATCATAAAGCCTGGCACTCACACAAATACCACTTACTATATGCCAGACAGTGATAAGAGCTTGACAGATACTAACTCACTTAATCCCCACAACAACTCTAGGTAGGCACTGACACAGAGTATACGTAACTTGAACAGTCACAGAGCTGGGAGGTGACAGAGCTGGGTTTGAATCCAGGCACTACGGATATAAAGGGGTGTGCTTTGTGAAATCCATGTTCAAGGGGAAGTCAGAGGACTAAGGTGAGACTTTAAGTGCTGAGAAATATTTGGAGACATAACAAAGATGTACGATAATCTATAATGCTAGAAATAAAAGATGTAAATGCCTTGAAAACAAATCCTAAAACAAAGACTAAAGAAAAACAAAGAATTTTTGGAAGAAGAAGCTGGAATGACATCATCTTTGTTTTTGAATCTATAGAAACTGGAAGAGGCCTGTAAAAGAAAAAAACGTTTTACTTCTGAGAAATTAAAGGGAAAACTAAAGTCGATAGCTTGAATTAGAACTTAGGGGCTGACCTGTAGTAGACTTCTGGGAAACAGTAACAGCCAATTATAATTGAATGAAATCAGAGAAAAGGGATCACCAGGTAATTCCTGCACCTTGTTAGCTGATGCATTTTATCAATGAGAAAATGAGGCATAGGGAGTTGAAGTGATTTGCTCCAAGACTATTTCAGCTGGTTAGTGGCAGGTCCATCATTCCTTTCAACATACTACCTGATTTGTTTTTAGCCTTAATGTTTCTTCCAGGTGCAATGCTGTATTATGATTCTATTAGAATGCTGGTGAAAAAAGGACATCTAAGGAGTCCAAAGGGAGTTAAAGCTATCTATGATAAACACAGATTAATTTTTTGTAATTCTGCAGCTGTATACCATATTAAAAGATGTGTATGCCTGAGTCTGTCCTAAATTGTTGATGAGAAAGAAGCAGCTAGAAAGTAGTGGTCTTCGGTGTATGAAACATCTTCTATTTTCAAATGGAGAGGAACTGTCAGTAAGAAACCTCAGTACAGGAGTGGAGTAGTTTGCTTTTTAGGCATAAATACAATGATTTTGATTCTCCACACAGAGGAGTAAGTTTAAGAAACTGAAAACATTCTATTTTATTCCATTTTCCACAGAAAATACAGAATGGATATCTCTAGTACATTCCCATCAGCATTATGTGGTCTCCACAAAACCTTACTCCCTCAAGTCTGAAGACATTTAAAAATAATTATGGGAGAAGATGAGGGAAACTTTCCCAACAGTTAAATAGGGGTAGTCATGGAAGGGACAAACATCACGCCTCTCGGGTTATTACCTCTGTCCCACTGCCAAATATGATGTCAGAAAGCAGAAGTGAGCTCTGGGTCAAGGACAAAATGAGAAGCACATTAAGGGATTGCTTTATTTAAAGGTTAGTAGGAAAAGGTCAGTTATTATGTGATCTACAGGGTTGTTTAGAGTAGAAAAACTCATATCCATTGCTGAAGAATAACTGTCAAATGTATTAGTGTACACAAACTTATTAAATTTTAATACAGCCAACAGAAATCAAGTTGCAAAAGCAACACTAACATGCTGCAGAAGTCATCAACTTCTTCATTGTTATTCAGTAGGAAATAGACGACAAACAAAGAAGGGCAGGGGGATATGGTACAGAGAATCCACAATGGCATCCAGGAGACCAGAGTTCTGGGCCTAGTTCAGCACTTTCCAGCTGTGAGTGGCAAAGACAGACTGCTCCAAGCTTCTTAATCTGTAAGGCCAGCAGCTGGAGTGGTCTCTCAGTCTTTTCCAAAAGTAAAATTATATGACTATTTAGAGCAGAAAATAATCACAGAAAAAAATCAAACATTCTTCAAAGTCAAGAATTTAGCAATAGAGATTTATATGACCAATTATCAGACATATGAAGCAAATGATTAACCCTTAAGAACAATCAAGATAGAGAAAATCACAGAGAACTATTCGTTAAATTAACTACTATGACTAAAATATACCTACTATAAAAGCTCCCCCCCAAAAAAAAAGTGAAATGTGACCAACAAACATCAATAAAAGGTGACCAATAAAATATCAATAGATGTGTGATATACTAGGATATTTTACATAAAATTCCTAAATCCATTCCCTTTTCATCATGCTTTTTTCTACAGTCACAACATTATTCAAATTAAAAAGTAGTCAATTCACATATTATTTATATGAGAAGAATGTAAAAGCATGCATATTTAAGGAAGAAAAATGTTTTGTGAAACAGACCTGCTATATTTTAAAGAAAAAAGAAACACATGTAGAGATGGAAGCTTCATTATGTTAATGAAAGAAATCATTCTGGATATTGAAATACTCACAAAAATAAAACTAGTTGTTTTAAAATGTTCAGGAATTCATCATATGGTGGGAAGTTAAATCACACAATAACAAAAGTTGAGGTTATCTCTTATTTTGACACAGAGGTGTTTTTAAAGGGTAGCAGGAGGAAACCCTGATTAGACTAATCAAGATATTCCCTTTGAAGTCATGTAACATATAGTTTGAGTAAGAAATGCATTGATAGAATGAAAACCAACAAGGGCTTTGAGATCACCTAGAATAACCTCTTCATGAATTACAGGAAGACACTGTTAGAACTGGCACAATCTCTCAGGATTCCTGATTCATAGTAGTTCTGTACTCTCACTGCTTTTAGATAATAGTTTTCACTAATGCTATTATTTTCATCCTTCTTTTCCTGTTAAGCTCGGGAAAAAAAGGGTAATTTTAGTTCAGTAATGTCAAGACGATCCTAAACAAAACAACTATACTTTTACTTGGAAACAAAACAAATGTCAAACAACTCACATGAGTCAAATGAAAAGTGGAATTCAGGTGCTAAGAAAGTACATCAAACAAAGTAAGAAAGAGTTTATATAAATTCTAGAAATTGAATTTTTTATTTTTCTATTATAAATTATTTTAATTGTTTCTGATTTACACGTGAAGGGCAAATATGAAGTAAGTGCTGAATACATCAGCAAATCTTTGACATTTCTTACCAGGAATGACTGTTAAATTAAGCAGAAAAAAAAGAACACAATTCCTGTAACAATGACTATCATTATCCAGAGTACACTACTATATACCAATAAATATTATCTTTTCTGTTTACTAAATATAAACATATATATCCATCCATTTGCAGAAGGTTCAGCGAATATATGTATATAGATCAGTTTTAGTGGTAATAAATGATATTTTTTGGTCACTGAGTTCCTACTACATCTCAGGTACTATGTGAGGAGCTTTTCAACATTATCTCAAGTCTCACAGTGCTGTAAAGTAGAAATTATTTCAGTCACTTGCACAGAAGTTTAAATGAGGAGGAGCATGTTAGGTAACTTGTGAGCAGGATTACAGAGTATGTCTGTTTCATTCTAAAGCCAATGATCTTCTCACTAGGTGACAAAGCATTACCCTTAAAACATGCCCATTACACATAAAATGCAGTTGTTATGTGAAAGAATCTAGAACACAAGCATGAATCCATGCTTCAGTTTTACTTTATATGAAAATATTCAGATTTTGTCAGTAGCATGATGAATACTTGACAGTTTTAGCATTAGGCCTTGATCAATTAAGCATAAACTCAAAATCTGCTCCAAAAAATACTTACCTTTACATTAAATTTTTATTCAAAATCATGGTCATACTGCCCCTGAAAATAATGTACTCTATCTAACAAATATAGTAACATTGTCTCCAATTGACGTCTACTGGACAGACTTTTGGTACTGTGCTCCCAGAGTCCTTTGACCAATCAGAATGCATATTTTGTTAAAACCCTTCCTCTCTTTGCCTTTACCATTCTAAACTGCATAATTATCCATAGTAAGTCAACTCCTAAACCTCCGAAGGTCTATCCTCAAAAAGGTCATGTCTATTTCTATCATAATTTTACCACTGGTCCCTTTCTGGAAATGAGCATTTGTCGTGACACCTAGACATCACTAAATCTAACATAAAGCCCTCAAGTTGGTAAGCGTTCTCCACACAGTCCCCATATGAATGGAAGTGTTACTATTACCCCTACTGTCCTAATTCCTCAGATTCAATCCAACCACACATAAACCACCTCTGACAAATCCTTTCCTCGTCTTCAAAACTAGCATTCCCTGGTCACCCTTAGTCAGCAGATAATTATTTCTATGACCCCTGGCTAACTCTCAATGATTCTTATTTTTTCTGTGGAACCTAAATCTATTAGCCAAATCAACTGTTTCTTGTTATCACCAATCTTACAAATCCCTTCATACTTGACTCCCCACAATTTTCTTCTCTTTCTTGAACTATCTCTCGAACGATCACCCACTCCCCCTCCATTTCATCTCACTCTAATCATAGAAAACAAAAGAGGTGTCCAGGTCATCACAAGTCCTCATGCAAGTGTAATCTTGGTTCCTACAGTGCTGTTTAAAGAAAATAACTACAGAACTGAGACTAAATTTCATCTCCACTACTTTTAAGGAAAGGTTTGCCACCTTTTAGATACCATCCCAAGGAAATTATTATCTAGCTGAAAAAGTTCAACTCAAAAATAGTGAGTTATCTACCCACTGCTGAAGCAATTCAGTTTGTCCCTGGACAATACCACCACTGGTCTCAATTTGGTGATTCATCAAATTAACAGAAACTCAGTATGCTCCCTTCCATAACTGTATCATCCTGGACATGATCCTTGCTACAGAAGGGGGACTTGTGTAATGGTTGGAAGCCATGCTGTCTCTTTGTCCTCAGCAATGTATCTGATGTTTAAAGAGGTGAAAGAAGTAATTTGTTTCATCACTGCCATCAACCTGACACCAGTGACTTGATGCTAAGAGCAACTGGACAATACTGAATGAATATGCTTTGTGCAGTACTTATTTCAGGGTAAATGCTAATAAAAATTCTAAAAATATTTTAAAATATTTGAATCAACATAATGTGTCAACCTTAATGCCTATTCTTCCATGTATAGAAGAAATGTTTTATTACAATTTTTGACGTCTAACTGACCCACTCCACCATCACTGTCCTAAATTTCTAATGTTTTACTGTATTAATTTCTGAAGAACCACTCAGGTCTACATTCAAATGCAAACATACTCAAAACCTACATGCAAAATATTGTTTATATGAAGTCACCTATATCCAGTTAGTGCAGGTAGTTATAATCTGCATTTATGGTACATCATTCTGTAGTCACCCAAAAATGATAGGACAATGATTAATGCACCCAAAGTTATATGTGCAAGTTGGTCAACATTAAGAACATGTGGTCACATCTAGCAGAGATGAGCAGAGGTGGAAACTGGGGACCTTCAAGGTACAGTACTAGGACAACCTAATATCCCGGTTTGTCTGGAACAGTCCTGGATTAAATGTACTGTGGTAGTATAATTAGTAACAGCATCCCTGTTTACTTTCAAAAGGGTACCAGTTTGAAGGATAAATTGTACTATCATCCAATTTGGTACCCATAATTAATAAGTGGGTTCTACTCATGATCCAAGAATTGGCTAGGTTGGTAAAGAGCTAAAACATAGCTAAGGGTCACTAGGAAGCTAGCAAAAATCATAACTGAGACAAAAAAGGACAGATTGTGAAAATAAAACCACTCTCCTTATAGGCCATTTATAAAAGACCTACATATGAATTGGCATTTAACCTACTGCCTGTGGACATCTGACAGTTAAGTTGTATTTCATATTATTTATAATTATATGCCTTAATTAATTCTGGAAGTTGACCTTCCCTGATAATTACTGAAAATTTTTATTTTGAATCAATAATTAGCATTATATCTTACTACAGTAACCCTGGTAATAGTGAACTCACCCACAGTATTCTCATACTGGGAATTTGAGAGCTATCCATAACCTAAACTAATGGAAAATTAAGTTTCCAGGTCATGATGATGTTAGGATAAATACCGCTTTGGCCAGGCGCAGAGGCTCACACCTGTAATTCCAGCATTTTGGGGGGTCAAGGAGGGAGGAACACTTGAGGCCAGGAGTTCAAGACCATCTTAGACAACATAGTGAGCCTCTACACAAAATAAAATTTAGCAGGGCATGGTGGTATGCACCTCATTAGCACACTATATTAAAACATTATTGTCCCAGCTACTCAGGAAGCTAAGGTGGGAGGGTCGCTTGAGCCCAGGAATTCAAGGTTACAGTCAGCTATGATTGCATCACTACATTCCAGGTGGGTGACAAGGCAAGACCCTGTCTCTAAAAATAATAAAATAAAATAAATAAAATAAAATAGAATAAGTGTTGTTTTGATAATTAAAAAAAATTAAGAATGTTAAAATAATATTGGTAAGTATGTTTTTCCCCTTTAGTAGCTTTTCATGAGAATTTTTTTTTTCAAATTGGTAGACCATCACAAGTTTATGATCACCATATTAAAATTTAAAAAATAACACACCAACTATCTTGACTTTCACAGACTTTACTGGGTATATTATGGGCATTTATAAATATGTTGATGGCTACTAAATAGAAGGAATTTAACATCAGAAAAGATATCAAATAGTCAATACTCTAAAAACCTGAGGATCCTTTTTAAAACAAGGTCCACAAAGGTAACATAACAAAGCTCAAATAAAATGGCATATTTCAAAGAAATGAATTTTATATAACTTAGACTGTAAAGGCAAAACAAAAGTGTTTTAAAAATTATTTTAGTAAAAATAAAGTGGAGGCTCCTCTGTTACGCAAATAGTTTTGTCAATTTTTAACTTTCCTCAAATAAGTATAATCTGGAATCTAAAAGCAGGATTTGATAAAAATACACAGAAAAGCCCATTATACTTTGCAGCCAGACCACTCAAAAATCACATTTGACATAAAAAAGAAACACATTACAATGAAAGGATTATACAAAATAAAGTATCTTACAATTCTATGATCATATTAATGTTTAGCAATACGAATTTGCCATGAGAGGCACACAAATGAGTTGTCAAATATTTAGATAAGAAATTATGAGAAGACTTACATATAGGGTGAGACAGGCTAAACAGCACAATTACAGATGTTATAAATTATAACCATGATCACTAGGAAGCCTATCAAAATCAAAGTAAGAGTTGACAATAATTTGATTGTAAGGTGATTTGTATGGAATAAAAAGGTAAGATTTTGAACAATTGCATATGTGATTATTTACTCTTAAGTTGTCATACTGGGCTATACTGTGCCTTTCTCTATTTCTAGGACAATAAAACTAGGAAAAATTGGAAAGCAACCTTAATTTTTCCTTAAAAAAATAATTGTGTAAAAGTATCTCTAAGACCTACCAACTTTTAAGGTGATAGACTGAGATTCAATTAATATTTTATTGGTATTAAACAAAATCAAACTGAATGAAATAATCATTAAGTAGCTAATACAAACAGGCACTGGGACAGATGTTAAGATTGCCTTCAATAAGTTTTAGATACAGGCATTTCCCTCAAGGAATTTTCAGGATAGCTGGGAGAGAGAAGATACTACCTAATAAACATTAAATAAAACAGGCTTAAGTATTCAAATGCACTGGGAACTAGGGGAAGAGAAAGACCTTGCTATTTGAGGAGTCAAGAAAATCTTTCCAGAGGACACAGGACCTGAGCCTGCTCTTGAGTGCTGTATAGAATTCACAGTGGTGGGGAAAAACAAAACAAAACAAAACAAAACCAGAAGGTAAAAACAAAACAGAAGGCATACCACAGGTAGACTGAATTACTCTGATGTATCTCAAGTTAGAGAAACAAAGACAATCAAGGTACATTAAAAGAACAATATATTGACTTCTCTCTGGAAAAGAACAGGGTTTGTGGCAGGGATTGATGGTAGCTATGGTAGGACACAAAGGTAACAACCTGTAGAAAAGTCATTAACAAATCTAGATTTTGTGTTTGACATGGTTTGACTGTATGCCCACCCAAATCTCACTGTGAATTTCCACGTGTTGTGGGAGGGACCCTGTTGTGGGAGGGACCTGGTGGGAGATAACTGAATCATGGGGGCAGGTCTTTCTCGTGCTGTTCTCATGATAATGAGTAAATCTCACAAGATCTGATGGTTTAAAAATGAGAGATTTCCTGCACAAGCTCTCTCTTTGCCTGCTGCCATCCACGTAAAATGTGACTTGCTCCTCCTTGCCTTCCACCATGATTGTGAGGCCTTCCCAGCCATGTGGAACCATAAGTCCATTAAACCTACTTCCTTTGTAAATTGCCCAGTCTCGGGTATGTCTTTATTAGCAGCATGAAAACAAACAAATACAGTGTTAGAATGCAGGCCAAAAAATTTATTTAAAAGACCCAGCTATAACAATAGCTTAAATATGATAAAAGCTTATTTCTTTGGATATAAGCAATTTGAGGTAACATGGCTTGTACACAACATTGGGACTCAATGGCCCTTCTGTCTTGTTGCTCTGCCATACCCGATATATCATCTCTGTCCCATGGTTAGAATGGCATCTTTAGCTACTGCCATCCTAAGTGTATTGGCAGGAAGGGGAAAGGGAAGCAAGGAAGACATTAAATTTTTTAGTTGCATGATCTGAAAGTAACACATGCTACTTTTGCTTATACCCCATTGACAAAAACTTAGTCACCCAGCCATATATAGTGACAGAGGAAACTTAAGAAATTTAGTCTTCAGCTGAGTGGCCATGTGTACCACTTAGAAAAAACAGAAACTAGAGGAATGAAGGTTGAGATAAAATAGTGTATGATCAACTCAATCCTACAGAATAGTGTGTTATAATGTCCTCTAATGAAAACTATCAAAATCCTTTGCCCTGTTTAACTCTATTTGATATCTCAAAATAAAAAAAAAATTGTGATTAAAAACATATGAAAGCAATTTTAGAAAAAAAATTTGATTCTCAAAGTTACATGCTATAAAATGGGCACTGTGTTACCATGATGAACAATGCATCCCATTCCTTTTCTTGATTCAAGCTTTTTTATTTGATATTGTGTGAAAGACAGACTGGAAGCTGTTGACTTTCTCTATCAAGGCTATTGCACTCCTTTGCTTTTCCACATTCTTGCTTCAGTATCTCATTGCTCAACCCTACCTGATTCATCATGAATTATGACACACCCTATGAACCTTGTGCCACCCTGCTTTGAGAATCACTACTATGAGGAATGGATAGTCACTGAGGCTTTCTAACTGGAAGTAACAAATAGTGCACACATTCTACAGGCCCAAGCTCACAATTATTGGAAGACAAAAGTAGCTAGGTTAGAAAAAAGAAGGTAAGTGACTCCCATAGACTTCCAGTGGTCTGTAATTTTATGTCCTTTGACCCAACAGGGAAATGGATCAAAGACACAGAGTTAACACCACAGGATCAACTGAAAGAAAAAGAAATAGGTAGAGAATGGAATCTGACTATGCTCGTTAGTCATGATACAGGCAGTTAAAGCCACAGAAGAATCTCACAAGGCGGTGCTTGTAAGTTGAAGGAAGAAACCCATCCGGGTCCTGAGATGGTATACTGTGCTGATTGAGAGCTTGAGGCCCAGAATCAGTTCCTTGCACTTAATTCCAGCAGCTGCATTTACTAAGGCTCTTATCATAAGTACTTGCCAAGCTTCAGCTTCTTTATGTATAACTGTGCTAATATGGTAGCTACTAGCCACAAGGGGCAACTGAGCACATGAAATACAGTCAGACTGAAATGTGTCTTAAGTACAAAATAAACATCAGAATTAAAAGACTTCGTAAAAAGAGAATGCAAAATATGTTACTAATAATTTTTATATTGATTATATGTTGAAAATATTTTGGAAAGTTGAAGTTATGAAATACATTATTAAAAATAATTTCACCTGTTTCTTTTAAAATTTGTAAGTGTCTCTTAGAAAATTTAAAATTATACATGTAGCTCATACTATGTATGTACTGGACAGATCTCCATCTCTAACTTTGGGAATAACAACAGTACCTATACCTCAAAAGATTGCTCAACAGAGCATATAAACCTTTAGTATATTGTTAGGCATGTAGTAAAGGTCCAAAGAATGCTAATTACCATTCTTTAGCACTTGGAGTTAGAAGGGAAGGGCTAACCTAGGTGCTTTATTCCAGGGTGAGGCAAGGGCTTATGGCTGCACACTGCAGCATCAAGCAGGAATCAGAGTTGCTAGGGGAGCTGTGGCAGTCCCACAGAAATGCAAGGAAGGAGCAGGAGGCAAAAGATTACAAGCTATATGCCTTAGTTAAGCCAAAAGGGAGGTCCAAAATGTCTTTTTAAATGGTAGTCAAACGCCATCATGAAATTTTATTTGGTCCTATGCTAAAATCAGTTGTTTAAATTGTCTTCTTAGATAGCCCAAATATATAAAATAATTTAGTATGCCAAAATTCTTCTAACTAGAAAAAAAGTAAAATTTTCAGGCCAGATTTGTGAGGTAATAATATTTTGTTATTTTTATGTGTTCTACAATAAATACTGTTTGATGAGAATTCTGAAGAAAGAGATGGAAGGAAGAAGAAGAAAATAATTCTGGGGTTCATCCTTCACTAGAGGACCAACAGGAACTGAGGTCTTATGTAAATTGAATTTCATTGAGGGGTATTAGAAGGATTTCAAGATTGTTTTAAAATGATTACAGTATCTCTAACACAGTACTTGAAAGCAATTTCTAAAGCTAAACTTTTGAAACAAGGTCATGTGGGGAAAGACAAAATAAAAACTATGCATTCACTTTAAAAATATTAACTAGCTCTTCAAACATTCTAATTTTTAACTTTACCCAACTAACTTCACTAGCTGTAGCATGCCTTCTTTATAGGTTGCATGATGTTGAGGGAATAATTTGATGCTTATAGACATTGTGTCAATTAGAAACTTGTTTGAAAGCATTAGTGGAGAATATTAGGATAAATTCCTATTCAAGAATATTTTAATCAATGGTTTATGGCCACCTTCCCTGCCTCATAAGACACTGGGCTCTGGAACCAGACTGCCTGGCCTTGAGTAATATTTTAATTGAAGGACCATGGCCTTAGAACCAAGAACTCCAGGCTGTGGATACCCTATGTCTACGACCCTGGGCAAGCTCTGTAAACCTTTCCATGTCTCAATTTTCTCATCTATTACATGGATATCCAAAGAACACCTATCTCCCAGAGTTACTGTTTAGTTCATTCATTGCTTAAAACAGAACCTGAAATATTAGCTTCTATCTAAAAATGGTTTAAATTTCTTTACAGTGTACAAAAGAATAAAGGCATATTTGAGGCCAATGAATATTACATTGTTTTGACACATGATCCTTTAACTTACAATGTCTTCATTTCTCCAACTGAAATGATATTTGCCTAGTGTTTTCTCATTAACATGTTGAAACATACTAAGAAATTGTCATAAAGACAGCCTGAGCTTTCTAGAAACCCTAGAAAGCTTTGACAAAGAGGTATATAACAAAATACCCCCAAATAGTTTAGGGTTGCCAATGAGAGGGAGAAAAACTCACTGAAAATCCCTGCAACATTTTTCTGATTTAAATGTCAGAAAGCAATCTAAAGTTGCATATTATTTGGGAAATGTAAAATCCAAATTATGCACACTTTGTTGGTAGTTCCATGAACTGTTAAAAAGTCAATCACTCAAACATGAAATGAAAATGTATTTACATTTCAATGATTCTCAACCATCAAAGAAATTATTACTTTGACATGGGACTCTTGAGCAAAGCCCACCCTTGCATGTATTTGGCTATTTACTTCTAGTTTTCTAATATATAATAGCTCATATTTCCCATTTTTAATTTTTCATTTTCTTCTTTCTAATTGATATACTGATAGTGCAAAATACGTTCATGAAAACAAAATTGATTTTCCTTCAAAGTAAAACTCACTTGCAATTTAGAAAAGGTAAGCAGGGGACAGCTGTGGTTAGGAGGAACTATCTGCACACTCTGTCACAGTATAGCCCTCTCAGTCTTTACTTACATGCACAAAAGAGGAACTGCAAGCTATATTATCCAAATTAATACAGTTTTTACAAGGTGTCTATACTTCTAATCACCAAAACCATACACTAGAATCAAAAATTGACATAACAGATACATAACAATACCGGTCCCAATAGTAACAATTACAGCAATAACAACAAAAATTTACTACTCAGTGGGCATATCTGTGCTGTGGCTGCAGCATTTCACTCTATCTGAGTGACAGGTACGACACTAACACCACTGAATAAGAAAGCTGAGATTTAAAGAGGTGGCTATCCTGCTGAGTGGTACATCGGTAGAAAGTGGCAGACACAAAATGCTAATCTAGAGATTGACGATTTTAATGTGGACACCACGCTGGATAGGGTGAAAATAAAGTTACTGCTGCACTGTCATTAGGTGATACACCTCAGGTGACCTGCACAGCAGAGATTAAATCACACTTCCTATTCTCACCTCTTCTTATTCCTGTCATTTTTTTTTAGGATAAACTGGCTGAACCAGAAGTTTGAAAATAAACTGAGAATTCTAAACAGGCTACAGAGGAGGAAAAAAGTCTGTAAGTTGGCTCATTGGTCTATAAATTGGCTCACTGCCACCATGTCCTTAATAAACTAAGCTATCCAGCCACAAATTATTTTGTAAGGGGCTAAAATTATCTTATGTATTTTTAACATTTCCTCAATTCAGAGTCTCAACTGGAATGGATATTTTATATCAATAATGCAGGCAATTTAATGTCTAGCTTTCACCTGCATTTGATATATATTTAATAAATATTACCAGCTTATCTCCTGAAGAAGGCAAAGCAGTAGTTGAGATTAAGCTAAGGTCTACCTTTGAAGGAGTTGGCCTTTAATGTTTAAAACATAAGAAAGAGAATTCAAATGAATAATTTCTGTTCCATGCTTGATTATCTGAGAATCTCTTATTCACCACATGGTATCCAAGTATCCAATCAAATTTTACCTTTTAAAATTAAATGAAAAATATGTAACTAGGATTTTAAAGAGGATGCTGAATATCTACAAATGTCTGTGAGCAAAGCTGAGTTCTGAAAATTGCAGCCTGATTATAATGCTTTGTAAGACAGAATCAGATTATGCTTCTTAACAAAGACTAAAGCAAACATGCATATTACTTCGAGAAAACAGAAAGGGAAACACAAACTATCCTTTGTTTGAAATGAAAACAAATGTCTGCATGTCATTTCAAAAATATTCTTCATCAGCAATATAGGATGTATGATTCTGAGAGCAATTAAAAGAACCAGGTGTAACAAATGCATACCACCAGATGGCATCTTAAATCAGATAGCACAGAGATTGTGAGAGTTAATAACTGCATTTCTGGGAATCAGGTTCATGAATTCCAAGTATATCTTTTCATATTAAAATGTCTGACATGAATCACAAAATCCAGAGAAAACTAACAATAATACTATATTGAATATAACAAAAATGTATGAATCTGAAAAGAAAGGCAGTGAAATAAAATGGTGATCTTGACATCTATTTATATAAAGATAAATAAGTCATTACAAATGGAGCCATAAGAGCAAAAGAAAACTTGGTTAATCATTTGAGGCTTCCCTTATTTCTATCGAAAATGTTTCTTCCTACTACTCTTTATATTAAAATACAATGTGGTTTTATAAAAATTTCTGAAAAACACTTGATTATCTCATGGATAAGATTTTTTTTCTATCATCATATAATCAGTATAATCCTACTTTCTCAAAATACATTTTGCTATAAACGTTATTTTCATATGATGAAAGCAGTCTGAAAGTGAAACTTCTTAAGAGTGTGTTAACTCTTTTAGACATAGTTTTACATATATGTATATAGCTTGCTACATAGACCTTTTAGGTTTTAATACGAGGAAAAGAACACTGAACTCTTTTGAAGGCTTTTCCCTAACTCCTCAACAGACTGACGTAGGTATCAAACCATTCCATGGACTTTCATGTTACTTCATAAGGCAATGCACACTGATGCTGCTGGCAAGGCAGACAAAATACAGAAGAACAAGCTATATGACCTCCAAGTCAAACACAAGCCAGGACTGAACTGCCGGAAGGCCTTCTCTCGGTAATATATTTTCCATTAGCGAGGTGTGGAACTAAAAGCTTTTAGTTTATATTTTTAAATAACATTACACTTTATATACCAAGACAGCAACTTTACAAAATAGTAAAGTAGTTGCATCAAAATTTATATTCTTTTTCTTTTATAAATCCACTAATTAAACCACAGATTCTTCTGTAAGAAACAACTTCCAAACAGACTTGTGTATTTGTCAAGTATCTCATGTTTCTGTGTCCAAAACACTCCACTAAGAAGACAGAAATCAATAAAATCAACAAATTCAGGAAAACAGAACAGACTAAAAAGATAACTGCTATGGAAGTGGTTACACTTACACAAAGAAACACACACATATATAAACACATACTCCAGAGGTTTTCGTATATTTCCATTATGTTATTATCATAATTTACTATATACAAATCAGCAGTGCATTTATACTAAAATTGTTTTTAAATAGAATAATATCCACAAAGCAATGATGCAAGTTTACGTCCTCAGACGTTTAACCTTTAGTAGGGTAACAGTATGAAACAAAAATATTATTCAGGACAATACAGTTAATGTCATGTTATATACGGTTACTTCCAGATTAAATGATTTCTTAAACCTATAAAATTAACCTCCACCCCCAAATAAAACAGAAATAGACATAGTTGAACTGCTTGAGATTTAATACCAATTCTGGCACTATCTAGCTGCGTAACCATAGTAAGATACACAATTTCACTGAGCTTTAGTTTCCTCATTTGTAGAATGGAGCTGATAACATGCTTTTTTCACAGGGTTGTGTGAACACAAGAGTTAAAAAGCACAGTGTTTATGATAGTAAACAGAAAAAAAAAAAAAAACTCCACAAGAACCTAACAAATGTTAGCTTTAAAACAAAAACAACTCAGTTTATCCCCCGCAAAACTATAAAAAATTATGATCTACTGTCACCATAGTGTTACGCACAAAAAGAAAGCATTTTCGCTAAAATGAACATGAAATTTTCACTCTGGATCAGTGAAAACTTTGTCATGGGTCAGAACCAGTCAGTGACTGGTATTTCGGACTGCCCATTACAGTCCATACATGTTACCGACTCAGAAAGAGAATAAAATCAATGAAGTCTGAAATTATTATGAACACTTCAATGAGAAGTTGGAATATGGATAAGATCAGAAACACTAGTATAAAAATGAGTATAACATAGATGAGATTGAAAACGTGAGTATTACCCGGGTAGACAAAGGAAAACATCTACAATTTTTTCTTTAATGAACTTAATACTCCTTCTTTATCTGGTGGCATTTCAGTATTACCTGAAACACCACTTCTCTTAAAGCCATGATAGTATTGATGTTAATATATTTTAGCCTTCTCCAAAAGAATTAAGAGTATTATTACTGCCAAAGATTGTTTTCAAATTTTAAGAATAACAATCTTGCGGATGTTTACCTTCCTGTGAAAACAACAGACATTGCTTTACCAAAGGTGCTTAAATATGTCATTATTTGTGAAAAGTACCAATTCATGAGAAGATAAAAGGGATATGTTAAAAGGGATATGTATACTGTGTCTTAAAGTAAAATAGTTGTTCATGTAATTATGACGTAATTGTAATGACTGTCAAATGTTTCCCACAGATAGTGCTACATGTTTATTGATGTTAATAGAGTATTACTGATTCGTATACACAAATACTGAATTACTATGGTTCAGCTATTCTTAATAGAATACTGTATGCATTACCACTCAGCTCACTGAAACCTGATTTTGAGCCCCTGGCTTACATTTTTTTTTTTGATACACTGTCCCAGTAGTAACTTTCTATAGTAAACTCCCTAAGAACTTCTAAAGAAAATAACTATGAATGTTTTTTTCTGGGAAAAACTATATACATAAACTCAATGTCCCAAATATGCCAAGCATTTTGTTTCATTCTGCCTGCTTGTGTTATAGAAACACACTTTTATTTAAAATATAATAAATTATAATCAACAGTCAAAATAATTTATTCCTTCTTTCTTGAGGACCTTTTACATCACTATTCTTTGTATGTTGTCTTCAGTCATGAGCAGGAAAACATTCTAGTCACGGGAACTGAAAGCCCAAGACTTTAACCCTACAATGCAGAAGTAGAATAGTGTATACAATATAGTATAATAGCCAAGCATAGGCTATGTAGATAAATGTCTGTTTAAAGCAAAGTCTTCAGCTTACCTGCTACGAGATTTCAGTCAAAGTTCTTAAACCAATGGATCCCACAGTGTGGTCCCAGATCAAGAGCATCATCATTATCTGGGAACTCAGATACTCAAATTCTCAGGCCCTACTCCAGACCTACTAAATCAGAAACTCTGGAGGTAGAACTCAGCAATCTGTATTTTGTGAAGCCCTGCAGGTGATTCTGATCTATGGCTAAGTTTGGAAACACTGACTCCACCTCTGAGTCTCCCTTTTCACATTTGTAAAATGGGTTTCCAAGAACAACCTTGCAAGACCAGAGGTAAACAGATCAAAGGACTTTGGCTCTCATGCAGTCACCTTTTATGATATAATCACTTTTTTAACCAAGGGCTGAAATTAAGGAGTATAAGGACATCAAAATGATGTGTGGCTGCCACAGGCTGGGACTGAAATGTGCTGACTTGCCAACAGTGGGCCGGGTACCAAAATAGTCTCTGGCTGCAGGACAGGCCCTAAAGATTTGGCCACTAAAATCACAAGTGGGCAAAATGCCCCAGACGAAATATTTTATCTCCATATAAAGTAAGGCCACACTGCTTCATAGTGACAAATGACAGCATGAGGCGAATAAACACTGATCTTTTAGGTCCCAGAAGACACCGATTCCTATTCCTGCTTAACTCTCCTCAGAGTGCAGGCACAGGGAATTCTCCTAATTGACGTCAGCTGCTATAAGGGAAGGACTGCCATGACCTTAAACTTGGCCACCAGTCCACTCTCACATCCAGGAACAAAGCCAGAGGGTTCTCCTGGCAACTGCCTGACATGCTAAATGGCAGGCCCAGGCACTAAGGGAATCCTTTGCTGCCCCAGGGACAAATCCCCCACTGCAGGAAACAGACAAACCAGAGAGATTAGCAGTTTGCCCAGCTGATGCTGGCCTATCCCCTCTGCCCAGAGAGCAGAAAATGAGTTCTAAATCGTTGTATTAAAAAACCTAAGCTCCGGTCTGTTTTTGCATTACAAATGAGTGGAATGTTCTCTGCTAAGTGAAAGGGAAAACAGGAAAATATGAGAACTTCAGGGAGAAATGTAAATTGGATCCCTGCACAAATCATCTTACTGTCTTGAAGAAGACTTGAAGAGATATTAACGTTTTAAATACAAACTATTCAGATGTTTTAAAATCAACTTGAACACTCAATTTATAAAAGGTCTTGTAATAAAAATGGGATTCAATCCCCCTACCCTGCCATGGCTCCCTTGAACAAGTATGAAAGTTTCCTAATCATCCCCCCTCCTAAAAATTCCTCCTCACCTCATCCTACTCATCTCATCCAGGACACTATTCCAGCCACAAACATGATTATGTAACTCTCCTGCTCAAAGATCCCCTCGACTCCCATTCCTTATAGAATGGTACCAGAATAAGTGCTGGCTATAGAGTTAATATTTAACCCTGGCCTTCCAGCCTCAGTCTCACCCTCCCATTTCCACCTCACCTCTCATACCCTTCTGAAACCCCGTCATCTCACAGCAAACCTCAAAGAACATGACTAGCCACTTTACAAAAAATACCAGTGGCTTCCATATCCACAACAGGTAGGACAGTTATTTAACAGTTTCTTTAACTCAAAGATGAAATGTAATAATCAATGAGCACTGTCAAGGAAACAGTCATTTAGACGATAGGAACATCTTTGTTCCTATAATTTTTTGGTTTTAAATTAGCTATATCCACTTGGATACTTCCTAATTTGCTTGAACAAACTTAGGTTATATCCTTTAATTTAGTCAACAATTTAATGTACTTATGCTTGGTTAGATACTTTTTCCTGTTATATTCTGAGCCCCTGGAGGGCAATAACCAGGTCTTATTCACATGTGTATGATACATACCACCTGTACCAGGTAAATGTACAATAAACATTTCATTAAATTGAATTACCAAAATGTGTTGCCTCACTGATTTGGGGCCACACTTGTTTTCAACGTTCCATTTGTGTGTTTTCAAGAACACAAAGATAAATTCAATTTCATTTTTGGGGAAAAAATTTCAAAGACGAAAAATACTTTTCTTTACAAAATGTCTGCAACACAGAAATAGTCTTCAAATTAAAAATCTGAAACAGCTACCAGTCTAGTCAGCCATGTTAGATCAGAAAAAAATAATGGAACTTGCCTCATGGCTCCCTTGTTTGGACAAATTTCATCTCTACTCCTATGAAGATGGTATGCTCACCTATCTAAATCCACATGCTAAATCCACTTTGTGAGGGCAAGTCCACACTCCTTTACTCCCTCTCCAGATGGACAGATGGCAGGGAGTCAGGAAACTAGGCAGCTTCCTGGTCCTTCTGACTTCTCCAAAATAAAACATAATAAATTTTCAGGGGAAAAAAATCCTAAATGAACACAAACCTTTCATTGCCTTATGAACATTTGATGAGAAAGTCTTTGTTCATTTTAACTTCAAAGAAATGCTAAATGAATGAAGGAATATCTAGATTTCCAAAAACTAGGGCATTAATTCCTCAGTTTTTCTTAAATGGGGGCAAACCATGGCAAATGTTAGTACAACTCCTCTCTAAACATCTGAGAGTGAAACATTTTTATTAATAAAAAGTAGGAGGGAAGGACTAGAGGAAAATCTAGTAGTGGCTTTTTAATTATAAAATATTGATCACTTCTTTTGAGAGTTTACATATCTACTACACTTAATTCTGAATTCCACAGAAGTTATCGGTCAGTAACTTAGAGTAAGTCTCTGGCCTGACTTACTCACCACTGGTCCAATATTGAGTTAATACTTCTCGAGCCAATTCCTCCTCTACCTGGCCCTAAACATAGTTATTATTTCTGAATTACAAATAAGAAAAAATAGCATTGCAAGACAAAACTAAAATGTAAATAATGTCAATCTCTCTGGAATGGGAATCATTCAAGATATTTTGATAAAGAAAGGTGTAATCTGATACTCAAAAGACCTTATCTCTTTCTTAACAGTCCAATTCAAATATTCATTTGAAGACCAATAATTTTAAAAGAAATTAGCCATCACTAATATATATGAAATACTTTTAGATGCCCCCTTTATATCAAAAAGAACAATATTCTATGTCTAAATCAGAATAATATTTAAGAGGAAAATATTTTTAGCTTCTTCAAAAATGAAAACTTGCAAATTAAGCAAACTCCATAAAGAGTAGATCCAACGTCTCTAGTATTAGAAGCTGTATACTATACAATTGTTTTTTTCTTTTTTCAAGATGGAGTCTCACTCTGTCGCCCAGGCTGGAGTGCAGGGGCACAATCTCAGCTCACTGCAACCTTTGCCTCCCAGATTCAAGAGATTCTCCTGCCTCAGCCACCAAGTAGCTGGGATTATAGGTGCCCACCACCACACTCAGCTAATTTTTGTATTTTTAGTAGAGACGTAATTTTACTATGTTGGCCAGGCTGGTCGCAAACTCCTGACCTCAAGGGATCCATCCTTCTCGGCCTCCCAAAGTGCTGGGATTATAGGCGTGAGCCACCGTGTCCAGTCCATACACAATTTTTGGACGATATTTCATTTTTACGGCCTAAGAGAAGCACACTTACACAAAATATGTATCTGATCATAAGAAGTAACAAAACCAAAACAAACACACAAACCAAAAAAAGGCCGGGAGTGGTGGCTTACACCTGTAATCCCAGCACTTTGGGAGGCTGAGGCGGGCAGATCACCTGAGGTCAGGAGTTCAAGACCAGCCTTGCCAACGTGGTACACCATCTCTACAAAAATACAAAAACTAGCCAGGCATGATGGCAGGTGTCTGTAATCCCAGCTACTCAGGAGGCTGAGGTAGGAGAATTGCATGAACCCAGGAGGCGGAGGTTGCAGTGAGCTGAGATTATGCCATTGCATTCCAGTCTGGCGACAAGAGCAAAACTCTGTCTCAAAAAAAAAATGTTATTTTGTAGGGACAAAATGCTATGGGCAAAAGAGAAAACAATGTGTCCTTCTTCCGAAAGTTCAGTGGTTCTCAAACTTTAATGTGCATCAGAATCACACATAAGGCTGGATAAGACACAGATTGTTGGGTCTCACCCCAGGTAATCTGATTCAGTAGGCTGGAGTGGGGCCTGGGAATGCATATTTTAACAAGTTTCAAATGGTGATGATGACACTATCAGTCTGGGGATCACACTTTGAAAACCACTGTTTTAACTTAGACCCTTACTCAACCATTGTGGAAGTCTCGGGATATTTTGTCTAATCTTTCCCAATGAATATCCTGTGTTCTTTGTGCCTCTTAGTATTTCTATTTACAAACAATATAACTTCAGAAATCATCATCATCTCTAAGTCGCACGCCACTTTTTAGAGCATTGCAATCTTATAGATATTTAACACATGAAAATATGTATATATATGTATAATATACTTACTCCTCGAATGTATAGATTTGACAGTAAAAGATGATGATAAGTAAGGAATTTGAAGACTCAGTGGTAACTAGGACTTTTGATTTGATGCTATAAACAACAAAATGTGTATGCGAGTGGGCAATCTCCCTCCTCAGGACTTACCTGTGACTGGCGCATCAATATCCAGCAAGTTTTTTTCCTGTCGAAGAATTGATGCACCCTCTGTTATTATTCTCAATGCAACACTCTCTTCCAGTCTTCCCTCCTTCATAAGATGTGCCTTTAAGATATCCACACGAGGTTTTCCATCATTATCAAACACTTCTTTTGCTGTAAGCCGGTGACTTGGAGGAAATGGAACAGCTGAAAGAAAAAAGGTCCAATTATGACATTAGCCAAAACTCAACAACAAACCATTCAATAATAACCACCAAATATCCATCCTCATAACAAACCACCTAATATAGTATTTTTAGGGTGGCTGAATTAAAATATGATCAAGGGCTATCTATCAAAAATTAAGAACTGCATCCTTTCTTTGATTCTAGATATAATGTGATTGCTTAAAATTGATAGTTCTTGTTCATCCGGTACTATCTCTTGCATCTATAATATCCTGATTGAGTTAAAAAGAAAAGGAATGAAAAGAAGTTTTCAGTTCAACAATAATTAATTTTGTGAAAGAAAATCATTCCTATATATGCAACCATAACCAACTTGTGCAAAGATGGGTCTCCACTAGAGAACGGGCTCCTCTACTGGGATTAGAGGCACAGGAAAAGATCTACCCAACCAGATTCGCTGCTCTAACTAGAGTCGCATCTGAGATAACTGATCTACTCACTATTTAAGAAAACAGCAGGAATCTGAAAGCAAAAAGGCAAAAGTGCACTGAATACTGATAAGGAAATCAGGATTTGCAGGTGAGTGTGTATGCTCATACTGAAGGGACCTCCTTAAAAGTGAAGGGTCAGGTTGTCAGGGAGGAGACACAGGTATTTTTAAAAATGACACAATGACAAAGTCCAATGATTGCTTAGGCTTGGAAGCAATCATTCTCTCTTCCACTCACTCACATCTTCTTAACAGCAAGAAGCTCTCTTGTAGCTACTGCCTTCTTCTACATTTGTGAGTACATTTATTCACTCATTCAGCCAGAGGACATTCACTAAACTCCTCTAGCTTGCCCTGCTTCCAAAGGTCTATGGTCAGAGACGGTATCACAAAGGTTAAATTTGCAGCAAATGGCCAGTAAGCCATTTAAAGTCTCATTATTTCTCTGTTTCACATGATGGTTCATTCACTGGACAACTCATCCCTGCCAGATATTAGAAGTATCTGCCAAGGAGCATAAACATCATCCCATGTATCTTTCATGTGCCATGCACATTATGAAACAGACATACAGCATCTCCATTGGATGGCTCCTCTCTCAGGAAAAGCACTTGATGTTACGGAATAAACTTGGCCCTCTCCTTTCCTAAAAGTGTCTCTCCAGGAAGCAAGACTTACAGGAGACCTATGCCAAAACATTTTGTGTAATCTAACGGCATAGGTTTATAATCCTGAGTGAAATTATAACTATTTAAGAGAAAAGAAAAACTGGGAAATGAACTTGTACACATGGATGCAAGGATGATTTTCTGGACAATCCAGCTGCATCTATTTCACTATGTTGTCAGATTGAGGCAGTCGTGGCAGATTCGTTGGGTGAGCAGGAGGCTTTTGTGGTCAGACAAACCTGGGTGCGAACCTTGCACTCTGCACACTCCCCAGCTTATGACCTTGAGCAAGTTAAATAACCTTCTTTGGCTCCAGTTACCTCACCTGTGAAGTGAGGATTACATCTATCTGAGGATTGTTATACTAACTACAGTAAATAGTAACAGTAGTAGCTAATATTTGTAGAGTATTTATTTTATGCCAGGCATTGTTTAGGTAATAAAATCAGAAACAACAATAAAAGTGTAAGATGAGTAGGGCGTACATACATGTGTTTATATATAAACTTATTTAGCTGCCATAACATTACTGTGCAGGAGAAATCTGAAGCTCAAAAATATTAAGCACCTTGCCCAACATAATTATCCTAGTGATTTACGTGTATAACTCAGTGAGTTTAAACCCCAGCAGTCTGACGCCAGAATACCTACAACAAATAAACTACACTACTTCCCAGAAAGTACTCGATAATGCTTAGTAAGTAAAAATGATTAATAAATCACTTCTTACAAAATTCTAATACTGAGAGGTATTTATTTCTCACAAATACTCCTTTTATTTTCCAAAAGTTACTTTGAGTAGCTTATAGTACAATAGATACATAATACAAGAACAAAAGACAAATTGTATAATCCCAAAGAATAGTAAATAATAAAAGAAATCTGAAGATTAAACAAGGAGGAGAGAAAAAGAGGAAATTAGGTCATTAAATTTGAGGCATCTGGAGGTTATTCTTTTTTTTTTTTTTCTCTGCCCTCCCTGCTTTTCCTTGCTTGACTGAATATGCTTGTTAAGAAAACATGGAGATGTTTTTCAACAGCCATATTTCTTTACACAGGTCTTTATATATGTTTTGAGATTAGAAAATATCTTACCTGGCATCTCCTCAAAATTCCTTAGGCTATAGACCGTGAGTCAAGATATGGGCTGGGGGCTCGAAAGGGGTAAACTTCAAAAGGATGCGTGTGGTAAGGGCAACAGCTGAATTTTTTAAAAATGATTTCCCAAGGTGTTTTAGGCAACAGTGAAGGTTTAAGTGGCTCTGCATAACCGTCAGGCAAGAATCACAGGTGCACAGAAGGAAAGGAGGCTAATATATTGTCAGGCAGATAAAAGCAGTGGGTCTCTGCCACACATGCACTTGCTGGCCTGATTAAACTTAAGATAGATCAAAGAATTAAACCTGAAAGTGCCAAAGCATTTACGAAGGTGAGAGGCAACAGGAGAGCACCCCAGGAAGCGCCTCACCTTCATGAATTAGTCTTTCTCCAAGTCCCTAGACTCCCTCCAAGGCTAAGAACACTGCCATAACAGATGCTCCACCTTCCACTGCAGATCTTTTACCTTCCAGTAATTGCTAATCCTAAGGCAACTGGCTAAGGTAAAGCCACCTGCTCTGAGATACTGGAGCTGGTTCCAAATAAACAGGGGTGAGAAAGGAGAGGAAAAAGCCCAATCAGAGGGCTCTATTTCGAATTGGATGGAAGAGATCCTGATGAGATGGGGCCCTCTACCAGTTAAACAGATGGCAAAACCTGCAGGGAACCAAGATGGGCAGTAATGATGCCAAAGACTGAACACAGAGATGCCGCCAGTGAAAAGTTTTCTAGAACAAAAATAAGACTGTGCTAATATTTGTGTATTTGTGCACCTTTTGGCTTCATAAAAAACATACCAGCCTTACAAAGGTCACATTTATTTGCTTTTTCTGTTCACCTAGAATCCTACATGAAGACCTGTGCCAAATATTGAGCAAAAACTATTTAGACCAAAGAATCCAAATCAGCTTGGAAACATTTATTTAATTAATGCATTGTGAAAGTTGCTACACTTAATATAACAAAATTGGATTTCCCCTTCCTTCCTTTGCTTTGAGTCCACAACAAGTTGCTTTCACTGATACATGAGCAGGCCAGCACTAGAGAAATGACGTTTGTGCACATTAGTAAAAATTCAGAAATAGCTGTTGATATTTGGGCTGGTTCTTTGCAAAACAATTTTTTTGTAACTGCCTGTAAGCACAAAATATAATGCTAAGATATCTTAGAAGCATCCTTCTCAGGATGAGCTTCTAATCAATCAAGAAGCATATCTTCTGAGAAGATACAAACCTTCTCAGCTTTCACTACTTCACAATTCCCACCCAATGCCACTTTTTTCCCTCAAATTAATAAAACAGCAAAGTAGATAAAATCTGGGACATGTAAGTACTTGACCGACTCCTAACAGAAAACATCACAGAAGGCTTTAAAGGCAAACAACATATTGGGCTAGGATTATGTTCTCATGTCATTGACAGTGGAAATCCGGCAGAGACTGATTTTCAAGGGTCAATGACATGAAATTGTTTCTTTTTCTATCTGATGTTTCCAGCAGAGAGTTTATCTATCTGATATGGAGAAAGGTTACTAGTCTACCTATGAACCAAACGCATATGCATCCAATATTGGCATCTATATAACTATTATTAAAGTTGTTGTCAACTATACATTTACCAGAGAGAAACACATTTCAAGTCAAAAAAAACTCTGCAGCCAGAGTAATCCTAGCCCTCAGTCTGGCTGACTATGGGAACTACATCTCAGAAAGATCCAGGGATCACTTTCTGAGTTTGAGGGTAGGTTAATTTTAGACCACAAATATGTATTCAGTAGCGTAAGTGATCTGTTATCACTCTGGGATAGTTCCAGGTATCTGGGATTTCTACTTCTCAAATCTGAGTCACTTAAGCCACTACTGAAGGGATTCCACTATTTAATAGGAAACATCTGAGGGTCATTGCCGTGGTGACACCTTGACTGGAAGATTCTCAGTGACAATACTAGTGGGATATGTAACTTTTTAAAATACTGTATCAAGCCTTCTAAATCCAGCGAATTTGCAAAGACATTGCATCTGTCATGATTGATTCACTGGTGTGGAGCCTGTTTCAGGGAAAGAATTAAAATGTTTGGCATTTTGTATGCTTTTATTTATGGTATCAATGGTATCATTGATGGTATGGTATCAATTAGTAGATCTCAATCTGGACTTCACATTCACGTAACCTGGGATGTATAAAAATATGCCAATGAATATTTTTAAGTATCAGGAACAGGCTACCTACTGTTTCACCTCTACCTAGAGTAGTCCTATAAATGCTGACAAAAAAGATTCAAGAGAATATTTAGCCTAGTGATCTTTTAAGCCTTTATTTTGCTTCTTTTTTCCCCCCTCAAACAAAATTATGCCAGGAAACATAAGTATATCCAAAAGAGAAAGGGATTAAAGCAGCGTGCCTCCTTTCTCCTCAATGATGGCAACTAAGGAGTGCTGACACAATCCTGCTGCTCTCTGGAGCATAACTAGAAAACTCCCAGTCAAGACTGACCCCCTCATACTAAATAAAAGGAAAGTGAAGTCCAGAGAGAGGATGAATGAATCATCCAACATCAAACGATTAGTCACTAGCTGGCCAAACTAACACTAACATTAAGGTCTCTTGATTTCAATTCCAGCACTTTACCCTCTATATTTACAAAATATTGTACTGACTAGTCACACATGGCTGTTGAATACTCAAAAAATAGCTACTCCAAACTGAAATATCCTGCAAATCCACAGTAAGCATCGTACGTATTTAGAAGACTTGATACAGTATTTTAAAAAGTTAAATATAACATTCATATTTTAATATTGATTTTATGTCGAAATAATAATATTTCGAATATAATGGGCTAAATAAAATTTGTTACTAAAATTAATTCCAACTATTTCGCTTTAGTTTTAAAAAATATGTTTACTAGAACATTTGAAATTGTATGCCTAGCTTCCTTTTACTGGACAGTGGTATTCTAGATCCTGCATCCTTCTAAGTAAATGAGAACAAGGTGAGTGGAAATTAAATTTCTTAGCCTTTCTTCTTTCCCAACTTTGGTTTAATTTCTACAAAACCTCAACCTATTTCAAAACTGGTTGCACACTGATAATTGCTTTTTTAAAAGATGATGCCCATGCTCTATGTCTAGAGATTCTGATTTAACTGGTTTAGGGTAGGGCCAGGGCATTGGCCTATTTTTACCTAATCCCAGGTTACACAAATATGAAGTCCAGATTGAGAACCACTGATCCATACCATAAGTAAAGGCATAGAAAATGCTGGGCACTTTAATTTTCCCTCTAAACAAGTCAATTTTCCCTCCACACCAGTCAATCTACCACAACAGATACAATGTCTTTGCAAGTCCAGACACATTTATTTCATCCCTCTCTGTAATCAGGACATGTACAGGAACAGCTCTTATCCCATATTTCATGTGGCAACTGTCTGAACAAGGACTATCAAAGATACTTATGTCAGCACATGTTAGGAGAACAACTTAAGCATATCACATGTCAGACACAGCTTAAAACACTTTCTGGCTTGACCTCCTTAGACTGGAACACCATCTATTCCCCTGTGGACATTTGTGTATGTCACAGTCCACTGTGCTAATCAAACTATATCAATTAATCAATCAGCAGCACCTATTACGCACCAACTATGCATTGTATCTCATGCTAGGCACTGAGAGGAGCAGGAAGAAACGGACCACAGATAACAAACATAAGCCAACCCAAGCTCTGAAGAGCGTACCAGGTGGTATAACTATCAGTTTTTGCTTGAGATAGTTGGCAAAGTGTTAAACTGCAGAACTAAAGAACAAGTTTAAAGACAATGAAAAAAAAAAATGTAAGTAGTAAGAAAAAATTGTGTCTCTCTACCCTAAGGTTATGGCTGAATTCTTAGAAACTCTTTGATCCAGTTGCACATTTCTCTTGTTTAAAGTACATAATAAATATTTAATTTTTTAGATGACTCCAAGAGAAGAAGTTCTGTTTTTAAGTTATGAAAAATAGAATATGTCTATTGTAAAATATATGCCAGTTGAAATATAAAAAGTAGTTCCATCACCAAAATACGTGAAATCTCATTCTACTTCTGAACAAAGAGTAAAGAGATACGTAAGTACTAAGGACTTTTCACTGAATTTTATTTGGGTTCTAACATTGAGCAATTAGGTTTAACTTATATTCTCCTGGATGAAAAAACATATATCAGTATGGGGGATATGTGCTTATTTATGCACAGAATGGATATTCTGGATGCAAAGATATACAAAACATGTTGTCTGGAAGAGAGAGCTAAAAATTAACCACAGCTAGCCCCTAAGAAGAATCGTAAGAACGTATTTATTAGGGTTCTACTTATGCTACTCCTGCAGACACTCATCACTTGCGTGTTTGAAAGTCTTTGGCTTTTATTATAGATATTAATTCCCTTCAAATAAAAATACACATGGCCATCTCAAGTGTGGTTAAATATTAGACTTGCAAACAGAAAAATCCAGTCTCAATTAAAATTTTTAAAAATGATTTTTTCATAGATCTATAAATAAAAATACAACTTATTAATTTACTGGTGTTTTTTCCTGCTGCTATGATGACTTCTTCTGTCCTTGTCAGAAACCTCCTTACTAACCTCCTCTAAATACTATCATACCAGTCCTGAGCCTTCAAATGTATTCAACTGTTAGATACAGTATGTGTCTTGATCATTTTACTAGCAGATTGAATAGCTCGTTTGAATGCTCACTGAATGTTCACATACAAATATAGCAAAATAGTATCTTATGTAACATACCAACGTGTTAATCAAAGGGCATTATGGTGCTCAAAGCACTTATTGAAATAAGCATTCTTTTTTTTCCTCAGGCTTACAGAATATATATTATACCCAGTACTTTGTCAGATTAAATCTGAAATGTGCTACAAGCAATTATTTAATAAAGATCAGACTAATTAAATGAATTATTCCTCAGCCAGGCATGGTGACTCACGCCGGTAATCCCAACACTTTGGGAGGCCAAGGTGGGCTGATCACAAGGTCAAGAGATCAAGACCATCCTGGCCAACATGGTAAAACCCTGTCTCTACTAAAAATACAAAAATTGGCTGGGTGTGATGGCACGTGCCTGTAGTCCCAGCTACTCAGGAGGCTGAGGCAGGAGAATCACCTAAACCCAGGAGGCAGAGGTTCCAGTGAGCCGAGATTGCACCGCAGCAGTCCAGCCTGGGCGACAGAGCAAGACTCCATCTCAGGAAAAAAAAAAAAAAAAATATATATATATATATATATATATATATATATATATATATTCCTCAACTATGCAGCCATAAAAAAGGATGAGTTTGCGTCCTTTGTAGGGACATGGATGCAGCTGGAAACCATCATTCTTAGCAAACTATCACAAGAAGAGAAAACCAAACACCGCATGTTCTCACTCATAGGTGGGAACTGAACAATGAGATCACTTGGACTCGGGAAGGGGAACATCACACACTGGGGCCTATCATGGGGAGGGGGGAGGAGGGAGGGATTGCTTTGGGGAGTTATACATGATATAAATGATGAATTGATGGGTGCTGACGAGTTGATGGGTGCAGCACACCAACATGGCATAAGTATACATATGTAACAAACCTGCACGTTATGCACATGTACCCTAGAACTTAAAGTATAATAAAAAATAAATAAATAAATAAATAAAAATAAAAATTAATTAGAGAAAATAAGTATCTGAGCAGTACAGAGCTTCTATTATTATCCAAATTTCAAAATAGTTTTTAAATGTTTACGTATATATATTTAAATACACTTATTTATGTGTATCTATTCTTTCTCCTTCCCATGTACAGATTTTCGCGTGCTCCTTTCACCACATATTCTTGAGTCTAAGGATCCAAGGACACAGAAATGAGTGACAGTCCACAACTTCCTCAGCATGAAGTCTTGAGAAGTTCTATCACAAAACTACTTTAATTTTTGATATTTTGCTTGCTTCATTACAATTGCAAATGGCTTATATAATGAATTATGTAATAATGATTCAACATTGAATAGCATTTGACAAAAGTTATTTTAATGGTTTCAAAATATTTCAGCATAATTGATAAGTTTAAATAAAAGTTGATTTTTTTCTTTAGACAGGGTCTCCCTCTGTTGCCCACGCTGGATGGCAGTGGTTGGTGCAAACACAGCTCACTGCAGCCTCAGCCTCCTGGGCTCAAGCAATCCTCCCACCTCAGTCAACCTCCTGAGCTCAACCAATCCTCCCATCTCAGTCTCCTGAGTAGCTGGGACCACAGGTCCCATGCCACCACAGCTGACTAATTTTTTAACTTTTTGTAGAGATAAGGTATCATTATGTTACCTAGGCTTGTCTTAAACTCCTAGGCTCAAGCAATTCTCCTGTCTTAGCCTCCCAAAGTGCTGGGATTATTGGCATGAGCCACGACAACTGGCCCTGATTTTTTTTAATGTTGTTCAAAATTTTAAAGTTATACACATAAGTCCAGTGATTGACACATGGACAATGCCAATCACAAATTATACATGGGCATGATAAAAGAAAAATTGTATTTACTGATTTTGAAATATATGCTATCTAATGTTTACATTAAACTTAGAATTGTAGTTAAATATTAAATGTCTTAATTTACATGTTTAAGTCAAATACTTAAAAAATTAAATATATAATTGAAGAATTGTTATTTTATATGAGTCTACTCTATAATGGTTTTTAAAATTTCATATATATATACACATATATATGTTACACCAAGAGGTACCCCCCGCTATCTTGGATCTCTGTACTAGATGACATTATTACAAAAATATTTTCAGCAAATGATGTTTATACTAATCCTCAGAATAGCAAACTAAAGTAATGCATGAAATTCTCCTCGCTCGGATGAATTTAAAGAGAGAGGCTTTTATTTATACATTTATTTTTTGGACTTGAACATTTGCTCTCTTCTCCAGAGAAAAATGCCATGGGAGAATAAGAAAATCAAGAAACAAACAAGGATAGATACTTTAGGACTAGATGAATTTATTTCTCAAGTGAGCCAGTCCCTTTGAACATGGTAATTATTCCTTACAAATGAGGAGTACCCAGGGATTCTGAAACTTTATTTAATCCAGGTATATTTTTAAAAATGTATTTATTTATTTATAATTAAGTTCTGCGGTACATGAATCCAGGTACATTTTACCACTCAGAAATCCTCAACTCAATAGCCTAAGTAAGACATGAAATATAAGGAAGGACTTGACCTATTGAGTTGAACTGCTTGACAGAAGTTTTTTAATCACTATAAACTTTAGAAACCTTTGTATTAATAAACCTTACAAAATACAGTACTTGCCTTCTTAGTCCTCAATCCTAAACTGGTAAGTTGATAGGGGAAAAATATATATATATATCTATGCCCACATACCCACATATAACTTGTTCCTTTTACCTTCTTCATTCAATTCTATGGGCCTACACATTTTCCATGTCCATATGCCCACCTACCATCCCCATCCTCTGTGGTTAAAACATCTATAGGCATCAAAATCATTTTATTTAATGAATAGGCCTTCTCTTCTTTCAAAGGGTCTTAATAAAATGGCAAACATATGTCCCAAATGATACCAAATAATGTAAGCCTTAAGTGACAATTTAAGAATGTTAACCACTTTTGGATATGAAAGGTGATCCATTAAAAAATAATAAATCTAGTATATAATATCTTATATCTGTGACCACAGTGAAGCAACGATCGAAATATTTTGCCTGGCAGTCACCTTCCAGAGAGCCAACAGCAGGAGCTAAATTCCCAAGTTTGCATGTAATTCCCACCTGCTCTGGCTCAATACGCCCTACTCCAGGTAGGCTCTAGAGCACGTTGCAGCAAAACATCAGGCCCTCTGTGTCTTTCCATGTTTCAGTAATGCTTACACTGTTTGCTTCATTCTGATGACCAGACATGTTCTCATCCACTATCTGTGGTCCACCATTTCTAAGAACCACTTACTCGTCTGAATAACACAGAAGCATGCAGGAAGTTCCAATTCTCTGCACTTCTAATGTTCACTCCCCAAATCATAATCTTCACACACCTATTTAAAAATTGGAATGTCTTGGCCGGGCGCGGTGGCTCAAGCCTGTAATCCCAGCACTTTGGGAGGCCGAGACGGGCGGATCACGAGGTCAGGAGATCGAGACCATCCTGGCTAACACGGTGAAACCCCGTCTCTACTAAAAAATACAAAAAACTAGCCGGGCGAGGTGGCTGGCGCCTGTAGTCCCAGCTACTCGGGAGGCTGAGGCAGGAGAATGGCGTGAACCCGGGAGGCGGAGCTTGCAGTGAGCTGAGATCCGGCCACTGCACTCCAGCCCGGGCGACAGAGCGAGACTCTGTCTCAAAACAAAAACAAAAACAACAACAACAAAAAAAATTGGAATGTCTTAATGACTACCACCTACAATAGTATTCTCTCAAACTTCATTTGCAATTGTTTCATTTATCTTCAAAATGAACTTGTCAATTTTGGTTTAATTATCAAACATGCATTTTTTAATCCAGCAAAAGGAAAATGAACAATTTTATAATAAAGCTATGACAAGCTGCATTCCTTTCCTCCAAAAAGAACCACTCTTGGGAGATAATTTCCACCCATATGTAAGGTAAATTTTGTGCATAAAAGAAACTTTCAAGTAATTAAGGAAACAGATTGCTGGAATTACAATGCCAGTTGCAAATGTACAGGTAACATCAAATCTCACTCCAACCAATCAGTCAATCAATGATCACTACTCAAAAACAGAATAATTAAGTAGAAGGATTAACAATCAAGTCCCATTGAGTGTCTAGTCCAGTGCTCTGGCATTTGATATGTGCTTCTGAGTCAATGTAAGAAAGGACTGTCTTTTCTCCATCTCACTCACAATTTATTTAATACTTCTGTGGTACTAGAAGCAGTCTAAGAAGAGGGAATAGAAAATAAAATGGCCTTGTTCAGATCTAAAACTATGTAATTACAAAATGATAGTCAATAGCCAAAACAACAGAACACTGAAAACTTCAGTTAGTAAATGTAAATGTCTTTTAAATAGCCATTAGAATAAAGAGACCATGGCTGCCACATTGTGTGGTGGAAGCTGGGGGCCCATATCAAAGAGTAAACAGACAGATGTGACCAAAATTGAGCAACAGAATAGAAAACTGAAAACGGACAAAAAAAAATTGCAAACATTTTGAAAAACTAAATTACTTTAATTGCATATGTGAATGCAGGGTCACAGATAAATCTGTTGTTATTTATGATGTAAAATTAACCCAGTAACAATAAAAATAATGTTACATCAGTACAACAGTGCCCCACCGCTAAGATCCTAAAACACTATCACATGGAACTTCAGAAAGTAGTTCAAATATTTCCTTTAAAGGAACATTTTCCTAGTTTATAAGAATGCTATTAATACACATTTATTGAAGTATGACTCAATTAAAGGCATTTTAATTGCTAAACTTGCAATATCCAAGACTTAATAGACTAACACTTTCTCAGCAACTCAAGAGTCAGAAGTAGTTCAGGGGGACAAAGGCCTCCTTTTCCCCTCTTTATAGTGTCTGCATGACAGGCTACCAAAGTGAATCCAAATCTTACTAGTAGACACAAATGAAAAATTTATTGAGAAATTCAGCTGTTAAGAGTAGCTAAAAACTAGGCCGGGTGCGGTGGCTCACACCTGTAATCCCAGCACTTTGGGAGGCTGAGGCAGGCAGATCACTTGAGGTCAGGAGTTCAAGACCAGCCTGGCCAACATGGTGAAACCCCATCTCTACTAAAAATACAAAAATCAGCCGGGTATGGTGGCAGGCACCTGTAATCCCAGATACTTGGGAGGCTGAGGCAGGAGAATCGTTTGAACCCAGGAGGCAGAGGTTGCAGTGAGTCGAGATCATGCCACTGCACTCCAGGCTGTGTGACAGAGCAAGACTCCATCCAAACAAAAAAGAAGAAGAAGAAAAAAAAGTCGTTAATAACTAGAGTATCTAACACAGCCTAAGCACATATACAATGGCAAACAGAATCATGTTAATTCCCATGATATATGAGTTTGGCTCCTCAAAGCATCCAAAAAGCTTCAGTTCCATAAGTTTCTCACTATCCAGATTAAACACACTCATTTAGGCATGACGGGCAGTCATTTAGGCAGCGCTGTGCCTTCATTCAAGTTTCATGTACGGAAGTCATAATGAGTAGACTAGAAATACACTACTTTTTATTATCATATAATTTAAAATCACTCATTGGCTTAAAATTCTCACTCAAGAAATAATCATGATTAAATGTAGAACTACTAACAGGTTAATATAAATGTAAGATGTAGGATATGTTCAGTGAAAAGTGATCACACACACACACGCACAAATAGATGTAACAGTGTGTGCTACTTCAACAATGGAGTGGTATTTTGTTTTGAAGTCTCTTGATACATAATAATGCTCCATTTATTCAGAGCTTTTTGGTTCCCGTTGTCTTCAACAACCACAGTGCAGTTCCACACCTAGAGCAAAGGTGAAAAACCTCACCAAAAATTCATGTCCTTTATTCCACAGGAGAGGAATGGAGCCATTCCCAGCACACTAAATACAAAGGGATGCTGGCATGGCATAATTGAGTGTGCATGTATACAGTTCTATATTTCATGACAGTCCTAAGGAACATCAGGGAATATCCGTGATGGTATACATTCCACATTTCACAAATATTTTCTATTACAGATACCTAGACAATGCTCTCTATTACAGAGGAAGAGAAAGGTAAAATACAATTTCAATATACTACCTTTAAACAGAATTGTAAATAATTTTAAAAGATATATGTCTTACGTGATTTCAGTGAAATATATCATTCCTTGTCTACAGCATATAATTAAAGGTTTATATACACTGTCAATTCTTTTTTGGAATATAATTCAAATCAGGAGAAGGTTCTCATTCCCAAAAGAGTGAATTCAGTAATTCATAATGAAACAAAATATTCTTTGATTTGCTAATACTCTTTATATCTTTTTTTTGTTTTTTTTTTTTTTTTATGATATGTAGGGTACAGGCATTCATTACGTACTGGAAAAAGAAAAATCTCCCATTCTACTCATTACATAAATGGAAACTATGTAAAAGCAACTTTCCTTTATAAATACAAAGGCAGAAAATACAGAAACTTCTACAATTGATTTTCTGATATTGTTATTCTTCAAAAGCAATTTCAATAGCTCATGATTTTTGAGAATATTTATATTTGTAATTATTATTAGAAATAATGTATACTTCCATAATAGAGATTTTAACAGTCCAAAATGCAATAAAAGTTCAAGAATAATCAAAGAAATAAGGAGAAAATAAACAATTTTTTATGACTTGAGGAATATAAATTTGAGTTCAACTAACCAAACTGCCAAGTTACATTGCATTTTTTTTTAAAGCAAAATCCTAAATAGCATGTGAGTTTTACTAGAACAATTTCCCAAAGGTACTGGCAATACTTACTCCCTATATAGCCAAGGAGGACCCAATTATTACTCTCACACCAAATGATAAACAAAACAAACAATAATCAGTCACCCCACCTCTTCTTAACTCCCTTACCACTAGAATTACCCTAGGGATCTTCATGCTTAAGAGACAAAACAGTATGTCCTAGAAGCAAAGACAAAATTTTGGATCAGATTCATGACAAGAAGCCATTCAAAGTATATTTTGAATGTAAGACTGATGTATTTTATTTATTCACATAATTGTCCTATTCCAGATGCTTCTATACAAATAAGAAATGTATATGAATAGACAAAGAATGATGTGGATCACTGTAAAGACAGTCTATGTATCGGCCACAAGGTCGACCATCACTTTTGTACTCAAGCAACAAAGAAAGAAAAATACATGGGTGCTGACGAGTTGATGGGTGCAGCACACCAACATGGCACAAGTATACATATGTAACAAACCTGCATGTTATGCACATGTACCCTAGAACTTAAAGTATAATAAAAATAATAATAATAATAAATAAATAAATAAATAAATTATCCAATTTTAAAATACTGAAAAAAAAAAAAGAAAAATACAGAAAATGTCACTGCAATAATTAGGGATATGTTGAGTAAGTCATCAACAACCCACCAAAATTAGATTTTGTTAGTGACTGAAGAACAGGTATCTAAAGAAAGTGAAATATTTTTAAATATTATTAAAAGAAAACACATAGAACACAAAACAAATACAAAGTAAAGAAAAATTACAGAACTTCAGAAAACTAATTATTACAAAAAAGGAAAAGTAAAGTTGAGTAAATCATCAAATAAAGGGCTTAGGAGATTGTTGAAATTTCATTGCAACTTTATGTGTTGCACAAATTTCTGAGAAGAAAGGCCACAATTTAATAGATTCTCAAAAGAGTCTGTGACCCAAAGAGGCTAAGGTCCACTACAAAAAGTCTTCCTCACCATTACCATAGTAACCATATAGTCTAGTTCCTCAATTACCCTGTCTGGATTATTGTGATAATAACCAGACTATTTCTCCAAGTTCCCAGTTATCTCACCTTTATCCACCTGATCCTCAAACTCTATGGTCTGACTATAACCAATTACTCAGTACCCGAAGTATTTCAGGCAATTTCAAACATTTCTTCAAGCTTTTCAGAGACAGTAAGGTGAAGGCATTAAAAGTATGAATTCAGAAGCCAGACTGTCTAGGTAAACCATATCATCTTGAGCACATTATTTAATTGCTCTATGCTATAGCTGAAGATTAAATGAACTAATATTTGTAAGGTGCTTGGACCACTGAAGATTAAACAAACTAATATTTGTAAGGTGCTTGGCCCATTACCAGCACAATACATACTTCACAAGTTTTCCGTATGATTAACAACTACCTTGCTTTACGTCCTTGGCCACACATCCTAATCATCCCTATTCAAATAGCACAACTTCTTAAAACACAAAAAGCCTGCTCTCCATCCAAATCCACCACATCCTTGAGTACTAAATACTTAATAAAAATATCTTTTGATTACCAAAATACAGTGTTCTTTACTTTGTTTTGTGTTTATTTCTTTGTCTTTAAAACATAAAACATTTGCTACCAGTATTTATTTTTACTCTTACAAAGCAGCCTACAAATCATTAGACAAGTTCTCTGCTAAGTTCAAAAAAAGTTTACACATCTGTAGTTATGTTCTTAAATATCATCCAATTTCACATTCTAATTTTCTAGTTCAAGAAACTGAGGCTCAAAGAGAGTAAGAGTAGTAATTATAACAATGAAATAATAAAATAAATGTTATATAATTTATATACATACATATTGTTTAGAACAGTATCTGAGATGTAGTCAATTCTCTCACAGATTTACTTCATTGAATCTTCACAACAGTCTTGTGATTTGGGTACTGTTATTCTACTTTTTATCTTCCAAAACCCAGACACAAAGAAATGAAATGACTTTGCCAAGAATGCACAGCAAATAAGTAGGGGAAGTCAGGGCTCACATCAGACCCCTGCTATGGAGCTGTGCTCTTGCTATCCCCTATCTGTAGATAACTGACTCATCCAATGATCCAAAGGTAATTAAGGGCAGAACCCGAAGTACACATCCAGTTCTCCAGATTTCCCTGAATCATGCTCTTTATTTTAGAGTTCACTATTCCCAACCCAGAGTGATGGACACAGAAAGCATTCAAAAAACATTTCTCTAGTGATTTACTGGTATATGATTCACATCTCACCACATAATTTTCTAAATGCAATAATGTTTATTCTGCATGCACAGTTTGCTCCTTGAGTATCTTATCTGGCTCTTCCGCCTTCTTAATTTAATTGCTCCCAGCCTTAAAAGAGACCAAAATGTTACAAGGAACAACTGGTTCAGTAATCGGCTTGTAAAAGGTACACATTTCTTTGTTTTAATTTAATTTTTGATGAGTTGATCCAGAGATAAATGAGTCCTTCAAAGTATTTCCAAATATGAACACTGAGCTTGGGTTCCACACAAAATAAATTCTTCCCACCAATGCTAGCTGTCCCCTCTCAGACTGGCCTATGATTTTGTTTAAAATGTGCCTCCTCTGCCTTTACTCTTTAAAAAGCATGTTAGTTAACCTGCTGTTGAGAATTTTCAGCAATACAGAGCAGAAACTGAGCTCTACATTCAACAAAGTGTCATGGTTATTAGTTTTGAATTATCTAATTGCCTATCTTCACATAATAGTTTTAATAGTTGTGTGTCCTTGAGAAAATTTTTAAGAAACCAGTTTCATCACCTGTAGAATGAAGATGTAATAACTACTCAAGAAGCTACTGAAAGGATTAAATGAGAACACACTTGCAAAAGTGCTTTGTGCAATACTTGGTGTGAAGTATGAACTCAGATTTGCTTAACTTATATATTTTTAATTATTTGTCATTATTCTATTTAAGTGAATTCCTACAGGATTTCTTTTATTCCATATGCCTGCATTTTGGGGTATACTTGAAAACTCTCATTTGATACATATATATATATATACACACAAACATCACAAAACGCCTAAGTATTATATATATATCACAAAAGCCCTAAGTATTAAGTAAATGCTTATACCATCTAATTGGTCTAACAGAATGGAACTTATCTGGCAATTGACAAAGACAGCCTCAAGAACAAGACCATGTCCTTTGCAGGAACATGGTTGGAGTTGGAAGCAATTATCCTCAGCAAACTAACACAGGAACAGAAAACCAAATAGCATATGTTCTCACTTATAAAGTAGGAGGTGAATGACGAGAACACATGGATAAATGTGGGGGAACAACACACACTGGGGTTTGTCAAGGAGGGTGTTGGGGGAGGGAGAGTGTCAGGAAGAATAGCTAATGGACCCTGGGCTTAATACCTAGGTGATGGGATGATTTGTGCAACAAACCACCATGGCACACGTTTACCTATGTAACAAACCTGCACATCCTGCACATGTACCCCTAAATTTAAAAGCTGCAGGGGGAAAAATAATAAAAACGATGGCCTAAAGGTGGTTGTCTAAACAGGAATTTTATTCATTATCATGGGCAAATAGGAGAATTATTATTATGAGTATAATGTGTCTTTAGTGGAAGGCTCAAAGTAGCAATTAAAAAAACTACTGGGGGGGGGGGCGCACCCAAGATGGCCAAGCAGGAACAGCTCCAGCCTCTAGCTCCCAGCGTGAGTGACACAGAAGACAGGTGATTTCTGCATTTTCAACTGAGGTACTGAGTTCATCTCACTGGGGCATGTCGGACAGTTGGTGCTGGTCTGCGGGTGCTGCCCGACCAGCGAGAGCTGAAGCAGGGTGAGGCATCGCCTCACCTGGGAAGCGCAAGGGGGAAGGGAATTCCTTTTCCTAGCCAAAGGAAATTGAGACACACAAAACCTGGAAAATCGGGTAACTCCCACCCTAATACTGCACTTTATCAAGGGTCTTAGCAAACGACACACCAGGAGATTATAAACCACACCTGGCCCAGAGGGTCCCACATCCACCAAGCCTCCCTCATTGCTAGCACAGCAGTCTGAGCTCTAACTGCAAGGCGGCAGCAAGGCTGGGGGAGGGGCACCTGCCATTGCTGAGGCTTAAGTAGGTAAACAAAGCCACCGGGAAGCACAAACTGGGTGGAGCACACCACAGCTCAAAGAGGCCAGCCGGCCTCTAGAGACTTCCCCTCTGGGGACAGGGTATAGCTAAACAAAAAGCAGCAGAAACCTCCGCAGAGGTAAATGCCCCTGTCTGACAGATTTGAAGAGAGCAGTGGATCTCCCAGCACGGAAGTTGAGATCTGAGAACGGAGAGACTGCCTGCTCAAGTGGGTCCCTGACTCCTGAGTAGCCTAACTGGGAGACATCCCTCACTAGGTGCAGACCAACACCTCACACTTCACATGGCTGGGTACACCCTGAGACGAAGCTTCCAGAGCAAGAATCAAATAGCAACACTCACTGTTCAGCAATATTCTATCTTCTGCAGCCTCTGCTGCTGATACCCAGGCAAACAGGGTCTGGAGTGGACCTCAAGCAATCTCCAACAGACCTACAGCTGAGGGTCCTGACTGTTAGAAGGAAAACTAACAAACAGGAAGGACACCTACACCAAAACCCATCAGTACGTCACCATCATCAAAGACCAGAGGCAGATAAAATCACAAAGAAGGGGAAAAAATAGGGCAGAAAAGCTGGAAATTCCAAAAATCAGAGCGCATCTCCCCCTCCAAAGGAACGCAGCTCATTGCCAGCAACAGAACAAAGCTGGACAGAGAATGACTTTGACGAGTTGAGAGAAGAAGGCTTCAGTCCATCAAACTTCTCAGAGCTCAAGGAGGAACTACGTAACCAGCGCACAGAAACTAAAAACCTTGAAAAAGTAATGGATGAATGGATAACTAGAATAATCAATGCAGAGAAGACCTTACAAGAACTGATAGAGATGAAAACCATAACACGAGAACTACGTGACAAATGCACAAGCTTCAGTAACTGACTCGATCAACTGGAAGAAAGAGTATCAGCGATTGAAGATCAAATGAATGAAATGAAGTGAGAAGAGAAGTGTAGAGAAAAAAAAGTAAAAAGAAATGAACAAAGCTGCCAAGAAATATGGGATTATGTGAAAAGATCAAATCTACGTCTGATTGGTGTGCCAGAAAGTGATGGGGAAAATGGAATCAAGTTGGAAAACATTCTGCAGGATATCATCCAGGAGAACTTCCCCAACCTAGTAAGGCAGGCCAATATTCAAATTCAGGAAATACAGAGAACGCCACAAAGATACTCCTCAAGAAGAGCAACTCCAAGACACATAATTGTCAGATTCACCAAAGTTGAAATGAAGAAAAAAATTTTAAGGGCAGCCAGAGAGAAAGGTCGGATTACACACAAAGGGAAGCCCATCAGACTAACAGCAGATCTCTCGGCAGAAACTCTCCAAGTCAGAAGAGAGTGGGGGCCAGTATTCAACATTCTTAAAGAAAAGAATTTTCAACCCAGAATTTCATATCCAGCCAAACTAAGTTTCATCAGTGAAGGAGAAATAAAATCCTTTACAGACAAGCAAATGCATAGAGATTTTGTCACCACCAGGCCTGCCCTGGTGGTGACATGCTGCTATAAAGACACATGCACACGTATGTTTATGTTTATTGTGGCACTAGTCACAATAAACATAAAAATAAACATAAACATATATGTTTATGGTGGCACTATTCACAATAGCGAAGACTTGGTATCAACCCAAATGTCCATCAGTGACAGACTGGATTAAGAAAATGTGGCACATATACACCATGGAATACTATGCAGCTATAAAAAAGGATGAGTTCGTGTCCTTTGTAGGGACCTGGATGCAGCTGGAAACCATCATTCTCAGCAAACTATCACAAGAACAGAAAACCAAGTACCGCATGTTCTCACTCATAGATGGGAATTGAACAATGAGATAACTTGGACACAGGAAGGGGAACATCACACACTGGGTCCTATTGTGGGGAGGGGGGAGGGGGGTGGGATAGCATTAGGAGATATACCTAATGTAAATGACGAGTTAATGGGTGCAGCACACCAACATGGCACATGTATACATATGTACACGTTGTGCACATGTACCCTAGAACTTAAAGTATTTAAAAAAAAAAAAAAAAAAAACTACTGGGCTTTTCCAAGAATATTTATGTATACAGCAGCATTTCCCAATTGTAATTCAGGGTTAATAGATGTTTTATTAAAAAGAAAAATCTGGGTGGGGATGAGCTCCAAAACATCTATGTTATAAATGGTTAAATTTATTTATTTATGGCAAGTTTTCTTAGCGATCTCAATAATCTGTATGTCTGGCTGGTGTCTTAGAGGATGATCAATCATGCCTCATTTTCCAACATTTTTCCTATAAAACTGAGTCCTCCTGACACATCTTAAAGTATGTCTCCAGAAAGTACACTATAAACAAAAAGCTAATCATTTTGACACAGTGAGTTAGTTCATGCAAACATGAATATTCTGTAACAGATACCAGCAGTAAAACTGGCCAGAAATTTTAATCAGAGTCATAAATATGATAGTTTTTTAAGGAAAGGACATACTACACTTGTTCATCAGTTTCAAAAAAGTTAAAAATTTGCTTATTCCTGATTTGTATTAAGTCGTACGTGCACCATACTATGAAACAGTGTATGACTATGCAATAAAAGTTAACATCTTTTAACCTATAATGCATACAGTGTTTTCTTAATAGTATGTGACTGCAGTCGTATAATACCAGTTTAAGTCAAATATGATTTGAAAATTACTAAATGGTATTAGGTATCTTCAAACCAATGTTGGATAAGTAAATTCCCAATATTTAATTTCAGTATAAAACTGATCTAGCAGCCTTAACTTGACTGCTTTACAGGGCATAAGAAATGTTATCATTTGGAACAAAGAGCTCTTTTATGAATATGATGTTTTCAACTTAAAAAAAACTCAACAACCATAAGACACTACGCACATATGCTTTACATTTTTAACACATTTTCATATGTATGATTTCATTCAGTCTTCAGAATAACCCTATGTAATAGGTATCGCAGTGTTGGTTTTATAGATTAAGAGAATGAAGACAAGGAGTTCACATTAAATGGTAAAAATAACACAGCTTGTGGGCAGAGCCACGACATAATCCTAGAGTCTTGACTCCAGATCCCATGCCCTCTCCACTAAAGCTCACTATATTAATCTGAAAATGCCTGTAAATTGTAGGTTATCAAAGGTATTTGTTATTTTTCTAACACATCTACTTAGGGAAGAAGGAAATTGAAGAATTCCAAGCAAAGAAAATAAAATATTTCATTTTTGACAGTGACAGGGTTGCCACAGCTGCAGGCACTCCCATCTTCCCTCCACTTCCACACCTACTGTTAGACATTCTCAATCTGTACTCATATGCCAGCCACGGATAACCAAGATTATCAGTCATTTAAATGTTTACTCAAATTAATTACAATGGATTTTTACTCTCAAGTAAGAGATTTATTCCTTATTTTGGAGGGCCAACATGGAAGAAGTCTGGGTTACAAAGTTGTGCTTGCCCCAAGGCTCTAAGATACCCATTACGTGTATTCAAATCCTTTTCCTAATACCTACTAGGACTGGGCACTTGGGTAATTTATTTAATCCCAGTATTCCTGAGTGTCCTCATCTGTAAAATGGCCATAATGATAGCACAAAGTGGTTGTGAGGATTAATAATAATAACATATCATATAAAAACTTAAAACAATGCCTGACATGTACTAAGTGGTCAATAAACATTTACCATTATCATTATGAGACTTCATAAAGTGAGAGGAAAATCAGAAACATATAGCAGCTCCCTGAGTTGTGATTTACCAGAAAAAAGATCAAGAGCAATAACAATGACCTCCATACAATAAGACATGCTGGTTTTCTGCACCGACATTGTCTCCAGGGAGGAAGTTCAATTTCTACTATTAGATAAAACTCAAAACTCAATAATGAAACTAACTCCTCCCATAGCAAGATAATCTGTAAAAGCTCCCTTTTTCAAGCCAATGTGTTCTGAGGAGTCATTCATATAGATTTAATGATATAACTAGCCACCAAAATCAACTAGGAGATCTCACTGAAATAATCAGTGATCAAATGCAAAGGGCCAAATTTTGTTATGAAAATCTTATTTTGATAAACTCTGACTACAGAGAAATCCAAAATCATTGACACTGATTAGACACATGCCTATAATTAGCCAGGTCAAATTTCCTCCTAGTCATTTACCTCATTTTCATTAAATTAATATAATTATTTAGCCGAAATGTAAGAGAAGAATGTTAGGGAAACACTATTTAATCTAATAGCAATAATCAAACATTTTCATCCTTAAGGCATAACAGTATAGCTATGTACCTCTTTGTTAAGAAAACCCTCATGTCCTTTCCTGAGATTTTGTCTCGTATATATTCTCTGAATTGAGTGTACATTGAGGGAAATTCATTTCTACCAAGTGCAATATTTACAATAATAATATTTATAATTAACATCAGTAATTCACAGTGCTATATATTACATTTACCAAATGTAGTATGTGCGTTCAAGCCAAAAAGAGAATTTGTTTTGAAAGTCTTAAAAATAAATGCAAATTGCCATGAAATTAAAACAGAAACTATTCAGCTAGCCAAAAGGCATTAAGCAAAATATAAGAGAATATAAAGAGATATCTCTAATATTTGCATGTAACTAAATGAGGTTTTTACCAAAACCACAGAATGTTTTAATTACATGCATTATATTGATTTCTTCCCAATTCCTCACTTCTAATATTAGAAAAGGAATTAAGTGAAAGTTTTCCATTTTTTTCTTTTCAACTTAATTACCTATTAACAATCCAGTTACCATGTAAGCAAAATGTAACTTATTCTTAATTTGTTACAGCGAAAGCATTTTCCTTCCTCTGGTACAGAAAAAAACTAAATGAAGGGGAAAGAAAGTTCAATTATGTGTACCAGAGACAAGGACTTGGTGACCATTCTAATCCTAATGTCCCTTCTAACTAAATAAAACTAACCTTCAGTTGTTTTCATCATGTAAACATTTAAAAAATTTCTAATTTAATGAAGCTAATGCAAATGGCTCCAGAAAAATATATTGCTGATATAATTATAAATTTATTTTAAAACACTACTAATCTATTTTCAATGTGATCTATTTTATCTTATAGTATAAAGATGAATGCCATCTAGCAAAGGTTTAGAAACAATGTGATCAGTTTCAAATTAAAGTTGTATCACCAAAGCTCAACAAAGGCACTAAGGAGTGAAGAGAAGTAAGACATTCAGTAGATGACAGAAGGCATCGTTACCAAATTTGGAACATCTTGTATTAAACAACTATCTGGCTTAATTAAAAGAGAAAGTCCCCAAATCTCAAATGTTTACACCAAGATTTAATATCTAATAGAAGAATCTAAAAATTATGGTGCTTTTTGAGACTAATTTTTTTTTGGCTGACCTACATATGAATGCAAAGGAAAGATATATCATAATCAGTAAAATTACACAGCATTATATATGATTTATCATTGAAAAATATTATTTCAACATTGTACCCTGTAAGGGAAAATAGTAACATGGTCCTCAAATAAACTTAAATTACATAATTTCCTTCCCATTTGCATAATAAATGACATTGTCTCAGATTAAGGAACTAGTGGTGATAACAAATGAGCACAATTATACTTTTTTGAATCATGTATTTTCTTTACTGTTCCCAATCATGGTGTTATGAATTACATTTCACCAGCTGATCACCAGATTTTGGTGCTATATTCCAAAAACATGTGAGTCCTTCAAAACTACTTTGTAGAACTGCTCAATTGCTACAAAAATGGCCTGTAGATTATAAAACTTTATTTTTTCTTTTCTTAGGATGTGGTGTCACTCTGTCGTCCAGGCTGAATTCAATGGCGCAATCTCATCTCACTGCAGCCTTGACCTCCCCAATGCAGGTGATCCTCCCACCTCAGCCTCCTGAGTAGCTGAGACTACAGGTGCACACCACCAGATCCATTTATTTTTTATTTATTCATTTATTTATTTTAGTAGAGACGAGGCTTCACAATGTTGCCCAGGCTGATCTTAAATTCCTGGGCTCTCGCAATCAGTTCACCTGGGCCTCCCAAAATACTTGAATTACAGACGTGAGCCACCATACCCGGCCGGCCCCATAACCTATTTCTCACAGTTAAATAAAATCACCATATATATTTATGGCAAATCATATCAGAAACCATTTTGACAAAGAAGCTTCTAAAAAAAATTCCTTCCTAATGTCACGTTCAAATATGAATAACACAACTCAATGATCAGTGAAAATAAAAATGTTCAAAAAATTATATAAGTAAAATACGCTCTTTAGGAGCATCAATCAACTCAATGGTGCTAGCTCTTAGAAACTCATCTAAAATTTGCTGAAGAAATAAGCCCCAGTAGCAGCAAAACTGAGGCTGGACATTGTGGATTTCATTTATCCCTGAAGCACTTTCCTCTGGTATCAATAGTTTTGAATATGTGGATTTTGGGCCTGACTCCACAACAACTATGTTAAGTAAGTCTTTATTGTTCCTGTTTGACAGATTAAAAAAAAGAGGTTAAATACTCTGTTCAGTTTCACTCTACTATTAAGTAGCAGAGTTCGGATGCACACTCAGGTATATTTGGTTTCAATTGTTCACAGTATACTCTTCTAAACTACCTAATCTATTAAATAAAACTGGTATTCTAAAATAACTTTCAGAAACATATTCAGTATTTAGACTATAAAATCTAATTATGTTTACATGTTGAGTGAGCTGAAACACTACAGTGTAGTGTTTACTGGTCCTCAAGTTAGCAGAGAGAATCAGTCAAGGATCTGCCACTCACCGACTACATAGGTGTGGGCATTTCACTTCACTTCTCAATAGCTCAGTTTCCTTATTGCTAAAATAAGCCAATACTGCCAGTATCTCCAGATCTCCTTCCATTTGCAAAAGCTATTCAGGGGCTTCACATATTTCTCTCTCATATATAGCCATTTCTTCTGTTGCACAAATCCCAGATGCATCCCCAAATCTACAGGTTTAAGGGAACACATTTAAATCATAAATCAGGACAAGGTCCAGTGCAGTCAGTTGTACAGTGTGACTACTGCACAAGTGTCTGGATGAGGCAGACACTGAGGCACTGAAATCCTGATTCCCATAAATGAGTCAAACTGTGGACCTTTTCTACGTTCCTGCATGGGGTAGACACAGGTCAGACAGAGGGCCTGAGTGATGCTCAAGGGACATATATCATAACAAAAGACTTGTTTGTCAAGGTTGGAAAAGGAAAGAAATGCAATAGTTTTATTAATCATCTTCATTTTTTGGAACTTGAGGATGAACTACCTGTCTTGGATGAGCCCAGCAAGGAACAGGGTCTTAATAAACTTGATGGAAAAATAAGCAGAGAAAAGAGAAGGAGTAACTGTCAAAGAATGAGTGTGAAGGGAAAGCTGAAAGAAAAAGAAAAGAGAGGAAAAGAGAGTTATTAAATGGAGCTATGAAAAATACACTAGTTTTCCTCCTCATTAATAATGGAAGAGGGAATAATGCCCCTTTACCAAATAATAAGATTTTAACCTCAGCAAATCCTGAGTTAAATCAAAAGGTTTACTATCAAACACCATTTAGTTAACATTCATAACTCCCACTAAAAACCCATTAAAAACTGAATTTTAGTATTAAATAACTGGTTTTTGGAGTTAAACTGTTAAAGGATTGAAACATACTCTCCTACCCTTACTGTTGAATTTTTTCCCTTTGTTTAAATTTTGTTGTTGTTGTTGTTACACCCAAGTTTTCCCATAGCTCTCACCATATGAGGTCAACTTCTGTTTTCACAAACACTAGGAAAGCTGAATAATAATTACTCACAGTTTAAATTCCTTTCCAGAAACAATTCATTTAGAAAAAAATAAAGGAAAAAAAAATTATGTGTAATAACGGAAAATACAGTTCATCCAACACCCCAATAAGATAGGAACTCAAATAATAATTCAGTGGTGGGATAAACTTTAAAGCAAACTACTCTCTGAGAAAAAAAGAATAGAGACCTAAAATGAAGTAAATGGATATGCAAGAAAAAGTGGCAAGTTTTTATGCTGAAATGTAAAGAAATACACATTTTTAAAAGTCTTAAATCAGACATAAGTGAACAATAGATGAATATTCTCTACCACTATTTGTACTCCACAGTTTTTACTGGTTATCCATATGCTTCTTCCCAGCACAAATAAACGCATTGTCCCTTTAAAAACACCTGCTAAAGATCTGAGTTTGTTCATTCATTAAAAAGTTTTTGTTAAAGTGCCTATTATGTGTCAAGACACTGACTTAGGTGTTATGAAATCAAAGTTAAAATCTTACTTTGCAGCAGGGCATAAAATGGGGGAAAATGGAAGGGTGTGACTGCGGCTTTATTGTCAGTCTGATATGCTACAATTTCATGGTCTTGTGCTTCAAAGTTTCCTGTTTCATCACTGCATCTGGAAAGTATACTATCTATAATCCAGATTATTCTTCTACTTAATGGTTAACAGACTGCATGCATAACATTTTAATAAAATCTATTCTCCCTTCACTCCAGCCTGGGGGACAGAGCAAGACTCCGTCTCAAAAAACAAAAAAAAAGGCCGGGCGCGGTGGCTCAAGCCTGTAATCCCAGCACTTTGGGAGGCCGAGACGGGCGGATCACGAGGTCAGGAGATCAAGACCATCCTGGCTAACATGGCGAAACCCCGTCTCTACTAAAAAAACACAAAAGCTAGCCGGGCGAGGTGGCTGGCGCCTGTAGTCCCAGCTACTCGGGAGGCTGAGGCAGGAGAATGGCGTAAACCCGGGAGGCGGAGCTTGCAGTGAGCTGAGATCCGGCCACTGCACTCCAGCCTGGGCGACAGAGCGAGACTCCGTCTCAAAAAAAAAAAAACAAAAAAAAAACAAAAAAACAAAAAAAAAAAAACAAAACAAAACAAAAAAATCTATTCTCCCTTCACGAAGTATTCTAGAGTATAATGAACATTGCAGATACACAAAAGTACAATTAAAAGTAAAGCTCTAGTATATTATTTTCATGAGACAGCTTCTGAATCGCATCTTGAGAATAATATTAAAAAATAGCATGGAAGTAAAGACAGAAGAGAATTAATCACTTTAAAAATAATTAGATTTTGATAATAAAATCTCACCATTAAACTCAGTACATATTCTGTTTCATCTAGCTTTCAGTAAAAAAGCCGATAGGAAAATGTCACTTATAATTTATTTCAAATAAGGTATTAAATTATATTATTCTCAACCATCCATGGTGAACAATAAAACTTTTATTCCTAGAAGTTTTATTTTTTTTAATTAAGGCAATCCTAAAAGTAGTCAACACCTAGAATAAAATGAATATTTTGAAACACATTACAGTCTTCAGTACTGTCATCTTGGGAGAGGCTGGTTGGCAAATTATTTTCCATGTAACAATGCAGACTGATTTTCTAAATGTATTGTTTAAATTGCAAAATGAAATGAGGGAATTCAAACTCAAAAGATTTCTAAATTTCCTTCAATAACGAGATACACAAATGCATAACTTTGTAGTATTAAGAATGGAACTAACTTTACATGTAATTTGGCCAAATAAATGTTACTGAACGTCCATAATGATCATTTTCCATGAAGTTAAGTACTTAATCATAAGGTTTGATTAACATGCTCTGGTTTCTTGCATGCCATGTCATCATTATAATCAGAAAACTAGAAGAAATTTGCTTCAATTAAGTGTAAAACAGATGATCACACTTAGGAAGAAAACATATTTAACTGCCACTTATATAGTTGTTACAATACATACGAATATTTTAATATAAAGGAAATCAGATTAGTGGCCTCATTTTTACAAAAGATGTTTACATCTTTCAAATCCTTTGAGACAAGGTCAGGGAACACTTTCTTAAAATAATACTATGGATACTCAAAGCTTTCTTTTTCAGAATTACCTGACAGTATATTTGTTTTTTTTTTTTTTTTTTTTTTTTTAATTTGTTGATTTTACTTAACAGCTAAAACAATGGTCAAATGAGAAGGGAGAAAATTAACCTGTTCCTTTTTTACCAAAACCATTTTTAGTTCTATTTTAATCTATCTCTTTACAATCAAACTAAAATGTCTCTCAAATAACAGTATTAACACTAAATTTTATTTAACAGAATCACTGATATATCTCAGCTAGAGAGAAATGGATTTTAATAAAAAGATCTAGCTTTTCTGATGCTGAAAGAAAAATAAACCTATCTGGGGGCAACTGACACTAGGGAAACAGGTGATTTTTGTTTGTTTGTTTGTTTGTTTTTCTTAATTATTCTTCCTACCTGTTACATGCAAATGAAACACATTGGTTATTTTACTTCCCCAATTTCCCAATTCACCTGAGGACAGTGTCTGTTATCAAATAGCTCTCTTATACATTCTCTATCAATAACTGTCATACACACACAGCCACACACAAAGGTTTATTCATTCACATTAAATGACGGCAGGTGTGCCAGTCACAGTTTTGCCTCCAAGTTTGCATTATAAAAATTTAAGCTAAACCCAAATGAGCACCTTTGCCTTAAATTCCTCTTGTAGTTTTATTGAAACAGATTGTCCTATTTGAATTAAGTTATGAGAAAATCCAAGTATTGTTTCTAGCCACTTTACATGAGCATTTTAACAGAAATTCCAGTGAATAGAATTTTTATTATCAAAAATTATGTCAAAGTAGAGTTGAACGACTCTAAGCAAAAATCATTCATGTTATAATTTGATAACAGAAAGACTCCCAAATTCCTCCTATGAAATGACTTGCTTCCACAGATTCTAAGTTTCACGTATACTTTTCATTAGTTACCAAGTGGTAGAAAGAACTAATTACAAGTGTACATTGTGTAAAGTGTTAAGTGTTGTGATAGAAAGAGTAACAGATGGCCATAAAAAAGCAGCCACACTATAGTGACTCTTCCAAGGGACTCGCATGGAATTATACGAAATATATCGTTGCCTCTGTAGTTGCTAAGTATAATAGAACTAAGTAAGTCTATCCCTATTAATTGCTTAGTAAAATGGTATTTTACATCAATTTTAAATGTTTCTAACTCTGTCAGATCTAACATATTCCAGGTCATTTCATTTAAAAGTTTGTTTCAAATAAAAGGCATATTATGAGAAGTAAACAGCATTCTAGTTAGCTTCCCTTCACAGATGCAAGAATTTAAAAACAACCACAATTCCCAACCGGAATTCTGAGTATTCCATTCACTTTGCTAACAAAAAAAAAAAAAAGAAAGAAAGAAAGGAAAAAAATAAAAAAGTATAAGAAATTATTCTAAACAGACTACTTTATTGAAAAACCACTTAAAAAATTCAAGTCCAACACCAGCAATGGGCACATAGAAATGTAAGACATATACATGGTTCATGAATGTCAATCTTAATGATGACTGCATGCATACCACCAGAGTGAACACACTATAGTATATAATCATATTTACAACTGCAAAACATCCTTATTGTACAAAAATAATATATAACAGCATCAGTTAGTAAATTTTTGTTTCAAGAAACAAAACACTCTTCCCTCTAAAAGAAATGCATGGCTTAGTTGCTATCTGGTAGCCGATGTAACTTAAAGTTCACATGTGTTCTTTCTTATAGATTGCATTCTTAATAATACCAAAACACACTTAAAAATAGGATATATCAAATCAGTAAAAGATATCTAACAAATACTTAACCTGTTTTTGTTTTCTTTAGAGATCTATTGAATTTTTCTTATTAGTTCTCATAAATACAAAATAACTTGTATTTAAATTTGAAACCCAGATTACAAATGCATTCTAAAAATAATTTAAATAATTGCAATCATTTATCAAATTTTTTAAGACCACTGGAAAAATCACTGCTTTGTTCATGTATATTATTTCAGGAATTTTATGAAATTAACAGTTTTATCCTTATTACAAACACATTGTTCTTTTCCTTTAGTATAGGAGAGAAAGGCATTTAATTTCAAATATATATATGAGAACCACATGATAATATAAGTGGACGTAATTCATTTCCACACAGAATCAGTTATCTCAGTTTATAAAACTTTCCACCCTCACCTCCACCTCAAATACACATTAAAAATACATTCAATAACAATGGTATGCCATGATTTTTCTTTTTAGCCATTGTTTTTTCCAGTCCATAAATATAATAACACACAAAAGATTAACTTCATTTTTCTTTCAATTCTGTGTGTTTAAGTGTACTAGAGGAAGGGCACACCTTATATTCTTTAAATTGCCCAACATTACATATGGAAATCTGATTATTTTTCCCAACTGTTATTTTATTCCAAGGTCATAACTATCTATTGGCAGGTATCCAGGAATGGATGATTCATTGCAATGATGAAAATGTGTTTCATAAAAATATCATTTACATCAACGATAGGCCAATTGTACAAGGATAGTATGAGGATCTACTCTTAATCAATAAATAAAAATATGAACTTTCATTAAAAAGAAATGTGCTTTACCCTATGTAAACATACTCGTTTTTGCTCCAGAATCTCCAATGAAAGATATGTCCTACACTGAAACACAGTTATCAAGCTAGATTAGCCAGTTAAAATTTAATTATCCATGCCAATCGTGCAGGTCAATGGTGCACATAATCCAAAAATCATTTGTATGTGAAAGACAGACATTTGGGTATCTCTGACAGTCTATTAACGCACATTATTTTCAATAAATTATGGAAGTCATTGTGAAAGGTCTACTTAGGTCTATTTGCCCAGGCTCTCAAACCTGTCAAACTATTCACATTAACTCCTGCATTTCCCCCATGAAGAAATGAACTAAGTAGTCTCCTAGACTAATAGACAGATTGGCTTAAATTTGACCTTGGCTCTCTCTTTATAATTAGTTGATTCATTCCCTAGAGGAGAGAGGTAATTAACTTACTGATTCAGAACTTCTTAGGAAAGAAATATAACTATCTCACTTAAAAGGGCTTTCCTTGTTCCCGTAGACCTAATGCAATCTTAGATTTAGACAGAAATCATAACTTATAAAATCGTTTCAAACATATTTAACTCCTTGGCTCTGCCCAACAGCCTAGTGACTTAGTTTAGGTCAGAGAGCCCTAAGGCACAGACAGGGTACGTAGTATAGGCAAAAATCATCATTCCACTTACTGAGAAAACAAAACGAGAATTAAGGTTTTCTGACTCTTAATTTAGCTCTCTTCCCCTGATTCCACAATTACATGTCCATAAGACTGTTACAGCAATATTTATAGTACAGTGATATTTCAATGTGGGATAATGTATTTGCAAAGCAAATCTGGACACTCATATGAAAGCATTCATTCCAACCTTCCCTTTAAAAGGAAATATTTTTCTCACCAATCTCCTTCCATAAACCAAAACTAATGCTTTTATAAAATACATAAATGAAAACTTCATAATTTCAATGTATAATTACATAATATCATTATAACAGCAACACTCTGGAAACCACATATAATTTTTAATCTAAAATAATCTCTCCTTCAACAGGCAAAAATAGAGAAAATAAACTTCAATATAAACATCTCTTAAAATAAGAAATGTATATTCTTCTGAAGTACCAGAAAGTCAACAATCTCCAATCTTTTTTAAATACAAACCTATAAAACCATTCCAAGAGGGGAAAAAATTAAAGGGAAAAATTAAAGGGAATAATTAAAGGGAAAAAATTAAAGCCCCAAAATTTGGGGCTAATCAGCACTAATAATACTCTAAATTAAACTAAAATTATGAAAACACCAAAAATTGAAATGACTTCTAATAACACAAAAGGTGTGAAGCACAGTTACAGGCTCATGTTAGGTGACCACAAATTTATCATCAAAACCAGGACATTTTGAGGAATGAAAGGGGTGCTATTAATAATTACACTGGGACGGCAGGCATAAATCTGTATTGTCCTGGGAATAAAACAGGACATATGGTCACTCTAATTGTAAGTCTTTACCAGCTGGATTTTTTAAAGGATTCCCAAGCATCTTGGTTTTGAAATGCTTTCAGCTTTTTAAGTCAGAATTCTTTTTTCTTTCATTCTGTTGTACCCCTACTTCTCCTTTCCAATCCAGGAAAATATCAGTCAAGGCCCTTTACTCCTTCTTCTCTGCATTTCCTATTATGTCTATTAATTGAGGGGAGAAATGTTTATTAGTCTGAAAATCTCCTTTAAAAGCTATTACTTCTACAATAGCTTTATGACAACTGTATTTCCATTTCAAAATGCCATTGCTAGAGCTCCGAGGAGAAAGCAGCAGCAGGCTGGTTTCTGCCTAAACCTACCCTACTACGCTATTGTATATTTGAAGTCACCTGAAGCCGGACTTTGAAAAACCTGCCATAGCTAATTTGAGGTATGTGTGTTACAAATATAAAGTCTTCTGAAATTCAATATTCTGAATAAATAAGGAAATCGGGGCAGGGGGAATGGCATAGAAGAACTGGTCAATACTGTAAATAAGTTTCATTACACAAAGCATGGTTAGGGTTTCCAAAGATATTTTCAGTAACTCTTAATGCTCAGAGCTGTCCAGTGGTTTCTCATCTCTTTCAGAGAAAAGCCAAACCCCTCACAAAGTATTCTATTACTTTCCTCACTCCCCACATACAATGCCTCTTTTGCCCTGTTCTGCTTTCCCACCTACCTCACTCTGCACCAGTCAACCCAACTCTCCTCTCTGAGATTCCCAGCAGACATGGTGCTGCCTCGGGGATTTGGGATTTGCTGTGGTTAGAACATGTAACCCCATGGAAGTACTCCGCTGTTCTCTCGCCTCCTCTAGGTCTTCCTACAAATGTTACCATTCTGAGACCTTCCCTAACTACTCTGTTTTAAATGGCACATCTCCCAGCACGACTCCTTTTCCTTTCTAGCTTTACTTTTCTCCATACAATCACTATTTGATTTACAATTTATCTTTTTTTTTCTGTCACTAGAATGGAAGCTTCATGAGCATGAAGATATTTTTGTTAAATACGCTCACTTTTGTATCACCAGTGTCTTGAAAAATGACTGATACTTAAAAAAGGACTCAACAAATATTCGTTGAATAAATGAATAAGCTAATAATCTAAGAAATGTAACCATTAAATGAACAAAGCCTATAAAAATGTCTCACGATTTGGAACCGAAATAAATAGTTCTTTACAAACCTTGTTTACCAACAGATGATTTAAAATTAATAGTTAAAATTACCATTTTGCAAATGTCCCTTTAGGTATCTTTGAAACACACAGTTTTTTAGATTTTAAATAATTTATTGGTTTCAGAATGTTTTTTATCAGTTACAGGCAGAGCAAATTAGAATTTTATGATGTTTAAGGATAGTTCTAAAGCAATGGTAAACAGAGATTTTCTGACAGTTAAGAGAAATTTAAAATAGAAAAAGTAAAGGTGTCTTTGTGTATTGTATATATAAAATATTCTTAAGAAATTATATGACGACTAACATGAAAACAATGACTTTCCTTTTTCTTCTCTAAAACATCTGGGATAGAGGTAGATTTAATACTGGCTACTTTGTGTCAATGTACTTTAAAAAGCAAATATCAATATGTGAAACGGAGGCAATCAAGTTCTCAGTTTCTCAATCAAGATGAACATTTGCGTTTCAGTGTGGGGAATAAGAAACATGGTGGGCAAGACAAAACCTGTATTTCCTTTTAATAGAAAATGGTTATAGAAAATAAACTGTTACATAATATAGTCATGATAGTAATGTTGACATCCCTGAAAATTTGAATCTAACATTAAAGTAATATTATTCTTCTTTCTACATGATAAAAACCTTATAGATAGAGGCCCTAAAGTAGGAAAGTCTTTAACCCAAGTAGTGAACAGATCTGTGCTGATACACCTCTGCCAAGACCTAAATCTGTGATATCTGTGAACTATGTGGGACTCCAGGCTTCTTGCAATCTTCCCTAGTTTCCAGTTACAGACATGCACACATACAGGCACATGTGCACACCTGTCTGCTTCCTTTCTCCACCCTAGTTGTTATCATATCCAGCACCTGGCAAAATTTCCTAAAAGTGACAAAATGAAAAATGCAGAACCTCCTGACATCCTGATACTGTACTTGGGAAATGGTTACATATTTCAATAACCCAGGCTTCCGTGCATTACTTAGTGCATATTCGTAACACAAAGGGTCTAAGTCAGAGACTGCAGACTATTGATACATAAAAAAGTTTTGCTAGGTGAAGGAGTCTCTACAAATATCCTTTCAACTGTCAAAAAACAAAACAAGTTCTAACTCAGTAAATTCATCAATTCAGTTCATGGTATCACTGAACTGAAGCTCCAAATGCACAACTGTGTTTCTTGTATTAATACTATGGCCACTGGAAAGTCCTTGAAACCTGGCACATCCTTCACAAGCATCATTTTTACTCAAAAATCTTACAGGAAAAGATATTTTTTTTGTAGTGAAATACATATATTTGGAGGACTGCGCAACTGCTTACATTTCTTTTTTTTTCATATGAAGCGTAAGACTTCAAAATTTACAGACATCCCATTTGCAATGGCCTCTCAGAGTTAAATCTCTCATGTAAGAACGTGATCATTCACCTCTGTATTCATGGTGTCTTCTAACAGAAATGTTCGAAAAATACTGATATCATGAAACATTATCACTTCAAGCAGAGAAAAGAGAACAGATTTACAACCACAAACATGTCCATGGCTCAGGATAACTACTTTTTTTTATGATGGACACCATGTAGTAGTGCAGGTACAGACGTTTATAGTTCTTTTACAATTAAACATGATCTACTTTAAATAAGCATTCCAAAAATAAAACAAATGTGGCTCTACTGATAAGTTCAATGTTGAAAACACAGATGTCTATAGCATAATGGCAGGTAGGTATGTACAGTCATACATACATACATACACATAAATGACATCATTTAATAAAGACACAAATGTATAGAGAAACAGAAAACACAACATAATTAAGTATCGATTAGCAAAATGAATCCTCATCAATTTCCTAAGGAATTCACTGGATTATAACTTAAAGTTCAACTAAATCCTTCTTTTCTGTTTGACCACTGCTTTTTTCTTCATAATTTGCTACTTCTCCCCTCTTGTTTTATATACTAGATTACATAGTATTATCATATATAGGAGTAAAACTGTTGATCAACTCTCTTTTTCTTATTCTACACTCTAGTAGTTGAAAAGGAAACACACCTGGCACATAGAAGGCCATTCAATTTAATTTTAACTTCTCTTCCTCATATTTCAATTACAGTAGTGGTGCTTAGAGGATAGTGAACAGAACTTCTCTCATCATCCAACAGGACTTTTCTTTTTTTAAAGCTTCTATTTTTGTTCTAGGGGTACATGTGCAGGTTTGTTATGTAGATAACTTGCACGTTGCAGGGGTTTGGTGTACAGATTATTTCATCATCCAGGTAATAAGCACAGTACCCAATAGGTCATTTTTCAATCCTCACCCTCCTCTCCTCCACCTTCAAGTAGACCCTGGTGTCCATTGCTCCCTTCTATGTGTCTGTGTGTACTCAATGTTTAGCTCCCACTTATGAGAACATGCAGTATTTGGTTTTCTGTTCTTGCATTAATTCACTTAGGATAATGTTCTCCAGCTCCATCCATGTACCCATGTTGCTACAAAGGTCATGTCTCATTCTTTTTTTCTGGCTGCATAATATTCCATGGTGTGTATTTATCACATTTTCTTTATTCAGTCTACCAGTGATGGGCATCTAAGTTGATTTCATGTCTTTGCTATCAACAGGCCTTTTAAAGGAGATTCTCTCTTCAATGATTCAAGCTACCCATGATGGAATAAAGTTAAGTTCTATGGCACACAAAATCTAATATGATAAATAATTTAAATAGATGCAAAATCATTTTTTAAGTAGACAAAAAATATTGAAAACACTTATGTTTCAATGAATGTTTCATGATATGAATTCTCTATTGTGATCTAAACAGAATTCTCTTTGAAATCACCATGAGACTCCTCTTTCAGGGTATACCTTCAGAGACTCTGTTATTAAACTATAAAAATTCTGCATTTCTGAGCAAAAATTATTGAGGTGCTAATATGTGAAGTTTTATGATAATTAAATCACAATTCAAAGTTATGAACACATAGCATCCATAACATAGACATTTTTATATAATTTAAATATAAACCATTTCAATCTTAGATATGGAAACTTAATAACCAAACAAATGACATTAAAGAGTCTTGATTAAAGGTACTATACAAAATGGAATTCTACATTTTCTTTTTTCAAATTATTTTAATTTGGGACTCTCATTCAGTTCTTGAGAAATCACAACAAAATATCTCCATGCATATTTGGGGAAAAAAAATCCTTCACAGCAAAGGGCGTTTTCTTTCCTGCCAAAAAAATGTTTTTGTGAATTAGAAGCATGTACTGAAATTCACAAACAGCCAACTATCAAAGATTTTAACTTTGGAATGGGGTAGGGACAGGGAACCTAACAGAAGTGAACTCTATCCCCCTGTTCTTAATTAATTGCCAGGGAACAACAGTCAATGGCAAATAAACGACTATGAAAAGAGCCATTTCATTAGAAAGGATCTGGAAATAAATACAAACTCTACAAAGATAACCTCCACCAGAAAGTTTAGTTGGTGCTGTCCCATCTAACTCAAACCATTAGATATTGGTTTTGATTTTCCAATTAATAAAATGTGAGGGACTGTTTTGAGAATTCATTTTTGAATGGACAACCAGCATGCAAACTCCTGGTCACTCTACTTCGCACTAAAACAATAAGCTGTTTCTACAGTATTATTATATGGGTTTGCAAATAACTGCAGCATAAAATAAAATGATCGGCTGTTTAATAAGTAAATTATATCTCTTCAATAGGTGTTGCAGAGTGGTACAAAAACACAAAACATTTTTTAGGGACCAATCGAAAAAGAATTCAATACAACTTAAGTGACAACTTGAACACTACAAGGGTAATACAAATTGTATTCATTATTTTACACATACACACATACAAGTACACACACTACAAACTACATTAAAAAAAAAAATGCCTTGTGGCTTTAAATGGAATTTCAACTGTCCAGCCCCGAAGCTAAGACAGCTTGAGTCGCTAGGTTGGGTCTAGGAAGTCAGCTATGTATACAAGTTTCTGGATGCTGCTGATTCCCCTGTACAAAGAAAGTGAATATTCTTCAGAATCTAATCACCAAGTATATGAGAATCAGATAAACATTCTAGCAAAAATGTATAATTTTATGATAGCCTCTTCTCTCTAAAAGTTATTGTACTTTTCAAGAACTGTATTTGCTTCCTATTTTGATCTATTTATTATTTGCAAAAGTAAACTCTGAATTGAATAAACAACTAGGGAGTTTGGTAGTATGGTATGAGATGAAAAAAAATGAATCAAAAGGCAGCATGAATATAGATTGAGCTCTTAGGAGTCAGTCTCCACTATAACTCTTGGGCCAAATGTTAACTGTTCCCTTTTGTACTGTATATATTCCCAGTTTCATCCACAATGGAGAGGGTAAAAAGGCCAGTAGGAAAGGGGAGAGGTCGGAAAGGAGGAAATCAAAAGGTAGACAGTGCTTTGTGAGTAGTAGTTGTTTTTGAGGCAAATAGGGCAAAAAGAAAAGTGAGATAGTAACAAAAAAAACTGGGAAAGGATAGAAGAAAAAGCCCAAGAGATTGGAAAAAGAAAGAGAGATATAAAGAAGAAAAAACTGTATTTGGAACCATTTATCACCAGTATTAAGATATATAAAGATAGGTGGCTAGATAAATACAGTTCCTTCTCTATTAAATAATTTTTTTGATTAAGGTCTCAGAACTCAAACCAGTATGATTCCATGAGATCTGGATTATTTTTAAATCTATTTTGTGGCTGAATCATAAATGCCTCAACAAGTCATAAACCTTCAGTTCTAACAATCTTTAGAAGCATTTAATCATATGTCTAGAAATTTTTAATATGTCAACCAGATTTTTCTTCTTTAGAAATATCTCTAAAATTCTATCCATCCCCACCCTGCAATTCCTAATTTTGGGACCAACGTCACCTCTACTTGAATTACATTTTTCACTGACTTTAAAATATATCATTAATTTTTGTATCTTTAAAAGAAAAAAATATCACCAATAAGTTTATAACCTGTCAATCAATTGCATCTCTATTTCAGAGATGAAGGAAAATATTGTTCATTTTTAAATGGATGAATCTGAAGCTGCAGCGAGCCATGATAACACCACGGCACTTCAGCCTCGGTGACAGAGAGAGATCCTGTTTCAAATAAATAAATACATAAATAAACAAACTAAATAAATAACATAAAAAATGAAAAAAGCCTCCCAACTGTGTGTCTGCTTCCCGTCTCATCTCCCAACCTACCCACTCCATCCTTTACTCTGCCATATAAATTACCTGCCTGTAATAGCACCTCCAAGCTAAAAGGTCACTGTGTCTTCCTTCTGCCTGCACAGGTAAAGTCTAAATTAGATATTACTAGAATAGCATGCAAAGATTTTCACAAACAGAACCCAATTTGCTTTCTAGTCTCACTTTCTGCCACTCCTACATCATAACTCTATCCTGAAGACACAATGAGGATTTCTACTTTTCGTGAATACATCACAATCGTTTCAAGATTTTCTGTGTATTCTGTGAACTATTTGAACGGTCTCCTTTTTCCTCCTCATCTAGGAATATTTTACTCATACCTCATGACCTGTCTTTCATGAATCATTTTCAAAACGCAAAGTCATTCCAGGATGCACGTGGGTATTTGGATAATTTCATAAGAATCAATTTACAGTCAAATCTCTTTCCTAAAGCTATCTCCTTCAAAATGCTCTTGTTGAGCACTCTTCTCTCCCATCTCCATTTTCTCTTTCACAAATGATCTTCCCCAATTTACAAATCTTATAATGATGCACTGGCCAGGGCTTAAAAAATCCTGAGCACCAAGCAACTGGAGACAACTGAGAGTTTTCCTCTAGGGGGAGAATCCTGTAAGAGCAAAGCAAGAAATGGGGAAGGCAGCAGTTCTAGTTTATCAGGCCACTAACTCGTGAACAGGCTCCATGATTTTATCTGTAAGTCAGACTATTTAACAATGAGTCCATTTATCTTAGAATTAGGAATCAGAATTGAGATGCAAGGGAAGGAGGTACAGTTAGTTTATTTAAACTGAAAAAGGAAGTCATACTTTTTCTTACCCAAGTTAAGTCTCATTTGGCTTATTGATTTGACAAATGAAGACTAGCTTTTGTAATGAGAGAACGTGGTGGGCATTTTCCAATTTGAACGAAAGTGACAATAGAAGGCTTTGACCAAAAAAATACATATACATACTTAAGGGAAATATATACCATAAGAAAGAAATTGTATCCTTGACAAACGCATTATAACACTTATATCTTGCTGTAAATGCTTGATACTCGTCTGTCTCCCTCCATGGGATCATGACTAACTTATGAAAATATATGTTAGTGATTTCTTATTCATTTAAATATCGCACTTATTCTAATTGTTCAGTAAATTTCTGCTGGACTGTTGGATCAGTCAGAGCTACAATTAAATCTCCTTGTTAAAAATTCCTACTGAAACACAGTAGTATTCAAATTGCTGAATAAATAAAAGAAAACCTCATACTCATTCCTCCCTGTGAACTCCCACTAAATATTACCAGTAAGTTAGCATTCTGTGCTGAAAATATCACTTAAGTACATTTCATATTTTCTATAAGATATAAGCTCCCCAAGATCAAGACCATCATCAAATTGACCTGTCATCACCTCAGCACCTAAAGTAAACCCTACTTGACCTTTTAAAATGAATTAATAATTTAAAATAACATCAGCCTTTGCTCTTTAAAACACTGATATCGAATTTAATCTTACTGCTCTGTGTTTTGGCTCAGGATAGAGAGGGTAATTCCTAAAAAGAAAAAAATTGCTGTCAGTATATGAATATGATGCCACTGACTCACCACCAAGCAGGGCAGGCATGCTGAGTTATTTTTTTCCAGTAGTAATGATGAATTGAGCTGACTGAGCCATTTGGTTCCTCCTGGGACCAGAGGCACACATTTTTTTATGTAGTCTGTCAGGAGTTAAAATATAATTTTTGGCCACTGAGCAAAGTTGGAATTATTTTCTTAAAAAAAAAAAAAAATGGAGCTATTTCACATAAAGTGACAATGCTAAGAACCAAAATAAAATAAGCAAGAGTATATGCAATAGAAATAAATGTTTTATCTGTAGTTGGAAGGCCTTATACCTGACCACCTTTAGTTCCTTCATACATGAGTCAGGTTTTGGTCTCAATATCTTATGACTGACCACATGGAAACCAAACACTTATAAGTTGAATTTTACATGCTTTCTTTTCAATTGGCTTATGGTCATACCACAGATTGGCTTTGTAGAAAAAGGAATATCTCTTTGCATTTCAATTTCTACATAAAACCTCCTTCCTAACACTCTTAAGTTTTAAATTAGTTTCATGACCTTAAATGAAAACATACTATTATTATTTTTTGTTCTTTTATTCTGAAAATGTCAATTTTTAAAACTGATGTTTTTCCATTTTTAATGGTCTATATTCTGGTATTCTACCAACAGATAAAGATATTAACAGCAATAAATGGAAAACACCGTACAGATTTACTAACATTTCTTAAAATACCTTCTTTTTCTACGTATTAGGCTGCTATCTACCAAAATTAATTATCAAAATGTGACTATACAAATGAGATTTTTGTTTACTTTGTTTTTAAATCTGTAACCATTTTCAAAGGAAAAGCCACCTAACTCATAGGAAAACTATAAGACATTAAACTTAAAGTATAAAGTAAATTAATTTCATATCGGAAAGAATTTGAAAATGTACAGATACAAAGAATAGCTGTCCAGACACATGATTGGAAGAGTGTACTAGTAAGAATTGTCAACTTGACATTAGAGTGGTCAACCATCCTACTTTACCTGGAACTAAGGAGAAAGTTTCCCTGGATGCAGGGCTTTTAGTACTAAATCCACAAAAGTCCAGGGCAAACGGAACCAACTGGTCACCCTCTTTGACACAGCAAGCTGAAACTTAGATCTTCAATTACTCTTTATACAACAGTGAAACTAAGTCATTAACATTTTAAAGACAGAATAAATGATGCATTTAACAATTTGGTTTCTTATACCAGTTCAGAATAATGCTTATTTTGTTCGCATTTTTAAAGGAAAATGTAAATAAACCTTAAAATGGTTTTGATAATTCACTTCTATAAGAAATTCAGCCTATAATGTTTACTTTTCACTTTCTATTATCAAGGTAACTTGCCTCTGTGTGTGATATTAACATTCACAAAAAAGATAAAATGAAATAAAACTAAAACAAAATTATTAAATATTTAATTCAAATGAAAACTTTTAGTCCTGATGTAGGAATTTCCAGGTCTTTTTTTTTTTTAACTTTTATTTTAGGGGCAGGGGTACATGTGCAGGTTTGTTATATACATAAACTCATGTCATGAAGGTCTGACACACTATACAAACTAGGGTTTGTTATACTATTTCATCACTCAGGTAGGAGGCGTCATAGCCAATAGATATTTTTTTCTGATCCTCTCCCTCCTCTTACCATCTGTCTGTAGCTACCCTCTTTGTGTCCATGTGTTTTCCTCATTTAGCTCCCAGTTACACGTAAGAAAATGCAGTATTTGGTTTTCTGTTCCCTCGTTAGTTTGCTAAAGATAATGGGCTGAAGCACAATCCATGTTCCTGCAAACGTTATGATCTCATTCCCTTTTATGGCTGCACAGTATTTCATGGCATATATATACCTTTTCTTTATCCAATATGCCATTGATAAGCATTTAGGTTGATTCCATGTCTTTCCTATTGTCAGTAGTGATGCAATGAACATATATGTGTGCATATATCTTTATAGTAGAATAACATCTATTTCTTTGGGTATATACCCAGTAATAGGATTGCTGGGTCAATTGGTAGTCCTCTTTGAGGAACTGCCACACTGCTTTCCACAAAGGTCGAAATAATTTACATTCCCACCAACAATGTATAAGAGTTTCCTTTTCTCCACAACCTCACCAGCATCTGTCATCTTTTGACTTTTTAGTAATAGCCATTCCAACTGGTGTGAGATGGTATCACATTGTGGTTTTAATTTGCATTTCTCTAACGATCATTGATATTAAGCTTTTTTTCATATGCTTGTTGACCATATGTATGTCTTCTTTAGAAAAGTGTCTGTTCATGTCCTTTCCCCACTTTTTAATGTTTTTTTCTTGTAAATCGTGTCACTTTTTTCCCCTCCCTCCCTCCCCCTATGTCTCTGTCTCTGTCTCTGTATCTCTCTCTCTCTCTCTCTCTCTCTCTCTCTTTCTTTCTTTCTTGAGACGGAGTCTTGCTCTGTCACCCAGGCTGGAGTGTAGTGGCGCAATATCCACTTACTGCAATCTCTGCCTCCTGGGTTCACGCCATTCTCCTGCCTCAGTCTCCCGAGTAGCCGGGACTACAGGTGCCCGCCACCACGCCCGGCTAATTTTTTGAATTTTTAGTAGAGACAGAGTTTCACTGTGTTAACCAGGATGGTCTCAATCTCCTGACCTCGTGACCCTCCCACCTCAACCTCCCAAAATGCTGGGATTACAGGCATGAGCCACCGTGCCCGGCCAGTCGGGTCACTTTTATTAAATATTTTAGGTTAATTACAGTACCCATCAATCAATGTTTATTTTTTTATCACAAAGTGGAGCAAATTTCTTGCCAAACTAATAAAAGTAAAGGAAAGTCCATGCATTTTAACATGAGATAAAGCAGTTAGCAGTTAAGGCAGTAAGAAACTTACAGGTTCAAAGTAAAAGGTGTACAAAAATAAATATTAGCATCATATAATTATCTTTTACTTAATCACAGCTTTTTTTGCCCAAAAAACATTCTCTGCTGGTTCATTTTCTAACTACAAACTAATCAGAGTCTGAATGTTATTCTATAATTATTAAAGGAGGACAGGACTAATATGCTTAGAAGAAATGTGAAGAGACTTCAATAGAGTAATACATAAATAAATACTGCAAACAGGCACTCTTTACAAGTTTTTCAACTATATATATAGTAATATTACTATATATTACTATATATATTACTATATATATATATATATATATATATATATATATTACTAGTGAGTGAATCAGATAGGTGACTTTTTAAAGATGTAACTTATTAACACATGGAAGATATTATTTGAGAGACTACTTCAAAATAAGACTTTTTAAGACAAGATATATCTGAATTTAAACTGCCCAAATTACACATAATTTACACAATTTAAGAAACTGAACACTTTTTACAACAAGCTATATCCATCTAACACATTTGAGGTATGGGTCTGAATTGCCTTAGGAGTAAATTTAAATGAAAACAGCTTTTTAAGGCATCTCATTTGGGATTTGGGATTCATTTGGGATTCAAAGAATACTACTGAGGTTGCCCACTCTTCCTGTCAACTAGTATTCAATCTATGTCACTTCAGACTTCTGAAAGGGCTACCAGACCTATACGTGCATACACAATATCAGAACCTAAACACACACACACACACACACACACAATGGATATATAATATGTGCATTTGTATCAGTGTTAGCATGGACATGAATGTAAAGCAATTTACAATGAAAAGTGATTTTTAATTAATAATTCTCCCCTCATTAGACTACAAATTCCATGAAGAAACATTGTTTATGTTTCTCTGTAACCACAGAACCTAAAAGGTAGCTAGGCATAAAGTAGATGCTCAGTAAATGTGTTTCAATAATATAGCATATTATGGCCATTGACATCTGTCTTGTGGAATAATCATTAATCATCTGACGGCCAATCTGTCTAAAACTGAGTTACTTCATGTGTAGCTTCCCTCACTGATATTATAGAGGATAGTACATAAATTTTCAACCAAAATGAATATTAACTCATAACAGTTACTATACCCTTTGCACTGTATAGTTATGGCCCACATGACTTTCCAATAAAAAGAACATTTTTTTTCTGTATTTAAATTTAAATCTTTGTTCTGCATTTAAAGGGCCTAAAAAGAAAAAGCAAGTAAAAATGTCAAATTCACCATGGCTTGACTAGAAGGACCATTATATTACCACAGCTGATACAGAACACTGACTCTGCCAAGCTCTGAAAAAAAAAGAAAAGGAATAAGACAGACACCAGTCCTGTACTCAGAATTGGTAGCTTTGCAAAGAACCTACATAACAAATAATCAAATGAACAAATAAAATAATCACAAATTATAGCAAGTGCAATGAAGGACACAGCGTGCAAAGACAGAAAGTAAAAAAGGAAACAAACTTTAAATAGTACGATAAGGACTGGCTCTGCCAAGGAAGTAACATTTTGGTCAAGATCTGAAGGATGAGAAAAACACAGTCATGTGAAAAGCAGAAGTAAGCACATTCTAGGCACAGAAAACAGCAAGTGCAAAGGCCTAAGGTGGGAAAAAGCTTAGCATTTAGAAGAACTGAAAGAAACACTGTAAACTTGAACAAAGTTGAAGGGGGTTAAGGTGGGGACACCATCTATGGTTGGAGCTGAAGGCACCAAACTAAAGGATATACATTGAAGTACAATGGGAAGCCATGAAAGGATGTAGGTAGTGAACTAGTAAAATTCAACAAAATTATCTCTATGCCACGTGGACAATGAGAGCAAGGGGCAAGAATGGGAGTAATAGCGAGCCCTTTGCCTTGATATATTAATTAAATTTCATCACCTATAGAAAGCAGGGAAGCATTTTTTAAAGTTGTTTATTTGCCTCTAAATTGTTGAACATTTATGTTTTAAGTAATCCTTGATTTTTCCACTACCTACTCATTGTTTTAAATACACATAATATTTTGCTAAGAAAATTTCTGGAGTAGGAATGTCCAGAAGTCTTAAGTGACACAGACTGAAGACTACTCGGCAGGGAGGATGGGCAACTTTAACAGTCTCCTTTGAATCCCAAATGAGATGCCTTAAATCTTGGCTTTTCTGCCTACTAGATATATGAAGACTCTAGATTTAGTGTCCTCACCTGTAAAATGACGATAATAGAATTTATCTCATAGAGATATTATGAAGATTAAATTATATAATCTGTGTAAAGTTTTTATAATCATAGGCTAATAAGAATTAAAAAAAATAATCCATATAAAGCACTTGGCAACTAGATCATTAAAATCAGATATAGTATTGTTATTTTAACTATGATTGAAATTCAGCCTGAGAAGCCTTCCTTTATTAGCTGTCCTTTTTCTATTAATTTGAAAATACAATTTCTCCTGCAACGTCAAAGTTCAGCAGAAAACATCATAGTTGCAACTGTGATTCCTCAAATAATCAGGTCTAATGTGTATACAGTAACACTCTTCCAAGTGAGTGGGTAAATATAACATTATAGTTGTGTCTGCTGAATCATCTAAATTAGATTTATCCAGCATTCCAGGGAGTGGTGAGTTGAGTATTAACAGGGAGATTATTGAGTAGTTAAAACAATGTCCACACAAAGTAGCATGAAAAATATTATATACGATCAACTTGTATTAGGGAAGGCAAACCAGTAATGAACTTGCATAAAGATTTGGTTGACTACCAGCAATATATATATTTTTAAGCATTTTACCTATAGCTTCATAATTGATCTTCAGCTTCTTACTCTACTGGCTTTCATAATACCATGCAGTAGCATCTATTGCAACCACAAGCTTGCTTTAATTCGTGTAATTTTGAACAATATATCTTCCTTACTAGATGGAAACTTCTTGAACGAACAGAGCACATCTGCTTTTGTTTAGCATGGTGTCCCCAGCAAAGTCTGATACTTGGTGGGCAACTGCAGCAGCTGCTGTAGTGCACTGGCCAGATCCCCCAGTCAGGATTCCCCTTCAGAATCAAGGATATCCTTCCCTGGAGTTCTAGGAATATTAGCTGCTGACTACTCACAGCTGTGCCGCTCAGGGTTGCACTATTTCCCTGGTAAATGCAAGACTGCAAAGACCAAACTCAAAAGCCATCCCAGCTCCAGAGCTCACCATAGGGCTGACTCACATCTCTATTCCAATCGCATCAAAGTTCAAGTCCCTCTTTCTAACTCTCTTCAGTCCCACAGGTGTTGGTCCTGGGAGTGCTCTCCAATAAACCTACTGCACACAAATCTTACATTCTGTTTCTCGGCAACCTGCCTGAAGACATTACCCAACAAACACTTGTGGAATAAATGAACGCGATACGGCTGCTAGATCCAGACAAACCTTGTTTTAAAAGAAAAATACATTTTCAAAGCACAAAATAGTAAAATTGATAAAGATGAACAAACATGCTTAAAAACAGTCATATCACTATATGTCACTATACTATGCAATGTTATCCAACAAAATATAATTATCTTAATTGATTTAATACCTTGTCTTTCACTCTGAGATGACAAATCAATTAAAAGCTGCTAATAGTTCTATAGAAATCTCAAGATTATTTTTAAGAAATAACAGTTTTTTTACAATTAATACAAGAGTTTAAATATAAAAAGCAGTTTATGAATTCTTTAGTATAACATTAACTTCATCATACAAAGCTGAATAAAAAATGGAATAGATGAAAAAAGTTTTAGCTTAAAGATCAAAAAGCATATACTAAAATAGGAGGTGTGGAAAGATATTCAAGTTTATTTTCCTCCATATAAAGTACTAAAATCCCCTAGGGCTATTTGGAGTCTTAAAGTGCACAGCTTAAAGAAATGGGATTCAAAAATCATCGTTTTTCTACTTCAAGAATCAATATTTATCTCAGGCCACAAGCTAGATCTTAATCGTTTTGGTGGGAAGCGCTTCAGTTCTAATGGATGTAAAAAGAGAGACCAGAATTATGTTTTCAAATATATCCTATCACCTATTCTTCAACTAGCCTTCTCAGAGACTTAATTCTTTCTCTGACCTAAGACGTTCTGAACGTCTTACACAATTATTTCTTTACTGGCACTTCGATGACTCATAATTATTTTTAGGATCAAAAATCTAACGTACCCATCCTCCCATTTGCCAGTACTACCAAGTATAACAAACACACACATCTATTGCTGACAATTAAATTAATTTCCTCCATCTACAAACACTGTCATTCAGAGAAAGTTGACTGAAGGGCAGGAAACAGATTGTGAGGGGCTGCTAAGCACCACAGGCAAAAAACTTTAAACAAAAATTATGTTTGCCAATAATAGTAAAGAGGCTAATATGTAACTTACAGTGTTCTGTCCTCCCTTTTACTTTACCAAATGCGAATTCAAACATCTCACCCTTCTCAGAAGCAAATAAGTAATTTTCTTAAAAAGGCACAGTCTCACTAAATTCTACTTTTCAACAAAATTTAAACATTTGGTTTAATTTTATTCCAAAAGCACTAAAACAGTTTGATGTCACTGTTGATTACTCTCTTTTTCTTTCTCAGTAAAGTTATCTCAAAATCAAATTGTCTAATTGAAAGCAAACAAACATGCCAACAAACAAGAAACTAAATTTTGAAATTCTGTCAACAAACAGAAGAAAGAGAATTCCAGAAGAAAACAATTCCACTTAGGTATAGGAGAGGACGTATGGACGATTAGGAAATTTAGTTTTCACAATTTGGAAGCAGGAAGAATCCACCCACACACACAAAAGCAAGTAGATAGTAAACATGAAAATAGTTAAATACAAACTCACAAGTAGACAGTAAAAATGCTAAAAATGATCATCATTTTAATGGCTCACCTCTACTTTCCCAACTGTTCTCCAGTCACACCCAAGATAAAATATGAAGGCATATTAAGACTGTCATAGGCCGGGCGCGGTGGCTCAAGCCTGTAATCCCAGCACTTTGGGAGGCCGAGACGGGCGGATCACGAGGTCAGGAGATCGAGACCATCCTGGCTAACACAGTGAAACCCCGTCTCTACTAAAAACACAAAAATTAGCCGGGCGAGGTGGCGGGCGCCTGTAGTCCCAGCTACTCGGGAGGCTGAGGCGGGAGAATGGCGCAAACCCGGGAGGCGGGGTTTGCAGTGAGCTGAGATCCGGCCACTGCACTCCAGTCCGGGCGACAGAGCGAGACTCCGCCTCAAAAAAAAAAAAAAAAAAAAAAAAAAAAAAAAAAAGACTGTCATAGGCCTTGTATACAAAATTTGTATCCAGTAATAAAAGTTGAGCACTCAGCACTGGCTAAAACTGACTCATCAAAGTCATTACTCCTTTAGGTTCTCAATTACATCAGGGATTCCATAGGCATGAAAAGGCATCATACTCTTTAGATACAACAACAGTTAAAAGTAGTGTACCAAGGGTACAGTAGAACACATTTTACTGTACACTGACATCAAGCAGATCTTAGGCAAATATAATCTAGAATCGTTTGATTAAGGAAGTTTAAAATAAAAAGAGCCTCCAGTGACTAGTTTTTGTTTTTTGTATTTTGTGTGTGTTTTTGTGTGTGTGTGTGTGTGTGTTTTTTTTTTTGAGGGGGGGTGAGGTAGATAGCTACTGGAACACAGGATCAACTGGTTTGTACATAATTTTATTGCTACAGTTCTGCACATACTTAGGTTCAGAAATACAGCAGATGAATGCATTTCTAAAAGTGAGCATACACACTGGAACAAAGCAACAGTTAAGATTGTGAGTTCTCTGAAAATCTTTTCGCCCTTTAAAGTTTATATACACAATAGAGTTCTCTCCAGAGGACGTCATCACACAAAACCACTCCAGTAGGAACTACTAAGAATTACCAAATTACATAAAATTAATGGAATGTGGCTCTTTGCAATGAATAAATTTATAACTAAATGACGTGTGCCTTTCACTTTTTATTTCACTGAGTGAATTGTTAGAATAATCGATTCAATCAGGTATATTAGAGAAACCCATTACATGTCTGATGGGCAGTTTTGTTCCCACTCGCCCCCTTATTAAGATTTCTGTTTGTGTGTAAAGAAAAACAACCAGGTTGGTCCTAGAATCTATAATGTGGGAGGCTGGGAAATCAGATATGCAAACAGGAAAAAATAAAAAGAGAAAGTAGGATTTGGGTAACAGAAACAAAAGAAAAAAAAGACATATCAGAAATTAAATGTTTTCTAAATAAATCAAATACTTTCGATTTTAAAATAGAGAAAATTTGCTAATATTCGAAAACCTTTCGAAAATTTTTTAAAAATAAGGATGGAATTACTGTGATGCAACCTTACAAGACTCCAAGTCAACACAGATTTGTCCTATGTCCAAAAGATCCACATTGTAACATGCAGAGGCAACAATATGTTCCACAGGAATGTAAGCAAGATGATTTTCTTCTTCTTTTCTTTTCTTTTTCTATTTTTTTTTTTTTTTTTTTTTTTTTTTTTTTTATTTTTGAGACAGAGTCTTGCTTTGTCATCCAGGCTGCAACCGTGACCTCCCAGGCTTAAGCGATCCTCCTACCTCAGCCTCCCAAGTAGCTAGGAACAGGTGCACACTACCACGGCTGGCTAATTTTTAATTTTTTGTAGAGACAGGGTCTCCCTACGTAGCACAGGAAGGTCTCAAACTCCTGGACTCAAGCGATTCTCCTGCTTCAGCCTCCCGAAATTCTGGGATTACAAGCATAAGCCACCATGCTTGGCCAAGATATGTAAGAGGACATGGTATGGTACAGTGAAAAGAGAAATGACCTAGGCTTTCATTCTTGCAATGAGGTAAACCTTTGCACTCCTATGAAAAGGTGCTTCATCTATAAACCAGCAATATGATTTTTCCTAGCTGCTTCATAGTTTTGACAGGAAAGCCACCTAAGATAATATGTGGAAGACCTTTGTAAATGTTAGAGCAGTATACAGATCAAAGGTAACACAAATTACAGGTGATATTAATGTTGCTAACTCTAACAAAAAAAGCAAGTGCTCAGCAAGTATTTGTTGAATAAAAGAAAAAATATTTTAAAATAATTTCTAAACCTGAAATCAAATGATTCAATCATTTTATTTTATATTTATATTAATGTCATATTGTAGAATACTTTAGTTGTCTATAACAATAACCAATATTAATCCAATGCTTACTATTTGCCAGGTCCTGTTTTAAAGCCTAGAAATATTAACCTGGCAGTAACTTCCTGAGATAGAATGTATTATTAGAATATATTTCATCTGTAGATCTTTATTTGCTTTATTTATTTACTTCATTTAAATTACTTAAACTAAAATACAGGGCTAGATAATATACCAAAAATCACGCAGTCTCAACTCAAACCTCGAAAATCTGATTCCAGTGACCATGCTTTTAAACTAAAAATGAATTCATTAATACATGTACACTTAGGTAGGCAAATTGCTAAGTGTATCTGTACAACAGATACACAGTACATCACCAAAACAGTATTTTCAGGTAAAATCAATTCAGGATTGGTGTTAACTCTACTGTGCTACACAGTCATAATTCTTTTAATATTCTGGAACTATCAGATATCAGTTTTATGGCATCATATCAATTATATAACCTGTTTCACTCTTCTGCCTTCAAAATCCTTCCTTCTTTGTTCCGAAATATACTCGTAATTGAGCATCTTGTTTTGTGCAGATATAGAAACGCTTAAAAATGAAATTCTTAAGACTCATAGTAGAAACACCTAGATTACATGAATGTCTACAGACAGCAGTTAGCTTATTAATGGTTTATTTACTAATGACTGCAATAAGCATCATATTAGACACTGAATGGGGATAGATAAGCAATTAAAGACATGACCTTAATCAGTTACTTTTTTTAATTAGTTATTTTTAAAATCTAATTAAGACACAAAACATACTTATGTGAGATGAACTGAAAACTACATTTTAAAAAACCACTTATTTCCAGTTGAAAACTGGTAAGCTATTAGTCAAATACACATGTCCTAAGGAGGAACAGGAAGGGTCAAACTCAGGGGAGACAAGTGCCAGAGAATAAACATTAAGTTAAATTACTCTATGTGCTTGAGATTGTTCAGTAAAGAAAATATTGGTTTAATAAAATTAAAAAAAAAAAAAAAAAAAAAAAACAGTAAAACTGAATTCTCCACCCATATCCTGCATCATGGATTTGCAGGACTTCCAGGGTGTCTTATATGTGTCATTATCGAAATATGTTACATTAAGAAATCTGGGCCATGTGTGGTTGCTCACACCTGTAATCCCAACATTGGGAGGCTAAGACAGGAGAATAGTTTGAGGCCAGGAGTTCAAGACCAACCTGGGCAACATAGCAAGACCCCTGTCTCTACACAAAAAATAAAATATTAGCTGGGCATGGTGGCATATGCCTAAGTCCCAGCTACTCAGGAGGCTGAGGCAGGAGGATCACTGTAGCCCAGGAGTTGGAGGCTGAAGTAAGCTATGATCGCATACTGTACTCCAGCCTCGGTAACACAGAGAGACCTCATTCCTTGAACAAGAGCTCACTGTGCCACTGAATCTGGGTTCTATAACCCACTAATATGGCAGCAGCTTGTGCAGTGGAATATTACTGGGTTAAAGTGAACAGAAAGGTTGACAATGACCATGGCAGTGGCTCCAAAACAAGAATGACTCAAAACCAGAGGAAATAATTTAGGACAAAACCATTTTCCTTTACATCTCACCTTTATCAACCTACAAACTGGAAGAATCCACTCCTGCTTTTTACTTCTGCTCAGCTTCCTCAAACTGCCCAACTCCCACTGTCAATCTGTTTTAGGCAGCTCCCTGACTCCCATATACACTGTATGTGTGCACACACATGCACACGTGAACACATGTCCTCACATAGTGCATATTCTTATTTGTACACCTAATGATATAGAACATATTGCCCATTCTGAACCACGTATAAAAGCATTAGACTAAGAAACAGCACAGGGAGTTACAGACTGGGGCTGTGGAAATAAGTACAGTTGACCCTGCATATCTCTGGGTTCCACATCTATGTATTCAACCGAAGGCAAATTAAATATACATAGGGGAAAAAACCAGCAACTACTCTGAACATGTACAGCCTTTTTTCCTGTCATTATCCCTAAACAATATGATATAACCATTATTTACATAGAATTTACATTGTATTAAGGATTATAAGTATTCTAGAGATGATTTCAAATATATAGGAGGATATCCATAGGTTACATGCAAATACTACACCATTTTATATAATAGATTTGAGCATCTGTGAATTTTGGTATCCTTGGGAGGTCCTGGAACGAATCCCACATGGATGCCGAGGGAGGACTGTATTTGGTTAAGAATTCTTGGCCAGGAATTAAATATCTCAGTTCAAATCCCAGTTCTTCTCTACATGCCTGTGTGGTCTTGGGTAGTTTATTCCATCTTTCCGACCCTCAATTTTCTCATTCATTGACCCCTGGACAAAGAAATTGCTAATGTACTTTCCAGTTCAAAACTATTAATTCTTGAAAGAAAAAAAGTGAATTCAAATGAAGACAGAAAAGTTTTGATTTATAAGATAAGGTATGGTATCTTTTTTATAGAACCACAAATGTTCTGCCTCATGGCAACTGGGATCATAGTCTCTAAGTGAAGAGTATACTGGCTTCCCTATGCCAAAGGAAAGATCATATCTTCCAAATATTTGAACCATGAAAGGAATAAAGCAGGTCCTTTGTCCTAAAACCATCTCATATTTAGTTCCAATGTTACTTTTAAAACATCATTTCTGTAGATAAGTTAGTTTCCTAAAATGCCTTCTATAGAAAAGTGACACCAGGACCAACCTCCAATAATATGCATGTCTTTATTCCCTACCAATGTCTACTTTTTACCACACAAATGTAACTTAGAGTCCACACAGTTCTAAGGGATCTCCTATTTTTTTTTCATTTCTGCTATGTTAGTGAGAGAAGAGTAAGGGAGGCTATATAATTAACCTCTTCAATCTGCAAGTTGAACAACCTGGAAACAGCACACAAAGATGTCAGTACACAGAGTATTTCAAGAGCACGTAACATGCTGCTTTTAATCAACACCACGGAATAAAAGCAAGTGAGAAACAATTTCCTCATCATAGTGCTAATGAGGACCGACTAACAACACAATTAAGAGTATGCTGTACGCCCTCCCCCATGATAAGAGAGATGCCTATGCTCAGACACAAACACACTAAATCAACACATGAAAACAACAACATACAGACACAATAACAACACAATAACAACATCTGTTATTTGATGTGGCATACACTTTATATGCTTCAGAAGAATTCAAAATACTTCAGTACCTATTCCTTGAAGTTGTGCTATACACGATTCAGTTAAGTTTGGAATTAGTTACTATGCAATTTACACCTGATTCAAACTGGCAGTCAGAGCTCTCTGTTCTGCATCAAAATACCTGCCTGCAAAATGTTTAGAGATGCCAAATACATGGCTCTGTGAGACACTGCTTTAAAGTAGACTATTTAAAATCGTTTCCAAGCTATTTCATAATTTCATGTGCGTCACTGACAAAAAAAGAAAAGAAAAATCGACTCTGCCTATGAAATTGGGCTATCATAAACACCAGCCCACATATATTTCAAAGAAATCTAGTGAAATTTAACGAGATTGGTGAATAGTTTTTCCATACTTGTCTGAATAGTTTTTTTTAATGGCTTCCCATCAGGCTTTTTATAAGATAAAAAGAAAGCAATCTGATTACACAAAGGACAAAGCTCACAGACTGCGCAGGACAATTTCCAACATGGAACTGTTGGATAGTCCTACCATCCAACTGCACGTGTTTATCACATGTTTAATTCGCCATCTTCTCCCATAGAGCACCAGTTCCTCTGTATCCTAGTTCAGTCTTATTAGCAGCACCAACATATTTGTAATCTCCTCAAACAGAACATTGAGGGCTTATTTCTGATTTTTCACCCTTTTATCCCAAAGAGTACAAATAAGAATTGAATTCAGTCACTATATACCGTACACTTTTACCATTACTTTGCAATTTGCTACAACATCCTATAGGTTTTTCATTTGTTTGTTTGAAAAGGGTCTTGAATTTACCTCTTATCCTCCAAAGTCACTGTTACCGCTCTAGACCAGACTGTCATCAGCTCTCCCCTGAAGGATTTCAAAAGCTACTATCTTTTACTCCTCTATGTATCCAGTTTATCTCTAGAAGACTTATCTTCCTAAAACACTAGGTAAATAGATCCTCTAAATCCCATAATGGTTCCATCAATGTTCTATAACAGTATTTATCAACGTATATTTTGTCCTCCACTCCATCCCCAAAAATACACATGGCCAATCAGGTATGACATACTCTGCTTGTTACTGTCCCTTCTTGGATTCTCACTGTGTATATTAACATACGGAAGTTTCTGAAGTCTTCAAGTGCAGTAATCTGTTTTTATCTTTCTTTAATCTAGCATATTCCACACTTACTTGAACAAGGGACCCTTCCTCCCCTCAGAACACATATTAAAGAAGTAATTTTGGAAATTATATTACCATTCATCGATTCCATACACTACTCTGGCTTTCAATTCCCTTCTCCTTCCTATGAACCCATTGTCACTCATTTCTTTCCCAACCCAGTTGCTCATGTTGTCTCTCCACCTATCTCTGCCTCCTCATTTCTATACAGTTAATTCTACTAGTCTTCACAAGTTATATGTCATCCGTGAAATCTTCCATGATAATCTTCCCAATCACCTGCTCTGTCTTTTCCAATTAGAGCATAAACTCCTTAAAGTATCTGTACATCTTATGAAGTATTTTCTTTACTTCTAGCAAAAAGTGCATGTAGTAGGGACTAAATGAGTGTGTGTTGACGGCTGTACTATTACCTGATACAAAGAAATGCCCATACAGAGTGAGATATCAACTACAATCCACATGCTAGAATACAGCACTGGTATGTTTTAAGAGACAAAGAGACCAATGGGGTGCTATTTGTTTATTCTTATCATGTTTAACCGGTGAAGTCATATGAAGAACTATGGCAATCCAAAGTGATTTGAAAACAAAACTTTAGGTCACTTTAGAAAAGGAGACCAAATGTACATCCAAAACCAATGACATCTATTTTCTAGTCAAATGATAATCAAATCTTAATTAGTAACAAGTTACAAGCTATATATAATCAAATCTTAATTAGAAACAAGTTACAAGCTATATAGGTTAAAGTATTTATTTTAGTCTTCATATAAACAAGAAAATAACCTCCATGTATTACTCTGAGTATAAACCAACTGTGAATTAAATTGGTATAGACATAGTTTTGCACATACACACACAGTGTGTTCATATATATGTATCTGTATATGTGTATATATGCATATATATCATATATATTCACAAGTCTCCTTCCATATATATAAAGTTAAAGGGCTTTGATATTTGTGATTTAATTAAAGAGTAGTGCTAATGAGGCAAAGGTGAAAAAAACTCATTCTGAGCCAACTGACTTAACCTTGAATTTGCAGGCTTCTCCTATAACCCTTCGTCTTCTAGCTACCCCACAAAACAACAGAACGAGAAAAATTCATCAACCTTATGAGAAAAACAAAGTATATACGGTAAGTACAACATACGTACTTTCTTCAGAGCAAATATAATTAGTTTGCATTCAAATGCAAATCACACACCAACTCACTGAGTAGAAGAGTATACTCCCTCAACATAAAGTCAATTTATCGAATATTGGATATTAACCTTTTTAATGCCTAACAGAGATGTGGTCATGTCTTCCTTGTCATCTTTTCTCTTTCCTTTTTTTTTTTTTGAGATGGAGTTTCCCTGTCTCCCAGGCAGGGTGGAGTGCAGTGGTGCAATTTCGGCTCACAGGAACCTTCGCCTTCCGGGTTCAAGAGATTCTTCTGCCTCAGCCTTCCAAGTAGCTGGGATTACAGGTGTTCACCTCCACACCCGGATAATTTTTGTATTTTTGGTAAAGACAGCATTTCACTGTATTGGCCAGGCTAGTCTCAAACTCCTGGCCTCAGGTGATCCTCCTGCCTCAGCCTCCCAAAGTGCTGGTATTACAGGCCTCTTTGTCATTTTAATACATATCTACCTCTTTGCCATCACAGAAGGATTTTCCCCACCAACCCTTCTTATGTCCCATTATGCGATTCTGTATTTTGTACTAAGCACAGTATGAGCATCATTTCTATATTTACCATGAACAAAGAATTTACAAAATTTAAGTGATGTAGCTTATTATGTTTTCCCTATACATGTTTTTTTCATTCCGTTTGTGATATATTTTGTATGTGTTAAGGTATAATCAGGAAACTAGATATCAAAGTAGGTATTTCAACAAAAGAATTTTAATATAGAAAGTTGCTTACAGTTGTCAGAGGACTAAAGGAGCAAAATAGCAATACTGAAGAACATAATAACAAAACAGTAGCAGTAAACTAATCGATAGTTATTGAGTGCTACTATATATATGCCCCTTCACTATGCACTGCCTGAAGGGGGACAAAAAGCCTTCCTTGCCCAATAAAAGATGACAATAAAATAATAAAATCAGTGTGTATACATATGTATACACGTATGTGTGTGTGTATATATACACACACTTTTTAAAACTTTATATATGTGTGTATACACACACACACACACACACACATATATGTAAGAGAGAGAGAGAGAGAGAGAGAGAGTCAAATAATATAAACAGTGTCCCAAGAGAGGAGGTGTTTAATTAATTGCTCCTGAATGATAATGGAAAGGAGCTTGGAAACAGCAAATACTAGTAATTAGAAGATAAAAATTCTAGTCTGGCCACTATTTGTTGGTTGTTGACAAGTCCATAAACCTCTTTTGGCCTTCCAAAAAGTTTCACTACATGACCAACATTTCGTTCTTTCTGTCTCTAACATCCTACGACTATTTGCAAATCAGAATGTAGAAGAAGTCACTTGACAGCAGTATGATGTAAAAACAACTTGAGTTTTAGAGCCAGACAGACCCAAATGTGCATGAAATTTCTAGATCAGAATTCCTTCCTGGCAGTTTTCTTGCTAGAATTAAATATAATTATTTTAATGCATGCAATATATAACTGCTCTCAAATAAATGGCAATTTTTGAATTAAAAGGAAACTACTATTCTTCAGAGAAAGTCAGCTATGTCACAAAATAAAAGACACATTCTCATCTCTAAAATATTTGAACATGTATATCTACCTATCTATATGTCATCACTTTTACTAATAGTAAACATCATATCAATTCCACTATACATTCAATTGCTCTGAGGAAGGGGTTTCATCTTTAGCAATTACACTAACTGGTGGAAATATAAAATCAACTCAATCAATGCTATTGATAAAACAAAAACATGTGTGGTGGGGGCGGAGCAAGATGGCCGAAGAGGAACAGCTCCAGTCTCCAACTCCCAGAGCGAGTGACACAGAAGAACGGAGATTTCTGCATTTTCAACTGAGGTACTGGGGTCATCTCACTAGGGAGTGCAGGACAATCGGTGCTGGTCAGCTGCTGCAGCCTGACCAGTGAGAGCTGAAGCAGGACGAGGCATCGCCTCACCTGGGAAGCGCAAGGGGGAAGGGAATCCCTTTTCATTGCCAGGGGAACTGAGACACACAACACCTGGAAAATCGGGTAACTCCCACCCCAATACCGCGCTTTAAGCAAACAGGCACACCAGAAGAATATATCCCTCACCTGGCCGGGAGGGTCCCACGCCCACGGAGCCTCCCTCATTGCTAACACAGCAGTCTGCCGAGATCTAACCGCAAGGCAGCAGCGAGGCTGGGGGAGGGGCGCCCGCCATTGCTGAGGCTTAAGTAGGTAAACAAACCCGCTGGGAAGCTCGAACTGGGTGGAGCTCACAGCAGCTCAAGGAAACCTGCCTGTCTCTATAGACTCCACCTCTGGGGGCAGGGCTCAGCTAAAAAAACAACAGGGGAAGCAGCAGAGGCCTTAGCAGACGCAAATGACTCTGTCTGACAGCTTTGAAGAGAGCAGTGGATCTCCCAACACGGAGGTAGAGATCTGAGAACGGACAGACTGCCTGCTCAAGTGGGTCACTGACCCCTGAGTAGCCTCACTGGGAGACATCCCCCACTAGGGGCAGTCTGACACCCCACACCTCACAGGGTGGGGTACACCCCTGAGAGGAAGCTTCCAAAGTAAGAATCAGACAGGTACACTCGCTGTTCAGCAATATTCTATCTTCTGCAACCTCTGCTGCTGATACCCAGGCAAACAGGGTCTGGAGTGGACCTCAAGCAATCTCCAACAGACCTATAGCTGAGGGTCCTGACTGTCAGAAGGAAAACTATCAAACAGGAAGGACACCTATACCAAAACCCCACCAGTACATCACCATCATCAAAGACCAGAGACAGATAAAACCACAAAGATGGGGAAAAAGCAGGGCAGAAAAGCTGGAAATTCAAAAAATAAGAGCGCATCTCCCCCTGCAAAGGAGCGCAGCCCATCGCCAGCAACGGATCGAAGCTGGTCAGAGAATGACTTTGACGAGATGAGAGAAGAAGGCTTCAGTCCATCAAACGTCTCAGAGCTAAAGGAGGAATTACGTACCCAGCGCAAAGAAACTAAAAATCTTGAAAAAAGAGTGAAAGAATTGACAGCTAGACTAATTAATGCAGAGAAGGTCATAAAAGAAATGACAGAGATGAAAACCATGACACGAGAAATACGTGACAAATGCACAAGCTTCAGTAACCGACTCGATCAACTGTAAGAAAGAGTATCAGCGATTGAGGATCAAATGAATGAAATGAAGCGAGAAGAGAAACGAAAAGAAAAAAGAAGAAAAAGAAATGAACAAAGCCTGCAAGAAGTATGGGATTATGTAAAAAGACCAAATCTTCGTCTGATTGGGGTGCCTGAAAGTGAGGGGGAAAATGGAACCAAGTTGGAAAACACTCTTCAGGATATCATCCAGGAGAACTTCCCCAACCTAGTAGGGCAGGCCAACATTCAAATTCAGGAAATACAGAGAACGCCACAAAGATACTCCTCCAGAAGAGCAACTCAAAGACACATAATTGCCAGATTCACCAAAGTTGAAATGAAGGAAAAAATCTTAAGGGCAGCCAGAGAGAAAGGTCAGGTTACCCACAAAGGGAAGCCCATCAGACTAACAGCAGATCTCTTGGCAGAAACTCTACAAGCCAGAAGAGAGTGGGGGCCAATATTCAACGTTCTTAAAGAAAAGAATTATCAACCCAGAATTTCATATCCAGCCAAACTAAGTTTCATAAGTGAAGGAGAAATAAAATCCTTTACACATAAGCAAATGCTTAGAGATTTTGTCACCACCAGGACTGCCTTACAAGAGACCCTGAAGGAAGCCCTAAACATGGAAAGGAACAACCGGTACCAGCCATTGGAAAAACATGCCAAAATGTAAAGACCATTGAGGCTAGGAAGAAACTGCATCAACTAACGAGCAAAATAACCAGTTAATATCATAATGGCAGGATCAAGTTCACACAAAACAATATGAACCTTAAATGTAAATGGACTAAATGCTCCAATTAAAAGACACAGACTGGCAAACTGGATAAAGAGTCAAGACCCATCAGTCTGCTGTATTCAGGAGACCCATCTCACATGAAGAGACATACATAGGCTCAAAATAAAGGGATGGAGGAAGATCTACCAAGCAAATGGAGAACAAAAAAAAGCAGGGGTTGCAATCCTAGTCTCTGATAAAACAGACTTTAAACCATCAAAGATCAAAAGAGACAAAGAAGGCCATTACATAATGGTAAAGGGATCAATTCAACAGGAAGAGCTAACTCTCCTAAATATATATGCACCCAATACAGGAGCACCCAGATTCATAAAGCAAGTCCTTAGAGACTTACAAAGAGACTTAGACTCCCATACAATAATAATGGGAGACTTCAACACTCCACTGTCAACATTAGACAGATCAACGAGACAGAAAGTTAACAAGGATATCCAGGAATTGAACTCATCTCTGCACCAAGCAGACCTAATAGACATCTATAGAACTCTCCACCCCAAATCAACAGAATATACATTCTTCTCAGCACCACATCACACTTATTCCAAAATTGACCACATAATTGGAAGTAAAGCACTCCTCAGCAAATGTAAAAGAACAGAAATTATAACAAACTGTCTCTCAGACCACAGTGCAATCAAACTAGAACTCAGGACTAAGAAACTCAATCAAAACTGCTCAACTACATGGAAACTGAATAACCTGCTCCTGAATGACTACTGGGTACATAATGAAATGAGGGCAGAAATAAAGATGTTCTTTGAAACCAATGAGAACAAAGATACAACATACCAGAATCTCTGGGACACATTTAAAGCAGTGTGTAGAGGGAAATTTATAGCACTAAATGCCCACAAGAGAAATCTGGAAAGATCTAAAATGGACACTCTAACATCACAATTAAAAGAACTAGAGAGGCAAGAGCAAACACATTCAAAAGCTAGCAGAAGGCAAGAAATAACTAAGATCAGAGCAGAACTGAAGGAGATAGAGACATAAAAAACCCTCCAAAAAATCAATGAATCCAGGAGTTGGTTTTTTGAAAAGATCAACAAAATTGACAGACCGCTAGCAAGACTACTAAAGAAGAAAAGAGAGAGGAATCAAATAGATGCAATAAAAAATGATAAAGGGGATATCACCACCGACCCCACAGAAATACAAACTACCATCAGAGAATACTATAAACACCTCTACGCAAAACAACTAGAAAATCTAGAAGAAATGGATAATTTCCTGGACACTTACACTCTTCCAAGACTAAACCAGGAAGAAGTTGAATCCCTGAATAGACCAATAGCAGGCTCTGAAATTGAGGCAACAATTAATAGCCTACCCACCAAAAAAAGTCCAGGACCAGATGGATTCACAGCTGTATTCTACCAGAGGTACAAGGAGGAGCTGGTACCATTCCTTCTGAAACTATTCCAATCAATAGAAAAAGAGGGAATCCTCCCTAACTCATTTTATGAGGCCAACATCATCCTGATAGCAAAGCCTGGCAGAGACACCACAAAAAAAGAGAATTTTAGACCAATATCCCTGATGAACATCGATGCAAAAATCCTCAATAAAATACTGGCAAACCGGATTCAGCAGCACATCAAAAAGCTTATCCACCATGATCAAGTGGGCTTCATCCCTGGGATGCAAGGCTGGTTCAACATTTGCAAATCAATAAACATAATCCAGCATATAAACAGAACCAAAGTCAAGAACCACATGATTATCTCAATAGATGCAGAAAAGGCTTTTGACAAAATTCAACAGCCCTTCATGCTAAAAACGCTCAATAAATTCGGTATTGATGGAACGTACCTCAAAATAATAAGAGCTCTTTATCACAAACCCACAGCCAATATCATACTGAATGGGCAAAAACTGGAAAAATTCCCTTTGAAAACTGGTACAAGACAGGGATGCCCTCTCTCACCACTCCTATTCAACATAGTGTTGGAAGTTCTGGCTAGGGCAATCAGGCAAGAGAAAGAAATCAAGAGTATTCAGTTAGGAAAAGAAGAAGTCAAATTGTCCCTGTTTGCAGATGACATGATTGTATATTTAGAAAACCCCATCGTCTCAGCCCAAAATCTCCTCAAGCTGATAAGCAACTTCAGCAAAGTCTCAGGATACAAAATTAATGTGCAAAAATCACAAGCATTCTTATACACCAGTAACAGACATGCAGAGAGCCAAATCAGGAATGAACTTCCATTCACAATTGCCTCAAAGAGAATAAAATACCTAGGAATCCAACTTACAAGGGAGGTAAAGGACCTCTTCAAGGAGAACTACAAACCACTGCTCAGTGAAATCAAAGAGGACACAAACAAATGGAAGAACATACCATGCTCATGGATAGGAAGAATCAATATCGTGAAAATGGCCATACTGCCCAAGGTCATTTATAGATTCAATGCCATCCCCATCAAGCTACCAATGACTTTCTTCACAGAATTGGAAAAAACTGCTTTAAAGTTCATATGGAACCAAAAAAGAGCCCGCATTGCCAAGACAATCCTAAGTCAAAAGGACAAAGCTGGAGGCGTCACGCTACCTGACTTCAAACTATACTACAAGGCTACAGTCACCAAAACAGCATGGTACTGGTACCAAAACAGAGATATAGACCAATGGAACAGAACAGAGTCCTCAGAAATAATACCACACATCTACAGCCATCTGATCTTTGACAAATCTGAGAGAAACAAGAAATGGGGAAAGGATTCCCTATTTAATAAATGGTGCTGGGAAAATTGGCTAGCCAGAAGTAGAAAGCTGAAACTGGATCCTTTCCTTACTCCTTATACAAAGATTAATTCAAGATGGATTAGAGACTTAAATGTTAGACCTAATACCATAAAAACCCTAGAAGAAAATCTAGGTAGTACCATTCAGGACATAGGCATGGGCAAGGACTTCATGTCTAAAACACCAAAAGCAACGGCAGCAAAAGCCAAAATTGACAAATGGGATCTCATTAAACTAAAGAGCTTCTGCACAGCAAAAGAAACTACCATCAGAGTGAACAGACAACCTACAGAATGGGAGAAAATTTTTGCAATCTACTCATCTGACAAAGGGCTAATATCCAGAATCTACAAAGAACTCAAACAAATTTACAAGAAAAAAACAAACAACCCCATCAAAAAGTGGGCAAAGGATATGAACAGACATTTCTCAAAAGAAGACATTCATACAGCCAACAGACACATGAAAAAATGCTCATCATCACTCGCCATCAGAGAAATGCAAATCAAAACCACAATGAGATACCATCTCACACCAGTTAGAATGGCAATCATTAAGAAGTCAGGAAACAACAGGTGTTGGAGAGGATGTGGAGAAATAGGAACACTTTTACACTGTTGGTGGGATTGTAAACTAGTTCAACCATTATGGAAAACAGTATGGCAATTCCTCAAGGATCTAGAACTAGATGTACCATATGACCCAGCCATCCCACTACTGGGTATATACCCAAAGGATTATAAATTATTCTACTACAAAGACACATGCACACGTATGTTTATTGCGGCACTATTCACAATAGCAAAGACTTGGAATCAACCCAAATGTCCATCTGTGACAGACTGGATTAAGAAAATGTGGCACATATACACCATGGAATACTATGCAGCCATAAAAAAGGATGAGTTTGCGTCCTTTGTAGGGACATGGATGCAGCTGGAAACCATCATTCTTAGCAAACTATCACAAGAAGAGAAAACCAAACACCGCATGTTCTCACTCATAGGTGGGAACTGAACAATGAGATCACTTGGACTCGGGAAGGGGAACATCACACACCAGGGCCTATCATGGGGAGTGGGGAGGGGGGAGGGATTGCATTGGGGAGTTATACATGATATAAATGATGAATTGATGGGTGCTGACGAGTTGATGGGTGCAGCACATCAACATGGCACAAATATACATATGTAACAAACCTGCACGTTATGCACATGTACCCTAGAACTTAAAGTATAATAAAAAAAAAAAAAAAAAAAAAAAAAGAAAGAAAAGTGAAACAGGCAACATGATGGAAATTTTTGCAATAATTTGTAGTTATTCATACTTCAAATGTGATACAATAAACATTTTTTCTAGAAAAAAAAATGTGTGGATTACCTTTTTGCATTTCAGATTACTAATATGTCCTTTTCCCCCAAAGATACTAAGGAATCTGGATGTCTACACACTGATTAAAGTATCAGACTTGTAATTAATGAAATTCAATGGATTTGTTCTGTCTGTCATTAGTAGCTACTCTGAAATTCAAATCTGAAATGAATTATCTTAAAATCATCTGTCAGAGAACCTTGAGTGTTAAATGACACTTTAAAAAACAAATTTCTGCTTTTAAGGATTTTAAAATGCTTTTCTAACTGTAAGCACTACTACACAGTGCGATGATTTCAGGTCCCCCTTTCACAGACATTTTATCCACCTTCATATAACATTAGTAAAAATAAAAGAAACTTACCTATAAATTTTTATTGTGTCATAAAATACAAAATATTTTTAAAATAATGCCTTTGGTATTATTTATTCTTATATTAAAGCATCCATTAAAAAATACAATAAAAAAATACAATAAATTACCTTGGAACAAGATTGCTAGAAATTTTCACCCACTGCAAAGGGAAAGACGTGTGTGTGTGTGTGTATGTGTGTGTGTGTGTGTGTGTGTGCGTTTAATACATTCATTCTTCCTTGAAATACCAAAGTTAAACATCAAAAAAAAAAAAGTATTGAACATAAGGAGTTACTATTTTGTTAGGGTAAAATACTAATATTTCAATCTCCCGACCCTTCAGTTATTACTGGGTTTTCAGTACATGGCAGAGAACTTGCAGCCAAAATTAACTTTCAGTTTTATCTTCTACAAAAAGACTTCTAAAATATTTACATTGATTTGCTTTATTCTTAATGTAGGACAGAAACCGACAACATTATATTATCAATCTCTGTTTAGCACTATAACGTATTATATTATGTTTTAATATGACAAAGCTAAATTACTTAAAATAAATTAACGTTAGTAGTTTATATTATTTTATGTTTTGAAGACAGTTTCCTCAATACATTTACAACATAATACAAAATAGCAAACTAATTTTCTGGTGAATTTTTCCTAAATTATATAGCAAATTACCGTTTCTTTACTTTTCTCAGTGCTAGCCATTTAACATTAGATTTTGGATGACTACAGATTATACTTTTGAAATGCTGTATAAGGTATGATGGTAATAGTTTATTCAATGTTATTTAATAAACATTAAATGAGTGCTTTGTGGTTCAGTTTTAAACACAAGAATAACTGAGTTTTTGGAATTTGAGAGCCAATGAGATTTCTGATATAAATTAATCTAAGCCTTTTCTTATGGATTAAGAACTGTCACCTAAATAAGTTAAGCCCCTGGTCAAGGTCTGGGTCAAGGCCACACAGTGTGGTATTATGAGAATACCTAGGATTTAGAGTCAGACAGACCTGAATACTAAACCAAGCTCTACTTCTTACTGTGTTATAGTGTACCTGTGGCTGTATACCCTTATGCCGTTAGTTTCAACATCTGTAAAAAGGACATAATAATGAGTATTTCATATGTTTCCATAAGAATATATTTAAAAGAGTATTATTATGTTACATAAAAGGATGGCAAACTTATGTGAAGCTCTTTCCTTATCAAAGAAACAGCTACATAAAAATCCAGGTTTCCTGCCTTCCTGTCTATAATTCACATGACATTCTGCTTAACTTACTGGCAGCTTGTGATTCAAAATTCACATTTTTCCCCACATACTTTGGAAACTCATTCCAATTAGGTGAATCTCATAGATTAAAATTGTAACTTTTACCCCCTATTTAGAAGTGACTTTAATACAATTTTTTCATTCTATTCATTAGCCTCAACATTTTTCTTCCCTGAGGTTAAATTTTTTCCAACTATTAAATTTTTAAGAGGGTTAATAAGTAAGTATATTCTTCTTGATAAATATAATGGATTGCTAACCTGTATATTAAAAGGAAATAAAAAATTTTAAAGACAAGTAAACTATCTCAACTGTGATTACCAATGGGCTCTTTTCCCAAACAATCAGTTTGGTATGATGACTAACAAAGGAAAGGAAAAAAAGAAAGGTTGTTCTTTATTTCAAATAATGTATCTTTAAGTCCTGGAAGAGAATAATGTTTTCAATTTTATTAGAGAAAATATACTTCCACTTGACACAAAGAAGATTTTCATGTTACAAATCTTTAATTTCTTTAGTATTCATTAATATTAACATGAAGAAGAAACAGCAAGGATATTCTTAGCTCTCAAAGGCTCATAAAATTGTATCATATGAAGACAAATGTGGAACAGTGAAAGAAAACTGGGGAAAGCTGAACAAAGTCCCTTAAAGTTTCATTTATTAGAAAAAAATGAAATATATTTATGTATACGTATTTCTATGTTTTCCTAAAGAAGTAAATATCTTTCATTATATTGTACTTATAAATGAAGGGCCTTAGAAATCTTATGTTTTGCTAATCATAAAACTCAACACAAGATTTTTCTACTATGTGAAAATATGACTGACACGCAGTATTCTTAGTTGCTAACAATAAATGGAAACACCTGTGTAAATTACACAGGTCAAAAATTAAGTTGGATCCAACAATGACTAGTTCTTCAGAATAGAGTACAATGATGTTTCTCTCCTTAGAATCAAAGACTATTTGTTAAATGTCCTATAATTGTTAACAACAGGGATGCTCTAGTGCTTTTCCTGAATAACAGAAAACAAAAAACTTGTAGAGATTAAAAGTAACATGCAAGTGCCAGGTGAACTAAAGGTGTATACTAACAAATTTCAGCTATAATAATAATAAATATAATAAATATATAACAAAGGTACATTCTAACACTCTCTTTCCTTTCTCAAGAGGTTCAGAGATGAAGTGTCCACTGATTTTAGCTAACTGGAAGAAACATTCATCATTTCTGAAGGCAAAAAGTAAAACAGGATCTCATCTCCATCTATAAGCAAGAACACATGTAGATACCAAAGTTATGACTGTTGAGGTAATGAGAACCACAGGACAGAAACAAGCCAATACCTTGCCTCCTTCTTCATCAAAGTTTTAAACTGAGGACCAGATCCTCCTGCAACAGAGGATTTATTTCAGAAAGGTCACACCTTGCTGAAAACAGACATACCTACAATTCCCATGTGCCATTACTAAAACTATGGTTTTAAGACAAAATCAGTTCTAAGAAGTAAATACCATTATCTCCAATTTCCAGAAAAAGAAAGCGAGGTTTGAAGTGCTGCCTACATGTACAGTGACAATCAGTTATGTGTACCAGAATCCAAACTCTATTCTGATTCTAAAGTCCACGTCCTTAGCCAAAATGTCATACTGTCCCCATCTTGCCAGCACAATGACATTTGCCCACCTTAGTCTTGAAAGAACTAATATAAACATACATTATTTGTTGCTTTGTCTGTCATATGACTAAATGCAGATGTTGGTAGGGTTATAAATACAGTAGAGAATTACTAAAGGAATATAAGCATCACTCAATTAAAATAACATCATCATCGTGTGTTATCTTTTTTTCTGATTTATATGTTATTTTTCCCCCAGTTGGTAAAAAAAAAAAAAAAAAAAAAAAAAAAAAAAAAAAAAACCTTACCTAAAACTAAGGCATACCACTGTGAAACAGGTGAAAGAAGGAGTCTGGGGGAAACCCCTTCTGCACACATTTATAACTCCATGGTAATGGTTTTTAACTATGTGCATCTATACACAAAAATATTGCATGGAATTTTAGAGTTTCCAGATCCTCTGAAGACCATATACTCACCACACATAGGTCCAGGTATAACCCGGCTTTGCTTATACTTGAAAGTATAAGCAAATTATTGCTGGTATTAACTTCTTCATACATTTGCAGCCTGGCTCAGAGGACCAACTACTTTTGTCTCTTGTCTTCTTCCCTCCTTTGAAGTACTTCTTAACTGTCTCTCTTATCTGATAGACAGTTGCTCTCATATCAGTTTCAGTCTACCAAGAGGCCCACACTTAATATTTGGGATAAAGTGAAACAGTGGAGAAGCAAGGCTGTTAGCCAGCTGCTGACTCTAAGAGGTTGCTGCTTGCTAAGGCATATGCTTCCCATGCAGAGAAAAGGACTCATTGAAAAGCCTAATAAAGAGGGACACCTCTAAGAAACTGTGAAACCAACTCTGATGAAGCTAAAAGGGTCCAAGAGCAAATTCTAAGTTTTCACCAAAAACAACAACAACATTTCATAGAACCAAGTAAAAGACAAAACAACATACTGAGATTGCTCATTAAAAGTGTTTTTGCTATGTTTATTTAATGAAGTTATTCACATTTAAATACAATTATCTTAAATGGTACAGCTTCCCTGATCAACAACCACAAAATAGAATATCCCCACTATTATACATTATTTTTTAGCACACATTCTGACAAATTATACATGTGAGAAGCAGATGGTGAATGTTAACTTGGCACCGTTCCACCATCTGCTCTTAGCTAGCTAAGTTCAGAACATTAATCAAAGACTAAAGAAGGACAATGATATTACTGAAACTAAGAGTCATTTTCTTTCTTGAACTCTTCCAACATTTGTAATACATACACCAAGCACCTTCGAGGGTTACAATCTATTTGTGATACATAAAATGCATTTTAATTTCATCGTATTAAATAAAAGCTAAATAAAAACATTCATCTCCATCACTTGGGCCAATTATTAAAGAATCCCAACATCCTCATTTGTTCAATAAATATTTACTAAACATATCTGATTTTCTCTGTAGACTTTAAATTTTATGTTTCCAGATTATCTGATTAAATGAACATTTTGATAGGTTATGATAATGTCATGACTTAAATAAGAGCTTACTCCATACTCTACTCCACATTCACATTATTCTAGGCTTAATGAATGATGAGTTAAGTCTCAGAAACGTGTGAATATATGAAGAAAAGAGGGGAAGAGGCAGCACCTCTCTTTTACGATGCTCGTTAGAAAAGTAGAAATCAATTCCAGTTTTCTCTTTGGGGATGTGGCAAAAAGTATAACCAATAAAATTATACAATACAGGAAGCCACTTGAACTCTGTTCACTGTCTTAGCCCCTCCAACCTTCCATTTATAATCATTAGACTTAAATTCTACAGTAATAAGGCATTTTACAGCTATTATTATACTCATGTCAAGTAAAATCAAAAGCAAAATTATCTTATCCTTCAAGATGTACATCCAAAGAGGCCAAGTCAGTATGACTTAATCCTCACAAAGTCCCAGTACAGTTTGTTCTTCCAGTTACAATTTAGAAAACTGTACAAAATGTATTGGTTTACATACCTGCCTGAAGTACTAACACTGGGAGGATATAGCTGGGTCCACTAATGATCTCTGTATTCAGCAAGAGAAGCTAATACATATTAGGCACTTGATGAATAATGAAAGAATTTTCAGATATAATTCATAAGTTCATTTTAATGGAAATATTCTGCTAGTTATAGAATGTGTATAGTTTATTTGCTGGTCAGATGTGGACCCAGTTTTTGTACTGTATAAATGGTTTATATTGCATTTTAAATTTTTTTAAAAACAAAGATCATTGATTTGTGATTGCTCTATCACTGTTTTCAGACTCTAAAATGGTAATCATTATAATACCTAATGCTAATAGCTGTTGACAATATCTCTAAGAATAAAAGTTAAATAATTTGCGAATAAAACAAAAACTATACCCACACATCATTTCAATACTGTAACAGTGTTCACTGATATCATTCATATATACATGCTCAAAGAGAGAACATTATCTAAATGGACTCTGATCAACTTCAGTCAGTAAATTTAATACCATAAAGCAGTATTAATTGACTCTTCCCTCATTACTCTAAATGTTAAATCTTGTGTCTTGTCCTTTGAAAAATTTTGCTCCTACAGTCACTATGATTATCTATAAATCGCTTAATTCAGCCACTCAACAAACATTTAAAGACCTTAGCTTGATTCTCCCCCTAAACTACTACATTCTTGAAAGTAAACACTGTGTCCAATTAATCTTTTTATTTTCCACCATGCATAAGGCAGGACCTCATTTGTATACGTAATTAACAGGAAATGAGTAGTATGTGAATAAAGGATGCCTTAAGGTGACAATACAATAAAAATAAGAAGCACTAGTCCCAGGAAAAAGATGTAAAGTTACACAGGACAAAGTTTATTTTAGTTTTTTCTTTGAGGAAACAAAAAACTTCAAATGTTACAGATTTAAAAATCACTGAAATGAGAAAGCCTATCCCTTGTGACTTTCAATTTTGTTTCTCCTCTCCGGGAATTACCCTGCCCTAATTCACTGCAAATCCGTATTCAGAAGCCTATCCACTAAAACATCTCTTACAAAAAACCTCCTAATTTCTTATTTCACCAGTAAGAAGACGTACTCTACTGTTGTCGTTAGCTTTGTAAAAAGGAAACAACGTAATGTCTTCATGTTATTTACATGTGCTACTTGCAAGTGAAAATTAGTTTCCCATTTTCAGCTTTTACATTTTTCAGGTTAACATAAATAGTTCACTAGCACTTATGAGATACAAAGATGTGCACTAGAAGGGCGACAACAGAGATAAAAAAGTAAGATACAGACCCTCCTCTCTAATATTTTATTACATTTATCATATTCTTAATAATTTTATTTTAAAATAAAACAATTTTAACATCTTATTGTCAACCAAAAGTAAGTAAATTCTGCAACTATAAAAGTAGCCTATTATTTTAATGTTAATCCTCTGAAGGTAAAAGTGAAATTTTTAAAAACTAAGTAATTGAAGATGTATTTATTGCCTCTTGTTTTTATATCTTACACTTCTCTATAGTGCCACATTTAAATACTCTGTTCAAAAGTGTACTAAAATATTATAAGCATGTTTAGCTTGTTACTTTGTTTTGTTACCATAATCACTGTTGGTTCTGTGTTGTTACTTTTTCACAAGGAAGGCATTAAATAAGCATCAAATCTGCTTTACTGTTCTCACCTTTCTCTTCCTCCTCCATTTTTTAAATACGATAAGGAATAATTTTAAATCATTTTCCTATCTCTTTTGCCTAGACTAAGGTCACTGGATAGTTAAAGTAATTGGCAGATCACCAGTATGCATAACAATTTACATTCTTTTCTGCCCCTGAACAGGGGTGCTGATATTCTATTCACCACTCCTGTTACATCAAGATTTGTATTGAAAACGTATTATAAAATGTAACAAAGGTACACATATATGAATTCTTAACAGAGATTTGCTATTAGCACAATACAAATGCTATATTATTTTGCTCTCTGAATAGAGTCAGAGTCTACAGAGTTAACTTTTTAAAAATCATCTAATGTCTGAAGAGACTCCTACCAACCAGGAAAAAGGATGTTTTCTTTTGGGTTACAATAGAAAAGTCAGCAATGCATAATCTCAGCTATTGTTCATTCTGGCAAATCACCACTGGCTGGATGATTTACAACAGGTTGCTAATTGCATGATGGCACATAAACATTGCTAGAAATTGTAAATGCCCACCTGCTAGAAATGTAACTACATGTACTTTAAAAGTAGAGCAATCAAAATCACTGGCCAACTCCAAAGGCAAATATTTGGCTAGCAAGGCTGCCCGCTCACTAGTGTGAGTACTCACTGATACCAAATAAGCCATATCTACAATAGAAATTTCCATTTAAATGACTATTAAGAAGTCTGATGAAGTTAAACTGAGATATGATGGTTGCAGAGTTTTAACGATGGAAGGAGTCAACAGACCTAATATGAAACGGCTTCGTGTTTTGGGAATGTTTGCAAGTAGGATTTTCTGGTTCCCTGAGAAGCACTGTAATGTTAGCGCTGTATTCTTAGGGTAGCAAATTCAGTCACTAATAGACTAATAGAGATGGTGAGGACAAAAGAAAATAAGCATTTATTATTTCCCATCTATGAAGCAAAGCACTGAACTAGATAGTTTCAAGTATATTATTTTGTTTAACACTCATTAACGTTGTAAAGTAAGTTTTATCGTTGCTATGTGTTTTACGCTTGAAGAAACTGAGGCTGTGAAAGATTAACTTCGCCAGGGTTGCCCAAGTAAGGAAGGGGTAGGATTAGAATCTTAATATTTCTTATTATGGAACTCATTCTAGCTCTGCTACGTGACCTTGGATGGGTCACTTAATGTTTCTGAGACTGAGTTTCCAAATCATACACGAAGCTCCACGTCAATTCTCCATGTTAAATACTTCCATGTTATTGTTTACTCCTGATTCTTTTAGTTTTGATGTCTTCTTCTAGTGAAGGGGTGTTTAATAAGGATAAGGTATATTAATGTCCCAAAAGGAAAAATATTAAACAAATGGGTTGGTTAGTTACCTCCACCCTGGATTAGGGAGACAGAGGTCTCCATCTACATGTATAAGACATTTGTTTTGTTTTCAGAATTCCACATTCAGTGACAGATCCAATGGACATATTATAAGCCATTTTATTTGACATTTGCAACCTGCTTTCAGTTTGTTCTGAAGTTCACAAATATTTGTTTATAGGCTGTGTTAACCTCACCTGTAAGCATTTAAATCAGAGATTACTGGTTTAATATATTAATATATTAAAAGTACTATATAGTGTTGTTCTTATTATTAAAATAATCAATGTGTAAAATATTTAGAATAATGCCTGACATGCAGTATGCTCTATAAAGTGCCACTTAATTTTATTATGTTGGATGAGGTACCTCTTGATCCATGAAACATACAGAACATTACACAGAGATGACGAAAATGTTAACAGCTGTGTGAAAGGAGTCATGCTTACCATAAACATACTACTTGTTTATTTTTAGCCCAACAACATGTTACTGAATATGCATTATTTGTATTTAGGATATACCCAGGAACATTTTACATTTGTTTCTCTATCATCAATGTGGACAATTCTAAAAGTATGCTTATTTCCAAAACGTGACCAAAAATAATTTCTCTTAAAACCACGTTAGCAAATGAAACTGTGTTCAAAACAAATGTATTAACATTATGCCCTACTTGTCCAGAGGCAGGGCAACATAAAAAAACCCCTGAAATAAGTAGGTGTTCAAAAACTATTTGCTGTAAAAACAAATATATACATAAATGACTCTTTAAAAAAATCACAATTCCAGTAGTAGTGAAGAATCCAAAACAATACAAAACCAGTTACCAAAAAAGTCTTGACTTTCTTGACTTTAATCAAGAACACTAAATCTGAAGTATAAATACTAAATTATCATAAACATATTGATGGACAAAAAACTATAGAATACAGCAGCTAAGGAAAACATCACAAAGAAAGTGGACATTGTAGAGGATTCTTAAGGAACTATCCAAATGGATTACCACTGAGGTAAGAAACTACAGTCTAGATCCCTCAAGACCAACTTGCCCAAATTTTCTGATGAGCCAAGGAACCACTAGCAAGCAAAAGGAAAGAGAAGGGCCGGACAAGAGACAGCTGCACTGTCCACACTTGAGTCTTCCTCTTGGACAAGAGGATAACCTATATGTTCCCTCAAATCTCTCAATACTTGAGACACTAACTTCCCAAGTGGAAACAGGAAATACTATCTAGAGTTAGTTATTCAATGATCTCCGCTTTGATAAGAAATATGTGACTTTAACACAAAACCATAATCTTCCTGAGGAATTTTTCATTTCTTTGAATTTTTTTTCTCTTTCTTGTTTACCTACTACTGAGCTAAACTACTCCTTTATCACCACCCATTTCCTGGTATCCTCATCTCTTTACCTGAAGAGCCACAGTGAGACTTCCTTTGCTAAAACTCAGAAAGAAAGGAGAAATGGTAAGCCTGGCTCTTCTCTTGAGCTTGATAATGAAGTCCAGTTTCCTTTTCCAAAAGAAATTAAATATCTGGCAAATTAAATGTCTTTTAGAAGAAACCAGACAAGCGAACTATTGAAGTCCAACAAACCACACTCCAAATCAGGATTTTAACCCAGGTCTTCCTGCTACTAAAGGGAGCATCTAACATTTGCCCAGAGTCAGAAGACCTGCTTTCTGCTTCTGAGTCGTCAGCTGACTCCATCTGGAGAGCAGATGACACCTCTTAAGCTCTGCTCTGGGTTTCCCCATTTACCAAAAACAAGAACCAGAGGTGTTCTTCAGTTTATATTTAAATATTTTTATTGCTGCAAGACTTCCTTCTCTTGACTCTGAGGAAAGTCACACTAGAAGTACTTTCCTCCTCTATCATCATCTCTCTCCAGCCACTCCCCACATACCAACAGTTTCCTCTCATGTGTCCTTGAGATAAATTCAATTTTGGTAACTAGTCAGAACATGGGTCATGAACCCAGCTGACAGGAATCTTACTGCTAAACATTTTTGTTTTCAACTTCATGGTTTTTTTTTTTTTTCTTCCTTTCCCAGTTGACAGGAAGGCAATCATTCTTTCATTCATTCAGCAAGCATCCACAATGAACCTGGATGCCACATGGACCAGGATCACCAAGGAGATCAATAAATCTCAGTAACTTCAGTTGCCCTCCACTCCACAGACCAGTCCCCACAGTGGACACCATTTCCTTACAGGTCAAAACTTTGTTCTTTTTTGAACCAGAAAATTTATTTTCTGGAACTAAAAGTAGTATTTCTAAGTGCTAGCCTAAAAAATGTGTTTCTGGCATTATGTAAAAGTAACCTAGTCAGGATTATAAAGCACATCATTATAATGCCAGATTTATTTATAGTGTTACATTGAAATCATTATGTTCAGGAAAATTTATAAATTCTGAAAGTTGTTTTAGATTCCTTGGATTAAAACACACACACACACACACACACACACACACACATACACACACACACATACACTCCATCCTAAAGGATGTTGACTTTCCATCAGAACAGTAGACCTGGACTGGCAAATTAAAATAAGTTGTGAATCTTCTGCCACACGCTCTCTTCTCTTACACTGGTATATGGTGAATATGCTCCCACTTTATCAGCTTCATGCCCCTAAAATCTGTGCAATCCACACAACCTGTTTCCAAAGTATATGTTAATAAAGTGCTAAGAGTTGTCAATGCATGAGCATAAGAAAGCTCCTGACCAATGTTAATAGTAATTACTCCTTCCTTTTAAGGCAGAAACTGCTGTCTTCAGCCTCAGCCAATTTTAGCTAGGTGACCAGTTTAGAAAGCATTATTGTAAAATGCAGTTTTACTGATTCCAGCTTCTCTTAATGACTCATCTTCAGCTGCACAGGCTTCAGAAGATGTGGCAAATCGTATCAACAAGAAAGGTGCAAACTGCTCTTCTAATAAGACCTTGGCATCACAGGATTTCATACTGTCTGTAATTTAAATCTTACCTTAGATTTTCAGAGATGGCAAAGAAATTGTGTGTTTGTATGTGTGTGTCTGTGTATAGGCAGTATCAGAAATATAATAACTTTAAAACTTTCTTAACATGCTGGCTTCCTTTCTGGTCTTACAGAATACTTCATAATCAAAACAAAACAAAAATATTGGAAGTCTAGCACAAAATTTAAATGACCTGATAAAATCATTCCTTAAAATGGCATATCTGATTTCCCAGAAAATCTTTTACTTCCTAGCACTATTCTAGTCCATATGGAAATACTCAAGATCCCTATACAATGACAATAGGTCATCTAAATAAGTCTTTATAATAAATGATCCTTTATTTAAAAAGGCAAGCTCTGTTTTAGCCCTGATTGGCCAAATTATTAACTAAACGATGAATGCCAGCAACATATTGTAACTTTCCCCCTCTCTCTAAAATATAAGTCCAAACTATCTTCTTTCCCTCAAAAAGCAACCTTCGTTCATCAAAAGTAATTCATTCTATAAACTGCCCTCTGACAATCTCACAATGATTTCTCAATTATTATCAGGTAAACTATCCTCATAAAAGATGTTAATTTATCTTTCTAATTAACATTGTCACCTACTTTCTGGTTACTCCTATCTGGAGTAAGCTAGAAGGAAGTTCCACTAAAGTAAATCTCTTAATTACTTTCACTGTCCCTGGGAATAAATGAGATCTTAAAAGAAAGGATACAAAAGAAAAGGGGTTAGAGGTATCACTTTCACAGAGAAAAGCACAAGCCAATGGCAAAGCAGCAAATGGTTTTTTGACAAGATCTTCCACAAGCAAGGTAACATTATCACTAACTTCTATTGAGCATTTACTATATAGCAGTCTCTAGCTAAACACTTTATATGTATTGCTTTACTTAATTTCCATAAAGCTGTATCAGGTAGGTACCATTGATATCTCCTAGAAACAAAGAGCTGAGGTCTGGCCAACTAAATCATTTGACCAAGATTGAAACAAATGGTGGAGATGAAACTCTTACAGCATATCAGAGATAAACTCCTTCACCAATTATAATAGAAGTATAGTCAGTTTTCAATCACAGTATTGGAAGTATGGTATTGTAGAAAATACCATAGAAGAAGGCAATATATCTAGCATTGAGCACTCAAATTCTTAAATCTGGAGCCAGAATATAAATGTCTTTACTCTTTGGTAATTATAACAACATATTCTGTCTACCATAATGTAACATTATTGCTGCATAATATTTACAACTTCCAGATTTTTAAGACATTTTCCAAACATCTGCATTTCTTCCAAAGCATTTGCAAATACCACATAGTAACTCTTTTCAGCACATCAGTCTGAAAAAATAATAAGCATTGTCCTTTATAAATGACTGATGCAGCATAATTATTTTCACTTTAAAAAAACAGAACTTTACTTTTTTCAAAAGTATCAATGATCTCATTGCAAAGCATTACCAGAAATTTACATATAAGTTTGGAAATATCTAATTAAAAGTGAGCTCTGCAAATTCCCAAATTAACTATATATATAAATCATCATGAGTTTTCTCACACATTCTTCTGAAGAACTCATTTAAAAAAAAAAAAAAACAAACTTACATTCAATGTGTGTTTTAACTTCCCCTCTCCCCCCACCCAAAAAAAAAAAAAAAAAAAAAAGCTATCAAAAGAAATAATCAGGCATTATTGATTATTCTTCTCAAAATTATTTAAGGTAATCTATTCTAACTATTCATATTTTTCTATAGGATTAAATGAAATATTCAGAGAGGTTATTAACCTTCCTATACAAAAACAAAAAAATACGTTCAAAGATTTTTCTAAGAATTATTCAATGAATTAAAAACTGACCAGGAACTAAGGTAAATACAAAGACCGATTTTTACCTCAGCAGTTTTTATATCACATTTCTTTTTTCTTTAGTAGAAAAAGAGGAATCCACCAACTTCCCCCTCATTTTACTAATAATCACCCTGCAAATAGGCGATCAAAGGCAGTGTTACCTTGGTGTATACAAACCCCCCCAGTCTTCTCCCTCGTCCAAAGTTGAAATATTTCTGGACTAGTAATGTCTTAATTCATTTCATTAAGGCACATTTCAATTAAAATAACCCAAATTTAAGTATATAAAATTATTTACATTATTGAAATCTTTAATTTGTATTTAGTTTTTGGCTGGGTTACCTTTTTATGTTGGGAAAAGAGTATTTAGCAACAAGTGGATGCTTATGTTCTCTTAAACTAATAAAAATAAAATGGCACTTCATATTGTAAAGGCTAGAGGGAACCTTACGAAGTGGCTAGTTTGAGCTTCTCATATTGCAGAGAAGAAAATGAGACAGAAGCAGGTAAGTAAGGTGCTCAAACACATGAAGTTAGGTGGACTCTAAACCTCTGAGACTATGATGCAGGTCTCCTGACTCTCATGGTTTTGTTCTCCTGGAATATGGCATACTCCATAACTTTCAACTCTATGTGTGCCTTCTAGGAATAATCAGAAAAATGCAAATCAAGCTTATGTGAACTATAACTATCCACCTGACCACCTTACTCCCATAGTTAGTGGGCTGGCTACTTTGCTAAGAAGAAAATTTGCATTAAGCTTTACACACGTTTAACCCTGTGGCCCCTGTAGGCTCTCTGTCGGGGAGGGGACAGAAAAACAAAGGAATGAGGAAGGTGCAGGAGAGCACTCAACTGGAGAGAAACAACACTGAAAATATACCAATAGAATCCACAGCAGCTATAAAGAGAATGACCTTATGATGCACACTGCAGTGTGTACTGTGTGTACATGGTTGGGAAGATAAAATTAAGCTGAACACTTGAATCCCATATCCTTGAGAGATATTTTTCATTTTCTTTAGCTTTCAATCTTATCAAGAAAAAATTCAGGACAAATACAGGTCACTAGGCAGTAGCAGCTATTGCAGAGTATGTGAGAATATGTCATCTTTGCTCCACCTCAGAAAATCTTGGACTCACTAGTCCAGTGACCCTTTAACTCTGGTTGGACAGTCCAATTGTCTGAAGAGCTTGTAAAAAAAAAAACTACTGCTTAGACCCCATTCCAGATAAATTAAATCAGAATTTCTAAGAGTGGAGTCTAGGCATCAGTGCCATTTTTGTCCCTGCTACTGTACAATATGTGATATATCTCATTCAATCTTATAATAACAAACAAATGCTTTTGTTAATACTTCCTTCATAGAGGGCAATAAGGCTCACAAGAAAAGACAGACAAGGTATGTTTCCTACTTTCAATGAAGGGAACTTACTAAAATTCTGAATTGTTTTCTGCTGTCAATTTTATATTTCCATTTTGGTATCATCTAGTTTTTTTTTTTTTTGTTTTTTGTTTTTTTATGTTTACCATGATTAATGGGAAAATGCAAAACCCTGCCCCACCCCCACCCATATGCACACACACAGACGAAAGTGCCATGCTGACCACTAGAAGCATCTCTCCAGACTGACAGGGGTCTATTGATTAAATTGTCAGTTCTTTTGTTCACACAGGAAGAAAAAAAATCCATTTAACCACGTTATCATCTAACCCACATTAGCTTTATTTTATATTGTTTCTATTAAGGTATCATTCAGGGGTTTTATATAAATGAAATAGAAATTTACATATACTATGCAAATTATCTTCTCCGGATCACTCTTCTCACTTTGCCTGATGAGAAATTCAGGTCAGTTAGGTTGACAGAGAAGATGGTAAAAACGGTGCCTTAACTCCATAATAATTACTGGGAAGAGTCTGCATCCCAAACTATCTTTCCACAAGATTAGCTTAATACACTGATTCTCACAGTACTTAAATTAGCAATTTGACCCCAATATCGAAGTCTATGTCTAGATTTCAAAACAGACATAAAAAGTAATATGTCTTCATATAAAGTTCTTCATTTACATCAAATAAATGAAATAAGGCATGAATCACTTTCATATCTTTTTCCCCCATGTCTTTTTCCACCAAGGCAGGAACTGTTTCTGTTGTCTGTCCTTCCTTTTTATTTATTTTTTATGACCCAGCACTTTGTTAGTAAATAAGAAGGTACTGTAGCTCACAGTTGCATTTGATTTTTTGACTTTTTAATTTCAATAGGAATAGAGTCTTTTTTTAATCTTCAGTTTAATACGAAAACTGAAATGACTTCTAAGACATGTGAAGGAAGAAAAAATCAGCACCATAAGACAGAGCAAGAAAAAGAAAGTTAACAAAAAGAAAAAATCAGAATAAAGGAAAGAAAAACATTTCCTTTGGAAACATTCTTCATGAATCAGTTTTTTGAGACCAGCAGGCAATTACTATTTAACATACAGAAAAACACAAAATGTACAAATGCACACAAAATTTAGTTTGTTGTGCAGATCTTTGTCCCTCAGTCTCAGTGTAAATCGAGATTCTAAAAGCCCAGTTGCACAGTGACCTTAAATTTCTCAGAATGGCTTATTAAGTTCAAATAATCACTAAGCAAATATCTCATTTAATCATTCAAGAAAAAACAAACTCAAATGCCTATAGGAGCCAGGGGAGGCAAAGTAAACAAAGCATGTATGAGGGAAGACAGGATAGAGGAGGCAAGGTAGAGTTCTGGAGATATATGCCCTTATTAAAGGAGGTAGCAGGAAAAAGTCAGATTTTATCTTCTGAATCCCCTATGATGGAAACTAATACAAACTCTTTAAATCTCTTTTAGGTCAAACAATTCTCTCTGAGGGGAAGGCAGCCTTCAGCTCTCGTCTAGATGATTGAAAGACAATTCAGGAGAGAAACCAAAACTTTATATTATCACTATATCCATAAGCATTCTGCTGAATTTTGTTGTATTGTAGGTTATAATTTGTTAACCATATGAAATAATGCAGTAGAGCCTCTTTTCCAGAGTCTCCCTCTGTCACCCAGGCTGCAGGAGTGGTGCAAACAGGGCTCACTGCAGCCTTGACCTCCTGGGCTTAAACGATCCTCCTGCCTCAGCCTCCTGAGTGGCTGGGACCCCGCTACCTTTTTTTAATTTTATTTATTTATCTATTTGTAGAGACAGGGTCTCGCTCTGTTTCCCATGCCGGTCTGAAACTCCTGGGCTCAAGCGATCTTTACACCTCAGCCTCCCAAACCGCTGGGATTACAACAGGTGGGAGCCACAGCACCCAGCCCATGTCTGCTTTCTTCAAGATATTTAATCTTGAGTTTTTCTTATTAAACTGACCTGAATTCCAAAGAATAGAAAGATTATCAGAGAAGACAAGCATAAAGAAGACTGAACCACTTTTAATGAATGGTGATTCAAGGAAAGGATAACTAAACATGAATCACTTGGAAACATGAATAAATACAAACAGTGAGTTTCTGTTCATTCACTTCTCTGCTTGTGGCAGCATTTTGAAGAAGATGAATGAAAGGTAAGGAGTGAGTAAATTTCAAAGTCAAATGATAACCCAAATAAAAACCACACAAGATGAACAACAGATATACAAACACCCCTTCAAAACAAACATAACTCATTTACCCTGATCCCAAAATAACAAAATTAAACCATCTAAGAAACTCCACTGGTCATTTGTTTACAAAGTAGAGAAAGACTAGTCATGTAAGAGAAGGGAATAAACACAGAAAGCAACATAAATGTCTTTAAGGTAATGCAGCTCACATGCCCTACCTGGAAAAAAAAAAAAAAAAAAAAAATGTGTTTCTTTAATGTATTTGTGACAGCATACAGAGGGATTATGGAATTTACATGTTACTGCCTGTGGATCAATCACCTTTATATATAGAATTACCTTTACATATACAAAGAGGAAGTAAAATAATTTATACTTCAACAGGTTTACTTTCTTACCAAGTGACTTAGATATAATAATAATCAATAATTCCAGCCTGTTTTTACAATTTCTTGCCTCACCTATTTCCTCTACTTTTCACCAAAACTCTGTATTTTCTTACATCAGTTCCCATATTCTCATTCTTTTTTTAAATGTCAAAATATGTAAAGCCAGTAAATTACCAATAGAAGAAAATAAAAGAATAAAAGTTGCATATAGCTCTATACATTTACTATTTATATTTTACATCATAAGAACTTACATCATAAGTACAAAAAATAGAATTATTAAGTGAATGCATTTTTCAAACAAGTTATTAAATTCAGATAGAGTCCTAGCTATGTTTACTACTAAATTATAAGGATGGTTACTAGTACATTATAAAAATCAGTTACAGTATTATGTAGATTGATTAATCTTTCTCATTTAAAATCACAGTGTTATTCAGTCTGTATCAACTATCCATTAAGAACAAAATTAAAAACATATAATTAATCCAGTCTGTCAGTGATGGACATTTGGGTTGATTCCAAGTCTTTGCTTTTGTGAATAGTGCCACAATAAACATACGTGTGCATGTGTCTTTCTAGCAGCATGATTTGTAATCCTTTGGGTATATACCCAGTAATGGGATGGCTGGGTCATATGGTACTTCTAGTTCTAGATCCTTGATGATGGGTGCTGACAAGTTGATGGGTGCAGCACACCCACATGGCACAAGTACACATATGTAACAAACCTGCACGTTATGCACATGTACCCTAGAACTTAAAGTATAATAAAAAAAAAAAGAAAAAAAAACATATAATTAAAGATGACCTAATGAAATCTCAAGGAAATGTCAAGGTTGGGATAAATATGAAGAAATTCCTTTATATTGACAGACTCAGAGATGACTGGATGAGAAATAAGAGTACAGTGCATACTAGACCAGTCCATACTTGTCTAGCAATTGAACCTGAGTTCAACTAGTGAAAGTGAAATTTAAAAATAGGGGCTATGAAGAACAGAAAACCAAACACCACATGGTCTCACTCATAGGTGGGAACTGAACAGTGAGATCACTTGGACTCAAGAAGGGGAACATCACACACCGGGGCCTATTATGGGGAGGGAGGAGGGGGGAGGGATTGCATTGGGAGTTATACCTGATATAAATGACGAATTGATGGGTGCTGACGAGTTGATGGGTGCAGCACACCAACATGGCACAAGTATACATATGTAACAAACCTGCACATTATGCACATGTACCCTAGAACTTAAAGTATAACAATAATAATAATAATAATAATAATAATAATAGGGGCTATGTGTAGCAAACACAAACACATTCACTAAAGAAAATTAAGAGAACAGTATCTTTTCAGTAGTATCTCTGGGTATAAAAGGAGAAAGTAAGTAGCAATTGCTCAGTAATTATTGATTACTGATACCGTCCTCTCTCACATAGAGAATGTGACTGTTTTCTTCATTTAAGCCAAATTCTGTAGGAGCATGAGACAGACAAACATCCCTAGCTGTCCTTTTCAGATTACCACTCCTAGCTGTCTTTTTCAGACCACTGATAGGGCTATAGTGTGAAGTCAGACTTTATTACCAATCTGCCTCTGCCCTGGGGTGTCCTCAGTTACCTAGGAATGAAATAATATGTATGCACAGATTTCCACACCCACAAACCGAGTGGGAGGACTCTAGATAATGGAACTCAACTGCTTCAATGTTAGAAAAAAAGTATGTTAGTGGATAACCCATGTACTGTGCAGAATATGCATTAAATATAGGATAAATTAATGGCTCATCTAAAAGTTGAATAAAATTCCATTTCCACGGAATCAAAGGTTTTTATAAGTCAATGTAACACATAATAGGTATGAATTATCCATAAACGTGAATAAAGATTTCTTTCCAACCAATATTCCTTCAGGGCCTATGATATGCTAGGAATTGTGTTATATACTTGGGACTGCAATGTCCTTGTACTTCAGGTACTCATTATTTAGTGTGAAAGACAATCAAGTAATCAAATAATTAGAGTACAGAAACTGTGCTATGACTCCTGCTTTTGAGGGCTATAAGCATCAAGTTTAATAATGGAAGTGCACGAAGCCCGTACTACACTGAGATGGGAGGCAGAAGAGGGTAAGGGGATCTGAGGAATGGCCTCTAAAGGAGATGACACCTAATCTGACAAAGAAGTGGAGGGAAATGTGTCCAGGCAAATGAAAAGTCATGTGCAAAGTCTCCAAAACAATGGTAGGCCTGATGGAGAAGCAAATGGGGATCTAACATAGAGGAAGCTTGGACTTCCCTATTTAAGTAAAGAAAAACACCAAGAGATTTTAATCAAAGGAATAATAAGCAGCGCTACTTCTACACAGAATTCCTCAGCTACTGAACTACCTCTAAATTGGTCTTCACATTAAATACCTGCCTAACACCCTTGAATTCATATAACATCTACAATCATATTCCAATTAATATTTCAAAATCCCATCTCTTATGAAGTAATAATTGACTACACAAATATTTTCCGAAGGTGAAAATGTGTTTTGAAGAAAAAAATAACTTTGAGAACTGGGGTGAGAGTGGGCGGTCAAGATGAACAAAGGTACAGAAACAGGGCTACAGGGAAGCAGAGGGCATGTTATGGGAAAGCAAATAATTGAAGCACCATCTAAATGTAGTAAAATTTCAGTCTTGAAAAGCAGGACAAAGAATGATGAGGCAGAAAGGGAGGTTAAATGTCTTTAATTTAATTTAGAAGCTAATGGGGAACTAAAGTATTGTAAATGGAAGAGTGAAAAGTTGCATGAGAAAATCTACTGCATCTGCAGAGAGTGTACAGATGAAACTAGAATGAGGATAGCCTTAAATGTGGGAGCATCTGAAGCAGGTATTACAAATAGTCTCAAAGAACATGTAGCAAACTCCACTAATTTTATCTAATGACAAGATAAACAAATCTGATATGACAGAAAATTTAAATGACAATTCTCCATTATAAAACATGCTTCATAAAAAAAAATCTTCATTACATAACAGAATTTGGGGGGGGGGGGCTGTTTTTTAGTAATAATAATTACCCAGAATATAACTGTATATGTGTAACAGATAAGTCTAAAAGAAAATTTAACATATGTAAAAACATAATTAATTCTTTTCACTATTCAAATTCTCTGTTCCAGATCTTCATTTTAAATTAACATATGCTATCTCTGGAAAATGCAATTTATACGACTAACAAAAGTGAACTCCAGACTGACAAAATTACTAAAAATGTTCAATAAATTGAGTCCAAGATGAGATGTGTATTGTGCAAGAATTTATAATCAGTTTATATACCAATATTTACTCCACTATTAATATTTACACTATTGATATTATTGTTAACTTGTATAAGAAGATGGTTTTTAAACTTTTAAAACCTTTTTAGTTGAAATAAGTAATTTCCTCCTTTTCAGGGATATTTTTGATAGCCTGAGTTAAAATCAGTATACCTAACCAACATAATGAGACCTCATCTCTACAAAAATATTAAAAAATTAGCCAGGCATGGTGGTGTGTGCCTGTCATTCCAGCTACTTGGGAGGCTGAAGTAGCAGGATTACTTGAGTCCAGAAGTTCAAGGTTGCAGTGAGCTATGATTGTACCACTGCACTCCAGCCTGGGGAACATAGAGAGATCCACTCTCTAAAAAACATAAATAAGTAATAATAACAATAATAAAAATCAATATGGAGAAGAAAAACTGATAAATTCTCATTAATTTTCAGCTAAAGCAAATGGAAAAGAGGTATTACTTCTTTTCTGCAAAAATACCTGCACGTAGTTAATCATCAGTAAAAGAAGTCTGAGAAAAGAAGGCAAAATTCTGTCACATCTCACTGATTACATTCTTAAGCTGGTACATAGTGATTTGCAGGCCTTCAACAATTTCAAAGAGAATTCCGACCTCACAGTTTTTACGGTGCTACAGGACCACAATGCTGAAATCAACTTAAATATGTAAAACCATCTTCCTCTAGAATAGTACCCTAAGTATGTCAATACCACTATAAAAACCTGCAACTTGGACAGTCAACAATACATACAGTAACACTGTATTTAACTGCTAATTAACTAAAGATAATAAAATTGCAACTTTATCTCACCTCTATATCTAGATAAACCTAAGGAAGATTCCCAGCCTGTAACAATCCCTATAGCATATTATTTATACTTGCTGAAACACATTAGGCTGAATGTATTAGTCATATATACAAGTAACATATCTAAACCAAATGTCCAAGAATTCTGTGCACTCAAGATATCTTCCTTAAGATAATATGGGAAAAAAAGCCAAAGGATAGTATCACAATTTGATGTCTATGCTGTGTTCCTGAAACTGGTCTTGGTATTTGATTATTTTATTCTTTTTACTAAGTTGGCTCATGGGACGTCCTGCTAAATATCAGCTGCCCAAAGTTTATAAACTATTTGTTCAGCCCAAGAGAAAACTGCTATGAAAATTACAGAAGAGCAGATATAAAATTCATTTATCATGTCTAACTGTAACAACTTAATTAACCTTTTTTATTTTCATTGTTATTTTTAAGCAATGTCATTCCCTTTCTTCAAAAATTTGTCAAGAAGATTGAGACCCAGTGCTGTAAGATTACACAGCCGCCCTCCTCTCCAACTCAGAATCCCTCTGCTTCCTCAATTCCCTCTTCTTTCACGCCTTTCTCTGAGTTTTAAACATATCACCCTCTCTACCAAAGCAACTCTTTCACTCGTTTTTCATGAAAGTGACTCACTGCCAACTCTAGTCCATTTTTATATCAATTATGCACCATATTTCTCTTTCATTTGCAGATTCTCCCTGTGGGCTGGCTCCTTTCTCTCTTCCTGCAAAAATTTTCAGGTATTCTGAAAATACCTGAAAAGCACAGGTATTCTGAAAATACCTGTGCTTAGAAAAGGGGGTGGGAGAAGACAAAAACAAAGATGAAACTTTTCCCTGCTCCTGCTCCCACCTCAACACAACACCTTTGTGATTGTTTCCTCTCCCATAAAAATGTCTTTAAAATGATGATTGCCCCAGCTGGCTCTAATTCCTCACTTCCTACCCACTACCTCATCTCCAAGTATACTTGTTAAGCCATTTCTACTTCGCTTAAAGTGCTCTCCCAAAGACTAACATCTGTATTTGTCCACAAGCCCACTACTCCTTCCACTGCAAGCTAGAAACCTTGAGTCACCCAAGACATACCCTGTTATGTCACCCTATGCATGCAGGTTCTAAATATTTTAATTAGTTGATATTTCCACTGTTTGTCTCAAATATATCTCTTGGTGCCAGTATATTTGTTTCGGTGATTATTACTTCAACTTACAATATTGTGATACTTTCCTAACTGATCTATCCCCCTTTGGATTTATCCATCGTCTAAGACAGGCTATAACAAATCTTGCCAGACTTAATTTTAACCACTCTTTATTTACAATTCAGACTATAATTCACCATATACCCTCATGGAAGAATCATCCTTCCAGAAGCCTAGCAACAATCATGCCACTGTCCTCCTCAAAATATTCACTCAATCTTCGTTAGCTCCACATTCGCAAGTGAATGAAATGTAACCTTCTTTGTTCATTACACAAGGCTTTGAACACTATGGCCCCCAAACCATCTTTTTAAATCTAATTCTCTCTGACTTATATTCTAGAATACAGGTAAACAATATTAAATTGTTATACCCATCCACGAAAATAGGGATAGAATTCTATTTGGTTTTGTCTTCTCTTATAATGCACAGAAATGAACATAAGCGCCATACAAACAAGGAACTCGTGTGTGTGTGTGTGTGTGTGCGTGTGTGTGTGTGTGTGTTTTAACTGCTATATATCCCCAGAACCTGGAAAACTTCTTGGTATTAACAGGCACTCATTAAATATTTGTTGGAAAATTTTGTTTCATAGCTGTGAAACACAAAGTACACTGCTGGCATAATTAAGCACCTCAACATGAACATCAAGAAGACGACAACATATAAGTATTTGTAAGGTAAGTGTCCAAATATGGCAGTACTACAGAAATGCAACATCAGTAGAAGTCAGGCCTTTACTAGTCTCTATAAGTTGCTCATTGGTTTTTCCAGGAACATGTGAACATTTCATAAAATTTTGGTTAGCCCATGGTAATCTCGGCAGCATAGAGCTAGCTGCTGAGGATTTCATTAAATTTTAGAAGGAGTTCCTACAAATGGAATTAAGGGCATATAACGTATGAGATGGTAATGAAAAAATACATTTCACATACTTCAAAGGATGCTTCACTGCAAACAAGATCTTTGAGGAATACTGCATAAAGACAGTAATTTGTAAGAGGCAAAAAACTGTTTTAAGAGGTTCTGAGTTTGTAGCATTTTTACTATATAACATCTGTGTTTTTTAAAGTGGCTATAGCTACCGCATAAAAAGGAAGTATCAGCGAGATCCATGACAGGTCATTCATATGTGTGCATAGCACCTTCACAACCAATAAAAACTTTGTCGATTGTTGTAAATATGTGTCTCAATCTATTGCTCTATCAAAAGGCATACAGGCATGTTCAATGTCAGGTACTAGATAAGCTTGTTCAAACTAAGCTTCCTTCCACCTCCTAGATTCATAGGAAAGGACAGCTCACTGCATAATACCATATGTTCCTAAAAATATGTTTAAAGACACAAAACAATTGCCTACTAATTATTTGAGATGCACTATCCTGCAAGAAATTAGATACCAAAAGTGGTTTGCAAGTAGACAGTCTTGGTCTATTAAATGGTTATAAGTAAAGTACATCTTCTAGAAATGATACATCTGCATATTGGCAAAAAGGGTCCATCCAACTTCCTTTATACTTGCTTTGTTTAATCTGAATGGTTTCAATTTCTTAATTTACAGGTGGGATAGTGAAGTCCTTGATGCATAAGACTTACCAATTCGATGAGTCATTTTTAATTATGGTATCTTTTACATTCCAAAAAATCATTTCCTAAAAGTCCTTTTTGTAAATTTGAACCCCAAAGTAGATTAAATACAGTGTGACTTTATGAATTTTTAAGAATTGTTCCATAAACTACATGTAAAAATCAATTCTAATAATTTTTAGTTAGACCTCTGTTATATATATTTGAGACAGGGTCTTGCTATATCACCCAAGGGTGGAGTGCAGATTCAAACTCCTGGGCTCAAACAATCCTCCCACCTCAGCCAGTCACTTCACCTATGTTCACCTCCTCCCTCTCCTCAAGGTCTCTCAGAGAGTTCACATCACACACAGAAACTATTCTGCAAATAACAGCACTCCCACCTGTCTTCTCAAATCTTCTGGATTTCTCTTTACAGGATTCTACATGTTTTCCAAAACTTGATAATTAAAAAAGCAGCTTTCAGTCAACAATAAACTCATGACACATAATAACAATTTATGCATTTAGCTAGTAAGTTATATCTTATATAGTTAAAATCCTTTCAGTAATTCTTTCTATTCAACCAATAAGAACTGATTGGCGCCAACCATCACTGTTAAGTGCTAGTTATCCATTTTCCCACCTGCATACCACCAGTTACAAGCAGAAGTTAATACTGACTGTAAGTGTAAACATGATATTTCTCTTTAATCTTCTAATCAGAGAAAGCAAACATCAATTAAAAGGCAGTGGGCATTAGGAATTGCTTTCTCATGGGTAAGTCAGTAGAGTAAGAATAAAGCACAAACGAAAAAGCACTAATTAAGGAGAAAAATTTTTAACCTATGGCTTACTTATCCATCACATAAACTGCTTTGTAATTCTGTCCCGAATTTGTCTCTTTAGGGGAAGGAAGAGGTTCATGCCCCTTCCTCTCCCATCTTTAGGAATCATTTCTCTTCCTGTTGCTACATGAGTCAGCACCACCAGATGTGGACAGCTTCCTGCTGTTTATTAAGAGGGAAGGTCTCCCCATAAACTAATATAGTGAAGATAAACCACACACAAGGGTAAAAGATGGGCCCAAAAATGTGGTCGACAGAATTAAAGACACACAAAACACAAACAACAAAACTGCTGTTGGTGAATAAATGTCTATGTTGCTCACTGATACAACTTACCTTTTTAAAACAAAATTTAAAATATAACATTTTAACTACTTAGTCATTTGTGATCATTATACTGTAACGAGATTATGATTAATTTAATTCACTTAATAGTTAGGAATAATGAAATTTTCTTTATTATTACTTAGGCCTAATTTGCTTCAAAGGGCTTCCCTTACACCCCACCACTCCTCACACCTCAAGGTTAGGTTAGTAATCTTGCCATTTATGGATACCTCACTCACCACCCTTAGCTGATAATATGATTACATGAAACTGTTTCTAGGTTTATCTCCTCCACTATACAACTTCTATTTCTATCATCCTAGTTAGAGCACTTAATACTACATACCACTTATTGAGTATCTTCAATATACTTGGCCTACTACATTCATTATCTCATTTATCCCATAACTACCTTACGAAGTACCATTAGTTCCATTTTATATTTAAAGACATTCCTTAGAATTATAAATAATTATAAGAATTATAAGTAGGTGGCAGTCAGAATTCAAACCCAATTCTGTTAACCCCCAAAGCCTGGATAAATTCCAGAGATATAATGCCTCATTCTATAATATACAAGATATGTAGGAAAATAAGGCAATCATATCAAGATTCACTTATCTATTCAACAGAAATTCATCCAAGCAAAGTATGTTTTCAGCGTTACTGACCATTAGCATGCTTCACTTTAGTACTGATCTTTCTCTTATGCTCAGAGAAGTAGCACACAAAATTATATAGTCAGATGACCCGGGTTCCAATTTCAGTTCCTCCACTTACTTCTCCGTGCTGCAGTTTCCTCACATGCAAAATGTGGACAATAATGTTATCTACCTCATGAGATTAAATGCATTAATATCTACAAAGTACTTGAAACGGTGCCCGGCACAGAGTAAGGAAGCGTTTATTAAACAAAAACTCTGTGGGTAGACAAACCTGCTTAATGGAGAACTCTGTTTATACACATGCACTTTATTTATGGAGAACTAACTTGTAACCCAAATACTTTTAAATTTTCTCTTAGGGTAAGGGAGTTAGCTGAAAGGGGACAAACAAGGAGCAAACTATTTCCAGGTAGGAATGAAAAGCTAAAAACTAAAACAGGAAGGGAGCAGAAGAGAAACTAAATTGGCTTCAGACCTCCAAAAGAACATTCTCCAGATTGACTTTTGGTCATTTGAAGTACTATAAGACCTTCAGATCATCCTGATTTCAAAAGAGGAGAATTTTATAAATTTTGATTATTGATCCTCCAATTTATGACTTAATAGATGTAAGTGTGATATATATTAATTGTTTTGAGAATAGAAACTGGTATGTGTTTCTAAGTCAAGAATCTTTTTGTAACTTCCCAATACCTGTACCAAATGGTTTCTATTACTCTTAAAGAGGTAACACATTTTCATTCTGAGATTCTATTTTTAATAAAAGATTCTTTGAGATGGAGTCTTGCTCTGTCGCCAGGCTGGACAGAGTGCCTATGCAGCCTGGGTGATGGAGTGATCATGCAGTAGCACGATCTTGGCTCACTGCAACCTCCGCCTCCTGGGTTCAAGTGATTCCCCTGCCTCAGCCTCCCGAGTAGCTGGGACTATAAGCACGTGCCACCATGCTCGGCTAATTTTTGCATTATTAGTAGAGACGGGATTTCACCAAATTGGCCAGGCTGGTCTCGAACTCCTGACCTTGTGATCTGCCCACCTAGGCCTCCAAAAGTGCTGGGATTACAGGCGTGAGCCACCACGCCTGGCCTTTAAAATTACATTTTATGAAGACAGTTCACATTTAAGAAACTGAATCCCAAGCATGAGTAGTTTTATTTCTCCACTTTTCAAAAATAAGCTTCAATATACATAAACCCTCTAAGGTCAGAATGAACGAAAGAGTAGAATAAAAGAACTACTTAAGCAAAAATGGCCAAGAGTGACACCTTCTCTACAGAACTAAAATAAAATCATCAACACTGCAAATAAAAATAAAATGATGAAAAAAGAAAACATCTTGGGCCAAGAAGCAATAGCAATTGGCCACATTTAACTTAAACTTTAAAATTGATTTAAGCAAAAAAAAAAAAAAAAATTAGACACCTGAAAAAAAAATCTTTATACAAAGAAACTGCAGAATAACTCTTTAAACAGCATAGAGTAGATTAAAGGTTGGCCAGGTATGGTGGCTCATGACTGTAATTCCAGCACTTTGGGTGACCAAGGCAGGTGATCACCTGAGGTCAGGAGTTCAAGACCAGCCTGGCCAACATGGTGAAGCCCCGTCTCTACAAAAATACCAACAATAGCTGGACATGATGGCAGGTGCCTGTAATCCCAGCTACTCGGGAAGCTGAGGCGGGAGAATCGCTTGAACCCAGGAGGCAGAGGTTATAGTGAGCCGAGATCGCGAGATTGCGCCACTGCACTCCAGCATAGGCGACAGAGCAAGACTCCGTCTCAAAAATAAATACATTAAAGGAGAACATAACATAGATGAAAAAATATGTTCATGTCTCAAATTATTTTGAGTCTTTACTCAATTAATATTGAAGGATACTAATTGTTATCAGCTGTTAATTGGCTATAACATCCAAAATTAACAAATCTTCAATTATTTTATTTCAATTAATCAGATCAAAGATCTGTGAATTATTCAATAATACAGGGCAAACATATTCTGTACAGAAAATACTAAACCCACACTACATTCTGATTTCAATTTCTTCTTCAACATGAGATTCTTCCAGAATTCACAAATACTCCCGTTCTTTTTTACAAAAATCTTTTCTTCTATGTACCGTATTATGGTATGAAAATCATGGATTACATATTTTTTTCATTTCTGTAGGAAAAAAAAAAGACATGTTGTCCACATTAGTAAAATCTTTGGGAGTTTATTCTGCCTTTAAAGAAAGCCTTCCTTCCCACAAATCTAGTATATGTAACTCATTTAATGTTTAATTTCATAAATAGCAATAATCAAGCTAAAGTGAAATTACATTTAGATCAATACAAACCTAACAGGTGCCTTCTTATAATCCAAGACACTTTAAGCAATAAAACAATTCATATGAGATAAACTGTGTGAATAATAGCATTGAAAGCCTTTAATAAGCAATAATTGATGTCTTTTTTATTAATCACAAAATGTTCGAAAGTTCAAAAATGAAACTGAATCATTTTCAGTGACTGGGCTCCACAAGTTAATTATTTAACAGTGCTGAAAGTCTTTCACTGACCCTACTTCCTCATTAGCCTCATTATTTCCTCATAAACCTCATACTTAACGGTATATATTCTGGCCACGAAGAACATCTTTCTGATCTCTAAACTCTCTGCAGCCCTAACTCCAAGCTTCTGTAGTGACTATTCCTTTACTTTCACATCCCTTCTCTCACTAACTTATTTGGTTAACTGCCACCCATATCGCAGGTCCTGGTTCACTTGTCACTTCTCATAAAGCACCTTCACTGATCCTCAGGGCTGCAGGTAAGCACCTTTCCTATGTACTCTCACAGTACTATGTTCTTATCTATAATCGCCTATGGAAAGTTATACTTTCTTTCATGTCAAATCCTTAAGAAACACAGTTGCCAGTATTATAACCTTGTCCCACCCATGTTCCTTGAGAGCATTGCATAAAAGATATAAGGCTAGGAAAATTATACTACTACCTAACAGAAATCATTCCCAATTGTTTTCAAATACACAAGGCTTATCTGAGAAAAACAACAAATAACTTCAACATACTTGCACGTTTAACATTACTGAAGATAAAACTAAAGAATCAAGGTCATTCTCGTATTTTTTGAAAACCTAACAAAGGTCACATTTTCTTCAGACCAAAGACTCAAAATTATAAAATACTAAGCAAATGATAGTCTACCTATTCCTCTATTTGTTTTAATTGCTTTTCAATCTTCTTGACTGGAAGCTTGTTATGTGCAAGGTCACATTTACATCTTTTTTGTTTGTTTTGGGGTGGTGATGTTTTTTCGCATTTTGTTTTCTGTGTTTTCTTTGTTTTTTGTTTGTTTTTGTTTTTGTTTTTGTTTTTTTGAGACAGGGTCCAGCTCTGTTGCCCAGACTGGAGTACTGTGAAAATCACAGTTCACTGCAGCCTGGAACTCAAGAGCCCAAGAAATTCTCCTGCCTCAGCCTCCCACATAGCTGAGACTAAAGGTGCACCACCACGCCCAGCTAATTTTTCTAATTTTTTTGTACAGATAAGATTTGACTATGTTGCCCAGGCTGGTCCCGAACTCCGGGCATCAAGCAATCCTCCTGCCGCAGCTTCCCAAAGCACTAGGATTACAGGTTTGAATCACCACTCCTGGCCTAATCACGGTTTTGTATCAAGATTGCAGAAACCTGCCCATATTAAGCAATGAAGGAAACAAAAAACACCTTTAGAGAAGGGCCCCCTCTGAAACGTCTGACCTAAAGCCTCTAAAACAAAACCAAATTAATATGAGAAGTAATTTGTGTCAAGAGGGTGTCTCTAATTCACAGAGTCTGAAAGCATAGGTATCAACTATTTATTTAATAAAAACTATACTAATTATTGTTTTCTGAAAATTAAACAGTTTAAAAATAGTTTCAGTCTTTAGTTCAAATTCCTCTTATGCCTTCTCAAACTTTTACAATGAATGTTTTTCATGATTTGTTTTCCATTTTTTTCTTACTAGCTTCCCCCCACCCACCCACCATTTGTAAGGCGTTTGTTTACATGGTACTTTCACATACATTATCACCCAATTCATTTCTTCACTCATCCCATCATGCATTCATGTACCATGTATTTATCAGACATCCACTATGTACAGGAAACAGGGTTTGCCCTTGCAGGTTTACCACATTAAAATAAAATATGTTGTTTAGAACAGTTTCAGATTTAGAGGAAAAATACCGAATGGTAAGTACAGAGTTCCCATTTACCCCTTTACCTCCCACACAGTTTCGCCTATTATTTACATCTTGTATTAGTATGGTATATTTGCTGAAATTGCTAAGCCACCATTGATACGTTATTATTAACTAAAGCCCACGGTTTATATTGAGGTTCATTCTTTGTGTTATACATTCTACAGATTTCAACAAATGTATAATGACATCTATCCAGCATTATGGTATGATACAGGATATTTTCAGGTCCTAAAAGTCCCCTGTGCTCCACCTATTCATCCCTCTTGCTCCCCAGATCTACCCACTCGCCCTGGGATTCACTGGCCTTTTCACTGTCACCATGTTTTTGCCTTTTCCATAATATCACATAGATGGAATCATACACAGCCTTTTCAAATTCACTTCTTTCATTTAGCAACTGACATCTAAGTTTTCTCCATTTCTATGTGGCTTGATACTTCATTTCTTTATATCTCTGAATAATACCTCATCATATGGATGTACCACAGTTTATCTATCCATTCACTTATTGAAAGACATCTTAGTTATTTGGAAATTAAAAATAAGGCTGCTGTGGCCATTTGTGCATGGGTTTTTGTGTAAACCTATATTTCCAATTCATTTAGGTAAATATCAAAAAATGCATTTTTAAAATTTAATAACAAAGTTAACACTTGATTTGTTTAAATGTCCTAATTTGACAGAAATTGCTTCTCTATTTGCATTTACTTATGAATATTTAGATAACATGGTATGCAAAAGTTTCCAATGGTTCTTGTCTCCACAGAGGTCCATCTTGCATATTCAACTCACGCATGCCTGCAATTCCTGTCAGACAAAAATATCAGCCATTATTTCTCTAAATGTACATAGCCTGGCAAAAACGCTCACCAAAATTTACATCAATCTATAAATGTACATTGGCTTTTTCATTTTCCAGGGACAAACCTAAGCCAAATCAAGTCAACAATATTTATTAAGTACCTACTATGGGAAAATCACAGACCCTGTCAGCTGCAAACAGGGTTTTCTACTTTGTCAGCAGTCTAAGAGTGTTCAGAATTCTGTCTATACCAGGGATTCACAATGTTCTTCAGGAGAAATTTCCATGAAAACGAAAGCAGTAAGTCATAACACTAAGAGAGTGACTATATTATAGTCTTATAAATCCCCTTCCTAATCTTGCTAGGATCAGTCCTGATTTTTCTTAAAACCTACATAAAACCAGGTATTTTCCCCACTTCACAACGTTGCATCTAGCATATAAAACTCCATTTGCTTTATATAGAGAAAGGGTCCCTTCTTAATTCTGGCAACAAACATAAAAAACGAAATTTTAAAAGCCATTAGTACAAAAAAAAAAATTAAGAACCGTTATTTTAACTATGACTTTTAAATTTAATGTTATGAAATAAACTTAACACTGCAGTTACTTTGCCATATTCAGTTTAATTATAAGCTTATGAGGTAAGCATGTCTTTAAAATATATTCAATTTTATTTAAAGATTGCTTAGCCTACCTGTCATTTGTCAGTCCTCTGCTATTAGCCCATTACCCCAAATTTTGCCCCTCTCTAACCCTCAGAATTAGGTCCATTAACTGCCCCAAAGATACCTGATCCCCTCCTCATCACTCCCTCTACCACCTTCCCACGTGCAGTGGCTTAGAAAGAGCTGCTGCTCAGAAAGAGACCTCCCCATATTGACCTTGGAGCTCTTAAACTGTATTTCCTGAGACTCTTGCTCTGCTCTAAAGCAGATTGTTGATACAACAGAGGGGGAATATTAGCTTCATTGCATCCTGAAAAACAACTAACTGAACATGAAGGCCAACCAGACCTACCCATAATTCTGAGGTGTGTTGGCAATGTTATATATAGGTAGGGTGTGCGTGGGCAGCCCCAGCTTGTGTCTGTTACAACTTTCATCTTCAAAGCATCCTGATTTAGACAATAAATTAGAAGTTCACCCTGGTCATAAGCACCCCTTCATTCTACACATTCACTTTACATTTTCCCTACCCCTCTACCATCCCTTTAAACAATCACCCCCATGGACATCTGGCCCCCTTTGCGCCACTGGCTATCAAAGCTTTCTGAGCTTTAACTACAAGTATTCTGTAGCCACTACTTTTCATACACACTATATTCTATGCAGGCCCATTTTTAAATATGACAGATATGTTTTATGAAAACCGAGCAATTTCCCAATAAAGTCTTTCTCTTCCAAACTAAAAAATATAATTAAAATGTCTTGCATCAGACTTGGAAGCATAAAATTACCAAAAATAAATCACAAACCAATCACCTTCTCATTGAAAAAAAATCAAAAATAGCAATTGTTACAGGATTAATAGTAAAGATGAAGGTCTATAATTCAAAAAGAAAGAGTAGCCACACATAGAATTCAATTACATTTTACAAATGGCAAGGTTAAAAAAAAAAAAAAAAAAAAATGTGTGATCCAAGAGCAGCAAAGGAATGAGTAACAGTAAGGCAGAGGTTCAAGGTGAGAAATGAGTTTGGGGTAGCTTAATTAAGGATCTAAGGAAGGACATTTAGAAAGCAGAATAAAGTAACAGGCAAGAGAAAGGCTGCAGGAGGTCCTAGAGGAGTAGAAGCAGAGTAAGAGCCAGTAAGCAGCTGATCAACATCAGATACCTGACTCTGCTGTGCTTGTGGGGCAGCCAATGATCGATTAGAATTTCCGTTAGTAAAGAGTGGGAAAAAGCATTCCCATGACTCATTCGCATGGGATAACTGCTAAATGGTTAATGCTGTATATAACTGCGTATTTTGTATCAGAATAAGTATAGCCCTCCAAAAGATAACTTGCAGAGTCATTCACCAGCTTCAACTGAGCAGCCTGATTGAAACCAGCTGAGCCAATGACATCACCACAGGCTTTTTACTATAAAAAGGGCAAGCTCTGTGAGGTCAGGAAGCAGAACTAAGCTCCGTGAACAGAAGCCAAGCTGAAAGAGGAAAGAGCCAAGAGAAGTTCAGAGAAGAGACTCATTCCAAGAAGAAGCTAGAATGAGCAATTTGCTCAGAGATGGCTGCAGAAGAAAAAGGCACAGAATGGCAATCTTCCTTTAAGAATAAGGGGCTGCTGTTCTCCCTAAAGAAGTAAGTTATCTAAAGTGAAGTTTCAAAGGAGAAATTGACTGAAGCACTTCACATTTTCAGTTCCTGGAACTGAAATCAACTATAACATCATCATGGTAGTAATATTCATGTAGTCTTTTACCTCAATGTATATTAATTGAGCACTTACTATGGACCAGGCACTATAGTAAGAAATGAGAATACATTCGTGAATAAAATGGACAAGTCACTGCCCTCTTACAGCATATATTCTTGGAATGTAAAGCACAAAACAGACAAAAGTATGGCATGTCGAATAAGCATTAGAAAGAAAATTAAGAAGAAACAGTAGCTGGATTGAGAATGGTGATATTTGAGGAGGTGGGGAGATAAGCCATGTGGGTATCTGGGAGAAAAGCATGGCAAACAGAGGGAATAGCAAATATAAAGGCCTTGAGCTGTGAATCTGTTTTCTTTTTTAAATAAATATCAAGAAGGCCACTGTTACTGGTCAGAAAGAACAAGGAAAAGCAAGAGTCTGAATGTGGACAAGTCAATTTAGACAGACAAGTGAAAGTGTTAAGCAGGTATTTGTATATATGAGATTAGAGGCACTGAGGAAAGATTCAAACTGTAGATAAAAAACTGGAAACGAACCGGGCGTGATGGCCTACGCCTGTAATCCCAGCACTGTAGGAGGCTGAGGCGGGTGGATCACCTGAGGTCAGGAGTTCGGGACCAGCCTGGCCAACATGGCGAAGTCCCATCTCTACTAAAAATACAAAAATTAGCCAGGCGTGGTGGCATGCACCTGTAGTTCCAGCTACTTGAGAGGCTGAAGCTGGAGAATCACTTGAACCCAGGAGGCGGAGGTTGCAGTGAGTCAAGATCACCTCACTGCACTCCAGCCTGGGTGACAGAGCCAGACTCCGTCTCAAAAAAAAAAAAAAAAAAAAAAAAAAAAAAAAAAAAAAAAAAAAAAAAACTGGAAACCATCAGGGTCATACATGAAAGAAGAACACTTGAGCTCACTCCACAAGTGCATTATATAGACAAGAGAAGGGGGCATCCAATGGTTAAATGGTTAGAGGATGAAGAAATGAAGAAATAGGGGGAAAAAACATGACTGAGAGTGAACAGCCTATGATGCAGGAGGAGAACTAAAGGCATGTGATGTCCAAGTACTCCAGAGAAGAATGTGTTCCGGGAGAGACAGTGTGATCAGTTGTGTTAAATGCTATGTTAAGTCAAATCAGATGAGCCTGCTATTAGACTTGACAACACTGAAGTTATTGGAGACTTTGACAAAAGCAGGCTCTGAAGCAGTGAAGGAGGAAAAGCTTTGGAGAGCGTTCAAAGAAGAACAGGAGAGGAGCAATTTGAGACAGTGAACGCAGATAACTCTTTTGGAGAGTTTTGATCTGAAGAGAAGTGCAGCAGTAGCTGGATAAGAACATGGGCTTGGCCGGGCGCGGTGGCTCAAGCCTGTAATCCCAGCACTTTGGGAGGCCGAGACGGGCGGATCACGAGGTCAGGAGATCGAGACCATCCTGGCTAACAAGGTGAAACCCCGTCTCTACTAAAAAATACAAAAAACTAGCCGGGCGAGGTGGCGGGCGCCTGTAGTCCCAGCTACTCGGGAGGCTGAGGCAGGAGAATGGCGTGAGCCCGGGAGGTGGAGCTTGCAGTGAGCTGAGATCCGGCCACTGCACTCCAGCCCGGGCGACAGAGAGAGACTCCGTCTCAAAAATAAAAATAAAAATAAAAATAAAAATAAATAAATAAAATTTTAAAAAAAGAACATGGGCTCATGAGAAGGTTTATTATTTCAAGACAGTAAAAACTACGGCATCTTCTGCTAATGAGTATGATCCAACAAACAGTAGAAAATGCTGATGCAGAAAAGAGGACTTGCTGGGGCAATGCTCTTAAATAGGTAACGGGGTGAGATCCAGTAAAGAAGCCTTGGTTCTTCTTTGGTTTAAGTGAAATTTAATGTGTATGGATTATAGTATAATTGATTTGTATAAAAAATTAATATAACTGAGTTGGCTATGAATGAGAATGTATCAAAAAATTTGCCACAACTTTCTGAAATTTTTAAGTTATTTAGGTTATGATACAGATGGTTTTTAAGTAAATCAAATGTAATGAGAAAGTGGTAAACATTCAGCATCCAACTCAAGTAAGTCAATCAAATGTAATAAGTGGTTAAACAGCATCCAACTCAAGTAAGAAAACAAACTAGGTTCTTCCATAATTTCACTTTAATTTTACATAGTGAAAAAAGCATCCTTCCTAAATTAATCAACTTCCTGTACTAGTTCCCAAATGACAAACCTGGGGAGGAAAACAGAAGAATTTGCATTCAATATGCATTCAATTAGACCTCAGGGGGCCTATAAGTGCACATTCATGGAGTTTTCCATATCTATAAAAATTGATATTTGATATCCCTCCACCCCAGACCTTTTCCTGGGAAAAGCTAGTCCAGAGAATGAGAATATATTATCTTCTCATCTATGGCAAGTTTGAAAGTGACTTACAGTTATTCTATATGAGCTTAGATAATCCACTACCAAAATCATTTTAAATCTGGCTTAACAGCTAAGGCCAATTTTGAGAAGTGTTTTTAACAAAGTCTTGATAACCACTTCACACCCACCTAGAGGCCCCTGCAGCCAAGAGCTAAGTGGCAACAGAAAAAAAAAAAAAAATCTACAGTTTTTCTATCCTATCTATGAAAACCAGAACAATGACAAAGGAGATTAGATGAATGAAATGTGATGGACAGACCTCACTAGAATTCATGTTAGATACAGGTCCAGACCTCTTCCCAGAAGACTGCTTTAAGTTGGTAAGACATGGACAATCAGGTCCCGAATTCCCAGTGGCCTGTTTTAAATGACAGTGCAGTCAGCATATTCCTTGGATCTGACCAATCTCAGGGCTTCTAGTCCTGCCTTCCCGTGTCAAGGTAGTGACTGACTCACACTCATTCTGGGTTCTTCCCCATTTCTTCCTTGGTCTATTAACTTGTTGATTTTGCAACCCAAATGATACTATTGTCAATAGATGTCCAAAGACTGGGGTAGAATTAATTTAACATAATGCATGTGGGTGCTTTAACACCTAGCAAGCTTCCCTTCCTGAGCCTGCTGAGATGCAGGAAGTAAAGCAAGGCTCCCACCCACCTCACACCACAGAAACATGGCTGATTTACACAGAGGAGGAAAACCTGTTTCCGGGGCAGTCCACAACACATTTATCATGGACTTTTAAAACAGCTCATCGAACTCTAATTTGAAATCTAACTGATAAAATAAGCAATCATTTTAAGTGAATGCTTTTCCTTTCTATCTATCCTTCACTTATCTGGGTCAAGTATTATCTGGTTCAAATGTATTAAATAATAAGAGTTAATTTTTTTATTATACTTTAAGTTCTAGGGTACATGTGTACAACATGCAGGTTTGTTACATATGTATACATGTGCCATGTTGGTGTGCTGCCCCCATTAATTCGTCATTTACATTAGGTTAATTTTACAGGTTCACATAACACAATTAACACATTCTCAAAGCTCTTTCTTTGTGCTTTAAAAATGTAAAACAAAACAAAAAACCCTTGAAAATCAAAACCTGCACGACTCAGTTTTCTCACAAATTATCAGTATTACCACTTGACAGGAAAATAATAATTTACAGGAAAGCATCAAATTTCAAAAAGATGGTTTTCAAACACTTGGTTTTAACATGTAGCTGGTTAACAACATAGGTTCAGATTAAAGTAAGTATCTACCCCTAATGTGGCAAATAATTCTGTAACTTGAAATAGCAAAACATCTAAGCCTTGGTATCAATACTCTCTGTAAAAAAAAGAGCATCGTGCAGCATGGCTCATATTGTTGCTTTTGGCTATAATATTCTTTGATTTCCTTCTACACAATGTTATAAATCATTAGTCTCTCAGGTTAGTAAAATTTTACTCAACATAGACTGGTATTATTTTAAATTAGCAATAAAAAAGGTAAATCAGTCAGGTGCAATACAAGTAAATTAACAAAATAAGAGTATTTTAAAGTTAGAAAAATCAGCACTTGCAGAGAAAAACATATTTCTCTTAAGTAATGTGGCAAACCACTCTTAAGACTGCTGCCTGGCTCCACTTCCTCCTTCCCTGGGAACTGTCAGCACTCCGGCATGTACACAACCATTCTGCAACCCAACCTACAGTTGATTGATTAGAAGGGTAGACACCAAACCCATGTAAAGACAATCAGATTTTCTCTCCCTGGAAGATGCCATTGTTATCTGATAAATCCAGGTTGGGTACCACTAATAACTAAGTCATGGTATGACTCTGAAGAACCCACCACTACTGCTTCAAAAGCAGTCCTTAGTCCCTACGGCCACCCTGGTTTCTTCCTACTCTTTGCAAGACTGATGTTTCAGTTACTCCCAGGATTCCTTTAAATCCTAAAAGTTTACATTTAAATTAATTAGAACTAAATAAAATGTAAAATCCAGTCTTGTAGCTGAACCAGACATATTTCAAGTGCTAAATAGTCCCATATGACTATTGACTACTATGCTGGATAGCTCGGATTCTCTAAACATTTTCCTCATCACAGAAAGTTCTACTGGACAATGATCCCCTAGAACCTTCTAAGAAATTTCCTCTTTTCTTAAACTGCTAGGATCAGGGTTTGTTTTATGTGTCTTTGTTTTTTGTTTGCTTTATATTTGTATCCATAAGCGTAATCAGGAAGTATAATGGTAACTTTCTGAAAATCTTGTATAGGATTTCTGGGCAATTTCAAGGGTTTCAAGTCTTGGAGTTAATGTTACTTCAAAACTTAAAAGTTTACTCACAGGACTCCCGGACACCTCCTGGGTCACAGAATCATGGAATTTAAGAGCTTGGAAAAACCTTAGGATATATCTAATGCAATATCCTGGGTTTTTTTTACATACGAAGACATTAACACTCACAAAGCTTGTAACTTGCTTTTGTTTCTGAATAGTACTTAAATTTGGCTTAACAGATTATTTAACACAAAATAAACAAGATACCAACTAAAAATGTAATATAAAACATAACTCTGCAAATCTCATGACTACACAAGTAACAAAGCATTAAGTTTAAATATTTATTTACTCACCAAGCTGTTACTACACCAACTCCTTCCTACTCCTCACCCCCATGTCTTTTCCCCCCACTTATTTATTTTGTAAGGTGCATTTGCCATGGTTACCATTGTTTTCAATGTCATAGTTACCCATATCTAAAAGGCACAGAAAACATTCTGTACTTTCTAATCTGGGAGCAACTACATTTTTTTTTGTTTTAATTTTTATTTTTCACTAGAACCTTTATGTTCAAATCTTCCACATGATTAGTCATCTGTACAGATTGGAATCTGGATAGCTGAAGATGTTTTTATTCAGTTGCTTTTAAATAAATAGTAACCAAACATCATTTAAAATACGCGGATTAAAATGTCATACTTGTTCATCAATAGATGTCAACTTGCTAAAGCAAGTTCTTTTGGCATCTTCTGAAGAAATGTATTGTTTCTAACAACAGCAAGAAAACCACACAAACACAAACCCAAATACTAATGGGAGACAAGGATTCTAACCCTCTACCTGTACTATTGTTTCACACCTCACTGTACTAAAATCTGCAACATCCCACAGCACAGAGATTTTACAGGTTTCTTTCAGGAAAATATAAAATTCAAAATTCATGCAATATTAATTTTGACATAAAGGATTATGTTTAAATAATTATTATATTTCATTTGCTTTCCCTTAATCATATCTTATGAAGTAGTAGAAAGGAGATTATGGCCTCCCAACCATCCTTTCCATTAAAGATAAATTGCTTATACTTTCCCTGCTAAATAGATTTACATCTAATATGACTAATTTGTAAATAAATGGAGTACAAGATTTATAACCCCTGTACATATCAAATCACTTAAGATCTAGTTTTTGTATGGCTTAAAGAGTTCCCTCTTCTTGTATCACATCACACAAACCAGTATCCCAAGTCATCTGAAGCAATGATATACATTTCATTTCAAAGACTTAATTGACACTAATTCCTCTCCCTTCCCTTTCAAATGCCAGTGTGTGTATGTGTGTGTGTGTGTGTGTGTGTGTGTGTGTGTTTTCTAATACATATGGATGTTGGCTACTCCTGTCTCAGAGAAACACCTCTCCCAAAAGGGTCAAGGATGACCCACAAAGTCAACAAGGGGAGTTCTTGAACTTACCAATGCCCGCTGCTATGAATCATGCATGCCATTAATCAATACCAGTGTGAATCATCACAAAGCTGGTCCAGGGAACACAGACCAAGACTTTGCAGTCATTCAACAAAAGTTTTGGCTGATAATTTACACAATGAAAACAAAAAGGCAAAAACAGCATAAACTCCTACACCTAAATTGCATTGAAAAATCACATATGCTTTAGAGCAGTGGTCCCTAACTGTTTTGGTGCCAGGGACCAGATTCGTGGAAGACAATTTTTTCATGTACCAGGCAGGGGTGGACGGATGGTTTCAGGATGAAACTGTTTCACCTCAGATCATCAGGCATTAGTTAGATTCTCATAAGAAGCATCCAACTTAGATCCCTCACATGTGCAGTCCACAATAGGGTTTGTTCTCCTATGAGAATGTAATGTCACTGCTGATCTGACAAAAGGCAGAGGAGCTCAGGCAGTAATGCTCGCTGGCCCACCACTCACCTCCTGTGTGGTCAGGTTCCTAACAGGCCACAGACTGCTACAGGTCGGAGGCCCAGGGGACCCCCTGCTTTAGAGAAAATATGCTAAAGTCAATATATGTATGTTAAGGCAAATAAACACAAATGCCAACCACAATCTTGGGTGGCTTTTGTTAAGACACCTGACTCCTTTAAAATACTTGCATATACTGTGGAAAGAATTACAAATTATTTAGGTCATAAAGTTTTGCACCTGGAAACATCTACTTCACTGAAAAGTTACCAAGAAGGTAGAAAAATCTTGGAATCTCACAAATGGAAGTTATGAAGTTAATTATGTTAATAAAATTCAAACGACTAATTAAAAAACAAAAACTGTCTTACACACTTTAAGGGGCTCTATGACCAAACCCACAGCATCTACTACCCTTCATTTCAAAATGGAACTCAAAATACTCTCACAGGCCACTGTGTCAGAATTTTAACCATTCCTCCAAAACTGATAGTTGACACAAATGCTACAAAAAATTAAGTATAAGAAATTCAGCTTCAGCATCCATAGCTGGTCATGACAGACCATGGGAGAATCTGAAGGCCTATAAAAGAAGCCTGGTCCTTTATCAAGGTCTGAGTAAGTGAGTCGGCTGTCATCTGTGACAGAGTTCAGCCTCTCACAAGAAAGTACATTAGCTGCAGCAGCCCAGGATCAGTTTTCGACAGCTGAGACTTGAACCTGTAGGATTTTAAAAGTTGTTAACTTTTTTTGATGGAAAGCATATATATTCTTTCCAGCACGTTTTAGATTGCACAACAGGAAAAAAAAAGTATGTGTGTAATATTAATATACCTTTTCTCTTAAAATAAACAGTAATGTGAGGCTATGTTTACTAAATTTTTAACGTTTAAAGATTAAATAATAAGGTCATTCTCAAATCTGTATTTCATTTCTGAAACCCAGTCACTGACAGACCAAAAAAAAATAAAAATAGCTATTAGCAGAAATAGCTTGGCTAATTTACTTTGTTTTAGCAAAGCTTAAAATTTTTGAATTGGCCACCATCTGACATTTTTTATTACTTTCATTATACATACTTAAGCATTAGAAACACAACTTAAAAAGTCACACTCGGCCGGGCGCAGTGGCTCAAGCCTGTAATCCCAGCACTTTGGGAGGCCGAGACGGGCGGATCACGAGGTCAGGAGATCGAGACCATCCTGGCTAACACGGTGAAACCCCGTCTCTACTAAAAATACAAAAAACTAGCCGGGCGAGGTGGCGGGCGCCTGTAGTCCCAGCTACTCGGGAGGCTGAGGCAGGAGAATGGCATAAACCCAGGAGGCGGAGCTTGCAGTGAGCTGAGATCCGGCCACTGCACTCCAGCCTGGGCGACAGAGCGAGACTCCGTCTCAAAAAAAAAAAAAAAAAAAAAAAAGTCACACTCATTTTTATATAATCCTTTTAATGTATACATTTAGAGTGCGTCGCCAAAAGAAATAGAAATTAAAAGCCTTTAGAGAGAACTGATGTTGACTTTTACTCCTTGACAAAATGCTTGTTTTGAAAATATTCAGCATAGAAACACAAGCCTCTGATCAAAACAGTGGCAATACATGTTAATTTCCTTAGATAAGGCAGTCCAACCCCAAGCATGTGAGTGTGAAGTTCAGACACCCTGAGCAGCAGCCTGTCTTCTCCATTCAAGAGCACCAAGTCCTCTGCTTAAAGGACCCACCATCATCTACAGCCAGGACAAGAAAGACGCTCACTATTTCAATTAACACAAGGACAAAATTATTTCTCTGCCTTCCAAGGTATATGGATCATATGGCATTAAAAAGGAAACAAAATAGTAGCTAGTATTCTATTAATCTCTTTTCTTTTTTTTTTTTTTTAATTGATGTGAAGAAAGTGCCTAAAGAACTTTTCAGTAAGTTTGCCCAAGACAAACTTTAAATTTACATTGCTAATCAAAGGCTGGTAACTTACGTTCTGTGCAAACTCAAGAAATGCAAATAAAATAGTTTTCAACAACCCAGTTCCTGCTGCATCATACCATTTTTTTCCTTCCTTGACCCAACCATTTAAGTCAGACAGGTTGAGGAGACAGTCACCTTCAAGAAAGCCCTTTGCCCTGCCAGCTTAAAGTCATGCCAGCAACCAAAGTAGAATGTGATATAAAAATAGGAGTCTGAGGAATCCAGGGAAGGCAAAGCACATCCTAAGGCCAACAGGTTAGATTGCCATCACCTCTTAGTGATAGAAACTTAAGGCTATATCTGAAGGCGCTATAAAATTAACCACCTCTACCAAATTAATCAGTTAAGTCAATAAATCACTAAAATGGCCAGATGTCTGGCTGGAAAACCAAAGTGAATGAATTGGTGTTGTAGAGTCACAGGTGAAGGACATTAATCTACTTTTTTACAAGTCTTAGCTTATACATAAAGGCCATTTATTTTACTGAGGCAAAATTAATGGTTACCTACCCCCCAAAAATTGCAAGGCTGTCATTACAAACTCATTGGGATACTAATGTGGAATTAATTAATTACTCTCAAGTTATCTGAATTTTCAGGCACCCTACGTTCAAACAAATTAACAGATAATTTTTAAAAGAAGGAAAGGAGAGAGGAGGAGAAGGGAGAAGGGAGGGGCAGGGGGAGGGGAGTAGTGGAAGGAGGGGATAAGAGGTAAAGGGGGAGAAGGGAAGGGGGAAGGGCGGAAGGGATTAATAACAAAATAGTGCTACCAAAAGGAGAAATAAAGCTTAGTATGCTAGTTACAAAGACATGATGATGTTCATGAGGTAGTAAAAATATTATCTGTGTATTTAAAAAAAATAAAGGAAGCAGCTGTATAAATATTTTAGCTTTTTTCCCCCCAAAAAATGTTTATATGCCGTTCTGAGGATAGAAATAATCCAAGCTGAGGCAATGTGTTAACCCACTAGAAAACACACACACACATACACACAGGCATGCACAAAATGAAGTGCCTTGGGTCCCTTCATCCTTCCTCTTTTTGATTTGAAACATTTCCTCCCAACTTGGCTGCAACACGGAAATCCTGAAAGTGAGGGTCATCAACAATATCTGTCACTCTCCATCTGCGTAGGAGGAAAAAAAAACAAGCTCTTACTTGCTGGTTTCAATTTACAAAAAAGAAAAATGACACTGGTCTGCTATCTTTTATAAACCCATTATAAATGTAATGCCAATTTCACTAAAACTATGTATATCTACATTAAAATATACTCAAAAGAGAAGTTACAACAAAAATAACTCTATAACTAAAATACGCATTTTATTTTGCACATTTCCTTCATATCTATATATCAGATTACATATATGTATATAGGTATAATCATGGTTTGCTTATAATTTTGCATTCTGCACTTCCACTTGGCAGTTCATAACATCTCCACATGTTCCACATATTTGTAAAATCATTAAGAATTCCATGGTATTCCACAAATTAGTAACCAATTTATTCACTTGCTTATTTATTTATACCTGCCTTCTTATAGAACGGGCTTAGCATACAATCTCCCTCACTTGGGGTAGACTATTATGATTTCCACTATTCTCTTTTTGGACACTTTCCGATGTTTCCAATTGTCTTCCTCATTTTGCAGTGAAACCTGCAATGAGCAACTTCATGTAATAAAGCTCCCTTTCTGAATTTAATCATTTCATGATTAATTCTCAGGTGAATTAATGAGTCAAAGATGGTAAATCCAGTCTCTTACATATAAACATATATAATTTAGTGTATACATTTTCATAGATTCTTTTTATACATATGTATATATGAGTTTTTTCAAAACTTATCTTTCATTTTACATTTTCTCCCTGCCCTCGAGTACGAGCCTATGACTTCTGTGAATCTGTCTCATTCAAATGTCACTTGATTCCAGTTATACATTCAGTTTAACAACATCACTATAATCCCAAAATGTCTGTGTGTGTGTGTGTGTGTGTGTGTGTGTGTGTGTGTGTGTGTCAGATGTTTAAGACTAACAATAAAATGGGCTTACATGACCTAAGATGGTGCTGCTGGAATGGTGCAAGGAAGTGTTAGGAAGGAAGCTAGGCTGACATCAGAAATGTGCCACCCACATGCACGTCATGAAGACTGTGCGACACCAACATTGTACCTCGCAAGACAAAAGTGATCTACAGTTTTAAGACATGAATGACATAAAGTTAAAAGCCAACGAAAGTTCACAAAACTTGCCAAGAAGCAGCTAGCAAAAATCTTGAAAATAGTAATTTCTTTAAAGGATATAACTGTGTTTCTAGTTTGATTAAGTCATAAGATGCATTCTATAAGACAGATCATTTCTGTTACCTCTATCTCCAGTTAGACTTTCTCTGGTGCAGTCCCAGGAATTTCCTTTGGTCACCCATTCCTCTCCTGTTATTGGCCCAACAACTGAGGTGGAATTGCCATCCACATTAAACCACCCTTCACATTTGCTTTCCTATCACCATGTTTTATTTTTAACAACACTTATCAGTAACTGGCATTTTCTTGCTTAATTAATATAAATATTTCCTTGCTTAAATAATACAAATACATGAGAATATAAGCCTAACAAAGTAAGAATCTTGTTTCTTTATTTTTTCATTCATGTAAACAAATATTTAGAGTCCCTACATATGCTGCACAGAGGATGGAGCAGCGATCAAAATGCAAAAATGCATACACCCTCATGAAGCTTACATTCCAACAAGGAGAGACAGACAACTCACTATAAGAGTCAAATAGTATATTAGAAGGTAGTTAATGCTATTAAGAAAAATAAAACAAGGAAGGAACACAGGGAGTGCCAGAGTGAGGGTAGAGGTATGTGGTTGAAACTTAAACATCATCTCCAGCACCTACGAGAGGGCTTGGAGGCAATCAATGAATACCACCTCATGGGATGGGGCCAGACTGACATATCCCAACTCCCTGGATACAGTGATTGGTTTTGAGGTATGCAAATAAAATCAGAGTCATTCAGATACACGAGACATTGGAGCTAGCAAGCACCACTGTATTTTGGTGTTGTGAACAGGCAAGGCTTGGAGCTACTATAATCATTTTGCTACTTAAGAACAAAGCCATTGTAAGTAGGAAAGCACAATGTAGGAAAGGCAGAACCTAAGAGAGCAAAATAACCAGGATTGTTTACATTATTTGATTGTCTGCTGCAAACTGTACCTGATGTTTTGCCCTTTAACTAGGCTATTCAGTTACTTGGCATAATTAGAACCTCTAAATCAACTAAATTAGTTCTTCTATGTGGGTGAAAACCATTTCCTGCTTTGCTTTCACAAATAGGAATTATCTTAGGGGCCAATTCCTCATTTGAAAAAAGTCAGAATTGGCCGGGCGCGGTGACTCAAGCCTGTAATCCCAGCACTTTGGGAGGCCGAGACGGGCGGATCACGAGGTCAGGAGATCGAGACCATCCTGGCTAACACGGTGAAACCCCGTCTCTACTAAAAATACAAAAAACTAGCCGGGCGAGGTGGCGGGCGCCTGTAGTCCCAGCTACTCCCGAGGCTGAGGCAGGAGAATGGCGTAAACCCGGGAGGCGGAGCTTGCAGTGAGCTGAGATCCGGCCACTGCACTCCAGCCTGGGCAACAGAGCGAGACTCCGTCTCAACAAAAAAAAAAAAAAAAAAAGAAAAGAAAAGAAAAGAAAAGAAAAGAAAAAAGTCAGAATTGCTGTGTGATGTTATTTAATCCACTCTGAGCTAGGTTTCCTATGACCTAAGGAGTCTGTATTGGCATGGATTCTAATTTATTATGTAATGAGGATTGCCTTCCCAACACATGCATGTTCATCACTACGTCCTTGTTCCAGCTCTGGAATACTTCCTCTACCCTCCACTCCAAGCCTCAATTAGGGGAAGGTCCTCCACTCTACCAATCCACATCCATATCTCCATTGCTTTCACAAAGCATTCACGAATTAATCCATGCATTATTCACTCAATCATTAACTCTAACAAATGTTTAGCAGACACTGACAAACACTGAGAATAAGACTAATAAGGCAACATCCTTGTTCTCAAGGACATTTCAAAAAGGAAGGAAAATACTTGAATGAATATCTGTAATAGCAAATGCAGGCTGATTACTTGGACAGAGTGATACATAGGAGACAATGAGAGTGTGAATGGTGGAGTAAACAAATGTCTTTGGAATGGCCCACAACTTTCCTTACCTCCACTAGGCTTGATGGTGGTATCAACTTGTCCTATAACATACACGGGCCAGTCACAGTGGCTCACACCTGTAATCCTAACACTTTAGGAGGCTGAGGCAGATTGCTTGAACCCATGGGTTTGAGACTAACCTGGGCAACGTGGCAAAACCCTGTCTCTACAAAAATAAAATAAAAAATTAACCAGGCATGGTGATGTACTCCTGTAGTCTCAGCTATTCAAGAGACTGAAGTGGGAAGATCACCTGAGCCTGGGGAGTTTGAGGCTGCAGTGAGCCCATGATCATGCCACTGCACCCCAGCTTGGGCAACAGAGTGAGACCTTGTCTCAAAAAATAAACACATACACACACACATAGAAACACACACACACAGCCCCTATAGTAGGACTTGGCTCTTCCCTAAAAAGTTCTAAGGTCTTTAAGGGCAGAACTCTGTCCTATCGTTCTTTTAGAGCTTCTAACATTTCTAGCATATTATACACAGTAAGTCTCCAGTAATTACTTATTAAATTAAAATATGGGTGTCTTGTACTCAAACATTTGAAAAGAATCATAGATGCTGTTTATCTGTACTCTTAGTTAAATTTCATTGCTTTCTGAAACCATCAGTTTTCTCTTATCTGTTGTAACAGCTGAGAGCTTATCAGAAGAGCTCTTCCTAAACCAGCAGTACATGTGCCTCTCCCACGGCATCACCACGTGGCCTCTAAATCAGCTCTTCTCTGTGGGTCAAAATAAGTCCCGCTTTGCTTTCACTAACACGAGTCCTTTCAGGAGGAAACAATTACTTTAGAGCTTTACTTTTAAATACTATATACAGAAGCCTCTATGCTTTGGCAATGAATTAAAGAGAGATTTTTCTATTGCCACAGAACTCCATAATCAGGCTCTTCTTGATTTAGAAAAATAAATTTAAAAGACAGACAAACTAAGTGGAACTAAGTACAGCTTTTGGTCCTTAAGATATGGCAAACAACAATTAACCAAAAAACAAGGGGCTGGGGTGGACATAACATGTTCCTGAAAAAGTTTTGAGGATTCTTAAAAGCTAATGTGATTCAAAAGGGAAAAAAGTGTTTTTCTCATATGGTGAACATTCAGTCTACTTTGTATTGTTTTTCCACATGACAATCTTATGTGTTAGATCACATAATGTAAATTATTTTCTATTTCCAAACCTATGTGGTCATTTACAGGCTAAGTTTCATAAACCAACTTGCTAACCATCCTACACAAATCTCACCCACTGTTTCAAAATGTTAAATTAAAATTTTGGTACTACTGTACTATTAGTGTTATGGTCAGAGAATGCATGACTGGTAAAGTAGGGTCTGGGAAGCTGGCCTAGAATCATAATCCACACTCACAATGTGGTCAGTGGGCAAATGCATTCTGAAGTTCACAGCAGGAAAGCGAAAGCAGCATGGAAAACATATGCTTCCCTTTTCTCCACTAGAATCCTCCTACCCTTTGTGTTCTCCTCCTTTACCTCCTTGTTCAATCACAGGTAATACTATTATCCTCCCTTTTCTGCCTTCCCATGCTTCACTTTTCCGTAACACATCTTGGGCAGCCACTGACTGCCTAGAGGCCAGGACAGGGAAGAAGACACGCTCAAGAACTCTTGATTCTTCAGACTTTAAAAGAATGCCAACCAGCCCAGTCATGGTTGTGTCCTCCTAAAAAAGGAAGAAATGTTGGTCACTTCTCTTTGATGTTTACCTACTCCAATGACAGTATGAAGGGTGGAGTGAACAAATGTCTTTGGAATGGCCCACAACTTCCCTTACCTCCACTAGGCTTGACAGTGGTATCAACTTGTCTTATAACACATATGGGCCAGTCCCTCACATTTTTCCACACGTAGAAGGTGCTCCCGTTCCCCACCTGCATGTCTTCTAGTGTGAAGTGAGAGAAGAGACATCCAGAGGCCCACACCCTCCTTTCACCTCCACCACAGCCATGTAATTAGGTAAACTTGGGCAAGTCACTTCAACTTTTTGGGTCTCAGCTGAACCACGTGATTGCTAGGCCACTTGTAGTTCAATATTTTGTTCCATTTGTTAAGACTCCTACAGCTTTGCTTTTACTGTGTTAGCTTATTTTATTTTCCTCTATCTCTCTTTTGCTTCAAGAGGGGAGAGACAATATCCATATCCTCAGACACTAGGACTGGGCCTGGCAGAAGACAGCCAGGAGGCATTATGTAAGGAGAATGAATGTATCAAGACAGGAAAACCAGTATTTCAACATTTAAAAAGCAATCTTATCAAAGCAATAAGGAAGAAACAATGATCCGCTTTTTTAGTTCACTAACAATGGTAACTGAGGAATGTCAACATCATCAAGCCTTCATGTAATACAGATAGAACAGCAGATCTCAGAAGTGGAATGGAGATGATGGCTGAGGTCATAAGAACCACCTATATAATAAGAATCACTTACATTTGTAGTTACCCAAAATGAGTGAGTTTATAAAAAGTACTCTTGGACCTTGCACCTTCATAATCCAATATTAACATGGGACTCCAAGCATTCGTCTTTGAACGAGGTATCTCGTCAAATAATTCTGAAGCACTGATGCTCATGAACACATCAACCCAATTAGGTACCATCAAATTAGGCTCCTTCCAGCTCCAGCAATACGTAACTCTATGACACACATGAAGTTTTAACAAATTTCTATTTATTTGTTATCCTTGGGGTACTTCAGTATTATAATTGTATAACCATGTATCAAGTAGATGTTATAATTTCATGCCCTACATGTACCTAATGTAATCATTTATATTATTAAGGCCTGTATTTGTCTCTAATATTAATATATTCTAAGAGTATGCTTTATGAATTTTAATGATTAAAAAAAATATATGGCAAAGAGGAGAAAAATAAGGTTCCTTCCATCTGGGACAGGGTTTCAGCCTCAGCATTACTTACACTTTGGGCTTGATAATTCTTTGTTGTGGGGGAAGTTCTATGCATTGTAGGATGTTTGGCAGTATCTCTGGTTTTTACTCACTAGATACCAGCACTCTCTCGCTAGTTGTAGCAGTGAAAAATGACTAGAGATATTGCCAAACCCACCCGCTTCCTGCATTGAGAACCACTAAAAAAAAAAAAAAAAAATTAAAATAATTTAAATAGTTATGGGTCTCAAAATACAAAATGTCCATTAAAGTAATCTTTACACACAAGGTAAAGCTATGGTATCAATAGGCAATTACTTAAGAAAAAGGGCTACTGGTATACTTGGTCTGAAAGTATAGTCACTCATATTTTAGTGGCTTCAACACCTTTATGAATAGTTGGGCAAATGAGTTTTATCAAAATGGGCATCTATTTTCTATTTTGTACATAAAGCTTACACAAGTTGAAAACCTCCAAAATTAGCACATACATGTTCTAAGACTATAAAGAAATTCTAAATAAAATTTTCTTAAACTTCTTTTTGGAAAACTGGAAACTGTCATTCAAAATCTTAGACTCCATGATTTAAGACCACATCTAGACAGAATGAAACAAAACGGAGAATTGCCAATTCTTTGGTATTATTATTTTGCTTCAAACTTTTCTTTCTGGGATTTAAATTACAGCTTTTAGCTGTCAACATTAATAAATTTAACCAGATAATTAGCAAACTTACAAATAACTTTTTGCCATATAGGCATTACCTACTGTCATAATTTAAAGATGTTTCCATTCCCTCCTATGATTCCTCTTCAGAATGGGTTTGGAATCCCAGAGGAAAGTGTAAAAAGTTTAAAAAGAAAATCACTCATTCTGCAAGTTTAACACTAGAGAGTGAGATATTTTGTTCCAATGGACCAGACCCAACAAGCTATGAACTTTAGATAAACTTCTTTGGAACTGTAAGACCTCAAGAATGTTTCCTTCTGTGCTTTCTATTGTAACAGATTTGAAAACAAGCTGGAGTTGTTGTTGTTGTTTTTTCTAAAGGAATATTACATGTCTTTCAAGCAAAATGTGTCAAGAGGAGAGTCACATTGACTGTTTAACCTTAGAATTAATATATGTGCATTTTAAACATGTTCCTAAATGGTAGCGCAAAAGGAATTTCCTAACTTTGTTAAGAATTACCAACCTTATAAAAGGGGGTAATTTTCCCAAATAAAATTCAATAGATTTTAATTACAGCCAACTTTAAAGCATTTTAAATTTCTATTGGTATGTAATTCACAGTGGAACACAGAAAGTTAACCATTTCTCAGAGGCTATTGTGTTTGTTTTTAGAACTAAATGTAAGCATTTTGTATGTGAAAAAATTTAACATTATTCATCTAGAGTCTACCATAGTCCAGATTTCTCGCAGTATCTGTCTTTTGTTCATTTTACTGCTCCTTAATAGATGCAGGAGACAGCTAAAGAAAAATAAAGATGAACTACTTTTATTTTACTACACTTCATATTTCGATAAACCAGTTCATCTTTTTTGCTTTAAGCTGACCTTTTCAAAAATAATCAGATAGGTAATTATAATATGTCCATTCTCTTTTTAAAGGTGGAATCCCATATGATCCTATTATTGCTATTAATTCTGGCGAGTATGTTATGTCATTTAAGGGTTTTATCACAGGCTTACTTTCCTGAGGGTTTCAACTAGATTGTTTCTGTTTCCCATTTTTTTTTAATAAAGGTTCATTTATTCTTACAGATATGTGCAAAAGTTTACATTTATGCATACATGATTATAACTCATAAACTAAAAAGTCATACATCTAAAAGTTAGGAGACTCAAGGTTATAGCTGAAGTCAGTCAATGACTCATAGTAAAACACTGCTAACTTATTTAATGGCCCCTTCTATAGCACCAATCTGCCATCAAACCACTGTAGAAATATTCTGAAGTTAAATGGCAGTATGTTGAAATAACATATATTTAAAACACCAAGAGGCTTCTTTTAAAAAGTTTTAATATATGCACAATCGAGTACAATATCATTCTAGGAACTTATAAAACCCCTACCAAAATACCATGGTTCAGAGACAGTAGCAAATAAAATAATACATAATGATAAAACAGGAAATATTCATATATTGCTTTCTTCCTCATTTATAAGCGTCTTTTCTTTTTAATGAATTTTGATTGAGACTGCTAAGTGACAAGTTGTCTGGGCTTCCCTAATCTTCTCTAATCATTTCTTTCGGAGTTAGAATGAGATTAATTCCAGATGAAAATAAATATTCTCTCTTTGCACTGTGCCTACCACACAGTAAGTACAAGAATAAGCTTCCAGTTTAAATGAAGAACCTGACACACACGGGGCAAAACTGATGATGATCATAATCATTTACCATGTCCTAAGAGGTTACTATATAGACATCATGAAATGGCTATCATAATACAGGTCATTGCTTAACCTACCCAGTGTAATGTTAACAGATCCATGTAAGGTGACAGAAGTGGGCCCAAGGTCTCTTAGGAAACATATAGTTTGACTATGCAGAAGGCATCATGGCCAATTGTACCCAGGATGTCAAGAAGAAGAACACACTAAATGACCATCCTTGGTAAAGAGTCAACCATGCCAGCCCAGACACATATAGCCAGCTGCTGGCACTGGATTCTGCACATAACCTACCATGACAGAGCTTTCTACAGGCCTTTTCCCTTACTTCCTTATGCAGGAATATTCATCTGGATAATGAAGATCCCCTGTCCTAAATCTGAGATTTAGTTTGTATTTAAACATGAAATTAAACATGTATTTAAAATGAAAATCTGCTGCAAACTGTTTCTCTCATGTTGCAATATAACCACAATGGTTGTCTGTTTGATTGGGTGTTCATGCCTTATAATGTTTTGTTATTGTTCGTTTTGAATAGTTTAGCTGTTTTTACTTTGCTCTCCACTGTATCAGGAGTGACAGCACACTACTGACACAAAGAAATAGGATCAGGAATCAGGGAATCAGATTTCAAACTGACTCCTCATATTTGTGTACCCTGGAAAATCCTCACTGGGCTTTCTAAGTGGGAACAGGCAATCCCAATAAGTGACTCCAGAGATTCCTCTCAGTTCCAAAGACATAGGATTGTAGTATTTCTCCTATATGTATATCCTAGGATCAGAACAAGCTAATGGGTCTCATAGCTCCTTATGCCAGCATTACAGAAAGATGTACCCTCAGATAGACTCAAGAGTCCCTACGATGTAGCCCAATGTCATTTAGGACCCCAAAGCCTCATATTTCCTTTTAAACTGGTCTAAGACAAAGAAATCTTGATGTAAAGACATCTAACAATAACTATACCTAGCAGGGACATATACATATATATACACACACACACACACATATATATATTACAGTTGACCCTTTAACAACACGAGTTTGAACTTCCCAAGTCCACTTAGACATGAATTTTTTTCATTAAGTTATACAGAGTACGCATGCCTCCCCTGCCACCTCCTCTACCTATTCCTCCTCTGCCACCCTTGAGACAGCAAGACGAATCTCTTCTCTTCCTCCTCAACCTACTCAATGTAAAAGCAACAAAGATGATTGTAATGGTCCACTTCCACTTAATGCATAGTAAATGTATTTTCTCTCCCTTAATGATTTTCTTCATAACATTTTCTTTTCTATAGCTTACTTTACTGTAAGAATACAGTATATATAATACATATAACATACACAATATATGTGAATTAACTTTATGTTATCCATCAGGCTTCCAGCCAACAGTAGGCTATTAGTAGTTAAGTTTGCGGGGAGTTAAAAGTTATGCATGAATTTTCGACTACATAAGGGGTCAGTGCCCCAAGTCCCCAAATGGTTCAAGGGTCAACTGCGTGTGTGTGTGTGTGTGTGTGTGTGTGTGTGTGTGTGTACCCAGTCATGCATTGCTTTATGATGGGGATATGCTCTGAGAAATATGTAACTGGGCAATTTTGTCATTGTGCGAACATTAGAGTGTGCTTGCACAAACTTAGATGGTATATGTATTTATTTTTTCCATATGGAAAACTAAATGTCCCAGCACCACTGCTGAATATCAATAATTTCTCTTAATTGATCTGCAATGTCAATATCAAGTGCCATATATCAGGTTTCCTGTGTGTGTGTGTGTGTGTGTGTGTGTGTGTGTGTGTGTGTGTAGTAGAGAAGGGGGTCTTGCTATGTTGCCCACGTTGGTCTTGGACTCCGGGCCTCAAGTGATCCTCCTGTCTCAGCCTCCCAAAGTCCTGGAATTACAGGTATAAGCCACTGCATTCAGCCTATCAGAGTGTTCCAGGCTACAGATGCAAGACTTGATGACCCCCATTAGTCCTGCAGTCCTTGTTCTGAGATCAGTGAAAAAACACTGAAGACTTGGAAGCCAGACAATGACAGAAGGTTTTATTTTTTTGTTTTTTGGGGTTTTTTTTGTTTAGAGACAGGGTCTCACTATGTTGCCCAGGCTGGTCTTGAACAATCCTCCCACCTCAGCCCGCCAAGTAACTGGGATGATAGGCATGAGCCATCATGCCTGGCTCAAATATACTCTATTCTAATCAGATGGGACCCTGTCCTATATGGGGTCTGTCACTAACTAGAATCATGGTTATGCAGCACATGACTGTTATGTGTATGTATGTATTTATCTATAAGAAATAAATAATACATACAAGAATTTTACAGTTTTGTCCTCTTATCTCTTTGGAATGCTAAAACATAGACACTTGTCTTTTTAAACACCCCCATTGTACCGAACACGTACAGAGCCTCAGGAATTGAAGATGAGTAAATAAATTTATAATTTCCATTATAAAATGTGTAACTTATTTTCATCAAGTCATAAGCATACACCATTTTTCCACCACTGTCTGCCCTAGATCATCAAGGACCAGCATGCCACACAGTCTTACAGCTACTTTAAAAGGCATTCTTTGAACACACATTTTTTGAATGTGTACCCAGCTTCACGCTTGGCACTGAATTTGCAAAGGTGATCAAGATAATAATCTCTTAAAAGCATAAAGAGCTTTTAAAATTAAAAAGAGATAATAGCCTCTGCTTCCCAGAAACATAGTCTACTAAGAAGGTGGGGTGCAGGAAGTAAAGTAAATAAGCAGATAACAGACTAATACACTGCTATTTCAGAGAGACAAATAATTTGGGTTATACTACAAATAGGGTCATACCACAAATAAGACAAATAAGCTACAATATTACCAACTTCACTTAACAGATACAAAATAGTAAGGTTAATGTCCACTCATTAAATATTTCAATCTGTCAAGGTAAGCTACCCATATAAACACTTTGTATCCAGAAGATGTTGATCATAGTAGCTATAAAACAAAATTAGTCAGAAAAGCTATTAGGATCAAAAATTGGCAGTCACACATCTTGGCTTGGGTATTCCTAACACAGAAAGGACAAAGATCACATGAAAAACATAAACCCTGAGCAACCTACCAGTGCAACGCCATCAATATTACCATAGTAATAAAACGCTTTTTGTTTTAATGTTTTAAATTAATTTTAAAATCCCTGTTTGCCAGCCAGGCATGGTGGTTCATGCCTATAATCCTAGCACTTTGGGAGGCCGAGGCACGTGGATCACTTGAGGCCAGGAGTTCAAGACCAACCTGGCCAACAAGGTGAAACCCCATCTCTACTAAAAAATACAAAAAAAAAAAAAAAAAAAGCTAGGCATGGTGATACACGCCTGCAGTTTCAGCTACTCGAGAGGCTGGGGCATAAGAATCGCTCTGCCGGGCCGCAGAGGTTGCACTGAGCCAAGACTGCACCACTACACTCCAACCTGGGCAACAGAGCGAGGCTCTGCCATGCAATATTTCATATAGTGGTCCTAAATGTCATTCTGGATTGTACTGTATATCTGCCTCCCCCAAAATAATAATATCTCTGAATAATTCTGAGTTCTCTCCATACAAAAAACATCATTGTTTCTATCACTATTTATAAATATTTTGGAAGACACCAAAAAATAATAATGAAAAGGGAAAAATATTCATCTAAAACTATCTCAATCCTTATATTTATGAACAGGATTTTACTTTAAACAACTTCAAACATCCTTAAAACAAAAGTCACCATCATTCACCACAAACGGAATCATCTCAAACACTAAGACAGTAAACATGTTTATACTTACATTTATAAATTTACATAAATGCATACATTTGTATATAAAATGACTCATTTATATAAATATACATATACACAGACACTGACATATAAAGCTAGCATTCATGTCTTCAAATGTCCAAGATTCACATGTGTTTACAGAAACTACAAAATTCAATTCATTTAATGTCAAATAACATGATACTACCTGCTAAATATTAGTCCCTCCCTACTCAAACATTTCCAATGAAATCTGTGTTGTGAATCACCCAATTCAATTGACAATCCTTGACACCACTAGTGTTAACCACCATTATATACATTAAATTTATATATAATGTATATTAAATTTATATATAATATATATTATTTTATATATATAATTTTTTTTTTGAGACAGAATCTTGCTCTGTCGCCCAGGCTGAAGTGCAGTGACACGATCTCAGCTTACCTCAACCTCCGCCTCCCAAGTTCAAGACATTCTCCCGCCTCAGCCTCCAGAGTAGCTAGGACTACAGGCATGTGCCTGTATATTGTATATTGAGTAGATTAATTTTTGTATATTGAGTAGAGACGGGGTTTTACCATGTTGGCCAGGCTGGTCTTAGCTCCTGACCTCATGATCCACCCACCTCAGCCTCCCAAAGTGCTGGGATTACAGGTGTGAACCAACACGCCCAGCTTTTAAAGCAGTATTACATAGCACCATATATATATATATATAATTTTTTAAATCCCAGTCAAAAGAAATTACTAATGATCTAATTAAAATAAAACATGCAAATAAGTAAATATTATTTATATTTGTTTTCTGCAAACATTGGCCCATTTAATGTAGTTCATAGAATATCCTAAAGAAATCTGTTTGAAAGAAAAAAATTAAAAATGAATGCAAAGCTACACAGCTTCTAAAAGGGTATACATTTTTAGATACAAATTTTACTGATAGACACTATGTATACTTTTAAATATTTATTCTATTTGGTAATAATGAAAAACAAAATGTATAAATGCTGTAGACAGAGCCCTAGATCTAGAGTAATCTCATTTGTAAATTGGTATATACCAGAAACACTCCCCAGAATGTTGCTCAAATGAAGTACCAGCTCCGTCACTAGCCAGCTGTGTAACCAGGGACAAGTAATTCACCACAGTTTGAACATCTTTAAAATGCTGATGCATCCTCATCTTCCAAGTTCCTTCTGGCTTTAATACTATGAAAAGATCAAACTGCAACGATACATTATTACAAGAATCTTATTATATAATTCAAAAAGCAAGGATAAACTTTTCTAAGTTAGCACACTATTACAGTGATGACTGCTAATCTGTAACAAGTTTGTTATAGCATTAAATAACAAGACAATTAACAGAACACGACATGACATCTCTAAGGCTGCCATTACGGCATTTTTTTTTTTTTTTTTTTTTTTTTTCTGAGATGGAGTTTCGCTCTTGTTGCCCAGGCTGGAGTGCAATGGTGCAATCCTGGCTTACCACAACCTCTGCCTCCCAGTGCAAGCGATTCTCCTGCCTCAGCCTCCCTAGTAGCTGAGACTACAGCACATTTTCATGCAGAACTCAAACTAATCTAAAAATACAAGCTGGTTAATTCTCAATGTCATCATTCTGATTGAGAAAGGGAGAAACTGAGTCCCAGAACCACAAGAGTGATTTGGCCCCATGTCAGCCAGACAGAATACAACGTGACGACAAAAGTTTCTGGCTCTCAGCCTCTGTCTTTTAAGAGTAAACGCAATTCAGACCCCCTAATCACTCTAAGGCAGAGTTATTAACAAAGCACACGAATCAAGTTGAAAATTTTAGAGTCGAATGTATATCTTGCTTAAAAATTGGGAATGGCCATTGGGAAATGCCACTTCAAAATTCATACCTCCCTTAAAAAACTCTAGACAAATTTTTCATCATCAAAATGAGATTCAATCTCCACTGTGTCCATGTCAAAATGCGAGGGAAATAAAAGGACAGATTCTGTAATTCTGTATATTTATCACTAGGTTCAGTAAAACATGGTTCAAAAAATGTGTAATTCTGACTCATTTCAAAATAACATGTTTCCCTAAACGAAAATGGCCAAAACTTATATGTAAAATTCTACTGGTACTTTTAAAATTACAAATGTAATATTCATATTCATTTCACCTCCACCTCTCCAGCAAGCTACACTAGCTCACCCCTAGGGACATACCCTTATTTCTTCTACAAGTACACAAAATTATACAAATATATGCATTTTTATAAGTTTTTTTAGCAAAATGATATGAAATACATGACCATATATTTATATGTACCTACATATCTTCAACTTTCTTTGCTCACTTCAAAAATATCATGTACATTTTCCCAAGTGTACAGTGATCCAATTATTTTAATATAGCTGCATATCCCATAGTTTGACAGTATCATATGTAATCCAAAAATGTTTCACTGATATTTTTAACAAATAAAAATACATATTTAACAATTAACTTATATTCACAACATATAGGTTGTTAACAATAAACATTCTCATACTCTATGTATTACTCTATGTAACAATAAACATTCTCATACTCTATGTATAGAATCCATCTCTATAGGATGGATTCCCAGAAGTGGGATAGGATCACTGAGAGAAAAAGTACATTTTATCATTCACACTCTTACCATGAGTACATAAAAATATCAACTATCTGATATTCTTAGAAGCACTGGCTATTCGAAGTCCTCTTAAGTGTGCCAACTTGATGGGATAAAAATGACATCTTATTGTTTTCATTTGTATTATCATGACCACTCATTATGTTGAACATATTTCTATATCTTCACTGGTCAGACTTGCAATTTGTCTGATGTTCATGTCCTTTCAAAACTGTTTTTTGTTCCATTAATGTGCTGACACCATCTACATATTAATTAATCTTCTTTTCATTATATTTGTTGCAAATATTTTCTGCTAGTATTTTGCCTTTGTTTATGGTGTCTTTTATAAATGAGAATGTTTTACTTATGCAACCAAATCTATTATGCATTATCAATCAAAGTTTCTTAACATGTGTACAAATACCTCTATCATCAGGATGTTTCACTAATAGTCTCTTACGTTTTCTCCTAATACTTTTTATTTAACTTGTTTTTTGATTCTATTTGTGCTATTACTATACTTGGAATTTCCTTATAGTATTATATTTGGCGAGAGCCATGCCATAATATTTACTGAATAATCCATGATTTTCCTATTTAATGGAAATGCCATTTCTTCATTTCAGTAAGTTTCACTATGTACTGGAACCTGTTTCTGGGTTTTGCCTAATGATGCCCATTTCTGTGCCAATACAGACCTACAGTCAGTAAATTTTACTTCCTAGTACAAGGACAATATTCCCTGTAGTTTCATTTTTAGTTTATTCTACAGATGAAAAAGGTTTTATATATGTTTTTTAAATAAATGCAATAAAAATCTGAATGTTATGTAAAGTGTTCAAAAATTGCTCATCTAGATAAGACTTTGAACAATTTCCTAAATGCCTCATGTTAAGATTTTAAACAGAAGTACATTCAAAAATGAATAAAAATTTATACATTTACATATCTAACAGGTTTTAACGTAAAAATTTAAAACTTCTAGGATAGTCTACGGGTTTAAAACTTCTGTGCAATTATTTAACAACACAAATAATTAAAGAATGTGAAAGAAAAATTTCTCTTGACCTGACATTTCTTAAAGAAGAAAACAAATTCAAAATATCTAATAAATGTTCTTTATTTTTATGTGCTACAATTTATATGAGACTAACTAAACAGGCCAGTCAGTCTGGCCCAATTTAAGAAAAAACATTGAGGACACTGAAAATTAACTGAAATGTCAACCCACTTTAGAAGAAAGCTATTGGTAAAACAAGGATACAGTTACAAGCACTTGTGAAAAGCACAATAAATAAACAATGAGACCCATTCAAAGATACTGGGGAGACATTCAGGCTTCACAGGGTTAGAACAAGAGACAGCAGAACCAGTTCCCACATGGGCAAGAGTTTATTTTATGTCGCTTATCTGAAATCAGAGCAAATGATCCCAGCGGTTTGGAATAGCTCAAAATGTTTCTGGGCATCTAGGGAAGAAAAACTGCCTGGTTTTCAGGCAGTGTTTCGTTTTGCTCATGCGAATTTTAAAGTTCACAACTGAAAATTGAAATATTTGAGACCACAAAAGGTATTATTATTTTAGTCACATGTTTGAGAGGAGATCAAAAGAAACACTTTCCACGTAACTTTGAAAGTACTGCACAGTGTGACCCCATAAATTATTGTTTTTGGAAAGGTCTTTACAGAATTGTATTTCACACCTTGGGAAAAGTGTGAAACTAACTTAGCAACTTTTAATCATAAAGTTTTCTAGAAAACTGAAAAAAATATTTAAGATGCGAATTATTTCCATGATTTCATTTAAGGCCAGGTTAATTGATGAGAAAGCCTAGAATATATTTCTTTCAGAGTACAAATATGGAGGAAAAATGACTATCACTGTTTTTTATATAAAGGTAAATGAAAACTATATTCTTTGAATAGAACGAGAGTTATAACATCAAAACTTTATATTCAACTGCAATTTCAGAATGAAATCATTTGTCACAATCTTACTATTTCAAACGCAGAAAACAGCAGGTTATAGGGGAGTGGTGTTTAAAAAGAATCAATGATAATGAAGTTTCAACCTTTCATAAATATCTTCTTTTATATCCAACAGTCTAGATATGTTTTTAAGGACAAATAAGGAAGTATCAAAATATAATCTACTCACTGAACCAGTTAATTTCAAAGCTTTATACAGTGCTTTGAGAGGATAAGACTTGCTGGAAAGGTACAGTGAAGTAGGAGTTTTTTTTGTTGTTGTTTGTTTGTTTGTTTTTCTAATCAGGCATCCACAGGAGGAAAATGTTTTAACTCTGCCTCCTAAAATGGAAAATGTACTTTACCTTCATTAGGTGATGAGGCAGTCCACCACCAATACAAGAGCTATAAATTCCTTAGTGCATGAAAATTAGCTCTTTGTCATGTCCATGGAACATCTATTCTTTTGCTAGCTTACTCTGGAAGGGGTTTCTAAGTTGGTTGGCTGTCATTAATCTAAGCGCACATGGAGGCAGTTAATTAGAGAGGGCACTTTTCTGTTTGAGAAACACTGCCTCAGGTGAGGCTTGAATTAGTAGCCAACTTTCACTCTACACCCCTACTCACTCCTCAATCAGCGCTGCCTGGAACACCTACCACTCCGCTTTTGGAATGTGGCCTGTCTCCTCCACCTGACCACCGAGGCTCCCCCTCCGGAAAGCCACAAATTACAGTGCTCAATCGCAGCCAAGAGAAGAAAGCACTCAGAGGTAAAGCCAAAGTCAGAGTGAAAGAAAAATTTCCACTAAGAAACCACCAGTAATAATAGATATATGAGCTACAGAAAAAGTAAACGAATATGGGCTGTACACCCACCACCTTCACTTCTCGGAAGATTAAGAGAAGACAGAGAACACAAAAAGACTCGTATTCTGACTTGGGGGAAACAAACTTCAGCAAAAGCAAACCAAAAAATAAACAAGCTGAGCTACAGATTTGATTCTCTTTGCTCTGACTTACTGTAATTCTGAAAGTTGATATATCGAGCATTACAGACTTAACTGACAAAAAAAACATACAGACTGCTTGTTTTGTTTTATGAAGGTATACTCTGATGGTTTTTGTGTTTTTTTTTGTTGTTGTTGTTGTTTTTTGTTTTTTGTTTTTTTTTTTTTTTTTTTGTCTGTTTAGTTGTTGGTAGCTCCTTTAGTTAAGATGTAAGAGGCCGGGCACGGTGGCTCAAGCCTGTAATCCCAGCACTTTGGGAGACCGAGACGGGCGGATCACGAGGTCAGGAGATCGAGACCATCCTGGCTAACACGGTGAAACCCCATCTCTACTAAACAAATACAAAAAATTAGCCGGGCGTGGTGACGGGCGCCTGTAGTCCCAGCTACTCCGGAGGCTGAGCCAGGAGAATGGCGTGAACCTGGGAGGCGGCGCTTGCAGTGAGCCGAGATCTTGCCACTGCACTCCAGCCTGGGCGACAGAGCAAGACTCCTTCTCAAAAAAAAAAAAAAGATATAAGAATTACGGCACAGAATAGGCAAGGCAAGAACAAGTGAGTCCACGGGAGGATGAGGCAAGTACAGTGCTCTTTCCCTTCCTGGTAGACAGCTGCTTCAGCAGTATTTATTGAAGGATTACATCTGAGGGAATGCACACTATGTCTCCTCTCAAGAACCGAAGCTAGTGGTGGTATTGTAGGTGTTCCAGCTCTATCAAAACACCAAATAATTTTTCCTAGCAAAAACATTAAACTTCAATCATGCTGAACAAAGATTCTAAAATGGGATTAATCACTGCACTAATTTCACTTTGAACCAAAAAAAAAAAAAAAAAAAAAAAACAGATTCTGTTGGTACAATGTATTTATACAAATGACCCCACCTTATGTGGAAAACCTGAATGTCTGAGGTAAGATATGTTTGCCCTAGCTCCACTTGTGATGACAGATTAAGTTTTCCTGGTCTGCAGGAACTTAAACACAGAATGTGTTGAAATGAGAATAGCTGCCATATGTCAAGTATTTGGGGGCTTTTACCTTCGAAACAATTCTGAGAAGGTGGCCTGGCAGAGCAAAAACCTAGCAAATCAGGTACATCACCATAGTTGGCTGATCTTATCAGCTGAAAATAAATCTTCATTAGTCAAACTCTAATATATACAGATAAAGAAGGTAACTCCCTAAAAAAGTTTTGGCTTAACAAATTACTTGATTATGTGACAAATGGTTGCCATTCTTACTATAAAATGTAGTTACAACTGGTCATAAGTCCAGTGACAAAAACGCTAAAACGTGGTCAAGTGTAAAACAGTTTTTGGTGGAAATTTTCTCGATGTTTCTAAATCTACCAGATGTACTTGTGGCCAACACTTGGAACACTTGGTGCCTACTATGCGAAGCCTTTCTCCAGCGCAAATACCATGCTGAATGCTTTAAAACAAACCAAAGTAACCAAGGAGGTTATACTGAAGTATACACTGCTTTTTTAAGGATAAACTTCTCTTTTATAAAAATTCTATTTATACTCCAATTCCATGGTAAGTTAGGTTTCAGTAAAATACACAATCTTCCACTTCACAATTTGAATCCTTATTGTAAACCTATTGAATCTGTCACCCGAAATAATTAGTGATAAAGAAAGCATAATGGTAACTAAGTAGTCAAGGGAGAATTTCCTAATTACACATTACACATTTTTTAGCCTTTTCATCTACTGGGTGTGCCTCCAAACAAATTAACAACACACTTTATAATGACTCATGCCCACATATGACAAGGAATCCTGTATGTGCTCTTAATGATTCATACAACAAATGTCCGGCCTGAAATGTAAAATTAAAAGTTATTTATCAAGATTTTAATGTATTTTTCACATATAAAAATCTTCATATTACACAATGGAATTTTAAAAAATTATTTTCTTCAAAGATGAATAGACCTGACCCAAAGTAATCCTAAATTTTAAAACTGGAAAGGAGAAACTTCTCTATTAAAGATATTGGTATTACTGTCATTCCACACTATATACAATATTCTTGGTTACCGTTTTATCACAATATGATATCAGTATGATGCTGCAATTTTTCTGTTGGTAAAGCTCCGGTTCTGAACATACAATTTTGTCCAAGTCATCCAATTTATTATCTCTTTTTTATCTCTTTCCACTCAAGGTAGTTATGAAGACATGCATACAATCAACTTATAAGTTATCCAGACTCAACTCTCTAATATCTACTACTTCATATCACTATGTATCATTTAAAAGCTAAAATAATGATAATAGTTGACATTTAACGAATGCCTACTCTCTGCCAAGCACTTTTCTATGTGGCTTACACAGACATTTCATTTAATTATAAGCAGCTGAAAAAGACAATCAGGAGTTAATAAATATAAAAAGATTACATATACTTTTGATTAAACTGCATAACAAAGGAAATATACATCTATAAATGTATTATATAATGCATATATTGCAATTATGTAAAATGGATCATTAAAACATATTCAATTTCATTTTCATTGTAAGGACAGATGCTCCTCTACTTACAATGGCATTACATTCCAATAAAACCATCATAAAGGGGGCGGAGCAAGATGGCCGAATAGGAACAGCTCCAGTCTCCAACTCCCAGCGCGAGCGACACAGAAGACCGGTGATTTCTGCATTTTCAACTGAGGTACTGGGGTCATCTCACTAGGGAGTGCCGGACAATCGGTGCTGGTCAGCTGCTGCAGCCTGACCAGCGAGAGCTGAAGCAGGGCCAGGCATCGCCTCACCTGGAAGCGCAAGGGGGAAGGGGATCCGTTTTCCTAGCCAGGGGAACTGAGACACACAACACCTGGAAAATCGGGTAACTCCCACCCCAATACTGCGCTGTAAGCATACAGGCACACCAGGAGAATATATCCCAATCCTGGCCGGGAGGGTCCCACGCCCACGAAGCCTCCCTCACTGCTAACACAGCAGTCTGCCGCGATCTATCCGCAAGGCAGCAGCGAGGCTGGGGGAGGGGCGCCCGCCATTGCTGAGGCTTAAGTAGGTAAACAAACCCGCTGGGAAGCTCGAACTGGGTGGAGCTCACAGCAGCTCAAGGAAGCCTGCCTGTCTCTGTAGTCTCCACCTCTGGGGACAGCGCACAGCTGAAGACCAACAGGGGAAGTAGCGGGAGCCGGTACAGACACGAACGACTCTGTCTGACAGCTTTGGGGAGAGCCGTGGATCTCCCAACGCGGAGGTTGAGATCTGAGAACGGACAGACTGCCTGCTCAGGTGTGTCTCTGACCCCTGAGTAGCCTAGCTGGGAGAAATCCCCCACTAGGGGCAGTCTGACACCCCACACCTCACAGGGTGGAGTACACCCCTGAGAGGAAACTTCCAAAGGAAGAATCAGACAGGTACACTCGCTGTTCAGCAATATTCTATCTTCGGCAACCTTTGCTGCTGATACCCAGGCAAACAGGGTCTGAAGTGGACCTCAAGCAATCTCCAACAGACCAACAGACAGTCCTTCTGACTGTCAGAAGGAAAACTATCAAACAGGAAGGACACCTATACCAAAACCCCATCAGTACGTCACCACCATCAAAGACCAGAGACAGATAAAACCACAAAGATGGGGAAGAAGCAGGGCAGAAAAGCTGGAAATTCAAAAAATAAGAGCGCATCTCCCCCTGCGAAGGAGCGCAGCCCATCGCCAGCAACGGATCAAAGCTGGTCAGAGAATGACTTGGACGAGAGGAAAGAAGAAGGCTTCAGTCCATCAAACTTATCAGAGCTAAAGGAGGAATTACGTACCCAGCGCAAAGAAACTAAAAATCTTGAAAAAAGAGTGGAAGAATTGACAGCTAGACTAATTAATGCAGAGAAGATCATAAACGAAATGACAGAGATGAAAACCATGACACGAGAAATACGTGACAAATGCACAAGCTTCAGTAACCGACTCGATCAACTGGAAGAAAGAGTATCAGCGATTGAAGATCAAATGAATGAAATGAAGCGAGAAGAGAAACCAAAAGAAAAAAGAAGAAAAAGAAATGAGCAAAGCCTGCAAGAAGTATGGGATTATGTAAAAAGACCAAATCTACGTCTGATTGGGGTGCCTGAAAGTGAGGGGGAAAATGGAACCAAGTTGGAAAACACTCTTCAGGATATCATCCAGGAGAACTTCCCCAACCTAGTAGGGCAGGCCAACATTCAAATTCAGGAAATACAGAGAACACCACAAAGATACTCCTCCAGAAGAGCAACTCCAAGACACATCATTGCCAGATTCACCAAAGTTGAAATGAAGGAAAAAATCTTAAGGGCAGCCAGAGAGAAAGGTCGGGTAACCCACAAAGGGAAGCCCATCAGACTAACAGCAGATCTCTCGGCAGAAACTCTACAAGCCAGAAGAGAGTGGGGGCCAATATTCAACGTTCTTAAAGAAAAGAATTTTAAACCCAGAATTTCATATCCAGCCAAACTAAGTTTCATAAGTGAAGGAGAAAGAAAATCCTTTACAGATAAGCAAATGCTTAGAGATTTTGTCACCACCAGGCCTGCCTTACAAGAGACCCTGAAGGAAGCCCTAAACATGGAAAGGAACAACCGGTACCAGCCATTGCAAAAACATACCAAAATGTAAAGACCATCGAGGCTAGGAAGAAACTGCATCGACTAACGAGCAAAATAACCAGTTAATATCATAATGGCAGGATCAAGTTCACACATAACAATATTAACCTTAAATGTTAATGGACTAAATGCTCCAAGTAAAAGACACAGACTGGCAAACTGGATAAAGAGTCAAGACCCATCAGTCTGCTGTATTCAGGAGACCCATCTCACATGCAGAGACATACATAGGCTCAAAATAAAGGGATGGAGGAAGATCTACCAAGCAAATGGAGAACAAAAAAAAGCAGGGGTTGCAATCCTTGTCTCTGATAAAACAGACTTTAAACCATCAAAGATCAAAAGAGACAAAGAAGGCCATTACATAATGGTAAAGGGATCAATTCAACAGGAAGAGCTAACTCTCCTAAATATATATGCACCCAATACAGGAGCACCCAGATTCATAAAGCAAGTCCTTAGAGACTTACAAAGAGACTTAGACTCCCATACAATAATAATGGGAGACTTCAACACTCCGCTGTCAACATTAGACAGATCAACGAGACAGAAAGTTAACAAGGATATCCAGGAATTGAACTCATCTCTGCACCAAGCGGACCTAATAGACATCTATAGAACTCTCCACCCCAAATCAACAGAATATACATTCTTCTCAGCACCACATCGCACTTATTCCAAAATTGACCACATAATTGGAAGTAAAGCACTCCTCAGCAAATGTAAAAGAACAGAAATTATAACAAACTGTCTCTCAGACCACAGTGCAATCAAACTAGAACTCAGGACTAAGAAACTCAATCAAAACCGCTCAACTACATGGAAACTGAACAACCTGCTCCTGAATGACTACTGGGTACATAACGAAATGAAAGCGGAAATAAAGATGTTTTTGAAACCAATGAGAACAAAGATACAACATACCAGAATCTCTGGGACACATTTAAAGCAGTGTGTAGAGGGAAATTTATAGCACTAAATGCCCACAAGAGAAAGCAGGAAAGATCTAAAATTGACACTCTAACATCACAATTAAAAGAACTAGAGAGGCAAGAGCAAACACATTCAAAAGCTAGCAGAAGGCAAGAAATAACTAAGATCAGAGCAGAACTGAAGGAGATAGAGACACAAAAAACCCTCCAAAAAATCAATGAATCCAGGAGTTGGTTTTTTGAAAAGATCAACAAAATTGACAGACCGCTAGCAAGGCTAATAAAGAAGAAAAGAGAGAGGAATCAAATAGATGCAATAAAAAATGATAAAGGGGATATCACCACTGACCCCACAGAAATACAAACTACCATCAGAGAATACTATAAACGTCTCTACGCAAATCAACTAGGAAATCTAGAAGAAATGGATAAATTCCTGGACACTTACACTCTTCCAAGACTAAACCAGGAAGAAGTTGAATCCCTGAATAGACCAATAGCAGGCTCTGAAATTGAGGCAACAATTAATAGCCTACCCACCAAAAAAAGTCCAGGACCAGATGGATTCACAGCTGAATTCTACCAGAGGTACAAGGAGGAGCTGGTACCATTCCTTCTGAAACTATTCCAATCAATAGAAAAAGAGGGAATCCTCCCTAACTCATTTTATGAGGCCAACATCATCCTGATACCAAAGCCTGGCAGAGACACATCAAAAAAAGAGAATTTTAGACCAATATCCCTGATGAACATTGATGCAAAAATTCTCAATAAAATACTGGCAAACCGGATTCAGCAGCACATCAAAAAGCTTATCCACCATGATCAAGTGGGCTTCATCCCTGGGATGCAAGGCTGGTTCAACATTCGCAAATCAATAAACGTAATCCAGCATATAAACAGAACCAAAGACAAGAACCACATGATTGTCTCAATAGATGCAGAAAAGGCTTTTGACAAAATTCAACAGCCCTTCATGCTAAAAACGCTCAATAAATTCGGTATTGATGGAACGTACCTCAAAATAATAAGAGCTATTTACGACAAACCCACAGCTAATATCATACTGAATGGGCAAAAACTGGAAAAATTCCCTTTGAAAACTGGCACAAGACAGGGATGCCCTCTCTCACCACTCCTATTCAACATAGTGTTGGAAGTTCTGGCTAGGGCAATCAGGCAAGAGAAAGAAATCAAGGGTATCCAGTTAGGAAAAGAAGAAGTCAAATTGTCCCTATTTGCAGATGACATGATTGTATATTTAGAAAACCCCATCGTCTCAGCCCAAAATCTCCTTAAGCTGATAAGCAACTTCAGCAAAGTCTCAGGATACAAAATTAATGTGCAAAAATCACAAGCATTCTTATACACCAGTAACAGACAAGCAGAGAGCCAAATCAGGAATGAACTTCCATCACAATTGCTTCAAAGAGAATAAAATACCTAGGAATCCAGCTTACAAGGGATGTAAAGGACCTCTTCAAGGAGAACTACAAACCACTGCTCAGTGAAATAAAAGAGGACACAAACAAATGGAAGAACATACCATGCTCATGGATAGGAAGAATCAATATCGTGAAAATGGCCATACTCCCCAAGGTTATTTATAGATTCAATGCCATCCCCATCAAGCTACCAATGAGTTTCTTCACAGAATTGGAAAAAACTGCTTTAAAGTTCACATGGAACCAAAAAAGGGCCCGCATTGCCAAGACAATCCTAAGTCAAAAGGACAAAGCTGGAGGCATCACGCTACCTGACTTCAAACTATACTACAAGGCTACAGTAACCAAAACAGCATGGTACTGGTACCAAAACAGAGATATAGATCAATGGAACAGAACAGAGTCCTCAGAAATAATACCACACATCTACAGCCATCTGATCTTTGACAAACCTGAGAGAAACAAGAAATGGGGAAAGGATTCCCTATTTAATAAATGGTGCTGGGAAAATTGGCTAGCCAGAAGTAGAAAGCTGAAACTGGATCCTTTCCTTACCCCTTATACGAAGATTAATTCAAGATGGATTAGAGACTTAAATGTTAGACCTAATACCATAAAAACCCTAGAAGAAAATCTAGGTAGTACCATTCAGGACATAGGCATGGGCAAGGACTTCATGTCTAAAACACCAAAAGCAACGGCAGCAAAAGCCAAAATTGACAAATGGGATCTAATTAAACTAAAGAGCTTTTGCACAGCAAAAGAAACTACCATCAGAGTGAACAGGCCACCTACAGAATGGGAGAAAATTTTTGCAACCTACTCATCTGACAAAGGGCTAATATCCAGAATCTACAAAGAACTCAAACAAATATACGAGAAAAAAACAAACAACCCCATCAAAAAGTGGGGAAAGGATATGAACAGACATTTCTCAAAAGAAGATATTCATACAGCCAACAGACACATGAAAAAATGCTCATCATCACTCGCCATCAGAGAAATGCAAATCAAAACCACAATGAGATACCATCTCACACCAGTTAGAATGGCAATCATTAAGAAGTCAGGAAACAACAGGTGTTGGAGAGGATGTGGAGAAATAGGAACACTTTTACACTGTTGGTGGGATTGTAAACTAGTTCAACCATTATGGAAAACAGTATGGCAATTCCTCAAGGATCTAGAACTAGATGTACCATATGACCCAGCCATCCCACTACTGGGTATATACCCAAAGGATTATAAATTATTCTACTACAAAGACACATGTACACGTATGTTTATTGCGGCACTATTCACAATAGTAAAGACTTGGAATCAACCCAAATGTCCATCTGTGACAGACTGGATTAAGAAAATGTGGCACATATACACCATGGAATACTATGCAGCCATAAAAAAGGATGAGTTTGCGTCCTTTGTAGGGACATGGATGCAGCTGGAAACCATCATTCTTAGCAAACTATCACAAGAACAGAAAACCAAACACCGCATGTTCTCACTCATAGGTGGGAACTGAACAATGAGATCACTTGGACTCGGGAAGGGGAACATCACGCACTGGGGCCTATCATGGGGAGGGGGGAGGGGGGAGGAGGGAGGGCTTGCATTGGGGAGTTATACAAGATATAAATGATGAATTGATGGATGCTGACGAGTTGATGGGTGCAGCACACCAACATGGCATAAGTATACATATGTAACAAACCTGCACGTTATGCACATGTACCCCAGAACTTAAAGTATAATAAAAAAAAATAATAATAAAAAAATAAAAAAATAAAAAAAAAAACCATCATAAAGTCAAAAGACTGTTAAGTTGAAAATTGTCTGTATATAAATTATAATTTGAATTATGTGACATAAGACATACATAGAAAGCTGGGACTTATTAAACATTATTTTTTATTAAATAATAAAAGAATTCACCTGGGAGAAGAGTTTTTCCCTAAGAATAAAAAGCAAATAAATAGAAATCAATAAAATATCTATAATTCTCTTTTCACATTCTTACAGAACATTCACAAATTATCTTCATGGTCAGACTGGCTGAATGGCCATTCATTTTTCAAATGTTCAGACTTATGTGAAAAATTAAAAAATTAAAATAGTTCCTCCTTTAGTAAAATGTGGTCTGGAAAAACTAAGTTGTAAAATCATTTACTGAAGAAACTTCAAATAATCTTTAATTATTAATTTTTTAAAAGAAAACATATAGATTAATACAATAAGTGTCAAACCGCAAGAAAATAAAATGTATAAAAGACAGTCAAAACACAAAAGTAAGCATAAGCGTTTTCTCCTAAGCACTGCACCAGATACGTCATCAGAAACATTAAAAAGTGGTTGCAGGCGAAACCAGCATCTTTGACATATCAACATTCTGGCTACAGAAGGCAAAAAATGCATAAAAAGCACTTTAAAATGCACAATAAAATACAAGTTACTGAGAAGAGCATTCTAATAAACGTACAAAATCTTCTTTCTTCTTTCCTTCCCTTCTTCTAATTTAACCAAACCCTTTACATTATACCTCTCAAACATGTCAATTTTCTTGAAGCTCTGTCCTTACTTATTACTGAAGATCCTATGGGTAGGGGTGTATTTTTTTATTATAAACATCTCTCTCTCAGTTTTTAATACCAAAAAAAAGGGTCTTTTTTTGTTTTTCTTTTTGAGATGAGAGCTCACCATGTTGACCAGGCTGGTTTTGAACTCCTGTCCTGAAACAATTCTCCTACCTCAGCATCCCAAAGCGCTAGGATTAGAGGTGTGAGCCACCACACTCAGCCTAAGGATATAATATATGAAATTAATCCCTGAGACATACCAGTGAGGTTCTGATTAAAACAAGTAGAGAGTCATCTTCATTCTCAAAATGTATTATATTTTAGCAGGATCCTTTTATTGAAGGTTCAAATTAACATTCATATTTGTATAGCTGACCTCTGCAAACATAGCAGACATGGGGATTTAATATGACTTTCTCTCAATTTCAGTTTCTGTTCAGTTTCAAACTGCAAGAGAACAGCCTGCCCCTAGTTTTCCTAACTAGCCTCTTCGGCAACAAGTGGGAAGATCAGTACTCCATGTTGGTTGGTAGTATTTTAAATCTGAAGCATTTTCAGAGTCTAAGGCAATTCAGACTGCACAGCTGTCAACTCAGGAGTCCCATTAAACTGACTCTAAAAATTCCTAAAAGAAGGCATGATTTATTATAAGCAAATGGCTAACCTGGCTTTTTTGGTAACAGAATTTTAAATGAAAATAAAATTATATAAGATACACATTGTTTGGATTTTTAAAAACTCTATTAAACGTTTAAGTGGTTGTGAATATGAGGGTTGGAATAATTAAATGTCAACCCTAGCTGATTAGTGAACATATGAGAAAATGGGGGGAACTGATCTCAAAAGATATTCTAAGGAGAACTTCACTTGAGGGGCAAACACTAGAAGATACAATTGTTATTGTACAACAAACACTAGTGAAAGTGTGTCAAACAATTTTAAAAGAAAATAGAACGCATTTGCAACTTTCAAATGCATTTGATGCCCAACAATTTCATCACCTACCCTATGTTTAAAACTGGGAGGCAATCCAGAAACTAAAAGGAATCAGAAATTTGCAAAAATATGTTTGCAATACACTATTCAACACTTGTACTGGCAACATTACTGTAGATATTTCAACATATGTTAATTTTAAAGGGTAAGTTCTGCAGATGGGCTTCTAATTTATCAAATTTCAATTAAGATGTTACTAATCGAGCTACCAAAAGATTTAATTTTCAAAATGGTAACTTACTACTTTTTGCTCTGCTGTAAAAACTATAAAAATGGCAATACCTCTCACTATTAAATTACTTTTTGCTCTGCTGTAAAAACTATAAATAATGGCAATACCTCTCACTACATCTGATCTTAAATAATTTAATAAAAAATATCTACCAATATATTTCTAAGAAAATAAAAGTAATCCCTATGAGATATTTTCAACATTTTTTTTTTCAACTGAACCAGAGAAAGAAAAATGGAAGCAAAGTATAAAAATTCCTCTGTTTCTTCAAATTATCTGAATGGCTACCTTCCTTCATTATAAGGGTAACTGCTTCTTAAAATTTCTTCTTTTATAAAAATCACTTTGCAGAAGAACAACATATTTCATTTGTATTTTTTCAAAACATGATTAGAAACAACAGCTCTTGATTTTATAATTTTTTCATTAAATATGACAGTCCTGCTTACAGACATCTTAACATCTGGATATTTGTGCTCCCGCCAGAATTCACATGTTGAAACTTAATCCTCAATCTGATTGTATTAAGAGGTGGAGCCTTTGAGGCATGACTGGGTCATGAGGACTGAGTCCTTCTACATGGGATTCACGTCTTTTTTTTTTTTTTTTTTGAGACGGAGTCTCGCTCTGTCGCCCAGGCTGGAGTGCAGTGGCCGGATCTCAGCTCACTGCAAGCTCCGCCTCCCGGGTTTACGCCATTCTCCTGCCTCAGCCTCCCCAGTAGCTGAGACTACAGGTGCTGCCACCTCGCCCGGCAATTTTTTTGTATTTTTTAGTAGAGACGGGGTTTCACTGGGTTAACCAGGATGGTCTCGATCTCCTGACCTCGTGATCCACCCATCTCGGCCTCCCAAAGTGCTGGGATTACAGGCTTGAGCCACCGCGCCCGGCGGGATTCACGTCTTTAAAAAAGAGGCCCAAGGCATCTTGTTCGCTCCTTCCACTATGTCAAGTTACAATGAAAAGACACACATCTATGAAGGAAGTAGGCTCTCATCAGAATCTGACCATGCTGGCACCCTGACTTCCCAGCCTCCAGAACTGTGAGAAATAAACTGTTGTTGTTTATAAACCACCTAATCTAAGGCATTTTGCTAGAGCAACCCAAATGAACTAAGACACAGTACAACCCCCGTTTTATAAAAAAGTAAACTGAGGCTCAATAAGGTAAAATAACTTGCCCAAGATCACATAATCAGTAAAAGTCAGATTCATGCTCTTTCCCCCATGCATATTTTGCTATTTCTCATTATTCACTGACATTTACATGTGGGAATCAGAATCTCTCATTCAAGATGCAGAAATATGCCCAAAAGAATAAAGCCAATAAAGTGTACAATAAAGGTCCTATTCACTGAGAATAGTATCTGCTAGAATTAAATTGAGCTGCATATGACAAACCCAAAATAACAATGACTTAAATAAGATAGAAGTTGAGCTCTCCACAGAAATTAAGTCCAAGTGGGTAATCTAGCCTATAATATGAGAATTCCACAAAGTCATCAAGGATTCAGACTACTCCATGCAGGCGTGTCCAAGGAACAGAATACAGTCACAGGTTCACAGTTTCGGTTTCTGGTTGGGCCAGTACAGCCCCTTCCTCATCCCTCTTTTCTCCTCATCACTAGAGATATAAACTAAAAACCATGGTTTTGGGCTGCTAAAAGCCTAAAACAAAGCAAAACAACAAAATAAGGTTGGTTGGACAAGCTTGCCAAGTGTGAATGTTATCCTCAAGGTCTAAAATGGCTGCCAGAGCTCTAGCCATCAGTTCTATGTTCTAGGAAGCAGGATGAGAAAAATCAGGAAAGAAATAAGATACCCTTCTCTTTTAAGATATATCTCAAAAGTAACATTCAGCACTTCAACATCTGCCCAGGAAAAGAACTTATCACACAGACTGATGTGACTACAAAGGAATCTATAAAATGTAGGTTTTTCTGGCCAGGTGGTAAGGTGTTGAGCTAAAAATCAGAGTTGTGTTATTACTAAAACAGAAGGTAAAAATGAGTATTTGGAGGCAACTAGATGAACTTGCCACAGGAATTTGCATATATTCTCCAACTTATTCATAATATAATCAAATTTTTCAAGCAAATCAAAGATAATTGAGGTTGACATATCCAGAGTTATTTCTTAGGAAGGATATAATATCCCACTGGAATCATCTCATTATAAGCAATCAAATAAGTAAATGTGGTTTTACATTTTAGGAAACTATTTTCAACATTTACATTATAAGGAATTACTGCTTCTGTCAGACAAACTCAGGTGGGATTTGTTTTACAAATACTAATCTTTTCCAAGGTTAGAATACACGGAATTGGTTTAGGTAAAGCTAAGTTCTGCCAGTAGAAGTGCCACTAAGTTTAAAGGAATATTTATCATCTAAAATTATTCTAATATCCAAAGGTTATGAACAAATAACCAAATAGAGAATCCAAAAGAAAATGCAAATATTGTGAGTTGCCTGAATAGCTCAAGTAAGCAAGACCCAAATATTTATAGAGATCTACAATTATCCTCCAATGTGTTATTGCTAAGTAAGTATTAAAAAACACTATCAGGTAATTGGTACATCTGTAAGTTGAATGTAGTAAGAGGGCTTTCTTGGCTGTGCTTTCACTTGTAAGTCAGTCTTTTTTTCTAGAAGTCGGTATTATAGTGAAGCACTTGAGAAAAACATGAACTTGCATTCAAAAGCACTAACCAAGAAAGTACATTTTTTACAAAATCTTCTTAGGAAGCTAGAGGAAGGAGTCATTTCACATACACAGAGTAAACATACTTAAAATTTTCTGTAAGTATTTTTCCCCAATGTTCCATTCCCTGTGGCATTTACCTCCTCACCTTACTCTCCCATCTATCTCCTCTCTCAAAAACCTTCCCAGCATTCCACAATCATTTTCCACAATCTATCTGGCTGCATTCAGCTACACAAAGCCAGACAAGCAGTCCACAGCAAAAGAAAACCAGGCCATGTGTGTCATCCCTTAAACATGTCTTGAAGGCTCCTCAACTCGGTACTCCCAACACACACACACACACACACACACACACACACAGCTCTTATTTTCTCCGATACTAAAGTGATACAATTTCTATTAATTCAATTTATTCACATAATCAAAACAGCAAAATGTTTCCTTCCATTTTACATACTTACAAAAAGTTATCAAATAAATGAAGTTTCTTATCTCCCCACAATCTTTAATGCAAGACTAAACATTCCCAGTCTCTTCAAATTCTTTATCTGAATGTATTCTATGTGTTTTAGTATATTTTGTCATTCTTAAAATTTACACAGATTTCCAAAGATCATGATTAAGAGGCTCAAATTTAAACATAGAAATAATGTCATACCAAAACATATTTGCTGTAACAATATTACTTGTCATACCAAAAACTACTCGGTTACTGACAATACTATTTTTCCACTTTTTTCAAAATCAGAGAACACTATTTAATAAATTGGATTTTTGTGGACTTGGTCTACTTGATCCACTTGATGAAAGTCTCAACAATCTTTCAGTCTTTTGAGAAGCACATTGTATAATGGCTAAACAGTGGGCTCTGAAACCGATAGTCACTGGTTGAGATCCTAGTATCACCACTTACAAACTGTGCAATCCTGGGCAAGCTGTGCACTGTGACTTAAGTCCTTTCTTCTGTAAAATGGGGAAAACAACAATATCTACCTCTTGGAGTTGCTCTCGGTATTTAAAAAATTACTATGTGAAAAGTAGGTTGAGACAGTACCAGATAAATGTAATCACTCAATAAATATTGCCTATTATTATTTCTCACTTCTCTTAAAAAACAGTTGCAGTGTAGTAAATAACATATCAAAACAATTTGGTAATATAAATTGCCCACTCAAAATGATAGCATGTTCACATGCATGCTTTTAAACAC